>NC_083436.1:9465356-10090356 GCF_020745735.1 Hemiscyllium ocellatum
TTTGTTCGTACCTTCCTCTGCCCTACTCCCTGCCTCGGTAATTGCTTTTACCCTGTAACATCTCTAACTTTTTTCAGACTCTAAAGAAAGGTCACCAATCTGCAGTGTTAATTTGGTTTCTTTTTGCAGTTGCTGGGTATTTCCAGCATTGTCTATTTTAAATCACTGTGCTACCATTCCCTAGAATTGCATTTTACTTACATTAAAACAAATCACTTTGGAGACAAGGCATCTCCGACATTTTAAGACTGGAACTGAATCTATCTTCTGTAACAGACTCTGAAATCTGATGCCTTATCACGTAAGCATCCATTGATGCCAGTAGTTGACTATACTTGGGCTCACATGTCAGGCTGATTAACAACTTCTGGATGGCTAGACCTGTTACTGAGGGTTTGGAATTCATCCCCCTTAACCCCAGGCCATCGAGCTAGAAGATTAAGCAGTGGGAAGAAGAGTCATACCAGACTTGAAATGTTATCTCTGTTTCCTTCTCCACAGATGCTGCCAGACCTGCTGAGTTTCTCTGGCATTCTCTACTTGGTTCAGTGGGAAGCTTTGTCCTGCTTAGCTGCATGGTTTTAGCAAGTTAAACACCAGCAACAGAAGGCTTTCATATTCTTGGGGGTTCCGAGGTCTTGACATCTGCTAACTTAAACTCTGTTCTGGATCAGTGGTGCTGGAAGAGCACAGCAGTTCAGGCAGCATCCAACGAGCAGTGAAATCGATGTTTCGGGCAAAAGCCCTTCATCAGTAACTTAAACTCTGTGTCAATATTGGACTTGAAGCTTATGTCCCTGGATTTGCATTTTACCCACACTTATACAATTGAATTTCCTCTTTCTTTCTGGATGCAAAGTCTATACCCATAATAATTACAAGCATTTTGAATAAACTTTCAAGTGAGCATTGCTCACGCAAGTCTACATTGACATCTGCAGGGAATAAGTTATATGACTCAAAGTGACCACAAAGATGATAGATTGACTGTAAGTAGAAAAACATTATATTAATAGTGCAGTGAGATGAGTTATATCTCTGTTTATAAATTTATGACCAATAGCAAACCAAAGAAACTCTTGTCTCCTAGCTGGTGTATAGGGAGTTTGACAGAATTTCCAATCTCTACAGCTGACCTGAGAGTGCTTGAGACTAACACTGGGGATTCTGAATTTGGGAACATAGGCTTGGTGGCCTGGAAATGCCAATATTGGTCTCTTGTCAGTTACAGAATACAGTTTATGGCACTTCTACTGAGTTGATTTTGTGGCACAATATTGTGTCTTTATATCTAGACCAGAAGGTCCACGATAATGTCATACTTCAGGTTTTGCTGATCATGGAGGTGTGTCATCACATATCCATAAAAGTTGATATAAAAAAATACTTGGAGGGGGTAGACAAATATTTGAAAGGATGCAAAGGGTTTAGGAGTTGTTAGTTTCAATCAGCTGAGTTAGAAATGGAAGTTAATCAGTGATGCCTTACCTGCTGGGCAATGGGAACTGGAAATTTGATAAGATAGTTCGCTTGTTACTGTGCAGGTACCAGCATGTAGGCAAACTCAACATCTAGACATTGAATTGAATTAGTACCATGAATGTCATAGAGACAAAAAAGGACAGGGAAAGGCTGCTAATCACAACTGGGTAGCAATATAGTTTGAGGAAAGGCTGCAGATGGCCATTGAGACATGACGGTTAGATTTTGCACAATGAATCACTGCAGGAAAAGTGGAGCTCTGAGGAGCAGAAAGATCAGAGAAAGAAAAGGGGATGGAAAGTCAACAGAACTTGTACTCTCACTATAGGATGACTGAGACCCTGTGTCAAAGCAGACTGTGACTCTCCAGGTAAATGGCCACAAAACCTCCATGTGCTTGTCACTGAGAACCTTATGCCTTGCAACATTTGCTACCACATTCTATCAGATGCCAAAGTCACTCTGACCTTGAACTTGAGAATGGTGAAGCCCTGGAAGGAGATGGATAGTCAGCAGAGAACTGGGGATTGAAGGTAAGTGAGAAAGAAGAAGAGGAGGCAGAGGGAGATATCAGCGAACAAGGGAATCTCCCTCCTCTCCTACATAACCACCAGCATTTTGGCCACTTTTGCATCAATTAAGCAAGAGTTTATCCTGTAAATAAAGTTTGGAAAGTAGTGAGATAAGATTGGGTGGCCAATGTCATGAGCTAAGCCTTCAGTCTTCCTTTGTGACTTATCACACTCCTCTCGTGTCATGGTTAGCCTTTGTTCAAACAAGAGAACTGTTGCTCAGGACAACCAGCAGCAGTTATGGGCGGCACGGTGGCACAGTGGTTAGCACTGCTGCCTCACAGCGCCTGTAGACCTGGGTTCAATTCCCGACTCAGGCGACTGACTGTGTGGAGTTTGCACATTCTCCCCGTGTCTGCGTGGGTTTCCTCCGGGTGCTCCGGTTTCCTCCCACAGTCACAAAGATGTGCGCGTCAGGTGAATTGGCCATGCTAAATTGCCCGTAGTGTTAGGTAAGGGGTAAATGTAGGGGTATGGGTGGGTTGCGCTTCGGCGGGTCGGTGTGGACCTGTTGGGCCGAAGGGCCTGTTTCCACACTGTAAGTCTAATCTAATCTAATCAAAAAAAAAACCAGCGATGGCTGCCATGGGCAATCCAAATGAGCCTCACACTTTGTCCGACCACCTCTGTCCCTGCTTCTACTGACTCTAAGTGTTATAAGTGATTTCTGTCTAGGCTTTCTGAATCTCTGGAGAATAGTTCCTGACACTTGGCTAACTATTCTAACTCTAGGGATCTGATTCAGAACAACCGGGTCCTGCCTCCGAATTCTGCCAACCGCGGACTGTCCTTTAACCCTTGTGTCAAGGGAGACTGTCCGCAAGGTTAAGTTCAAAAAGGCGAACTCCAAGTTGACTGGTATCAGCCCTTATCCCCACCGGCTGTCACTTTTCCCGTGGCAAATCGAAATACTGCGAGACACACACAAACGGAGCAACAGATGTTTATTCAATCTTCGAAGATTGGGCGAGTTCCAAAAGGACTTCGGAAATCGCAACGGGAGATTTTACAGCACTAATACTGATACATTATTTTTCCATTCAAATACATTGGTGATAATTTCATTGGTTTAAACATCTCACGCTATGGATTTTTCTTACATTAAAAATCATTAATGACAATTCCATTGGTTAAAGCATTTCACGCTTTTCTCTGCCAATTTCTTTAATTAAAATGTTATATTATTTTACAATTTCTGCTACTAGTTATAACATTTATTGATGTCATGAAAAGAGCTTTCATTGTATTTTGCCCTCTGTGTCTAACTGAAGCATTCCCTGGTTTCTTGCCCAAGGTTACCATGTTCCTGGCATAACAGAGGTGACTTCTAGTTCATGCTTCATTATGGCCTAGTCGATCATTAGTTTCATAATTTAGCTTTTATTCATTAAACCTCAGTTTTAGTACAGTGAGTGTGTGTGTAGGTGTGTGAGTGAGTGTGTGTGTGGGTGTGTGTGTATGTGTGTGTGTGTGTGTGTGTGTATGTGTGTGTGTGTGAGTGAGTGTATGTGTGTGAGTGAGTGTGTGTGTAGGTGTGTGTATGTGTGTGGGTTATGTGTGAGGTGTGTGTGTGTGTGTGTGTGTTGTGTGTGTGTGTGTGTGTGTGTGTATGCATGAAACTGCAGAAATTACATTAACCATATCAATCCCCCCTGTCTTTTTATACAGTCTGTAATTTCTGCAACATTCTCATGGCCTGTCTATTCCAAGCAGCCTCAGGATCATTTGCATCAGCTTGAAGGTGAATGCCCACAACTGTATGCGGGTCACTCTTAATCAAAGTAGTCTCAATAAGGCGGGTAATTAGACCACGCAGACATGGAATTATACAACAGCCCAAAGCAACTAAAATCCCGATTACCAACAGAAGTGTAATCACCACTGAGACCATCACCCCCTTCCATTTACCGAACCACCGCTCTAGCCAGCCAGTCCAATTAGTATTTACACCTGAATTCTCAGCTATCTCATCAGCCAGTGCCTGGAGACCTTCCAGGGCACGGGTCACCGAGCCATCAGGGGCCGTATTGTTGGAAATAAAAGTACAACATTGAGAGCCTATCATGACACAAACGCCCCCCTTTTCAGCTAAGAGCATGTCCAAGGCCAGTCTATTTTCCCAAGCCATACGACTGGTGGCATCCAGTTATTCGGCCAAACCCTTTACTGCATCTCTAGTATGGTTAATAAACCGTGCTTGGTTATAATAAATGTAGTTTATCCAATCCACATTCTTATTAATAGTAACCCACCAGAATAGGGATGATTCAAAGCCTGCTGAAGTCTGGTTACGAGCTTTGAACTCATCAGGCACCCCCCCTAGGGACCCCTATTGAATCAAGATAAATCCTTTCATCAACAGAAGTGGGTAGCAGTGATCTCTTATCTCTTCATTTTCTCCCAACTAATTGTTCTCTTTCAAATGCCAAGGTGAATGGTATTGCCAATTGTACAATTGCACATATCCCCTTCCAATCAGGGGGCAGGGTGGGTCTCAGTAGTTTTCCTCCACAATACCACCACAGATCCGCTCGGGGAACGTTTAAAGATGAGTAATTTCTTCCTTCCACTGCTTCAGTAACGTTTTTAATCACCGAACACAATCTCAGCTCTCCCAAATCAATAGATCCACCCTGTCTATAAACACACGATGTGTGATTCCCAACAGCGGCAGAAAACACAGGGGGAGCTTGCCTCTTATGTCCTTTTAAGGAAGAGAACATCAAAGACAAAGAAGCACAATTCGGATTTTTCCATGCAGTCTCATCTTGATATAGGGCTATCATGCATTCCATGCCCAGTTTGTTTCGCTCCCACCCGAGCGGAAAGGGAACTATCTGAGACACTGTCCTACCGGAGGCACATGCATAGCAATTGCTTTTGTTCAGACTTTTTACAGTATATTTAACCCATTCAATCCAGGCATTTGTTTCTCCATATCCTGTTTCTATTTCAAGAGTCTGTCTCAGGTCTTTAACCTCTATAACCTGCAGTGACTTTGGATCAGCGTAAGGGGTTAAAGGTTGCAGTTTAGAACTTCCTGTCAAAACAGTTTAGGGCTGGGCTAAAGGGGGCTCTATGGATAGTGATGCTAGGCGGTGGCTTTTGCGGTTCGGTAGGGTGTGAAGAAATATCTTGGAGGAAAGATATTCCCTTTGAAACTCTACATCTGGGCATTCTACTTAGGCTGCAAGCATCAATTTTTACAACTTGTGGAAATTCCGAAACAGAAATCATTAACACAACATCTGAAAAAGATATATGAGCAAAACTCAGAAGTAACAGGAATAGCAGCATAATTCTGACTAGTGCTAAGAACTTAAACAATATATCAAAGCACAAAACAAGATTAACATACAATTCTGAAGAAACAGTCCCCGCACTCACGTCGCCATAGTATAGTCAGTTAATCAAAGTCTGTTCAGTCTGAGTTATAGTGGGTCACGTGTTGATTCGGCTGTCCAGACTCCTTTCTTAACTGGAGAGGTGACTGGCCATTTGCCAGCCTTTCTCCACCGTTCAGTGGTGAGGAGTACTAGGAACGGGCCGTCCCACACAAGTTCGAGAGTTAACTGTTGTCAATGTTTGATCAAAACCCCTTCACCGGGTTCAATAGTGTGCACAGCGAAATCCAGAGGTGGTGTCTGAGTCAGGAGTCCCTGGTGAAGTAAACGAGAAACAGCGAAGCCCAGGGTCTCAACATATTTACAGATACACATATCTCGTGACTCAAGCTCTAGGTGATAAACACTCAAACATTCATGCACTAACGAACAGATGACTTTCAGCCAGAAACACAACAAAATGTAATAGCTTCCGTTCTCTCTCTCTCTCTCTCTCTCTCTCATACGGTGTTGGTCTCTCTGTCTATGTCTGCCTGTCACTGTCTCCTGTGTCTGCGCATCGGAGCTCATAGCGACCTCCCCTCGACCACCAGGTCTTCAAGTGCTAATTCTTTTCCCCAACTATCTCCACTCGCAGTCTCCAGTACTGCTGGGCAGTCCCCATGTGGCAGATCTTCCCCCCCTTTTTCCCGGAGGTCACTGCTCTACATATGGAACTGTTCAGGGTCGGTTGTCAGTAACATTTTAATTCTTTCAAGCACATCGCAGTTGTCAAATGTAATGTTTTCCTTGTGTCTGGGCGCATCCGCCCCCGGAGCTCCCGCTCCCTACCTACCGTTTTTCAATGCGGCCCTACGCGCCGTATAGCCCCCACGAACAATCTCAGCGCAATACAGTCTACTTACTGTCTCAACGTCCTGAAACTCACTCTCAAGTTACCCATATTAATTCGCATCTACCCTCAGAGTTTCTGTTCCCCCCTGCCTTATCAGCAGCCTTTTTCTTTGTACATCTGTTCCGGAGCCACTGCTCCCCTGCCTCATTTTCCTGAAGGTGGATACCACCCCTCATGTCGTGTGAATTTGGAATTGTTCTAACTTATTACTACTTTGCACTCAATCTCATGAATGGTCCTCCTTTCCATAAGAAGTCAGCCGGATTTGAACATGCTCCCACCTCTATCTTAAGGTCCTCTCTATCTAAGAGCACTGCCTCATATTTCAGGATTCGGGAGTCTGTGAGCCATCGTCCCGCTTTTTGATTCAGAATAGTGCGGACTTGGTGAGGAGTAACCACAGTCAGTGGTGCTCCAAACGTCAGTTTCTGGCTTTCTTCCACTAGCTTAGCAGTGGCTGCTACTGCTTGAATGCATTCAGGCCAACCCCGTGAGACAGGGTCTAGAATTTTGGAGAGGAAAGCTACAGGTTTTCTATGCCCCCCCCCATTCTTGAGTTAAGACCCCAAAAGCTGTCCCGCTTTTGGCATTAACAAATAGTCTAAAATCTTTATTAAAATTTGGCAAGCTCAAAACGGGTGCTGTAACTAATTTTTCTTTTAAAGTTTCAATCAGCATTTTTCCTTCTGGGTCCCATTTAACCCTGTCCGGAGCTTCTTCTGTTAGCTGTAGATATAGCTTTTTTTGTAAGAATAGCATAGTCATCTATCCAGAGTCTGCAATAACCCAGCAAACCCAGGAACTTTCGGAGTTCCCTCTTAGTTCGGGGTAGTCCTAATTCTACAATTCCCTTTACTCTTTCAGGGCTTATTCTCTTCTGCCCTTGACTGATCAAATGCCCTAAATATCTTACTTCCCGTTCCACATACTGTAGTTTGTTCTGACTAACTCGCAATCCCTTCACTGCAAGGTAGTTTAATAAATCATTGGTTCCCTGCTGTGTGTCAATTTGGGTGGGACCGGACAACAGGAGGTCGTCCATATACTGAATTAACTTTAAAGTTGGTCTTAAAGTCAAGCCCTCAAGAACTTGTTCTAGGATCTGTCCAAACAAGTTTGGTGACTCGGTAAAACCTTCAGCTAAGACAGTCCACCTATACTGCTGTTTTCTCCCAGTATCAGGGTCCTCCTTAAGTTCTAATAAAATCATATCATGAGAAAAAAAATAACGTTGAGCATTCATAAAATTACAATCAAAAATAGCACACTGAATCAAATGACAAACAACAAGTTTCACACATAAAACCATTAACAAACAGATGAATTCAAGCCAGAGCACAAAGTGTTAAACTGCTTGTTAGCTGAGAAGCCTTTTTTTAAAAAATCCATACACAAACACAAATTCTCACATCCACAGAGACTTTTTACAATCAAATTTACACACACAAAGACACACATAAATCTTCACCAACACAAAATTCCTATCGGGGGCCGGCCCACAAAGATATAAATATTCAGATTTAGATAACCACCTTATTTATCCGACTCCTTTTGTCTTTCATACAGTCCTCCCTTCACGAAGTGAACCTTTACCATCCGTCATCCTATTTCCCCATCTGGGTCTATACCCGAACATTTCCTAACCGACTCCCTTAATCTGTGTAAGAATGCACAGGGAGACTCGTCCTTTCCCTGCCTCAGGTCGAAAACCTTGGCTAAATTTTGTTGTTTGGGGATGCAAGTTTGTATCCCTTGGATTATCAAATTTTGCATGTCTAACATATTATTCCACCCTTCTATATTGTGGTGGTCCCAGTTAGGGTTCTGAAGGGGATATTTGTCTTCACCCCTAACCATCCCCCTCTCATGCCAAATTGTCCGGCAAGCTTAATACCGGCACTGCTACTAGTTTTTTTAATCTCAATTAACACTTTCCCTATCCAGTATCCCCATATAAGTCTCCTTTCTCCCCCAGTAAATAGTATATTCAAAAATAGACATTAACTCAGCCCACATATACAGACTGGGCCTCAAAAATTAATTTGTTCTGACAATCCTATCGGATTCTCATCCAGGACCGTCATTTCCTTTTAAATGTTCCGACCTCCCCACTGGTGAGGGGGTCACACACAAACCCAATCTCCTTGTCCCCTATCGGCACTTTAGTCGATACGTTCTTCCTTTTTTTAAGAAATATTGCAATGTTCCTAGCTTCTCATATCCTCAAACAACAATTTATTAATTCATGCTTGGCTAACTTTAAAGCCTGTTCCTAACTTGTAAACATATTTATATATTTGCGTCCATTTATTCAGTATTTAATATTTAAAATGTAAAATGCATACAGTTCCCAATTTTGAAATCCACTGTAATCACCCAGATTTAGTACTCTAATTTAGATCCAAAATTAGTTTTCTTATGTACTCCTGACCAATTATTTCTCAATTACAATACTTTAGATCGTATAATAATCAGAGCTGTCTTACAATAATTTGTCAATTCATGTTTAAAAAAAAATTCTAATGGCCGAATCCAAGGTCTCAGATAATAACCATGGAAGTTATCGTCTTTTTTTTCCCGACAGTCTACTGTTGAACTGAAACTACAACTGTCCTTCACATATTGAAAATAAATCATGTTAAGTTTACATAAAGATCACATTTAAAACAATCCTGGAACTCAAGCTCCAGTGAATAAAACTTCCTCATTCAATCACCAACAAACCAATGTGCATTCAAACCGAATCACAGAGGGTTAAATGTTTTGCGAGCAGTTCTCGCACTCTCTCTCTCTCTGTCGGTCTTACTGCAAGCTGCTGGTAAAAAATAAACTTCAGTTGTCTTATATAATTTGAGTTTAATGGGGCTACAACAAATCCTGTGGTCCGTTCCCCAGACGGGACCTCCCGTAGGGGACACAGTCTCACTACTTCTTTATCACCTTTTCCCCTCATCTCTCTCTCCTTTAGTCGTGCAGATCTCCTTACCCCCTCAGCCCCTGCTGCTGTGGCTTCCACGTCCCCTTCGCCAGATCCCCTGGATCCCGCTCCCGATTCTCCAACGGCCGCTGCCGTTGTTCCTCCTGAAGAGCATATGGCGGGGGTGCCACAGGCGGGGGTAAGTTCTCTAACACTTCCCACTTACTCTCATTCAGTGGGCCCACTTACTCTCATTCAGTGGGGTTAAAGGATATAAGGGTACTGGGGTTGGAGCAGTTGCTGTCAGGTTCCCTACCCAACATGCAGCATACTCGCTCTCTTTTAAACCTGGATACTGTTTATTCTTTACATAATCATTTAAAATTTGACAAACCTCGTCCGATCCAAATTTTGGCCAGATCACTGATGGCGGACGGATGGGTTCTTTTACCCAAACAAAACAACAGTATTTTATCATTTCCTTTTTCTTTAAGCCCCGACTTTCGTAGGGACTCCAATTCCCCAATTTTCGTCCCAGCGGACTATTAAGGGGAATCTGCGGGGTTTCGTTTTCCCGTTCCTTTTTAGACCTGGAACCTCAGCCACCCATGGTTGGTCTTCAGGCTAACCTACACTCTGGTTACTCAATTAACCCCGGTTACCTGTCACAACCACCGAGTCGACAAGGCAGTGTACCCTTCTCAACTGTGAAAGCCCCAAAATACCAGAGAAGGTTCTTACCTTGATCCTGTGCACGGAGTTGTCCGACTCAAAGTAAAAAATCACCTTTTTACTTTTCGAAGCTTCAACCTTTTTACTTTATTGCAAGCGCCACCTATTTTCATCGTTTGCTCAAACACCTGTGTGTGTCACAGTGTCCCAGAATCATTCAGAGCCTCCCGTGAGAGTTCTGTTTAGGATCCCGGACACGAGCCCCCAAATTTGTTATAAGTGATTTCTGTCTAGGCTTTCTGAATCTCCGGAGAATAGTTCCTGACACTTGGCTAACTATTCTAACTCTAGGGATCTGATTCAGAACAACCGGGTCCTGCCTCCAAACTCTGCCAACCGCGGACTGTCCTTTAACCCTTGTGTCAAGGGAGACTGTCCGCAAGGTTAAGTTCAAAAAGGCGAACTCCAAGTTGACTGGTATCAGCCCTTATCCCCACCGGCTGTCACTTTTCCCGTGGCAAATCGAAATACTGCGAGACACACACAAACGGAGCAACAGATGTTTATTCAATCTTCGAAGATTGGGGAAGTTCCAAAAAGGACTTCGGAAATCGCAACGGGAGATTTTACAGCACTAATACTGATACATTATTTTTCCATTCAAATACATTGGTGATAATTTCATTGGTTTAAACATCTCACGCTATGGATTTTTCTTACATTAAAAATCATTAATGACAATTCCATTGGTTAAAGCATTTCACGCTTTTCTCTGCCAATTTCTTTAATTAAAATGTTATATTATTTTACAATTTCTGCTACTAGTTATAACATTTATTGATGTCATGAAAAGAGCTTTCATTGTATTTTGCCCTCTGTGTCTAACTGAAGCATTCCCTGGTTTCTTGCCCAAGGTTACCATGTTCCTGGCATAACAGAGGTGACTTCTAGTTCATGCTTCATTATGGCCTAGTCGATCATTAGTTTCATAATTTAGCTTTTATTCATTAAACCTCAGTTTTAGTACAGTGAGTGTGTGTGTAGGTGTGTGAGTGAGTGTGTGTGTGTGTGTGTGTGTGTATGTGTGTGTGTGTGTGTGAGTGAGTGTATGTGTGTGAGTGAGTGTGTGTGTAGGTGTGTGTATGTGTGTGGGTTATGTGTGAGGTGTGTGTGTGTGTGTTGTGTGTTTTGTGTGTGTGTGTGTGTGTGTGTATGCATGAAACTGCAGAAATTACATTAACCATATCATAAGTTCACAAGAAAACATGCTCCATTAGGAGTAAGTGATTACCCGTACAAAGATCTGAATTTTAATCAGGTTCCCATCTGGGCTGGATTTCTGACCTGTGAACAAACCTGATTCCTTTTTCCCATCTCTGTACTGAAAAGTCAGCCCTGGCTGTTCATAATCAGAAAGAAAATCCTTTCCTATGCATCAACATTGACTATGTCACAAAGGATAGCTTGTCATAAACTGATGATATACCTTAAGTTTCCTCTGTTCTCATTCCATTATCTTTTGAGTTTTCAAACTTTTTTGCCATTATACCCACATTTACAATGGAAAAATAAAATAAACACTAAAAATGTGTCTACAGTGACATGCTCATATCCTGATGCACGATCTTGACATTTGAGGCATGAACAGGTTTGACTTGTCTATTACTAATTCCGTGTTATGAATAATAACCGCATTCTTCCATCCGATCATGTTTTTCAACTTGAAATCAAGTTTTAGGTTGTAAATCAGGTATTGATACTATCAGGTTTGCACAAATACTGAGGGCCACATTACTAAATCGAACCAAATGTTCAGAATAAGACTATGCCGCCTACTGGGATGATAACATTTAAAAAAAGAGTTGTTCAATGTTAATATTAAATTGAGTCTTTCAATAAGTAAATAGACTCTCTTGTGTAATATGTAATATAGAGCAGCTTGTGCTGCTTTGGCAAGGTTTGAATGCAGCTCTCTATCCCAAACATGAATGTGTTTTTTTCTGTCTTTGGATGTTAATGACTTTGCTGAATAACTGACAGGAACAGGAGAAGTTCCTCAGATTGTTCCACTATTCAATCAGATATTGGCCACTCTGTCTCTCAATTCCATCTTGGTTCCAGAACTCTGAATAATCCTAACAAGCAAAAGCTAGCAATCACTGATATCCTGTAAGTCCTATAAAGCCAACTGGTTAGACTATAAAAGTCCTAGAAAACTGAAATTGAAAGCTTGTGTGCTTCCAATTAAACCTTTTGGACTATAACTTGGTATTGTGTGATTTTTAACTTTGTACACCCCAGTCCAACACCAGCATCTCCAAATCTAGAAAACTGAGGGAAGCATGTGTAGCACTTTTGCTCAAGGTGTATTTCGATAACTTCAAGTTGTCGAGAAATTAGTCGTGAGTGTTCCAGTGTCTACGGTTTCTCACCCAGAGAACTGTGAGTCCTGGCAATAATGCCCAGCAATTAGTGCTCCCAACTGCTATTAAATTTCCAAGAAATGGAAGTGACACAAAGTAATTTCTCCTCCTACAAATAGAAAGGCACACAGGTCCTTTACTTTTTGTTATTGTTTGATTTTATTGAGTTTTAAAGCAATGATTATACAGGGGGAGCAGAAGAAAAGAGGGAGGGAAACATGGATGCTGATCTAAGTTTGTTAACCACGGGCTTCTTGTTTGTCTTTTGGATGATGGGAATAAGACAGAGTAATAGGTGAGTGTGAGAGCCTCGTACAAAGGACAGTGGATAATGGAAAGGTAAACAGATTGGGATCGGGACATACAAATAGTGAATAGGGAGCAGAATCACCAAAAGCCATATTTTCCCACACCCAAAATTCAGCCTCCATCTACGGATGGCTTCTTTCCTTACCATAATGAGCCATCACACCAAATTCCACCCACCAAAAGGAATGAAGGTAAACCCCAGAATTACTTGAAAGGCATAACAGATGTCATATACTATAAATTACACCACTTTTAGAATCAGTAAATTTTTGATTTACTTTACGAATCATATCATATCATATTTGAATTTATACAATTAAAAATAGGACCTTGGATGATGTTATAAAACTGAGAGACCTAGGAGATCAAGTACATTCTTTGAAGTTTTTGAAGTTTACCTTATCATATATAGATAAGGTAGATAAGAAGGCATTTAGCATGCTTGCCTTCATTGTTCAGACCTCTGAATATAGGAGTTGGGCTGTTATGTTGAGGTTATACAGTGCATTGGCAAGGTCTCTTCTGGAGTATTGTGCCCAGTTCTAGTGGCCTGTTACAGAAAGGTTACTATTAAACTGGAGATGGTTCAGAATAGATTTACCAAGATGTTGCTGGGAATCGAGGGTTTGAGTTATAAGAAGAGGCTGGATAGAGTCATAGAGATGTATAGCATGGAAACAGACTCTTTGCTTTGGTCCAACCCGTCCTTGCCGACCAGATATCCCAATCCAATCTAGTCCAACCTGCCAGCACCCGGCCCATATCTCTCCAAACCCTTCCTATTCATATACGCATCCAAATGCCTTTTAAATGTTGCAATTGTACCAGCCTCCACCACATCCTCTGGCAGCTCATTCCATACACATACCACCTTCTGCGTGAAAAAGTTGCCCCTTAGGTCTCTTTTATATCTTTCCCCTCTCACCCTAAACCTATGCCCTCTAGTTCTGGACTCCCCGACCCCAGGGAAAAGACTTTGTCTATTTATCCTATCATGCTGATATCTCTTATCAAACTATGGCTTTCCAAGTAATCATAAACCCTGTCTCTCAGAGTCCTCTCCAATAATTTGCCCACCACAGATATATGAGTGACTGGTCTGTAATTCCTAGGATTATCCCTATTCCCTTTCTTGAACAAGGGAATAACATTTGTCACCCTCCAATCACAGTTGTCTTTTCCTTCACTTGCTGTAGTAACCTAGGATATATTCCATCTGGCCCAGAGGATTTATCTATCTTTATGTTTTTCAAACTTTTCAGCACATCCTTCTTCTTAACATCAACCTGTTCGAGTATATCAGTCTGTTTCACACTGTCCTCACAAATGACAAGTTCCCTCTCAGTAGTGAGTACTGAAGCAAAGTATTCATTAAGAACTTCTCCTACCTCCTCTGACTCCATGCACAAGTTCCCTCAACCGTCCCTGATTAACCCTACCCTCAGTCTGGCCATCTGCTTGTTGCTCACATAAGTGTAGAATGCCTTAGTGTTTTCCTTAATCCTACTTGCTAAAGCTTTTTCATGCCTCCTTCGAGCTCTCCTATGTCCACTCTTCAGTTCCTTCCTGGCTACCTAATAACCCTCGAGAGCCCTTTCTGATCCTTGCCTCCTCAACCTTAAGTAAGATTCCTTTTTCCTCTTGACTAGATGCATCTCTTGTCACCCAAGGTTCCTCCACCCAACCATCCGTTCATTGCCTCAGTGGGACAAACCTGTCTTGCACTATCACCAACTGCTCCCTAAACAACTTCCACATTTCTGTTACACATTTTCCTGAGAACATCTCTTCTTAATTTAGGCGCCCCAGTTCTGCCAATTGCTACACACACACACACACACACACACACACACACACACACACACACACACACACACACACACACACACACACACACACCAATTTCAATATTGTACCCTGACTGTGATAAAATGTCATAAAGGTGCTTCACAGGAAAGATTATCAAACAAAATTTGCCACCAAAATGCATAAAGATATATTAGGACAGGTGGCTAAAGAAATAACTTGGTGTCTTAAAGAAGCAGTGAGCGCGACTGTGATGAAGAAATTTAGGGAGGGAAATACAGGACTAAGACCAAGCTAAATAAAAGTTGAGAGTCAAGACAATATATACTCTGCCTAAAACATACAGACAAAACAAATATTTTAATGGGTTTTAGCTTAACAATGTATCATAAACTGAGATTTTATTTAAAATGGTTCCCTTAACATGAGTATGTAAATAAATACATGCAGATCAATAAAGTTGCTTAAATAATTTTGCGTTAACTCTGAGAGATCTACTTCAGATTGCATATGATAATTGTTTTGTGGTGACATTTCAAGTTAATTTCATTACTTTAAATAACAGTCAATTCAAATGATTTCAAACTGCAGTAATGAGGCTTTTTTGCTCCATTGAGACTGAGGATTATGTGGGAATCATTTAAACTACATTGATAGCATCTCTGTGATGATCTTTCAGTACAAGTGGCTGCAGTAACAACTTTACAATAGATCCAGCTTAAACGTGATCAAAATTAACTTAAACATGGATGAGTTATGATAAACTGCCTTTCATCACACCATTGGTGTTTTTATATTTTCAAGACGTTGTGGCACAACATGAATCATGGCAACACTAATTGGGCCAAACGTTTTCTGTAACTTTTAGTCTGGAAAACAGACTCGAAGTCAGAGATGTGTCGTTTTGCTGGGGAATTTTTCTAGGAAACTCCAGGCATTAAGTAGAGAAGCAGAAGGGAAGAACAGTAGAAGCCGTAGAAGACAATAAGCGACAAGACAGCAATACTGAAATATCAGGGCAGATGAGGAATTAATTGTATACTCTGCTTTATGCTCTGTACAGCTACAAGTTATCAACTCATATCTAAGACATGTAGTTATATTGTAGTCATTGCTCCATTGCCGCATTTGTGGTATTTGCATGAACCAGTATTCCATTATGTTGTAACATAAGGAACTGGCCTGGAAATCTAAAGATGGGACTAATCTGACTCAAATTAGTTGGAATAAAACTTCCCAAGAAATCACATTAAAATTCACTCCAGATTAAGATCTGACTCGCATAGCAGGATCTTATAAGGCCTGAATGCTGTGGCCTATGATGAGATTGTTGGAAGAATCACGTAGGAATTCCAACAGGCCTTTGTCAATGTCTGGAGCAATCCGTAGCACTTTTTACACTTTTGCCAAGTGGAAAAGTGACTTCCTTTCTACGCAGCAGTGACTTGCCGATTCAGGGGGATTATAGCTTGTTAATTGTCTTATTAATAGCAGAACAATGTTTATTACTATTTAGCTTCCTATCCTGCCAAATAAGCCAAGCAAACAAGACGTTGAGAATTCTTGACATTTTGGAGCGGGCCCTTGGTGACGTCAGCTTACACCATGCTCCAAAGTACCTTCATGTTGGACACCAGGCACCGACATCTTACAGCATACCCCATGGGCACCATTTCCATAGACACTAGCATCCAACATGTGCCAGATTCCAAAAATCTTCATGGCGACTCTATGACCCACTTCTACATTTTAATGCTGCACTAGCAACAATCATCACAATGTTGCTGTAAGGACACAGGAATATGTATCCAGTTCATGAACTGGAAAAGACTATGTCTTTGCTCATTTGCTGTCATACTGCTTACTTGCTCTGAGCCTAACTCATAGCATAAATCACGCTTAGCTAAAACAAATTAAGATTCAGCCCCCAATTACTGATTTATGCTAACTTTAAAAACCTTTTAAAAACTTTGATAGCATTTTGATATCTTATGTAAGATCTTCACCTATAAAGTTACATTTTTATTTAAGTGACGGTAATTTAACTCACTGTGTAAATTTAAAATACTGCTGCAGTGAATGACAAGCCCCATTATTTCCATCTTCCCATGAGGTTATACACATGGATGCATGACACTGCTTTTTGAGTCACAACGTTAGGGACATAGGAATAGAAACAGATCATACAGCCCCTCAAGTGGATCCAATAAAATGACGACTGATCAGCAATCTCAACCCACATGCCTGTCTTTGTCCCACATCCCACAATACCTTTGGTTAACAAAAATCTATCAATATCAGTAACAATTGATTTGACAGCAATTTCCTACTCTTTATTTACTCAAGGGTGTAAGATTTGTTGACTGAGCTAGAAGTTATTGCCCAGCCCTAGTTGTCCATGAGAAAGTGGCAATGAGTTGTCTTCTTGAACTGCTGCAGCCCACTTGGTGTAGGAACAGTCACAAAGCTGTTCGAGAGGGAGTTCCAGGATTTTGAAGCAAAGTTAATGGCTGAGATCAAAGACTTTTTTTGTATGAACTGGGAAATGTAATAGGAGGCTGAAGCTCTGTAGAAGCTTGAAGAACAGAACCCTCATCTTTCGATTAGACACTTTATACATTCCAGATTTAACACTGAGATTAATTTAGGTTCAGACATTAATACAACATTGTTTCCTTTTCTTTCTGTGTTTCCATTTTTTGCTTCTTTTCTCTTATTTTTGCGTCCAGATAATAGCACATCTGCTCTAGGTATATTTATTTCTTTTCTTGCCTGATCAAGCTAACCTTTCTGTCACTCAATCTCTCCTATTTTCCACACTATCACAGACCGCCCTTTTGACTTTGGTCCACCTCTTAGAGTGGCACAGTCACTTAGTACTGCTGCCTCACAGGGCTGGGGACCTGGGTTCAATTCCACCTTCAAGTGACTATCTGTGTGGAGTTTGCATGTTCTCCCTGTATCTGCGTAGGTTTCCTCTGGGTGCTCCGGCTCCTTCCACAGTCTAACGAAGTGCAGGTTGGGTGGATTGGCTATGCTAAGGTGTCCAGGGATGTACTGGCTCATGGATTAACCATGGGAAATTTGAGAATGGGGAGGTGGTCATCGGTCTTGGTGGGAGGCTCTTCGGAAGGTGGGTGCAGACTTGATGGGCTAAATGGCCTGCTTCCATACTATAGAGATTCTATGATTCTTGCTCAAAAACTGAACTTTTTCTAGCTCATATGAAAGGTCTTTGACCTGAAATGTTAACTCTGTTTCAGTCTCCATAACGTTGCTCTTTCCTGCTGAGTATTTCAGCATTATCTACTTTTGTTATTGTTTTAAACCTCAGTGTTTGAACCTATTGTCAAAATATGAGACATGCAGATTCAAAAATTATGCAAATATATCTGCTGCACTGCAAATAAATAAAAGGTGGTGCGTTTGTGGAAAATTAAAACTTTAAAGTAAGTACAGCAGGTGCTCAATACAGCAGGTGTTTAGGTTCATGAATGCCTAAAATTCTAGCTAATAGGCAGTAATACCATACAGGGAACATGACTAGGCCAGTAGTTCAGAGTTTTGGCTAATTTGAGGACATGGGTTCAAGTCCCACAACAGCAACTAGTGGTATTTAGATTTAAATGAATGAAAATCTGGAACAAAAAGCTAGCCTTGGTAATTTCTTGTAAAGACCCCAGTCTGGTTCACTCATGTCCTGCATGGAAGGAAATCTGCTGCCTTTACCCAGTCTGGCCATGCCCTGCCTCCATATCCACAGCTATGAATGAATGTCAAATGTTCTCTGAAATTGCTTAGTAAGCCAATAGGTTGAAGGACATTTATAAAGGTAACAGATACCAGACTCTATGGAAAAATAAAGAAAAACAATCTATTTATGCAATGGACCATTTAGATATGAAATGTCCCAACAAAATGACTGATTTGAATCCATTAAAACTTTTGAAAGAGATAAAAATGAAATGGTACAAGTGAAAAAGAAAAGAGTATGCAACATAGTGAGTATCTATTTCAGAGAGCAGACTAACCTCAATGAATCACTTTTTTCTATGCTGTAAAATTCTATGATTCATGAAGGTGTATAGAGAGATACAGTATATGGATAAATATGAAAGTAGCAGAAGTACTGCCATTTTGACTAAATGTCAAGAGAAAGGTTTCACTGGTTGATCCAGCTTTATTCAGTCTTGTACAGGTATGAGTGGAGCTGGGAGACCTACTTTCACCCACAGAAACCAATGACCATATTAATAACTAGAAAATAGTCAGCTGATCTGTGACGGATAACTGTAGGTGTTCCACTGTGTTTTTTAAGTAACTCTAAATTTACAAAACAGCACCTATCCAAATCTTTTACCATTAAAATGTGATATGCAGCAAGCACTCAACAAAAATAAATTTGATAAAAGAATTAAAATCCTGTGAAAATAAAGAAATTTGTGAAAAATGATAATTGATGCCTTGAATAAGTCCGTTACATGTTAAAATATGACTCCCTCTATGTTCAGACTTCATCTGCAGCCAGTTTCATGTGGCAAGCCTTCCTTGAATAGAAGCTGATGTGCAGCAGATGCTGGAAATCTGAAATAAAAACAGAAATTCCTGGAGAAACTGAATAGATCTGAAAGCATCTGCAAAGAGAGAAACAGAGCTAATGTTTCAAGACAAAGTCAGAACTAAAGATAAATCATATTGAACACAAAATGTTAACTCGGTTTCTCTCTCCTCAGATGCTGCCAGAGCTGTTGAGCTTTTCCAGTGTTTCATCATTTCTTTGAATACATTTGATTCCAATTCTAAAGTGTGCTTATGAGTGATGTGTTCTTTACTAACACAGTAATAGAGATCTCTAGTGTTCATTGTGCAGCATAGCAGTTTAGTTATCTTATTCAGTATTTCATTCATAAATCTAAACATTTCAATGTTTTTATTGGAAATGCATCCTGAATAATATTTCTGATAGATTTATAAAGTAAGATAGGAGGAAAAGAATAATTCTGAAAAATTTCCTTATCTTTTCAGAAATCGAGAAGGGGAAATTATCCCCTCCCTGGCAAAGGCAAATTGTATAAATCATAAATAAAAACTAAAAGAACTGTGGATGCTGTAAATCAGAAACAAAGTTCTGATTTCAACCCGAAAGGTTAATTCAGATTTCAGTTCACAGATGCTGTCAGACCTGCTGAACTTTTCTAGCAATTTCTATTTGTGCATAACTCATAAGTTGGCCTTCATGTATAGAAACTAAATTCAATCATATCTACTAATATATATTGACTTGTTACATATACAATATATTGCCATTATGTGAAGGCACCAACAACGAGTTTAAACTGTAACGGTAAATTATATAAATAAAAGATACATTATGCAAAATGATTTTTTCTTTAAAATTTTATTTGCCATCAATGTCACAGAGCAAAATTAATTGTTAATCTCCTAAGTACATTTTCATTAATCATATTGCATCTTTTCAGAGTAGAGGTAAATAATCTTAAACATTTGGAGAGGTTTGACTTTCATTAGAACAGGAAAAAAGGAAATGACATACATAACCATTCTTAACTTTTGTAAATTAATTGCTTATCACTATGATAGCGAGGAAATGACAGAAACAGTTTCTGCAAATATGCGTTAGTCTGGATCATTCTATTTTCTCTGATCAGACACCTGGATTTACTGAACAAGAAATGAGAATACAAATAATTCACTATTTCCTTCAGCTCTTGAATTCTCTGTGGCCTGAACTAAAGTTTTATAAAGCTGAGTACAGGTGCTTACCCTTTCTAGATTTGCCTATGCAAAACAACATCAAACCTCTCCAAACTTAGAAAGTTTGAATTCTTCTACTCAGAACCAGAAAAACTGCGGTCAATAGATAAATGTAATTCAAAGAATAATGTGGTTATTAACAAAGTTAATGCTATAATATTTGAAGACCCCCCTCCCTGTTTGGCTTGTTATCCATCTGCAATAAAAATAAATTCAATCCAATGGCTTGGCCAGTTAGTTTGTCTCCCAGGAAAGAAAAAATGGATAAAAAGAAGCAGAAGTTATCAGAGCTGTTATAACTCAGTCTAATATGACTTTTTCAAAAAAGGAATTTGAATATCCTTGGGTGAATAGTTTCACTCCAATCTCTCAGGGAGTGAAGGTTTAAGCTCGTGTTTGCCGTGTTGATCAAGTGGGTTGCTTTGAATTTCTTAAACTGCAATCATCCAGGTAAGTGAACAGCATTTTGATCACACTTCTGACTTCTGTCTTGCAGATGGTAGAAAGGCTTTGTTGAGTCAGGATGAGAGTTACTTGCTGCAGGATATATTGCCTCTCTCTTATAACCACAGAATTTTTATGAGTTATACATCTGGTCAGAGGCAGCCCTCAGGGTTTTGACTGTGTGGGATTCAATGATGGTGATACCATTGATGCCTGGGAGTATTTAATCTTTCACTTGTTGGTGAATATTTGTGGTCATTGTGTGGCAGAAATGTTACTTGCCATTTGTCAACTGGTTTCATTTTTGCTGTGGCAACTTTCTACACTTTGGAAGTTTATTCAATACTTTGGAAACTCGTTCTAGACTTTTACAAATCTTAGTTACAAAAATAGAGAGATAAAGAAAAATACCTAAAAGTTCTAAATTAGGAAAATAAATAAATAAAACAAAATGATAAACGTTATAGTCTTCCTACAGCCTACAGTCCAGACCTCAGTTGAGGAGCAACATGACAAAGCAGCCTGCTAGCCACACAAATGTAACTGTCCATCTCAGAAAGCTGCATCAGGAATGGAGCCAGCTGAGTCGTGCCATTCACAGGAAACATTTCTGTCAAACAGTCTGTTCAAGCAGTGTCTCAGGAGTCAGGAGATATCGAATTGTGTCAAGTGGTTGCAGGCATCTGCATATCTTTGAAAGAAGAAATTCTCCCTATGGATCTGATGCTTATGCATTACCCAGGACTATCAAAGTCACCATCTTTAACCTTTTTGACTGGATTCTTCCAGTGATTTGCACATTTGGTATATCCAAAATTGTCCAGTTTGTGGTATGCGTGTACATAGAGTCATAGAGATGTACAGCATGGAAACAGACCCTTCGGTCCACATAAAACAAGGGGTTGGCTGATAGCTTGTCCAAGCCAGTGATGGTATTAACTGACGTGAGATGATATTCATTATAGTGAGCATGTGGCTTCAGCTGGCTTTTCTCGGAAACTGTGTAGCATCAGCTGCAGACACATGGGCATCTGCACTTGCTGTCACTTGAGGGCAGGTAGTTCTTGAATGGTCAAGCAAACGAGATGCTTGGAGGTTTATGCATTCTCTCCAACATCTTGACATCACCTATAATGCTGCACTGAAATCTCTCATTGCGTTCCATGGACCACTATCAGTTGGTGAGAATATTTATATCTTTAGGAAGTCAGTTATAGACCGTGGCACAAGGCACGAGTCTGAAGTAAGAAGTGCACATGGAGCACTCATTATCATACCCAGTAGCTACTCTCCCTCATGTAGCACAATTGTACTTCACTCCTACTGTTGAATTGGAAACACTTTAGTCTAGATAGTTGCAGTTTTGTAGCCAACCTATTTAAGGTGACAGACACACTGGCTTCCTGAGATGGCCCGATGTTGGTTAGGTTTCATTTGATTGGAATATCTGGTGTTTGATGTTGCTGGCCAAAGGAAACATTTCAGCTTATCAGCCTATTACACAAAACAACTCATTGTCGAGGCCAATTTCTACATTTTCTCTGTAGTCAAGCTGAGACTGCTTGGGAGGTTTGCCAAAATATTGCATTCAGCTGTTACTTTAATGGCTCCTCTTTTTATTTCCAGCCCCCTGGTGGCAGGCTAAGCAGAATTTGGAGTGGATTACACTACCTGTCATGAACTCTCCTTTTATCTCAGCATCACTGAAACTTCTCTTGATCACTTTGTGAAATGGGAGTGACCAAGTGAAAACCCAATCATCAGCTTCCCTGAATTCACCAAAATGTAAGTAATTGAACCAGTGCACAATCTTGCATAAGTGCTGTGACTGTACTTCTCTAAGGATCTGTCACTAACTATCTCACCATCCCCAAACCCACAAACCTTGGAGTGCAGGTTCATAGCTCCTTGAAAGTGGAGTCGCAGATAGATAGGATAGTGAAGAAGGCGTTTGGTATGCTTTCCTTTATTGGTCAGAGTATTGAGTACAGGAGTTGGGAGGTCATGCTGCTGCTGTACAGGACATTGGTTAGACCACTGTTGGAATATTGCATAAAATTCTGGTCTCCTTCCCATCGGAAAGATGTTGTGAAACTTGAAAAGGCTCAGAAAAGATTTACAAGGATGTTGCCAGGGTTGGAGGATCTGAGTTACAGAGAGAGGCTGAACAGGCTGGGGCTGTTTTCCCTGGAGCGTCGGAGGCTGAGGGGTGACCTTATAGAGGTTTATAAAATTATGAAGGGCATGGATAGGATAAATAGGCAAAGTCTTTTCCCTGGGGTTGGGGAGTCCAGAACTAGAGGGCATAAGTTTAGGGTGAGAGGGGAAAGATATAAAAGAGACCTAAGGGGCAACTTTTTCACGCAGAGAGTGGTATGCGAATGGAATGAGCTGCCAGAGGATGTGGTGGAGGCTGGTACAATTGCAACATTTAAGAGGTATTTGGATGGGTATATGAATAGGAAGGATTTGGAGGGATATGGGCCAGGTGCTGGCAGGTGGGACTAGATTGGGTTGGGATATCTGGTCAGATGGACGGGTTGGACCGAAGGGTCTGTTTCCATGCTGTACATCTCTATGACTCTAAACACGTAGACATTGTCCAATGACTATTGTAACTACTTTCTTCTTCCTTGTGTTTCTAATTAATAAACAAACTTACATTTCAATTTATTTTAATGAAAATGTGCAATTCTTCTTTTACCCAATTCCTTTTAGTATCATAAAGCAACACAGTAGCTTTGTCCATGAACAAAGCTTACACTATACTGTTGTATCTGCCTTAATCATTAAAATTCGGATCTTCCAGTCATTCAGAAGTAAGGATTATGACAGCCAAACTGATCATGCCATCTCAAAAGTTACCAAAAGAGTACTTCTCACAGAATTCTTAATCTCAACTTCAGACCTAAACAATATTAACACCACGCATCTGCACTCTCTTCCTTGAGGTAATCAATCAGTTCCTTGAAAGTGGAATTGCAAGTAGATAGGACAGTGAAGGCAGCGTTTGGTATGCTTTCCTTCCTTGGTCAGAGCATTAAGTCGAAGAGTTGGGAGATCATGTTGCAGCTGTATAGGACATTGGTTAGGCCACTTTTGGAATATTGCATGCAATTCTGGTCTCCTTTTTATCAGAAGGATCCTGTGAAATTTGAAAGGGTTCAAAGAAGATTTACAAGCATGTTGCCAAGGTTGGAGGATTTGAGCAATAGAGAGGGGCTGAATAGGCTGGGGCTGTTTTCCCTGGAGCGTTGAAGGCTGAGGGATGACCTTGTAGAGGTTTATAAAATCATGAGGGGCACGGATAGGGTAAATAGACAAGGTCTTTTTCCTGAGGTAGGGGAGTCCAGAACTAAAATGCATAGGTTTAGGGTGAGAGGGGAAAAATTTAAAAGGGACCTAAGGGGCAACTTTTTCACGCAGAGGGTGGTGCATGTATGGAATCAGCTGTCAGAGGAAGTTCTGCAGGATAGTACAATTACAACATTAAAAGATATCTGCATGGGTATATGAATGGAAGGGTTGAGAGATATATGGGCTAAGTGCTGGCAAATGGAATTAGATTAGGTTAGAATATCTGGTTGGCATAGACGAGTTGGACCAAAGGGTCTGTTTCCATGCTGTACATCTCTATGACTCTAATAGGTCTCCTGTGAGAGCCCAAACTAACTAGATTGCAGATAACAGGGGTTCTATCAAAAGACGTGGACATTCATTGCTAAATTAGGGGAGGAGAGCCTTGTGGTGCACTTGTAGTGCCCCCTCCTCAGGCATCAAGTCCTACCTGCCCCAGAGGTATGTCAAAACATGGCCAAACCGGCTGGTTAAAAATCTTTTTTTCAATGGGAGACCCTACCTATCATAGGCAGTCTCCTGGCAGAGGTGGTGGTCATCTAGCCTCTGCTGGTCTGGGAGTGGTTTGGATTTAAAGAACTCACCAGGACCTGTAGCCTGCTGCTGGAGAGCCTGCAGGGTTTGCTTTCACCAGGCGGGTGAACCAATCCAAAGTCAGGAATATCACCTCGCTGTAGGAAAATGACCCTTAAATAGCCTCTTAGGTGACATAATTGGCCAACTATCTCTTTGGAGTACCAACTTTTTCCCCTCACCTGTCCTTTGGACATTCCCCTGCAGTTGGTGAGGTGATGGTGGTGGTGCGATGGCAATGTCAGCGGGCAAGTAAGCCAAAAACTCAGGCTAATGTTCTAAGGACATGTATTCAACACACACTTCGATATAGGGTGATAAATTACCTGGCTCATAATTTCCTTTCTGGAAGGAGTTCTGCTATTCCTACTACATGTAACTCCAGACCAACAACAATGTGTTTGACTCATCACTGCCTCCTGGCAATTAGAGATGGGCAATAAATACCAACCTAGCCAATGAAATCCACATCTCATTAACACTTAAAAGGATGGGAAAGTGTCAGGGAGTCATTCTGCATCCGTATTTATACCCCAGCCATGAAACTCTGCCTCCAGGGGGCCTGAGAAATAATTTCGTGCTACACATTGCTAGGAATGCAAACCAAATACTACGATATCCAGATTGCATTTGAGAATTCATGAATAATTCTATCCTATGCTCTATTTCCTCAAACAAATTAAACAAAGAAAGAAATCAAACTGGAGCAAATGACTTACAAATAAATTGAGTAAATTAGACTTAAAAGTCAGGAAGAGAAATAGAATAGCATGTGAAAATAGTGACAGCAAGAGAGATAAACACAAAAGCTAAGGAAATAATTTATTTTAAAAAAACAAGCAGAAGGTGATATTGCAATCCAGTTGGGTTCTAAAATTGCTTCATGTGTCATTGAGAAGTTGAGTGAATTGCAGAGTATGTGCAATGCAAATAAACTCTTCAGTCATGCAGTGTTGAACTTACGTGATCATCACAACCAGGAAAAGCAGAATGGCTTTAATTTCACCATTACTAGACAAAAAAAAACTGACCAAAATCTATTTTCTTCATAATTTGTATACCATAATACTGTTAAGGGAAAGAATTCCAGGATTTTGACCCAGCAACACTAGAGGAACAGCAATATATTTCCAAGTCAGGATGATGAATGACTTGGAGGGGAACTTGCAGGTGGTTATGCTTCCAAGTGTTTGCTGCCCTTGTCCTTCGAGATCTAAGTGGTCATGGGTATAAGGGGTTTTGGTGAATGCCTGTATGCATCTTGTAGATAGTACACACTGTTGCTGCTGAATGTCAGTGGTAGAGGGAATGGATGTTTGCTGATGTAATTCCAATCAAGTAGACTGCTTCACTACCCGAGGAGTCAAATGGCATTGAATATTGTGCATTTGTCAGTCTACATCCCCATTTCTGACCTTATAGTGGAGAGAAGATCATTGATGAAGCAGGTGGAGATGACTGGGCCTCGGATCTTGCCCTCAGGAACTCCTGCGGAGGTGTCCTGGAGCTGGGATGACTGACCTCCAACAATCACAACCATCTTCCTATGTGCCAAATATAACTCCAACCAGCAGAGAATTTGCTCCACAATTTGCAATGATTCCAGTTTTGCTCAGGCTCCTTGATGCCATACTCATTTGAATGCAGCCTTGATGTCAAGGGTTGTCACTCTCAGCTCACCTTTGGAATTCAACAATTTTGTCCATATTTGAACAAAGGCTGTAAGTCAGGAGTAGAGAGGCCCTGGCAGAACCCAAATTGAGAATCAGTGAGTATGTTGTCACTAAGCAGATGCTGCATGATCATACTTTGATGACACTTTCTATCACTTTACTTATGATTGAGAGCAGACTGATGGGGTAGTAATTGGCCAGATTAGATTTGTCCTGCTTCTTATGTACAGGACACATCTGGGTAACTTTCCACATTGTCAGATAGATGCTGCTGTACTGTATAACTGCACTGGAAAAGATTGGATTGGAGATCAGCAAGCTTTGGAGCCCGTCTTCAGTACTATTGCCAGAATGTTGCCAGGGCCCATAGCCTTTGCAGTATAAGTGCCTCCAAGCTGTTTTTTTGATATTATGTAGAATGAATTGAATTGGCTGAAAACTGATATCTGTAAGGAGGCCGAGGTGAACCTCCACTTGGCACTTCTGCCTGAAGATTGTTCAGATGCTTTAGCCTAATGCTTTGCACTGATATGTTGGTCTCTTCCATAATTGAGTGTGGAGCCTTCTCCTCCAGTGAGCTATCTAATTGTTTACCACCATTCAGAACTGTATGTGGCAGGACTGCAGAGCTTAAATCTAATCTAATGGTTGGGAGATCGCTTAGGAGAAAGTGAGGACTGCAGATGCTGGAGATCAGAGCTGAAAAATGTGTTGCTGGAAAAGTGCAGCAGGTCAGGCAGCATCCAAGGAGCAGGAGAATCGATGTTTCGGGCATAAGCCCTCCTTCAGGAATGGGAGATCACTTAGCCATATCTCTCACTTGCCGCTTATACTGTTTGGCACACATAGTCCTGGTTGATAGTTTTACCAGGTTGACACCTCATTTTTAGGTATACCTTTTATTTAAATAGTTAAACAATTTAATACTAAAATCGAAGTTTAAGATGGACCGCCATTTGGAACTTCTGCCCTAACAACATCGTGGGTTAATCTATAGCAAATGCACTGCATCAGTTCAAGGAGGCAGCTCACCGCCAACATCTTAAGGCAGTTAGGGATACACAATAAATGCTTGGCCTGCAGCAAAGTCCAATCTTTTGAACAAGTTAAAAAAAAACTATTTTATACAGATGTGAGTTGAGCAGCAATGAGCATAAGATAGCCTGTACAACATCATATCTTTACTGCTTCTTCTAAGTACACTTTGTTAAAGGTACACAACCTTTGGTTTATTTCCCACCCAGGGATATAAACATTGCTAGAAGCAATTCCCAGACATGAAAGTATTCAGCTATTGAAAAAACTCAACTGAAGAAGGCAAGTAGAGGAAAGTAGCCATCTTCTGACTTCATGCTGAGATAAAGTATATGAAAACTATTCTGCACGATGACAGATACCCTGATCAAATCATCACTTGTTAAATGTCATGAAAACTGATGAAAGCTCCTACAGCCAAAACTCAGCTCTGAGCAGAGCACCGGTTACCTCAGTAAATTAATTTACCTTAGTTCCAGTGCCCATTACCCTGGAAAGGGAAGGTTTTTTTTAAACCAACCTAGCGAAATGAAATATTTCATGCTGCTAATATGTAGTTATTGTAGCAATCCTCAACAGCCTTTGTTTGCAGGATGCCTTCAATGCCCTGCCCTTGGCATCTCAACACCTTCTTCTGGCTTTCAGTTTAACCTTTACACTCATGGAAGGTTCACAGAGTCATAGAGATGCACAGCATGGAAACAGACTCTTCGGTCCAACCCATCCATGCCGACCAATCTAGTCCTACCTGCCAGCACCCGTTCCATATCCCTCCAAACCCTTCCTATTCATATACCCATCCAAATGCCTCTTAAATGTTGCAATTACACCAGCCTCCACCACTTCCTCTGGCAGCTCATTCCCTCCTCGTACCACCCGTGTGAAAAAGTTGCCCCTTAGGTCTCTTTTATATCTTTCCCCTCTCACCCTAAACCTATGCCCTCTAGTTCTGGACTCCCGGAAGCAGAATTGTATCAGAATATCACTAGTTATGGGAGTGCTGTAATAGCTCCTGCCCTATCCCTGGGTGTGAGACAAACAAAGTATTTCAGGCTACTGCATCTTTGCCTCTATGTCCTGAAGGGAGCCTGGTGTTGCACCTGTGTCAAAATAAAGATGAACAAAATGAAGGGGAACCTGACACCTTAAGAGTCTGGAGCTAAAATTGATATCTGTTGATGGTAGTTCAGACATGCATGTGTGCTTTGAACAAAGGCTTTCTCAACTCATGAAAAGGCCAAATGTAACAGCATGGTGTCAGAAAGGCAGAGAAAGTTTTCTTTTTCCATAGTTGTGTTTTGTGACTCGATTTGCACCTTCATTGAATAGTCAAATTCCATTCCCAGGGCCCCATATCTAAATAAAGATATACTAACGTTGGATTTTTAATTCAAATATTCAATAGAATAATTCTTGGGAAATTAGGTTATCCTATGATAACAGACTGACCAAGTTGGGCTTACTGTCTCTGAATTTTGCAAGAGACGTGTGGGGTGGGGGGAATTGATCTCAACAAGACCTACATGATTCTGGAGGGGAAGTAACAGTTCAGGAAGAATAGCAGATCTGGTTTTTTTAAGTTTCTGAAGAACCAGGTAAACAAATTAAACACAGAATTCTGTTCTTCCAGCTGGGGAATCTAGAACACAAGGGGCAGGGGATGATCATTTAGGATTGTGATACAAAATTTCTTTGCTCAAAGAATTGTGAATCTTTGAAACTGTGTACCCCAGATGGTTGTTGATGCTTCATCGTTGAGTATATTAATATATTTAAGGTTAAGTTAAACAGATGTTTTTTTCTCTCAGGAAACCAAGGAATATGGGTATGGATATTTGTGTCTGTTTATTACTTTGGAAGTAACTACTATAGTGAGCTTTGTAATCTTGTTGTTTAGAACTTTTCAGTAATATTTGGGATGATAGTTAATACAAAGTGGTGACACTAAATTCTCTGTGTTGGCACATATGTGTTGCATATCTTGGTAATGGAGTTGATAAAGTAAGATAGAGAAGCTGTCAGAGAAAACGTAAACTTACAAAATGATTAACATGTGAACACCAAGGTGCTAGGTGCTTTTCATCACTTATATAAATAATTTGGCTATGAACATTGGAAGTATAGTTAGTAAGTTTGCAGATACACCAAAATTGGAGGTGTAATGAACTGCGAAAAAGGTTACCTCAGAACACAGAGATCTTGATCAGATGGGCCAATGGGCTGAGGAGTGGCAGATAGAGTTTAATTTAGATAAATGTGCTGCATTTTGGAAAGGCAAATCAGAGCAGGACTTAATGGTGAGGTCCTAGGGAGTGTATTGCTGAACAAAGAGACCTAGGAGTGCAGGTTCATAATTCCTTGCAAGTAGAGTCACAGGTAAATAGGATAATGAAGGTGGTGTTTGGTATGCTTTCCTTTATTGGACAAGAGTATTGAGTACAGGAGTTGGGAGGGTCACATTGCGGCTGTACAGAACATTGGTCAGGCCATTTTTGGAATATTGCCAGAGGCGGTGGAGTCTTGAACAAATTACATTAAAAAAACACTTTTGGAATATTGTGTGCAATTCTGGTCTTTCTCTGATCGGAAGGATGTTGTGCAACTTGAGAGGGTTCAGAAAAGATTTACGAGGACGTTGCCAAAATTAGAGGATTTGAGCTACAGGGAGTGGCTGAATAGGCTGGGGCTGTTTTCCCTGGAGCACTGGAGGATGAGGGGTGACCTTAGAGATTTAGAAAATCATGAGGGGCATGGATAGGGTAAATAGACACGGTCATTTCCTGGAGGGAGGGGGTCTAGAAGGCATAGGTCTAAGGTCAGAGGGGAAAAACTTAAAAGGGACCGAAAGGGCAACATTTTCAAACAGAAGTTGGTGCATGTGTGGAATGAGCTGCCAAAGGAAGTGGTGGAGGCTGGTACAATTACAACATTTAAAAGGCATCTTGACGGGTATATGAATAGGAAGGGTTTACAGGGATATGGGCCAAGTGTTGGCATATGGGACTAGATTAGATTAAGATATCTGGTCAGCATGAATGAGTTGACTGAAGGGTCTGTTTCCATGCTGTACATCTCTGACTCTAATCAGGAATTGGGCATTTTTGTTCAGCAAATCTTAGATTGATGATACACGATTAAACCAATCAGAGTTCATTATAGCTCTGATCATGCACACGGATATTGGCCAGTAAGAGATAAAAAGCCCTGAGTTTTAGTGTTTCATTACACAAGATGAAAGATCAATAACTGAAGATGAAATTCAGTCAATAGAACAGTACAGGAGACCTGTACCCAGTCAGTATTGTGAACTGGTATACTAAAGTGGATAGACTGTAAAACCACTGCTTTGATTACAAGTACTAAAGAAAAAGATTACTGTGATAAACTTTATACGTTTTGTAAAATTTTGTGAAAACATATTCTTACCTGGATTGGGTCGTGTAACTAGTCAAGAATAGCAAACTTTCAGATGTTTTGTGTGACTCAGTCATGGGATGTAGGCATCAAAGGTTAGCCAGCATTTATTGCTGGAAGGGTAGTTAAGAATCAACCACATTGCTATGTGTCTGGAATAAAATATAGGCCAGAGCAGGTAAAAAGACATCTGTGAACCAAATGGGCTTTTATGACAACTGATAGTTGTCACCCATTTGATGAATTTTTAATTCCAGATTTTTATTGAATTTAAATTTCACCAAGTACCTTGGTGGAGTTTGAACTCATATTCAGAAAATTAGCTGGATTACCAGCATAGTTACATTTGTATTGCAAATGACTGTCTCAGACTATAATTATAATCAATGTAGATCTTACAACTAAACCCAAAGTTCTAAGGTTGCTACCTTTTTTTGGCCACAGAAAGAACTGTTGGTGTAGTGTGCTCCCCTTCTTCTCAGCCTGTGCTTAACATAAGTCAAGGCCCGACAGTGTTCGACTTTGCTTTTGTCCTGCTTAGCTCTTGTTATTTCTCTGGAGGCTTTGGGGTTCTACACTTGGCCACTTGAGTCTCGAAGTCCAGCACTTACCATGAATCCGGCTGCGATGCTCCCCATACTGAGCAGCAACCCGTCTGAGATCAGGCAGATGTTAACTAGAAATTACTTGTTGAGTTTACATAATTTACTCCAATTGGTAAGGCTTTAATTTAGATTAGATTACTACAGTGTGGAAACAGGCCCTTCGGCCCAACAAGTCCACACCGACCCGCAACCCACCCATACCCCTACATTTACCCCTTGCCTAACACTACGGGCAATTTAGCATGGCCAATTCACCTGACCCGCACATCTTTGGACTGTGGGAGGAAACCGGAGCACCCTGAGGAAACCCACGCAGACATGGGGAGAACGTGCAAACTCCACACAGTCAGTCGCCTGAGTCGGGAATTGAACCCGGGTCTCAGGCGCTGTGAGACAGCAGTGCTAACCACTGTGCCACCGTGCCGCCCACTTTTCCATATTATCAAAGGTAGGCACTACCCAATCAATGTTTGAAAGTCAGCTTCAGTACATAGTGATGGTCAGAACCGCAGTGTAGAAAGCACTATTTTAGCAGTGAGTTTCTCAACCTAAAAGCAATTCTGCGCAGGTTTCCTAGAACTGGGGCAATCAGCTGGGCAAATGCTATTTTCTCTGATGCAACTTCATTTGTGAAACCTCTTTATCTACTGTTCTTAATAATACAAAGCATTTCAACTCAAAAAAAAACCTGACCGCAAAAAAAAACCCAACCATCCACCCACACAAAATTCAATAAGAAGCTGTGAACAGACCTGTGGCAAATACAATTTAAGCATTTTATTGTCTCCTGTGACACAAAACAAAAAGTATCAGTCTGCAAATGTCACTATTCTCCACTTCGCTGGATTAAGAAGCAATCAAATGATTAGTTCAGGGTTCATGTTATGGTTAAAAATTTGCATTGCCATTTTACAATCTTGAGAGTTATACTGAGCACTTTTTAAGGTCTTCCCTTTAGATAACTGACATGAAACATTAAGAAGTGTAAATGAGATGATATCTTCAAAGATTTCATACCTGAAACTACTTTAGATTTAGTAAACCAGTTTCCTCCTTTGGCAATTAGTTCAATACAGACAATGATTTGAACTTCCAAGATACAGACTTTTTCCCCACCACTATAAAGTAAGGGAAAGTTCCATCCATATCATTAATGAGACTTACCTTTTCATCATAGGTGATTCCTTTTTCTCATTCCCCTGAAGGCACTGACTCAACAGTTGGGTGAATTCCCATGAGTTCTGGCAAATCCCCATACCTCATCCAAACATTTTTTTTTCCAAAAGTGTTCAAGCTTAAACAAGTTTAAGCAATGATGAACTTAAGCATTGGGGAGGGAGAAACGACATAATGAAGCTATGCTTACCTGGAGTTCGTATCTATTCTATATACATCTATACGTGCTACTGTTAATTGCTGGAACACATAACTTGAGCATTTTTTCGCCACATATCCTAGGAATCCTGAGGGAGATTTTGAAGCCTTTGCTACTCGTTGAGAACAGCTAACTCAAAGACTGAATCTCATCAGTATGGCTTAATATCGCAACCACTATCCAGACCACCAAAAATGCATTTCTAATTTAAGGAAGAAAGCAAATAAAACACGTGGTAACAACAGAAGACTGTGTAAATCATTCAAGATCATTTATTGTCAACAGGGTGGCACTAAGTCCATTATCTTTTCAGTCTCGTCACCTCAGTTTAAAAGCTTTGTAAGGTGAATCTAAGTGAGATCCTGATGAGTATGAGCTCCTGCATAAAACTGAAGTATGTAGAATGTATCAACCGCATAGGACCTCTTCCTTTCCTCTTGTAAGTACTTTGATGAATTTATTGATGACGTCCTAGATCTCAATTTGAACAAGATATTTTAGTGACGATTTCCTCATATTCCATTTCTACCACCTCACATGATTTTTCGGTTCCCACTTACAAGGATGGATTGCCTCTCAATATTCACAATAAGCTCATCAACGCAGTTAGCTACCTTAACTAGACTACCTCACATCCCTATTTCTTGGAAGAGACTCTATTTCATTCTTCAGATTCATCAGTTCTAACAATGAAATCCTTCATACCAGTAATATTGTATCAACCTTTCTTGGCACGGCTCTCAACAATGTCTGTTCCATTTCCTGAACATCTGCTTCCACTCCCGTTACAGTCGCAGTACAATGATAGGTTTCCCTGGTTTGCATCTTCCAACCCAACAACATCCACATTCAAAACACCACCCTCTGTCATTCCTACCTTACGTCCCTTTCCTGCATTTCAAAAGGTCTGTCACAATATTGTGGTCCACTAACAAAAACAGAAATTGCTGGAGAAATTCAGCATATCTAGCAGCATTTGTGCAGAGAGAAATGTAGTTAACATTTCAAGTCTAACAACCCTTCTTCAGAGTGGTCCATTCTTCTATCATCCCCAACACCCACTTCCTTTCTGACAGAAGCACAGGACATCTCCTTTTACTTCTTCCATTTTCACAAAGTCATTCCAGGAACAATAGCGATTAACTTGTACTTTTCAGTTGGGTGTACTTTATTTGCTGCTCACAATCTAACTTCCTCTATGCTGGGAAGGCAAATCAATAATTGGGTGATCTCTCTGCAGAGATCCTTTGTTTCTTGCCCTTTTAACTTTGTTTCACCTTTCCCCTGCATTCCTTTCCATCATAGTTTTTTAATTCTTCTCCTCCCACCTTTCCCTGCCTTGCTTAAAAGTCGGTACATTTCTACAGTACTGATGAAGAGTGAAATGTTAATCTCATTTCTTCTCTCTCAGATGCTACCACAGTCCTACTGGGGAGGGAGTTCCAGGATTTTGTACCAGCAACATTGAAGGAATGGCGATATAGTTCCAAGCCAGGATGGTTCATGGGCTTGAAGGAAAACTCATAGTTGGTGGTTTTCTCATGTATCTGCTGCCCTTTTCCTTTAGGTAGTGAAAGTTGAAGGTTTGGAAGGTGCTGTCGAAGGACGCCTTTGGTGAGTTGTTGCAGTGTTGTGGATGGCACATACTGATGCCACTCTGCATCAGAGTGAATGTAAAATGTTATATTCTATGTTCCAAACAGGCTTCTTTGTCTTTGATGGTGTCAAACTTCTTGAGTTACGTTACAGCTACACTCATTCAGGTATTCCTGATTTTAGTCTTGTACTTGCTGGACAGCCTTTATCCACCTGCTGAGTGCGAAAAGTATTTTCTGTTTTCATTTAGTTACAACAAGGAATAACAGGAATATATTTGCCTGTGTAATAACTGTCTTCTTTCTGCAAAGATTTTAGATATTTGAAATGGAATGCTTTCCCATTTTTTACCCTGTACACTAAAACATTGCATCATATATAATATGACGCAACAAATTTGAGGCCACTTAAGAGCCATAGAGATGTACAACGTGGAGACAGACCCTTCGGTCCAACCCATCCATGCCGACCAGATATCCCAACCCAATCTAGTCCCACCTGCCAGCACCCGGCTCATATCCCTCCAAACCCTTCCTATTCATATACCCATCCAAATGCCCTTTAAATGTTGCATACCAGCCTCCACCACTTCCTCTGGCAGCTCATTCCATACACATACCACTCTCTGCATGAAAAAGTTGCCCCTTAGGTCTCTTTTACATCTTTCCCCTCTCACCCTAAACCTATGCCCTCTAGTTCTGGACTCCCCAACACCAGAGAAAAGACTGCCTATTTATCCTATCCATGCCCCTCATAATTTTGTAAACCTCCATCAGGTCACCCCTCAGCCTCCAACGCTCTAGAGAAAACAGCCCCAGCCTGTTCAGCCTCTCTCTGTAGCTCAGATCCTCCAACCCTGGCAACATCCTTGTAAATCTTTTCTGAACCCTTTCAAGTTTCACAACATCTTTCCGATGGGAAGGAGACCAGAAGTGCAGACAATATTCCAACAGTGGCCTAACCAATGTCCTGTACAGCTGCAACATGACGCTTTCTCGCCAGCTACCTTTCTCATTTTCAGGGGTTATATTTTGGTTTTTGTGCCTCTTTTTTAAACACTCACTAACTCCTTTAATGGATTATGAATTCAGTAGCAACATCATTTTCTGCATATGCATTAATATTTTAGTATGTGGACTGAAACAGAAGTAGGTTTAGAAAAATTCAGCCAAATCCTCAACAATCATCACTGCTACATTATATTTCAAATCAGAGCATGCAAGGGAAGTATTAATTTCCCAGACATTATAGTACTTAAATTGGAAATCATACATCAACAGCAGAAGTTTAAAAAAAACTGACACACACTTCTACACTCAAAAGCTATGACCAAGAACATACTTTCAAAGCTAAATTTTCATCTCTCTAACACAGTCAAATACAGCTTAAGTAATTCATGTTATGTGAGACATTTTGAGATGAGACATCATAAATGTTTACACCCAAAGTCCCAGCACTTGATCTCCAGGCTTTGGTCTGGTAAGTGTTGCATCTCGTTCCCCACCATCCCAAGCTGTCCACACACCCCAGCCTCAGCAGTCTTACTGACTGCCAGCAAAACAAGTAAGATTGTGAAGAGGTTTGACTGATTGGATGTGGAAAGTATGTTTCCTTTTCTGGGAGTGCCACAAGGATCGGTGCTGGGTCCACTACTTTTCATCATTTATATCAATGATTTGGACGTAAGTTTGCAGATGACACCAAAATTGGAGGTATAGAGACAGCAAAGAAGGTTACCTCAGATTACAACAGGATCTGGACCAGATGGGTCAATCGGCTGAGAAGTGGCAGATGAAGTTTAATTTGGATAAATGCGAGGTGTTGCATTTTGGGAAAGCAAATCTTAGCAGGACTTGTACACTTAATGGTAAGGTCATAGGGAGTGTTGCTGAACAAAGAGACCTTGGAGTGTAGGTTCATAGCTCTTTGAAAGTGGAGTCGCAGGTAGATAGGATAGTGAAGAAGGCGTTTGGTATGCTTTCCTTTACTGGTCAGAGTATTGAGTACAGGAACTAGGGGTTATTGTCTTAAATAGATGACTGTTTACTTTAAGCAATAGTAAAGAGGATTCAATCTCTCTTTTAGACAGTCATGACACTTTGGAACACCTTTCCTCAACGGGCAATGGAATGGTGAATGGTGAAAGAGGTGAAATGGGAAGTTAATGTTGTGTAGTGATCAGCCACAATCTTATTAAATGATGGTGTAGGCTTCAGGGACTGAATGGTTGACTCCTAACTTATATATTTGCTCATATGTTCTTGCTGCTCCTCCAGTCACAGGCTGCTTCTTTCCCACAGCTGCCAGTGATAGATAATCCTATCAACAACAATGAAGGAAAACAAGTCTGCAATTGAAGGAACACGTCCTCAGATTCAGTCCATTCTACTTACAGGATTGAATTATCCAGGGAATTTTCCAATTCATGGCAAGTGTAAGAGGTAGCATTGGTCATCAATGTATTGGAAAAAAGAAGAGATGAGTTGAGGGCCAGAGTAGGACTAGAATAATTAATGTTTGACATAGGCAACAAAGGCAGGCATAACAGTGACCCATGTAGGTACCTCGTGCAACTTAGTTTATCTGTGGAAAGTGAGTGGAATTTAAATAGAAGTTGTTTAGAATCTTTTTTTGTCCAAAGATCTTGTGGTTTTACAGCTTCTTCCGTTCTTATTTTAGACTTCCACCATTCAAATCATTTTGATTTTATAAAAATAATGTTTATTATTTTTCAGAATTCAAAATGTATAAAATGAGAATAATTGTTTTAAAAATCCTACTACACTTAATACACTTACTTCAAACCATAGTTCCCCATTATCCACTGATTCCACCAGATGAACTGTTAAATTAATGTTATCTGAATAACAATTAGACAAATCCTGACCATTTCCAATAACTTGTTTTAAAAACAACCGATAAACAGAAGTGGTTTGAACAACACCACTGGCAAGAATATCCTTTATATAGTTACAAAACATAGCGTTAATATTTCACTTAAGAGCATCACACAGTTTTATCAGAATGCTTACATTTTTTAAATTACATGACCCGTTGACTGTGCACTGCCAGAAATTTTAATTGTGACATTTGCACTTCTGTGACACTTGAAGACACTTGTTTTTATAAAGTGGAATGTAATGATCAGAAATGAAAAGGTCATTATTAACTGCTATTTCAGAATACTACAGAAACTGAATTGTGCAATACATCGTGGAGCAACAGAGAGTTTAAAAAATGAGCAGAATGTAATTTTTAGACCTCTTCTATGAAAATGAGTAAACGATCAATAATAGTGAAATGTGTATTAGTTGTTAAAATTTGCATTTCCTGCATTAAAATTAAATAACTGATTACGAATTCAAATATACCAAAACTCAACAGCTTTTCTTCATTCTTTATTACTTAAATAAAAACAAGTCACAAATAGTACTACTCTAGGACTGTAGAACAATATAAAATCAATAGAGGCTTGTTTTTTTCATGATCCGCAAAAATTCTTGTTCATTTATCTCACCATCACCATCACGGTCAGCTTCATCAATCATTTCCTGTTTATGAATTGAAACAAATTTTTAAAACATTATTTAAAGTAGCATTTCTTCCAATTTGACTAACGTACTTGCAGATCACCAGTGTCACTTTTTACAATGAACATGGAGACTCATTGCTTTATGGGAGATAACACGGTGGGCCAGGTCTTTGGTTTCCTGTGACATACGCTGTTCAGACTTTTTCCTGCATCCCTCAGTTCAAACTGTTTATGTGCTTTATGTCACTTGTTGAAAATACAAGCTCGTAAAGACATTGCAAGGCCAATGAGAGATTTGGGACCTGAATGAACAGTAGTTATAAATATTTCTGACTAGACAATGAGATTTATGGATTAAGAAAGAAACATGGAAATAAGGGAGAAGGAAGGAAAACTAAATTGGGTTAATTGAAATCAAATGAAGAACCAAAAGTAAAATTTAATTGGAACACAACAAATTGGATTAGGAGAGGAATTTAAGCAACTGGATTGAGAGAAAACAAAAGGAAAATCAAGAATTTTTAAAAAAATCTCGAACAATAGTCTGTCTGCAGGAGAAATATACTGAATAATCTTAATTGTTTCCTTTATGGATCTGAGAATTTGATTGTGATAGTTGATATTGCAATGCCATTGTTAAAAATGTAATTGCTGATAAATTTCATTCTTAACTTTTGTGAGAAGTTTGATTGGAAATCATTGTGCAAACCCAGCAAGATCTTAAAAACAGGGACAGCAAGAGCAAGTTTGCTTGTGTGCAAAGCAAATGATGGAGAGATGTTAGTTAATTAGAAAACTCCAGAAATTTGCAACTCACAGTGCATTTCTTAATCCCCTGAATATACTCATCTATTTGCACATAATAATGTTGGGTTCAATTTTAATTGACATATACCATATTTAAAAAGCAGCTATTAGATAGGCTGATGCATAATTAAACTCTAATGGGAGAGAAGCCCTATTGTTTTCTGTGACTTCAGCAACTTTACCCTTTATTGTTTAATAGAGTAAAATGAAATAAAGGAGGGAGGACATTTGTATTGAGCATAAACATTGGTGTAGACTTATTGGGCCAAATAGTGTTTTGTACTGAAAATGCAATGTAATTATGTACTTGCCCCATTTCATTATCTAGAATTAGATTCAACAGTCTCTTTTCTACTACTGGACAAAATTAAAGATCTAGGAAGCAAACCCAGAAACAGTGATAAACTTTTGATTAATGTACAGCCACTCAGACTTCACCAACATTCAATGAATATTGAATATATAGTCAGTGGCCCTGCTACTGCTCTTGCAAAACTTACATCATCGTAGTGATATCTCAACACTTTTCCTACTTTCGGCCCCATATATCTTTGGATAATTATTGATGCATTTTTCAGTTTTCTTATTTCTAAATTCGTTTTCATATATTTCCATAAATGTCTTATATTTCCTTCATGAGTTCAATAATAGACAATAAATAGTAATATTGTTTGATAGTCTACAATAAACTACCAATAGCCTAACTGTTCTATCTTATTCCCAAATCTCTAACCAAATATGATGTCTCCTAGCCAGGGGACGAAACGTTTGCAACTAAAACTTCCAGCTCGGCGAACAGAACCACTACAACAAGCACCCGAGCTACAAATCTTCGCACAAACTTCTAACCAAATATATCCAGTCTGGTTTAGTATTACCTCTAACCCTTACATTCTGCTGCTGCAATAGAATTTTTGATTAACACTGATGACCTGTTTTCTCCTATCCTATTTACAAAATATTGAAAAGGAATAATAATGTTCATTTTCTATTCTAACCTTATTGTATGCCATGTTTCTTAATGCCATATGCCCATTGCAATTTTTGGCATCAACTAATCAGTTCTATTTTAAAACTTCAATGCTTCAGATATAAACCTGCTGCTGTCCATTTGGCAACCATACTCTATTTTCTGGACTTTCCAGTAATTTTTCTTTTTTAGCTTTTCTATTTTTATTTTACTTTGTGCTCCCTCATTTTGTTTTATTTCTGTCTTCATTGCCATTAAATCCTCTGTATCGTGGTGTCTCTTTTGACTCTGAACAAAAAGGTTGTGTGTTCCAGTTTCACTCCAGGAACTTGGAGACACAGAATTTAAACCAATATGCGAGTACAGTGCACCATTCTTTCAGTGTCATTCTTCTTATTGTCCGATGAGACAATAAAACAAGGCTGTTGTGGGTGAATGTAAACAGCACAGTAATTGTCCATTTGGTTTGACCAATCTCTACTGACTCCTAAAAATAAGATTATCCAATTATTATCAAAATGCTGTTTATGCAATGTCCCCCTGCTGCACCTTCAATATTATAACTAGGGAGAGAATAGGCCCCTCAAAGATCAGGAAGACAGCCAATGTGTGGAACTGCATGAAATGGGGGAGACACTAAATAAATATTTTGCATCAGTATTTACTGTGGAAAACGACATGGAAGATATAGAATATGGGGAAATAGATGGTGACATCTTGAAAAATGTCCATATTACAGAGAAAGTGGTGCTGGATAACTTAAAATGCATAAAGGTGTATCCAGTACCTGATCAGGTGCACTTAGAAGTCTGTGGGAAGCTAGGGAAGTGATTACTGGGCCCCATGCTTAGATACTTGTATCATCTATAGTCACGGGTGAGGTGCCGAAAGACTGGAAATTGGCTAAAGTGGTGTCACTATTTAAGAAAGGTGGTAAGGAAAAGCCAGGGAACTATAGACCGGTGAGCCTGACATCGGTGTTGGAGGAAATCCTGAGGGACAGGATTTACATGTATCTGGAAAGGCAAGGACTGATTAGGGATAGTCGACATGGCTTTGTGCGTGGGAAATCATGTCTGACCAATTTGATTGAGTTTTTTGAAGAAATAACAAAGAGGATCGAGAAGGAAAGAGTGGTGGACGTGATCTATATGGACTTTAGTAAGGCATTCAACAAGGTTCCTCATGGTAGACTGGTTAACAAAGTTAGGAGAAAGTGAGGACTGCAGATGCTGGAGATCAGAGCTGAAAAATGTGTTGCTGGAAAAGCGCAGCTTTGGTTAACAAAGTTAGACATCATGGAATACAGGCAGAATTAGCCATTTGAATACAGAACTGGCTCAAAGGTAGGAGACAGAGGGTGGTGGTGAGGGTTTCCTTTCAGACTGGAGGTCTGTGACCAGTGGAGTGCCACAAGGATAAGTGCTGGGTCCACTGCTTTTCGTCATTCATATAAATGACTTGGATGTGAACATAGGAGGTGTAGTTAGTAAGCTTACAGATGACATCAAAATTGGAGATGTAGTGAAGAACGAAGAAGATTACCTCAGAGTACAATGGGATCTTGGGCCAATGGCCTGAGGAGTGACAGATGGAGTTTAATATAAATCAATGTGAAATGCTGCATTTTGGCATGGTAAAACAGAGCAGGACTTTTACATTTAATGGTACGGTTCTGCAGAGTGTTGCTGAACAAAGACCTTGGAGTGCAGGTTCACAGTTCCATGAAAGTGAAGTTACAGGTAGATAGGATAGTGAAGAAATCATTTGATATGCTTTCCTTTATTGGTCAGAGCATTAAATATAGGAGTTGGGAGGTTGTTGCAGCTGCACAAGACATTGGTTAGGCCACTTATGGAATATTGTGTGCAATCCTGCTCTCCTTCCTATTCAAAGGATGCTGTGAAACTTGAAAGGGTTCAGAGAAGATTTACAAGCATGTTTCCAGGGTTGGAGGATCCGAGCTATAGGGAGAGGCTGAAAAGGCTGGGGCTGTTTTCCCTGTGGAGCATCACAGGTTGAGGGGTGACCTTATAGACGTTTATAAAAGCATGAGGGGCATGGTAAGGGTAAATAGACAAAGGTCTTTTATCTGGGGTCGGGCAGTCCAGAATTGGAGGGCATAAGTTTAGGTTGAGAGGGGGATAATTTTAAAAGGGACCCAAGGGGCAACTTTTTCAGACAGAGAATGATTCATGTATGAAATGAACTGGCAGAGGAAGGGGTGGAGGCTGGTATAATTTCTATATTTACAAGGCATCTGGATAGGTTATATGAATAGGAATGGCTCAGAGGGATATGGGCCAACTGCTGGCAAATGGGACTAGATTAGGTTAGGATATCTGGACAGCATGAACATGTTGGACCAAAGGGTCTTCTTCTGTACTGTACATCTCTATGACTCTAAGTAGATGTGCCACGCTTAAAAACAATTGACCCCTAGTGCCTAGGGTTGTGCAGGTTAAGTGGGTTAGCTATGGTAAAAACCAAATGAGAGGCTGTGGTGATGGGGTGGGATTTTCTTCAGAGAGTCAATGTAGATTCAATGGCTGGATAGCCTCTTTCTGCACTGTAGGGAGCCTATGACTCTACCTAAGACCCAATTTTAATTCCAAATGTATTACCAAATGAGATGGTGATTCGCCAGATACATTTGTGTTACTTGTTTGTAGACAAAATAAAGTTTGGAAATTTTTCACAATATCTGGTAAATCCCAGTGTTTTATAGTGAACTATTGTATGATTACACTATTGAGAAGAACCCATTATTGGTTATCAGTGAATTTAAGAGAGTTACTGAGGAAATCAAAGTTCCTGCATCTCTGATTCATCTCCACATCACAAATTTCTCCGAGTTCTTAAAGTAATTGCCTTTCTGTCATTTTTGGGTTTTTTTCTCACTTAAATTAGATTATATTAGATTCCCTACAGTGTGGAAACAGGCCCTTTGGCCCAACAAGTCCACACCGACCCTCAGGAGAGCAACCCGCCCAGACCCATTCCCCTACTTCACCCTTGACTAATACACCTCCCACTATGTGCAATTTAGCATGGCCAATTCACCTAACCTGCACATCTTTGGACTGTGGGAGGAAACCGGAGCACCTGGAGGAAACCTACGCAGACATGGGGAGAATGTGCAAACTCCACACAGACAGTTGCCCAAGGTAGGAATTGAACCCAGGTCCTTGACACTGTGAGGCAGCAGTGCTAACCACTGAGCGACCGTGCCACCCTTGCTGTAGAGTGATTTCCTATTGCTTAAAATTCTATATAAAACAGCCACAGGTACACAGTAAGGTACAAAGATACAGTGCTCTGAAGGAGGGTTACTGGATGCAGACCATTATCTCTGCTTTCTCTCCACAGATGCTGCCTTACCTGCTGAATTTTTCCAGCAATTTCTAATTTTGTCTCTGATTTCCAGTATCTGCAATTCCTTATTTTTTTCTTAAATGCAGAGGAGCTGATCTTAAGTAGACAAACATCATAACATTGAGACATCACATGATCAGACCTCCAGAGTTGGTAACACTGTTCAGGTGAAGCATATCTATTCTGAACACTGCTCCGTTGGTCAGAGAAACAGTCCCAATACCCAGAAATTTGAACTTTTCCTTTTTACATTTACCAATCACACAATTATTCTTCAACTTATTAATAAAGGAAACTCGGAAGAAATCCTGAGATCACTCATCCTGAGGTTTTTTAATTTTATCTCCTAATTCCAGGACCCCAGCTGGCTTCACTACAACCATGAATGTCTTGCTATTTTACTTTTCTTTCTCAAAATAATTTGCTCAATTACAGTACTTACATGCGACTTGGAGATCTCAACCCTAAAGGACATTCTGCAAAACAATTATTTGTCTGTGACGCTCACTATGGAATCCTCAATTGCTAATGTCATGGTATTTCATACCTGCTGCTTGTATTAACAACTATGAATACTATGGTGTGCAGGCATTGCTCATTGCTCATTTCCTTCAAATGATCACAACTTATGCAATCATTCAGAACTCCTACTTAACTGTCAGTTCAACATTCTCAAGGGATCTCTATATTACCTCCAGATTACACAAATTGAGTTATTTTTCTCAATTGTTCACTCAGCCTACCTCCTGGAAACATATTCAAGGAATCCTTCAGCCTCACACATAAGTAGTTCCCAGTAGATACACATCAAAGGTGCAGGACAAGAAATTTAAGGATTTGCATGAATCTTTGAAGATGGACAGATGGACAAAGAACTATTAAAACAGATATGTCTCCTCATGTAGCCCAAAGTCCTAAGTACAACAGCAAGGAAAATGCTAGTTTGGACTCAGCTATAATACTGTTTAAATCTGGGAGAAAGGGAGGACTGCAGATGCTGGAGATCAGAATCAAGAAGTGTGGTGTGGAAAAGCACAGCCGGTTAGGCAGCATCCAAGGAGCAGGAGAGTCGATGTTTAGAGCATAAGCTCTTCATCATTCTTGATGAAGAGTTTATGCTTGAAATGTTAACTCTCCTGCTCCTCAGATGCTGCCTGACTGGCTGTGCTTTTCCAGCACCACACTTTTTGACTACTATTTAAATGTGTCCATCACATTCTAGGAAGGATGTGATAGATTTAGAGACACTACAGAAATTATTTAGTATAATATACAAGGGACTGCAATTGGGTGGATAGGTTGGAAAATTTGGACTTGCTCTCTTTAGAGCACAAAGAGTTAAAGACTTTAGAAATGAGAAGAGTTTACAGAATAAGCAAAGGATGGTTTTCTAATAGCTAATGCATTAATAACAAGAAGGCATAAAATTTTAAGGTAGTTAGCAAAAAAATCAAAGGCTTCACAAGGAAAAGTCTTATTTAGAAGAGGGGTTAGGATTTGGAACGTGCTGTTAATAGGATGGTGGTTACGTATTCAATCGTAGCCTCAAGAAGGAATCGGATACACACCTGAAGGAAAGAAATTGCTGCAGAGACATGGGGAAAGAGAAAGCAGGGAAATTGCATTAACGGGATGGTTCTACAAAAGAACTAGCACAAAAGACCAAATGGACTTATTCTGTACTGCACTGTTCTATGATTTCATGATGACACCAACTTTGAAAGAGTGAATACAAAACATGAAGCTAAAATAGAATTATAGTGCAGCCTGTAGGTGCACTCAGCATAAAACGGCAGGATGTGGGTTATCAACCACAATTCCCCAAATTATGAACTTTAGATTACCAGTAGCTAACTAACCAAATCATGATTGGGGAGCAGGGAGGGTGGAGCAGGAAATTAAAAGAAAGTAAACGTCACCATCTAACAATGACGCCTGCAATTGTAAAAGCTAGTGGTGTAGGAGGCACTCACACGAAGAGAAATTTGCTCCAGAAAACTCAATGCTTGCCCTTCACAACGTTGTTAGTGTGTAACAAAGAAAGAGTGACTGTAAAATAAATTAGAATAATCAGCAAAATCAAGCAGTAAGAGTGAAAACGTCTAAGATATTAAGGTACGAAGAAACAAATGGAAAGAACATATGGTGTAAGGAAAGAAGTGTGACAAAAAGAAAAATGTTTCATAAGAATAAGCAAAGTACAAATTGGGAAACAATGATACATCAAACACGGGCAGAATCCTTTAGTGGTCTGATTAACATGACCATTGGTGAGATGTGCAGCATATCAGGCAACAAGGAGAGCAAGGTCCAGCTTGATGTCAAGATCATTTTGCTCCATCTTTTATGCTTTTCACAAGCAGTGTGGCAACATTCTTGCTTAGCAACAGTAACATACCTACTGATGGTCATTACTACTTGTTAAACACCTTAAAAATACCACAACTTAAATCATTTAATGTGCAGATACCCACTTAGCAAATTCAACAAACAGCAAGAAGTCAGGACAGTCGTCAAGGAAATGTAGCTGATGGATACAGCTCACTGCTTGCTCTAAATAACTTTCACATTGGCAACCAGGCACGATCCATAGGCAGCAGCCATAAATACACCACGACAACTAACCATCATCTGACATAGCCCAGTCTTGAAGAACCTCATGGCAGATATCCAATTCACTTACAAGCACCTTTTGCACTTCAATGCTATAATCACAGGATGCCCTGGCAGCTATCATCATAATACTGCAACAAGGACACTCCAAGCTTGGTTATATGCACCCAGCTAATGGACTGGACCAGGCTGCATTTCCAGGCCCCTCCCTTGCTGTCATCGCACTTATTCACACTGAGACCACCTTGATCCCAAAACTTCCCTGCCTTGAATTTCCTTGCCTTTTTGTGCTTTACTCCCTCAGATAACAACTTCATATGTTTAGTGTTTTGCCTTATTCACATAGGGAGTCTCAACACAATATCAAGGACAGCAGACTCTGCTCTGGGCAGTCAGCCTGGATCCTCTCCTCATAAAGAGCAAACCAAACGACTGGCAGCAAACTACAATTCAGACTATTGTGCTCTGTTATGGACAGTTTTACTTCTGGAATGAAAGAGGCAGGTATTACAGATGATGAGATCGAGTGGCACAGCACTTATTTTCTGTGCAGGTGGAGAGAGATCCCGAGCCAGTGTATAGAGGCATGCAGGGTGAGTGCTGACGGGGATTGGTTGGGTGAGAGTGATCAGGGAAGATGTAGCAGAAAATAGTGACAGTTATAGAGCATGAACTTTGGTCGGAGAGATGGTAAACCTTACCCCAATGGAATAGAGGAGGACTTGCTCTTCTTCTCACAGAGCTATTAAATTAGATTACTTACATTGTGGAAACAGGCCCTTCAGCCCAACAAGTCCACACCGACCCGCCGAAGCGCAACGCACCCATCCCCACATCTCTTACCTAACACTACGGGCAATTTAGCATGGCCAATTCACCTGACCCGCACATCTTTGGACTGTGGGAGGAAACCGGAGCACCCAGAGGAAACCCACACAGACACGGGGAGAACGTGCAAACTCCACACAGTCAGTTGCCTGAGACGGGAATTGAACCCTGGTCTCTGGCGCTGTGAGGCAGCAATGCTAACCACTGTGCCACCGTACCGCCCACACTGAAACTACTTTAACCAGTGTGGCATCTTGGACCAAGCAAGCAGACTGGTGTCCTACTGCTGGTCCTGAGATGAAGGAAATCGCACTTAAACACCTATACCAGTCCAGGACCCTGTCTGCAAAGCAAGTTCCCTTCTGGCATGTCCAGGGAAAAAGTTAGCAACTGTGCAGGGCCACTCCAGATTGAACAGCAGGATTTTTAATATGACACTGACTGTGAAAAGTAAAGCAGTGACATATTTTGGTTCACGCATTTGCTACATCTCTTAATTTATAAGTCAGTTGGCCATTCTTCCAGCCAAGTAATCGTCAGCCAGTATGTGCTGCAAGTGAATAAAAATTTAAGACTGAATTTTGAGCCTTGATAATGTCTTAAATACTACATCCATGTGGCTAATACAAGTAATAGCTTACTACCCAGATAAAATATTTTTTAAAATTACCTGCAATTCCTCATCAGTTAGATTTTCACCTAATTCTTTCGCAACTCTCTTAAGATTCTTGAATGATATTTTGCCAGTGCCATCATCATCAAACAACCGAAATGCTTTCAAAATCTCTTCTTTGGAATCTTTCTCACTCTGAGATAAATGAAGTGATAAACTAGTTTAATCAGATTCTTGATTAACCTCTCATTACTAGTAAGATCTGAACAATAATTCTGATTGTATATAAACGTATATAACACCTCACCATTTTCTGAGTCATCATAGCTAAGAAGTCGTTGAAATCAATGCTACCAGATCCTTCTTTGTCAATATCTGAAATCATCTTTCTTATTTCTTCTTTTTTAGGTTCAAATCCCAATGCACGCATGGCAACCTAAAAATAAAGTTATCAAAAATTATCACAAGTTATCATTCAACTTTATAATACTGATGCAATTGGCCAGACCTTCTGACCCAAATTTGTGGAATTCAGGTGAAGGTGGCACAAGTATGTTTTAAACGGCAAAGTGCAATATGATTGAAGCATTTCATGCCTCAACAGTTGGGAGTGGTGAGAGTGAGGACAAGAGACTGCTGGGAAGGTAAATTAATCCTTTAAAAACTTAGCTCGTGAATAGGTGGGACATGCGCTGAGCAGGAGTGGATACGGGACGGCTGAGTAAGTGAGGTAGTATATTATTTTTTTTAGATTAGACTTACAGTGTGGAAACAGGCCCTTCGGCCCAACAAGTCCACACCGACCCGCCGAAGCGAAACCCACCCATACCCCTACATTACCCCTTACCTAACACTACGGGCAATTTAGCATGGCCAATTCACCTGACCCGCACATCTTTGGACTGTGGGAGGAAACCGGAGCACCCGGAGGAAACCCACGCAGACACGGGGAGAACGTGCAAACTCCACACAGTCAGTCGCCTGAGTCGGGAATTGAACCCGGGTCTTCAGGCGCTGTGAGGCAGCAGTGCTAACCACTGTGCCACCGTGCCGCCCACAATATTTAAGCAGTTGCTTTACACGAAACACTACTTCAGTAGTGTCTCCCACCCATCCTCCTCCTCTAATCAGTAAAAGGTGCCGTGCGCCAATTTGGTAAGGTTACTAGCTTTTTTTTCCAATAGTCTCTCTGGGAATTCAGAGCAGTGGGAATGGATGTTAGGGCAGTTGCCTGTAGAATGTGGGAGGTAAGGGTCACCACTAGTATTCCTACTGACTTCATTGGTGGTAAATGCACCTAACTCCAGCTCCTTGGAGACCACGTTAGGGAACTGGAGCTGGAGCAGGATGAACTTCAGATCATTTGGGAGGCTGAGGAGATAATTGAGAGGTGTTACAGGGAGGTAGTCACACCTCAGGTACAGAAGAAAGGTAGCTTGGTTATAGTCAGGAGACGGAAAGGGAACAGACAGAGATCCCTTGTGGCTGTTCCCCTCAATAGCAAGTATACAGTTTTGGATACTGTTGGGGAAGAGGGAGAATGACATACTAGACGCAAGCCATGGGATACTGGCACAGAATCTGTCCCTGTTGCTCAGAAGGGAACGGGGGAGCAGAATAGAACATTAGTCATTGGGGATTCCATATTAGGGGGACAGAAAGGAGATTCTGTGCCAACAAGAGACTCATGGTTGGTGTGTAGCTTCCCAGGTGCCAGGATTCGTGGTGTCTCGGATTCTGTGACTGGGATCGTTAAGGGGGATGGGGAGCAACCCCAAGTTATGGTCCGCATAGACACTAACGACATAACATAGCGATGGGGATGTAAGGCAAAAATTCAAGGAGCTAAGGTAGAAGCTTAGAGCTAACACAAACAGTTGTTATCTCTGGTTTGTTACCCATGCTACGTGTTAGCAAAGTGAGGAATAGGGAGAAAGAGCAATTGAACATATGGCTACAGGGTTGGTGCAGAAGAGATGGATTCAGATACCTGGATAATTGGGGGTCGTTCAAGGGTAGGTGGGAACTGTACAAACAGGATGGTCTACACCTGAACTAGAGGGGTACCAATATCCTGGGTGGGGGATGTTGGGGACATGAGAAATTGTTGGCAGGTAGGATCAAGGAAAACTCTAAACCTTTCTACAGGTGTGTCAGGAATAAAAGAATGCCGAGAGTAAGGTTAGGGCCAGTCAAGAACAGCAGTGGGAAGTTCTGCGTGGAGTCTGAAGAGATAGGCAAGGCGCTAAATGAATATTTTTCAATCAGTATTCACACAAGAAAAAGTCAATGTTGTCGAGGAGAATACTGAGGTACAGACTGTTAAATGAACTGGGATTGAGGTTTATAAAGGAGGTGTAAGCAATTCTGGAAAGTGTGAAAATAGGTAGGTTTCCTGGGCCGGATGGGATTTATCCTAGAATTCTCTGGAAATCCAGGGAGGAGACTGCAAAGCCTTTGGCTTTGTATTTTTATGTCGTCACTGTCTACAGAAGTAGTGCCAGAAGACTGAAGAAAAGCAAGTGTTGTCCCCTTGTTCAAGAAGTTAAGTAGAGACAACCATGGTAAATGTAGACCAGTGAGCCTTCCTTCGGTTGTGGGTAAAGTGTTGGAAAACGTTATAAGAGATAGAATTTATAATAATATAGAAAGGACTAAGTTGATTAGGGATAGGTCATGCCTCACAAACCATGTTGCGTTCTTTGAGAAGGTGACCAAACAGATAGATGAGGGTAATGTGGTGGTTGTGGTATATATGGATTTCAGTAAAGCATTTGATTAGTTCGTCATGGTAGGCTATTGCAGAAAATACAGAGGCTTGGGTTTGAGGGTGGTTTAGCAGTTTTGATCAGAAATTGGCCAGTTGTAAGATGACAGAGCATGGTGGTTGATGTGAAATATTCATCCTAGAGTCCAGTGACTAGTGGTGTACAGCAAGGATCTGTTTTGGGGCCACTATTTGTCATTTTTATAAATGTCATGGATGAGGGCACAGAAAATTTGCACATGACACAAGCGTTGGTGGAGCTATGGACAGCGCGGATGATGTTGCAGGTTACAGAGAGACATAGATAAGCTACAGAGCTGGGCTAAGATGTGGCAGATGGAGTTTAATGCCAAGAAGTGTGAGGTGATTCACTTAGGGAGGAGTAACAGGAATAGACTGCTGGGCTAATGGCAAGATTCTTGGTAGTGTGGATGAGCAGAGAGATCTTGGTGTCCATGTGCACGTGCATAGATCCCTAAAAGCTGCCATCCAGGATGATAGGTTTTTTAACATGATATACGGTGTGTTTTTTTTGGTTGAGGCATTGAGTTTCGGAGCCATGTAGTCACGCTGCAGCTGAACAAAACTCTGGTGCAGCCCTACTGCATACAGTTCTGGTCGCTGCATTATAGGAAGGATATGGAAGCATTGGAAAGGGTGCAAAGAAGATTTACCAAGATGTTGCCTGGTATAGAGGGAAGGTCTTATGAGGAAAGGCTGAGAGACTGGAGGCTGTTTTTGTTAGAGAGAAGAAGATTAAGAGGTGACATAATCAAGTCATACAACATGATCAGAGGATTGATAGGGTGGACAGTGAGAGCCTTTTTCCTTTGATGGTGATGACTAGCAAGAAGGGACATAGCTTTAAATTGAGGGGTGACAGATATAGGACAGAGGTAAGATTCTTTACTCAAAAAGAGTAGTTAGAGCGTGGAATGCCCTGCCTGCAAGAGTAGTAGACTCGCCAGCGTAAAGGGCATTTACATGGTCATTGGATAAACATATGGATGATAATGGAAAAGTGTAGGTTAGATGGGCTTCAGATTGGTTTCACAGATCGGCATAACATAGAGGGCTGAAGGGCCTGAACTGCGCTGTAATATTCCACGTTCTAGAAACCAACTGAAAGGCATTCTGGTTTTTATCTAATCCAGGAATGATGTTGTTAATCCTACTTTACAATTTTGAATGTTAAACAGGAGACACCCAATCTAGTATTTTGGCTCAGTAACCAGTTTTGAGTTTATACAGCTCTTTTCAGAATCTCCAGAAGTCCAAACGCATTTTACATACCATGACATGCTTTTGAACCATAGTAACTAGCATAGTTTAAGGAGCAATGATTGTTCAATCTTCACTGTGAGAGAAGATCAGTGAAAACATTTAGGTGCAAGGAGATATTTTAAGCTTCAGCATTGACTATGCATGCTGAGTACCTTTCTTCACCAGTACCATCCAGCACATAATGTCAATTTTTAAGAAAAATCACACTCCAAGTCTTTTTTTTGTACTAAATGTATAGATTGCAGTGATGAATTAGTTACATTGGCAGCATCAACATGATGCATTACCATGAAGGTCAAATAACTGTCAATAATTACATTTAACTAAAAGTTGTCAAATTTTATTTTAAAAAATGATCAAAATCATTTAATTTAAAAAGTACTATAATCGTACGCAGGTACTAGTGAGGTTCAAGGAAATGTTGGGCACAAAACTAACCTCAAAGTTGAGCATATAATTTCAATTTACATTATAGTATAATATTGAGAGGCTGCATTATCAAAATGCTATTCAAACATTAAGATAATAATAGATCTTAAAAATCCCATTTCATCTTAAGATGCAATAAGATGCATCATAAAGTCAACTCAGAAGCAAACATCATTGTTCTTGTATAGTTTGCACAAACAAAACCTTTCTACTGAAGTAGCTGTGTTTTCCCTGAACTGTTCTGTACTCCTTCTTTAGGACAACAATTATATTTGCTTCTGTTTATAGTCAAATCTCCTGTGAGCTTCCCAAAATCTTTTAATCTCTGGGCTTTCTAACTTAAAGTCAATCCTTGATTATCCTAAACCCAAAACAACCTAATGGCTCTGAATATTTATCCTACTGGCTATAAACCACCATAGTAAAAACAAATCTCCCATCAACACTCAGGAGCCCCTGCTCTCTAAAATATATTGGACTAGATCACTGCTCCGCGAGGACTGTCTCATAGTTTCTTTTTAAAAGAAATCACCAGTCAGGCAAGTAGTCAACCCCATATGATACTATTCTAAAATTCAAAATCTAAGAATGATTTTAATATGTTCAGGTGAATATTATGTACAGTTCTTCATGAAGAATGTGAACACACCAGAGACAGAAGAGGTTTGCAAGAATGGCTCCAGGGATGAGAACCTTCAGTTATGAAGTTAGATTAGCAAAGTTGGTACTGCTGCCTTTGGACAGGAGAATGCTTCCAGACCTGGAGTGTTTGGTTAGAAATCTACAGTCTATTAAAAAGCTGAGAAAGTCTAAGCTTTCAGTTTAAGAGTGTTCATGTAAGAAGAGTTTACAGTTCATAGCAAAGAGCTAGAAGACAATCAGCGATTTCAAACTTAAACACTAAACATATAGAGGTGTAATTTATCTCGATTTGAATCACACTAAGTTGATGATTTTGGAGAATACACGAGAGTTTGTTTTATTGTGTTTCATATAAAATATTTCAAACTGTGTCTAGATTATTTGTTTTTCATCGTTTGTGGAATAAATATCTGTTCTGTGACTCAATAAACTCCGACTATGTTTCAACAAATGACCACTGGATGTAAGTTTGGCAGCTGAGCTGGAAGGTTTGTTTTCAGACATTTCATCACCATACTAGGTAACATCTTCAGTGAGCCCCCAGATGAAGCACTGGTGGTATAGTTCATTTACTATTTATGTGTTTGGGTTTCCTTGGGTTGGTGATGTCATTTCCTATGGTGATGTCATTGCCTGTTCTTTTTCACAGGAAGTGGTAAATGGGATCCTTGTCAATGTGTTTGTTAATAGAGTTCTGATTGGAATACCATGCATTTACTAATCCCTGAGAAAAAGAACAGGAAATGACATCACCATAGGAAGTGACATCACCAACCCAAGGAAACCCAAACACATAAATAGAAAGAAGGCTATACCACCAGTGCTTCATCCTGAAGCTCACTGAAGATGTTACCTTGTATGGTGATGAAACATCTGAAAACAAACCTTCTAGCTCAGTGAGCATACCTACATTGAGAGCCTCAACTGAGCTATAAATCTTCTCAAAGCTTGCCAAATAACCGTCGGGTTAACATATAATCTATGCTGGCATATTTCATTCCGGAATCTGACTTGTCCATATTAATAGACACCATATGTTTTATTAACTGTTTGCTCCACCTGCTCTGCCATTTTTAATGTCATATGCGTTGTGTGTTTTCAAATGATTACTAAATATTGCATAACAATGATGATTGTATTATTTGAAAGTACCTTGATTTCCTTTACATCAATAGTTCCAGAACCATCAGTATCAAACAAATCAAAAGCCTCACGAATTTCTTGCTTTTGTTCCTCTGTTAGATCAGGTCTTGGCCCAGGCCTTTTGCGTTGTGATGATCCAATGCCAGTTTTCCTAAAACTTGATGCCTAAAGACAATTTTTGAAAAAAAAATTGTGATTGATATGTGTTTTTAAATGCCGATGATTTGCACAAACAGAACCTACTTGCACTCTTTTAATATAGCCAAGGAGACATACAGCACAGGTGGCTCAGGAAATTTGGCATGCCCATAAGGATCTTTATCAACTTTTACAGATGCACCATACAAAGCATGCTATCTGGATGTATAATGGCCTGGTAAAGTTGTTGAACTGCTCAACCTCCTCGCGGGAGCAAGAGGCGGCGCCAATGCAGTCATCAATGTAGCGGAGGAAGAGTGGGGAGTAGTGCTGGTGTAACTAAGTAAGATGACTGTTCTATGTAGCCAACAAAGAGACAAGCATAGCTGGGGCCCATGCGGGTGCCCATGGTTACCCCTTTTGTCTGGAGGAAGTGAGAGGATTCAAAGGAGAAACTATTAATGGTGAGGACCAGTTCAGCCAAACGAATGAGAGTGTCAGTGGAAGGGTACTGGTTGGGACAGGAAGAAATGGAGGACTTGGAGGCCCTGGTGATGGCGGATGGACGTTTGGAGGGATTCGATGTTCATGGTGAAGATGAGGCTTTGGGGGCCAGGGAAACAGAAGTCTTGGAGGGGGTGGAGGGCGTGGGTGGTGTCCTGAACATATGTGAGGAGTTCCTGGACAAGGGGGATAGGACAGTATTGAGGAAGGTAGAGATGTGTTTGATGGGGCAGGAGCAGGCTGAGACAATGGGTCGGCTGGGGTGGTAAGGCTTGTGGATCTTGGGAAGGAGATAGAATCGGGCAGTGCGGGGTTCCTGGACTAGGAGGTTGGAAGCTGTGGGTGGGGGCTCTCCTAAGGTGATGAGGTTGTGTATGGTCTGGGAGATGATGGTTTGGTGATGGGGGGTGGAATCCTGGTCAAAGGGCCGCTAGGAGAAGTGTCTTTGAGTTGGCGCCTGGCTTTTAAGACCGTCTGTAAGAAGGAATGCTCTGAAGTAAAGGGTTAATTGCAGGACAGGCAGTAACAAATGGACTCAAAACCCTGAATGTAACAAGGAACAGGGAAGCTATTTCTCATAAGGCGGTTAGCTACAGACTTGAGGTCTCCAAAAGTATAAACAACATTGGGGATGAAAGCATTTTCACTAATGTCACACCACAAACTTGAAAGCAAGAAAATTCTATAAGAGTCTAACGCCAGAACAATTCAGCAGCCGAACTCCGAAGAACGACACTGCACAAGGATTGAACTCTGGACAGTTCCAGAAATGGACACTGTTGGTTGAATCGTAGCTAAATTCCACTATTAAGCGGGCAATATCCAAATTGAGTTGAGACCTAACCTGCTTAACATGTCAAATTTTGGTTGTTACATGTAATAAAGTTTAAACCACTGTTTCAGTACTTGCTTGTCTTTGAGATTTCTTAATAAGTAGCTGAATTAATGGTAGTCTCGAGTGATTTACAATCAATGGTCCAGTGAGACACAGCATCAGTAGGAATTCCATTTTATTAAGAATTTGGTGTTGCTGAAATTGATGGGATGAGAGGCTGACTAATCCCGATAGTCTGACAATATACTTAAGGAGTACTTAATCTACTTAGAGTACTTAAGGAAGTGGCCCTAGAAATACTGGATGCATATTGATCATTTTTCAAGACTCTATGAACTCTGAAACAGTTCCTTTGGATTGTAGGAAAGCTCATGTAACCCCACTGTTTAAAATAGAGAAAAATAGGGAATTATAGGCCACTTAGCATGACATTGGTCACAGGGAAAATGTTCATTATAAAAAGATTTAATAGCAAAGCAGAATGCAGAAACAGGATCAGACAGAATTCGCATGGACTTATTTCAAATGAAGAGGGAGGATCTAACGAAGGCACAGCATTCAGTGGAGATCATATGGACGGCACTGAGGAACAATAAAGGATTTTAAACTGGAATAGGTATTATGAAGCAGCTCTGAAATGCTATATTGTATAATTTCAGTAATTCGGCAAGTGTGTAGCAACGTCAGAGTAATTTTAGAGTCATAGAGATGTACAGCATGGAAACAGACCCTTCCGTCCAACCCGTCCATGCCGACCAGATATCCCAACCCAATCTAGTCTCACCTGCCAGCACCCAGCCCATATCCCTCCAAACCCTTCCTATTCATATAGCCATCCAAATGCCCTTTAAATGTTGCAATTGTACCAGCCTCCACCACATCCTCTGGCAGCTCATTCCATACACATATCACCCTCTGCACGAAAATGTTGCCTCTTAGGTCTCTTTCATATCTTTCCCCTCTCATCCTAAACCTATGCTCTCTAGTTTTCCCTGACACCAGGGAAAAGACTCTGCCTATTTACCCTATCCATGCCCCTCATAATTTTGTAAACCTCCAAAAGGTCACCCCTCAGCCTCCGACGCTCCAGGGAGAACAGCCCCAGCCTGCTTAGCCTCTCCCTATAGCTCAAATCCTCCAACCCTAGCAACATCCTTGTAAATCTTTTCTGAACCCTTTCAAGTTTCGTAACATATTTCCGATAGGAAGGAGACCAGAATTGCACGCAATATTCCAACAGTGGCCTAACCAATGACCTGTACAGCAGCAACATGACCTCCCAACTCCTGTACTCAATGCTCTGACCAATAAAGGAAAGCATACCAAACACTTTCTTCACTATCCTATCTACCTGCGACTCCACTTTCAAGGAGCTATGAACCTGCACTCCAAGGTCTCTTTGTTCAGCAACACTCCCTAGGACCTTACCATAAAGTGTATAAGTCCTGCTAAGATTTGCTTTCCCAAAATACAGCACCACGCATTTATCCAAATTAAACTCCATCTGCCACTTCTCAGTCCATTGGCCCATCTGGTCCAAATCCTGTTGTAATCTGAGGTAACCTTCTTCACTGTCCACTACACCTCCAATTTTGGTGTCATCTGCAAACTTACTAACTGTACCCCTTATGCTCGCATCCAAATCATTTATGTAAATGACAAAAAGTAGAGGGTCCAGCAACAATCCTTGTGGCACTCCACTGGTCACAGGTCTCCAGTCTGAAAAACAACTCTCCACCACCACATTCTGTCTTCTACCTTTGAGCCAGTTCTGTATCCAAATGGCTAGTTCTCCCTGTATTCCATTAGATCTAACCTTGCTAATCAAGGGGGAACTCTTGTCGAACGCCTTACTGAAGTCCATATAGATCACATCCACTGCTCTGCCCTCATCAATCTTCTTTGTTACTTCTTCAAAAAACTCAATCGACTTTGCGAGACATGATTTCCCACGCACAAAGTCATGTTTACTATTCCGAATCAGTCCTTGCCTTTCCAAATACATGTACATCCTGTCCCTCAGGATTCCCTCCAACAACTTGCCCACCACCAAGCTCAGGCTCATTGGTCTATAGTTCCCTGGCTTGTCTTTACCGCCCTTCTTAAACAGTGGCACCATGTTTGCCAACCTCCAGTCTTCAGACACCTCACCTGTGACTATCGATGATACAAATATCTCAGCAAGAGGCCCAGCAATCACTTCTCTAGCTTCCAACAGAGTTCTCGGGTACACCTGATCAGGTGCTGGGGATTTATCCACTTTTAACCATTTCAAGATATCCAGCACTTCCTCCTCTGTAATCTGGACATTTTGCAAGATGTCACCATCTATTTCTCTACAGTCTATGTCTTCCATTTCCTTTTCCACAGTAAATACTGATGCAAAATATTCATTTAGTATCTCCCCCATTTTCTGTAGCACCACACCGTGGTCGGCACAGTGGCACAGTGGTTAGCACTGCTGCCTCACAGCGCCTGAGACCCGGGTTCATTTCCCGACTCAGGCGACTGACTGTGTGGAGTTTGCACGTTCTCCCCATGTCTGCGTGGGTTTCCTCCGGGTGCTCCGGTTTCCTCCCACAGTCCAAAGATGTGCGGGCCAGGTGAATTGGCTATACTAAATTACCCGTAGTGTTAGGTAAGGGATAAATGTAGGGGTATGGGTGGGTTGCACTTCGGCGGGTCGGTGTGGACTTGTTGGGTCGAAGGGCGTGTTTCCACACTAAGTCTAATCTAATCACACAAAGGTTGCCTTGCTGATCTTTGAGAGGGCCTATTCTCTACCTGGTTACCCTTTTGTCCTTAATATATTTGTAAAAACCCTTTGGATTCTCCTTAATTATATTTGCCAAAGCTATCTCATGTCCCCGTTTTGCCCTCCTGATTTCCCTCTTAAGTATATTCCTACTTTCTTTATACTCTTTTAAGGATTCACTCAATCTATTCTGTCTATACCTGACATATGTTTCCTTCTTTTTCTTAACCAAACCCTCAATTTCTTTAGTCATCCAGCATTTCCTATACCTACCAGCCTTCCCTTTCACCCTGACAGGAATATACTTTCTCTGGATTCTCATTATCTTATTCCTAAAGGCTTCCTATTTTCCAGCCGTCCCTTTACCTGTGAACATCTGCCCCCAATCAGCTTTTCAAAGCTCTTGCCTAATACCATCAAAATTGGCCTTTCTCCAATTTAGAACTTTTAGATCTGGTCTATCCTTTTCCATCACTATTTTAAAAAGAATAGAATTATGGTCGCTGGCCCCAAAGTGCTCCCCCACTGACACCTCAGTCATCTGCCCTGCCTTATTTCCCAAGAGTAGGTCTAGTTTTGCAACTTCTCCAGTAGGTACATCCATATACTGAATCAGAAAATTGTCTTGTATACACTTAAGAAATTCCTCTCCACCTAAACCTTTAACACTATGGCAGTCCCAGTCTATGTTTGGTAAGTTAAAATCCCTGACCATAACTACCCTATTATTCTTACAGATAGCTGAGATTTCCTTGCAAGTTTGTTTCTCAATTTCCCTCTGACTATTGGGGTGGGGGGGTCTATAATACAATCCCAATAAGGTGATCATCCCTTTCTTATTTCTCAGTTCCACCCAAATAACTTCTCTGGATGTTCTCATCCTGCTATGCTTTTTGAGCACCGCACTCTTGAATAAATATCAGTATCTATTGTGTGATGGGATGGAAATGCCAGGAATATCCTCCCTCAGCACAGCTGTAATGCTATCCCTTATCAAAAATGCTACTCCCCCTCCTCTCTTGCCCCCCTTTGTATCCTTCCTGTAGCATCTGTATCCTGGAACATTAAGCTGCCAGTCCTGCTCATCCCTGAGCCATGTTTCCGTAATTGCTATGATATCCCAGTCCCATGTTGCTAACCATGCTCTGAGTTCATCTGCCTTCCCTGTTAGGTCCCTTGCATTGAAATAAATGCAGGTTAGTTTATTAGTCCTACCCTGTCTGCCCTGACGCTTTGACTCACTTCTGTTCTCAGCTGTATCCGATATTATTAATGGAGGATTTTACCTTTAATATGATTTGAAAAGATGGACAAACAAGGTAATGAATTTCTGGAGTATGTTTGAAAGAGGGCACTGGGAAGAGAGTTGGGGGATCATTAGGAGCCCTGCCTCCTCCCTTCCATTCCATGTACCAACCCTTCCTTCCAGCTACTAACTGGATTCATTCCTCCCATTGACCAACCAGGTCATATGCACTACCTGTGTTCACCTATCTCTAAGCCACCATTCCACCCCTCTACCCATCCCAAAGCACTTTATCTGCAGCTCCTCCTATCCCCACCTCCATTCCTGAAGAGTTATACCCAAAATGTTGACTTCTCCACTTCCTGATGCTGCCTGGCTTGCTGTGTTCTTCCAGCCTTCTGCTTGTCTACTTTGGATTCCAACATCTGCAGCTTGTTTATCTCAAATCATGATCTAACTACATGAGAAACATGCTTCAGGCACTAACTGGCCTAGTTCTGCATTTTGAATCAAACGAAACTTTGATTCTCTTGCTTCTCAGATGCTGCCTGACCTGCTATGCTTTTCGAGCACCGCACTCTTGAATAAATATCAGTATCTATTGTGTGATGGGATGGAAATGCCAAGAATTGGCTGAGGAGGATCTTGGAGACAGCACTTCAATGTGTTTAACATATTGATTTATGAGCTATGGGAAGGCAGTGAGTGCAAATCAGCACAATGTTTCCTTGCCCAAACTTGGTTCAACACCACAGACTTATGGAGTTAAGTTGAGGATGTCAATGAGTACTAGCTACTGTACACAAATTTCTGGTGGTTATCATAATCAGGCTGTTCTGTGAATGCGTGACTAATCTATGAGAGTAGTCTCCCAACTCTGGCACCAGTCCCCAGATGTTACTGCGGGCAATTTTTTAAAAATTAACTGGCTAGGTATGCCTTTGGAATGTTCTGAGTTCATGTCAAGTTTGGTTTGGCGCTTATTTTGCTTTGCAACTGAAGCGACTGAGTGATTTGCAGGGATACTCCTTGGGGTAGCTTTGTCTCATTTACTCTGCATTTGATTTAAGGTTTCCTGAAGAATCCAAATCATGTATACAGTACATTGTTCTGGTTAGATACAAATCCATCTTTACTTTGGAATTTGGTCAATTTTTTTAAAATTCCAGAAGCTGATGGACACCAAACACAACAGCTTCAAAAGACATATAGGCCTTACAGGGAGGGCAGGTTTTTTTTCCCCAAAACCATATTAATGAACTAGTTATGTTCTTACAAACAAGCAATTTATTTCCAAATCTTCAAATTACATAATAACTACAAATTTCTCAAACTACCACATTCTCCATGTTACTAGGCCAAAAGTTTATAATCCAGCAGAACACCTTATACCAACTGTTGTCCAAAAAAAAACAGCCGTTTTTCTGAAGTTGTAAGTAGAGCTGTTTCGTATAAAATGACAATCTGCACATTAAGGCGTTTGAAAGTTTAAAGCTGGGACTTATGTGACATGGTTGCTTTGGCCTCAACTTTCAGAAAAGGGATCATTCGAGAGACTGAAATTTGCCATGCCCATTTGATCAAGTGAATCATAATCAATATTTTGGATCTACAAATATTTAACTGAAAGTATAACTTATTTTCCTGTAAAGTAAAATTCAGTTTTAAAGCCTATTAACAACATAGGCTAAATTTGATTTGAACTGACTTAGCCGAAACTTGCCGTAGTAGATTTAATAAGAATTACACACCAAGAAACAAGGGTCCACTTATTGAAATCAATAAATCCTTCTGGGTAAAGAATAGTTAACTGGTGCAGGAGCTTTCAGTGAGCACCTCTGACACGTTATATAAAGTGGAGGAAAGTGAAAACTAATCATTCAGTAAATTACTGAATAAATAATCAACCCAACCTTACCATTGTCCGAAGCAAGCAGTTAAACTATATAAAACAAAACCCGAAGCTGATATCTTGCGCCGACCGTTTTATCTTTCCAACGTAAACAAACTCTCGAACACCTCACTTCGTTTCCCAGACACACGGACACTCAATCGTCAACAATCGAGGCGAGCGAGCTGACGTCACCTTAACCGGCACCCCGGCTGACCATTAACAAACTGGCGTCAGGCCGACTGCGTGATGACGCAATTAACGAACCAATGATCTCCGGGAGTGGGCGTAACCACTCACGTCAATTTTGGCGGGGAAGGCGCGCGCTTGGTATCGCAGCAACCCACTCAAACAGGCCGCAGGCGCGCGGACGGTTACCAAACATCAATAACTGTACAGGTCTTAGTGGCGGTTTTTGTTCAATGATTTATATGTTTTTTGACCGACACTTGGGTGGTTAACTGGAGGGTTAAAAACTAGATGTGTCATTTCCGTTGTTTAGTACGGAGATTTTGGCCCGATAACTAGCTGGGATCAGGAGGCGGCTGCGCGGCGAATGGAGCAGGTGGCCGGCTATTCACAGGTAATGACCGACCTTCAGCCCGGTGCCCGAAGCTGTGGGTCCGCTTTGTATTAATTGACCTATGAAAGTTGACGCATCATCATGAGAAAGAAACTCCACCTGCAAGTCACTTCGTGAGGAGTCACCAATCCGATCATACCCCAATAGAAAATCTAATTGCGATCGATGAAAGTTTACCAAACCTGGCCATGTTAATATGCTCATTATTGTGTTCTGGTGAAAGTCTTAGAGCAGAAATGTTGAGTTTACTCTTTGATCGGGATTGCAAGAACGCCATCTGGCCTAGGGAGCATACTATAATTTTACTATAATTGTACGTTGACCTCTCGGATCACCATTTTGAGATTTGGAGATGTTCGTGTTGGAGTGAGGTGTACAAAGTTAAAAATCACACAACACCAGGTTTCTGGTTCAACAGGTTTAATTGGAAGCACACTAGCCACTACCACCTAATGAAGGAGCGACGCTGCGAAAGCTAGTGTGCTTCCAATTAAATCTGTTGGACTATAACTTGGCGTTGTGAGATTTTTAACTTTGTTCACCATTTCGAGCAACTGCTGGGATATTGCTTGGGACTTTCCATTTTCCACTATGCTTATATCTTTGATGTTCATGCAAGCATATAGCATCCATACATACTGACTCCTCAGCAGTAGGACTGTTGGCTATGGTCTGCACCTGAGTCTCCGAGAAAGTCAAATTCTCAAAGCTACCTTGTTTGGTACTTGGTTGAGTGGGTTGGGGGAAAGAAGTGGTACCAAATCTGGACTGTGTAGATTGGAGAATCTCGCACTGTGGGAAAGTACAAAAGAGGATTGAATGAGTGGAAATGGCACAGTTGGTGAGAGAATAAAGCCGATTGACTGCCTGAGGGGAGAGTTGGGTCAGTTGTTTGGCTGGTGGGGTGTGGAGGAAGGAGCATGTGGAAAGTGATGAGTTGTAGGGGCAAACTGCTTAAAGCATACCATGTTGGTAATATTGTTATTCAACTCACCAGTCCTTTCAGTTCATCAACATGCTCTTCAGTGTTATCCCTCAACCTGCACCCTAAAATCTCTATAAAGAAACCACTTTGAAGGGGCATTGAAAATTTAAAACTCTGTCTGGGAGCACTTTTTCAAAGCATGCCAACATCCAACCTCTTACCCCACAAATAAAAGGTAAATTTGCCACAGTTATGCCAGACCATAGCAAAAGGTGACTGGTGGTTATTTACCCTGAGGGCCATCATGCCTCAGGCAACAGGAGAGGTTGAGAAGAATTCAGTTAATGCCAGAATTGAACCTATATTATTGGCATCCTTTTATATTGCAAATGAGCTATCCAGTCAATTGAGCTAACCATTCCAGCATTCTACCCTCAGTCAAATATTGAAAATCAAGCCTCTTAAGTCTGTTTCCTTGTCATTGATACTGCTAGAACTGCTGAGTATTTCTTGTATTTTCTGTTTTTATTTCATACTTTCCCTCTTTTGGGTCACATGAGCACTGACAAATGATAGAGAGGCAGTTAGCCCACCAGGTGAATTACTCTATATTCATCCCAGACTTACAAATGGTTCTCAAAGTAAACCTATTTAAAAAGGTTTACCTCATCTTTCTGCAATAGATAACCAAAGGTTAGAACTGGGGGCTAAAATTTTGGAACTTAATTGAATTGAGTGGTTTCTTTGTCACTTGTATTTTACAGTGAGTAATATTTTAGAATACAGTGAAAAGCTTCAAGCGTTGCCACAATCTGGCATCATTTTGAATAGGCTTTTAAAAATATATATCTGAAAGAGAGTGTATCTCCATTCTGGCACCTGCACCATGAATTCTGAGCCAGTTCACCAGCAACACCAGTGCTGCCACTCTACTCGACTGCTTCACTGCCAGCTGTGCAGGACCCACGAATGTATGAGTCGCAACTCTTTCGGTGCCATCTCTTTGCCGCTGGGACCACCTCGCCAAGGCAGAGTCCCATACTGAATCCACACTTGCCCTACAACCAGGAGTCCTTGGCTGCCACCGCCTAGCTGATAACCCGGCCTACACTGGCTGCAATCAGGAGTCCCTGGCTCTACTGCCTCGATTATACCATAAGTCCCTGCTCTGGGCATACCATGATGCTGCCACCTTGCCAACATTAGGAGACCCCACTCCAGGCTTACCATGTTGCAGCTGCCACTTTCTTAGCGCCAGGAGATCCCGTCTCTGGGCCTACTGCAAACAGGGGTCCCTGATTTCATTGTCTGGCCAGGCCAGGCTGCCACCATGCTAAGAGTCTAGTTCCAGGCACCCCTATCCAAGATATCGTCTTATTGGTGTCTCCATTTTGAAGAGGTTGCTGCCAGCTCTGGCTGCTGGGAGGATGTCCTTACTGCTACTGCCACAACTTCAAAATAATGGGAGGAGTCGCATCAACTACCGCCATTCTGACTGCTGGGAGATTGCTGCCATTTGTGCACAGCCCACTTTCGCTCTGCGCCAATGCAGCCAATTAACCCATCAAAGAAAAGAAAAACAAAAGAAAAAGACAGAAAGCAGATTGAGAGTGGATGAGGTCTAGGCAAGACCCCACATACAGCCCTGCTACTCTGCTACCATCTTGGTTGGGTGTGAGATATGTAGGCATGTGAGTGGTATTTCTTTGAGATAAAAGGAAGATAGAGCAGGTGAGTGCATGACTGGCGAAAATGTGCAGGAAGTTGAACTTTCTGGACTGATTTGGATAAGTGCAGTCTATACAGGCCAGATGGGCTGTACCTGAACAGATCAATTTCCTTGCAAGGTGCATTGTAAGGACAACTGGGGAAAGTTTAAGCTACGTTCTATGGAATGGAAACAAGGTGGTCAATGAATTGGAAGACTCACCGTGTACTAGAGTAATACATAGTAAGGTACCAAATGGGTCATACAGAGAGAGGATGCAATAGATCTAAATCAGGTTTACTGTGCATGTAGCTTAGACACGCAGTGTGGTGAAGAATGTTGGGGAGTTTCAGACGGGCATAGCTGAGGGAGAATATGAACCAGAGATCTGGCTATGAAAAGGACGTGACTGGATACCAAGTATTCCTGAAAACAGGCGTTCAGCAAATAGTACAGTGGCATTGATGATTGCTGGAGACAGTATATGTCCTAGAGCGATCATTCATCAATTAGTTTGCCAAGTTCAAATTGACTCATATATCCTTATTCTGTTTTCCGTTGGTTAGCCAAATACCCCCAACACCATAAGCTCTTATCTAGTAATAATCCTATGGATGGCAGCCCGATTAAATGCCTTTTAGAAAATCAAATACTGACTTCCCTTTTCTGCTTTTACATCCTCAGAGTGCTAAGGTCTCAATCTAAACCAATGATTTGAATGAGGAAACCAAATGAATGGTTGCTACAGTTGTGCTGTATCATAATGATTTATTTTTATTTATGCTAAAGAGCCTTTACTTCTGTCTCTTTACAGCTTATACCAATTGACCTTATTTGCTGGTGCATTCTTATGTTTGTACACTCATTCTTTCCTGCCACACTCTGGTTATCGTTGATGTATTCCCATCATGCAATCAAGACACTTGTCTTGTTCTTTCTGTTTATCTTCTCAAACCTTCCCCTCATGGAAGGTTGAAAGTCTTTTCTACAGTCTCAGTTATACAATTTGCCAGTGATTCAGATGAAAACTGACCAAATGGCAGAGCTCTCTCTTTCTCCAGTACTGGTGCCAGAGTCCCAGGAATGAAATCTATTTATTCTAAGCATGCATTCAACTCTGTTATCTGAAATTGTTTTGATACAATTTGCTTCTGTGCAACTGGTGATATTGTCTACTACTACTGCCATTCTTGTTTCAAAGGTTCTAAGCTACAGCTCTACAAACTGGTGCAAAGAGTCTGCAAAGGAATATGTAAGTAGGATTAATGAGTTAGAGATAAAATGGCAAATGTAGAGGTGAAATGTGGAAAAATGTTAGGCTGTACACTTTAGCTAAGCCAACAGAGCATTTAGTGGAGGTTCACTGCAAAATGCTGAAAAGGTATCTGGGTGACCTTATGCATGAGATGGAGATACAGTAAATAAGTAGAAAAGTGATTGGCCTTTATTGCAACAGAGCTTAAGATAAAAGTGAGTAAGTCGTGCTTAGGCTCAGAAAATTCAATAGGCAGACTTCTGTGATGAAGGGATTATTTTATGAGGAAAGGTTAAGGATATTGAGCTTGTACAAGAGATAATGTCTTGAATAAGAGGGTAGATGCTGCGAAGATATTTCCCCTTTTGAGGGAATCTATAAAGAGGAGTCAAAATAAGAAGACTTCCATTTAAGACCCAGATGAGGAGAAATTTCTTCTGTCAGAGTATTTATTTCTTTTAAAATTCAGTTGTCCAAAGAGCAGCAGAAGCTTTGTCGTTGTATTCAAGGCTGACTTAGATTTACTGCGAAATCGATATTTATGAGGTGCTGTCAAACAAATGGGGTCAACCTTGATAGAATGGGAAGGCAGTTTGGGAGGTCAAATTGCCTACTCCTGCTCTTTCTTATGATTCTCAAACATGTTCCACCTCATAAGACAAGGAGATTGGCATAATTTCACCTTAAAGGAAGCTTTGCTCCCCTCATTTACTTCATAGATAGCATATTGGTTTACTCTAATTGAAAAGAGCAACAGAAGGTTCAAGCCTTCTGAGCAGCTCACTGCTGACATCGGCATCCTTTTGGAGCAAGATCTTGTTCCCAGTTGGCAAGGTGGACATGCAATGCCAGTGGACCTCAAGGTTGCCACACTCCTGAAGTTCCTCATCTCTAATTGCTTACACGGACCTTTTGATGACACCAGCAGGATTTTGTGAACTGCTGTCCGCGGGTACACCTCCCAAGCAATGGTCATCATCTTTGCAGGATGACAATTTATTTTGTGATGATTGAGAACAGAGGACTATCATTTGCATTCCTAATTGTTTAGACTCAGGAGAGGTTATAAAAGTGTCCAGAACAAATAAAAGGACAGAGCATTTGCAAGGGGTAAGGAATTTAACTTCAGGTGTAGCAGATAGGGGACAAGTGAAAGGGACAATAAGAAGGGCGATAGTCAATAGCGGACAGAGGATGTTGTACTTAAATGCTTACAGTAAACAAAGAAAGGTAAACAAACTTCTAGCACAGATTGAAATTGGCTGGTACAATGTGGGCACCACAGAGACATGGCTACAAGGGGATCAGGGTTGGGATCTTGAGGGGAGAGGCAGATGCACAATAGTTGCGGGGGAGATGGTTGCCTTGTCAATCATAAGTTAAATTAAATCGACAAAGAACAATATAGGGTCAAAAGGCATAGAATCTAAGTGTAAAATTGAGGAACCACAAAGGAGAAAAGACCCTGAATGGTGTATGTACAGCCCTCTTAGCAATAGTCAGGATTTGAAGCAGAAAATTAATCAGGAGATAAATGAAGGCATGTAAGAAAGGTGCTATTACAATAATCATGGGGACTTCAATATGTGGGTAAACTAGGAAAATGAGGTTAGTAGCAGATCCCAAAAACAATTGTGGAACGTGTACAAATTTTTTTGTTTGGATCACCTTGTGATAGAATCTACTAGAGAACAGGCAATTCTGAATTTGGTCATGTGTAATAGAACATAGAACAGTACAGCACAAAACAGGCCCTTCAGCCCACGATGTTGTCCATCCAGTTCTGGTCGCCCTATTATAAGAAAGATGTGGATGCTATAGAGAGGGTTCAGAGGAGGTTTACCAGGATGCTGCCTGGACTGGAGGGCTTATCTTATGAGGAGAGTAATGAGGCAAACTTGATTGGAAAGCTTAAGACAAAAGAGCTCCTAGGGAGCAGTAACCATAGCATTATCAAATTTACCCTGTAGTTTGAGAGGAAGAAGCTGAAATTAGATCTAAAAGTATGACAATTGAGTAAAGTTAACTACAAAGACATGAGGACACCTAACCGGAGTTGATTGGAAGGGGAGCTGAGCAAGGAAGATGGTGGAACAAAAATAATGTAGCTGGAAAAGCTCAGGAGATCTGGCAGTATCTGTGATCAGAAATCAGAGTTAATGTTTCGGGTCCAGTGACCCTTCCTCACAACTGAAAGGAAGATAGTTGGTCAACATTGATAGGAGTTTCTGGGGATAAATCAGAGGGCACGGCAGCAATTCATCCCAAGGAAAAAGAAACATCCTAAAAAAGGATGAGACAACCATGGTAGATGAGGAAAGACAGAGACAGCATTAAAGCAAGACAAAAAGGGTATAATGTAGTGAAGATTAGTGGGAAGCCAAACGATTGGGAAACCTTTAAAAACCAGCAGAGGACAACTTTAAAAAAGCAATAAGAGGGGAAGAAGTTGAAATATGATGGTAAACTAGCTAGTAATATAAAATATTTCTTTCAAATATATAAAAGATAAGAGAGAGGCAAGAGTGGACATTGGACCACTTAGATCACAGAGATTTACAGCAGGAAAACACACCTTTTGGTTCAGATAATCCAGGTCGACCATATATCCTAAATTAATCGAGTCCCATTTGTCAACATTTGGCCCATATCCCTCTTGAGGAGAAAGTGAGGTCTGCAGATGCTGGAGATCAGAGCTGAAAATGTGTTGCTGGAAAAGCGCAGCAGGTCAGGCTGCATCCAAGGAACAGGAAATTCGATGTTTCGGGCATAAGCCCTTCAACAGGAATGAGGAAAGTGTGTTCAGCAGGCTAAGATAAAAGGTAGAGAGGAGGGACTTGGGGGAGGGGCGATGGAGATAGGTAGAAGGAGGTCAAGGTGAGGGTGATAGGCTGGAATTGGGTGGGGGCGGAGAGGTCAGGAAGAAGATTGCAGGTTAGGAGGGCGGTGCTGAGTTCGAGGGAATCGACTGAGACAAGGTTGGGGGAGGGGAAATGAGGAAACTGGAGAAATCTGAGTTCCCACCGAACTCATCTCCGCATACCTCGGCACGGTTCTGTCCCCCTTAGTCCAAGAACTCTCCACCTACATTCGGGACACCACCCACGCCCTCCACCTCCTCCATGATTTTCGCTTCCCCGGTCCCCAACACCTTATCTTAGGTAAGGGAGGCGCGGTGGTAGTTTGGCGCACCGATCTTTACATTGCTGAGGCTAAACGCCAGCTCGTGAACACCTCCTCCTACTGCCCCCTTGACCATAACCCCACGTCCCACCACCAAACCATCATCTCCCAGACCATCCATAACCTCATCACCTCTGGGGATCTCCCATCCACCGCCTCCAACCTCATAGTCCCACAACCCCGCACCGCCCGTTTCTACCTCCTGCCCAAAATCCACAAACCTGACTGCCTCGGCTGACCCATTGTCTCAGCCTGCTCCTGCCCTACCGAACTCATCTCTGCATACCTCGACACGGTCCTGTCCGCCTTAGTCCAAGAACTCCCCACCTACGTTCGGGACACCACCCATGCCCTCCACCTCCTCCATGATTTTCACTTCCTCGGCCCCCAACGCCTTATCTTCACCATGGACATCCAGTCCCTATACACCTCCATCCCCCATCACGAAAGCCTCAAAGCCCTCAGCTTCTTCCTTTCCCGCTGAACCAACCAGTACCCTTCCACTGACACCCTCCTTCGACTGACTGAACTGGTCCTCACTCTGAACAACTTCTCTTTCCAATCCTTCCATTTCCTCCAAAACAGAGGAGTAGCCCTGGGCACACGCATGGGCCCCAGCTGTGCCTGCGTCTTCGTCGGATATGTGGAATAGTCCATCTTCCACAGCTACACTGGCACCACCCCCCACCTTTTCCTCCGCTACATCGATGACTCTATTGGCGCTACCTCGTGCTCCCACAAAGAGGTTGAACAGTTCATCCACTTTACTAACACCTTCCACCCTGACCTCAAATTTACCTGGGCCGTCTCAAGACTCCTCCCTCCCCTTCCTAGACCTTTCCATTTCTATCTCGGGCGACCGACTCAACACAGACATTTACTATAAACAGACGGACTCCCACAACTACCTAGGTTACACCTCCTCCCACCCTGCCCCTGTAAAAACTCCATTCCATATTTCCAATTCCTTCGCCCCCACTGACATCTGCTCCCAGAAAAACCAATTCCAATACTGAACAACCCAGATGGCCGCCTCCTTCAAAGACTGCAATTTCCCCTCAGACGTGGTTGATGATGCGCTCCACTGCATCTCCTCTACTTCCTGCTCCTCCGCCCTTGAACCCCGCCCCTCCAATCGCCAGCAGGACAGAACCCAACTGGTCCTCACCTACCACCCCACCAACCTCCAGATACATCATATCATCCTTCGTCATTTCCATCACCTCCAAACAGACCCCCCCCCACCAAGGATATATTTCCCTCCCCTCCCCTATCAGCATTTCGGAAAGACCACTCCCTCTGCGACTCCCTCATCAGGTCCACACCCCCCCATCAACCCACCCTCCACTCCCAGCACCTTCCCCTGCAACCGCAAGAGATGCAAAACTTGCGCCCACACCTCCCCCCTCACTTCCCTCCAAGGTCCCAAGGGATCCTTCCATATCCGTCACAAATTCACCTGCACCTCCACACACATCATTTACTGCATCCGCTGCATGCAATGTGGCCTCCTCTACGTTGGGGAGACAGGCCGCCTACTTGCGGAACGTTTCAGAGAACACCTCTGGGACACCCGCACCAACCAACTCAACCACCCCGTGGCTCAACACTTTAACTCCCCCTCCCACTGTGCCAAGGACATTCAGGTCCTGGCCTCCTCCATCATCAGACCATTGCAACACGACGCCTGGAGGAAGAGCGCCTCATCTTCCATCTAGGAACCCTCCAACCACAAGGGATGAATGCAAATTTCTCCAGCTTCCTCATTTCCCCTCCCCCCAACCTTTTCTCAGTCCCAACCCTCAGACTCAGCACTGCCTTCTTGACCTGCAATCTTCTTCCCAACCTCTCCAGCCTATCACCCTCACCTTAACCTCCTTCCACCAATCGCATTTCCAACGCCCCTCCCCCAAGTCCCTCCTCCCTACCTTTTATCTTAGCCTGCTTGGCACACCCTCCTCATTCCTGAAGAAAGGCTTATGCCCGAAACGTCGATTTTCGTGCTCTTTGGATGTTGCCTGTCCTGCTGCGCTTTTCCAGCAACACATTTTTCAGCTTTGTTTCTACAGCCTTTCTCAATTTAAATAATGTTCAGATTTTGGTTTTCTATCCTTCCTGCCATGTGCTTACTGTACATTTTCCACATTATATTCCATCTGCCTAGTTTTTGCTCATTCACTTAGTCCGTTCATATCCCTCTGTAAATTTGTTGTGTCATCCTCTCTACCTGCCTTTTCATCTGTTTCTGTGTTGTTAGGGCAGCACAGTAGCTCACTGGTTAACACTGCCTTACAATACCAGGGACACAGGTTCAATTCCACCCTTGGGTGACTGTGTGGAGTTTGCATGTTCTCCCTGTGTCTGCATGGGTTTCCTCTGGGTGCTCTGGTTTCCTCCTACAGTCCAAAGATGTGCAGGTTTGATGGATATGCCATGCTAAATTGCCCACAGTGTCTAGGGATGCGCAGGCTGTGTGGATTAGCCATGGAAAATGCAGGGTTATGGGATATGGTACGGTGCTGGGTCTGGGTGAGATGTTGTTCGAGGGATTGGTGGAGACTCAATGGGCCAAATGACGTCCCTCTACACTGTAAGGGTTCTATGATTCTATTTTTCTTTTCTTTACTGGTTGTGTCCCCTGAACTGAAGGGATTCTGAATCCCTTAGGGTGTTTTTGTGTTTAAGTGCAAGGACTCAGTGAAAACACCATTGTGCAAATAATTTTATTCAATATTTCCACCACCATGAAAAACACCTATGTGGTCAGGGAGGCAAGAACAAGCAAAGCTGGATAGGGGCAGGTTCTATGATTCTGTGTATCCTTCTTCCACCCTAGTCCTCTCCTGCCCCTTCCAATCAGGTTAAAGCCCTGTCCACAGCTCTAGTTATTTAATTAAGCAGGACACTGGTACCTGCATGGTTCCCATGAAGCCTGTCTGCCTGGAACAGCTCCCTTCTATCGCAGTACTCAGTGACAATCTCTATGCACTGAAACCCATTCCTCCCATATCAATCTTTAATCGATATGTTTAGTTCCTTGACTTTATTTACATATGTCTCGTTCTTTATTTCGTCGTGTTTTGGTTAACCATACTTTTTTTAGGTCTTCGCTAAAAATTCCTTGCTTCAGTTTCCCCAACTTTGTTTTGAATGCTTTGTACTTTGCTGTAAAGGCAACTTCATCTATCATTGCCCACAATTTGCATCTCCAAGACATTGTACTGTGATCATTCTTACAATATATTGATATCACAACAACAAATACCCATGATGCAGGTTACCACCATTTCATTGAACCAAGGGTGAGGAAAAGGGTTAAATTTACAAAATTCTGACTGTCTAATTGTACTTCTGGTTTCCTCTTCTCTTTACAGTATGTTGGAATACAGTGCAGCTTACTAAACCGGAAATCTCACCTAGGCCTGGAGCAGATTTCTGCAGTGGCTGCATCAGGAAGTTCATTGCTTGGCTCAAAAAAGTACAAGTTCATTGTAGATGATGACACTAGTGAAACTATCGTGATCTGCTCTGCCTTCAGACTTCTGGAGAATCTGCAGTTGGATTGTCCAGTAGGACAGTTATTGAATGAAGCAATACAAGCACACCACAAACAATACAAAACTGGAACATCCACTCTCCTATTCCTTGCAGGAGCATGGAGTAAAGCAGTTTTAAATTGTTTAAACCAAGGGGTTCCCATTCCGATCATAGTATCTGAGATGTATGGAGGGCTAGAACTTTGCTTTGAAGTACTAATATCACGTCAGATATCCATAGACAGCATTTTGGAAAACTCACAGTGTAAACAAAGGTCGCAAACAATTAAAGCTGAGAGATTATCATGTACTTTAACTAGCTTTCCCACCCATCCAACAAATGAAATGCAATCAGTTGTAAAGGAACATGCTCACTTTCAGTCAAATATATCAATAAAAATGAATTCCAGAAACAACTACAGCATTAGCAATGAGAATGGCTCCTCTATGTTGTCTATTTCAAGTAATATAATTACTCATCCCCCTCCTGACCAAGGTCACCCAAGTTATACACGCAAACAAGCAAAAGCAAGAATAAACATGAGCCGACACTTTGTGAATTCAAATATAAACAGACAAGAAGAAGCGTTGCCAGATTTGTCAAACAGTTTTCAACAGGATTCCTTTTCCACTTCAGCTGATTCTACTCGCTTTGCTGCCCTGGCTTTATCATTGAGCCACGGAAACCATAGGATGATGAAATTAGCAATAGAGGCTTACAAAATTCAGACTCAAAGTATTTTGCAAGAAACTATTAAGAAAAGAACTCTCCCAGAATTTAACATTGATAAATTGGTTACGTATTTCTTACCAGGGCCACCTGAGTATGAGTCCTGTGTTAGTCCTGGTTTTGTCACATTAATTTCAGAAGATCAGTCTAAAATTGTCCAGGATTTGGCAACTTTGCCTCTTCATACTATATTTATAAGTGGAGATTTGACTGATAAGTACCGTCATCCAGGATTCAACAGAATTTCAGATATAAAAGTGGTCACTCAGACTGTTGAGGACATTTCCAAAAATTTAGAAGAAGAATGGTTATGTAGAACAATGGATGTACTTCATAAATTTCATATTAATTTGATTCTGGTGAAAGGACTAACCTCTCCATATTTAATGAATAAATGTCTGCAAGAAAAGATTTTAGTTATTCAAGAAGTTAAAGAACCTGTATTTCAAAGATTAACAAAGGCTATGGAAGGTATCCATGTAACTTATATTACGCAAGTAAAAGAGAATTGCATTGGAACTGGAGCACATCTATGTTTATGGAAAATGGGACATGGAAATATACCAAATTCAGGAGAAAGATTTGCTGTTCAGATAAATACATATAAAACTGCTGTGATCACAGTAGTGCTTTGTAGCCCCTTAAGGTGTAAGCTGCAGACATTAGTGGACCAATTCTGGACTTGTGCATACCGTCTAAAACATGCCCTTAGTGAAAGACGCATCTTTCCTGGTGCAGGGGCCACTGAACTTGCCTGCCTATGCCATCTAAAGCAGCAAATACTTAAAAACTCTCCTTGCACCCTTGGAATTAATGAAATGAGTTGCAGTGGAACGCATCGTTCTTCAGGGTTTGCAGAAACTGCAGTATTGTTTAAATCACAGGTCTTGCAAGCCTTGGCTGGTGGCTTGACTGAGTATCTAGTGACTGCTATGTTTAATACTGGCATGTATGAAACACCACTAGATGCTTTGTCAGAAGTGCAAAAGTGCCTTCACGATAGTGATGGAACATTTCCTATCATTTCAGAGTTATCGGAGCAACATGTGAAAGTCGGTATACCATGTAGAAGTTCCTGTAGCAGTCTGAGTGATGACTGCTTTGATTATGAAGTCTATGACAATGTAACAGTTAAGCTAGAAGCTTGGCGAAGGGCTTTGAATCTAGTGCTACTGGTACTGCGGGCAGATGCTGAAATTATCACTGGCACCAACGCTAAAGCCTGTACAGTTAGTGAAGACCAAATAAGAGAGGGAACATTCCTATAGCATGAATAACAAGATCAGCAAGTATGCAGTTTCCAAAATAGAAGTCAAGCATAAAGGTTTCTGCACTCGTTCTTCACTGCACGCACACCACATGGGTGCTAGAAGAGATAAGCTTAAAACAAAAGAAGACACGCATATGTGTACAGATTGAAAGTTTAATCTAGTCGTGAATGTGGACAGCAAGATATTTAAGCTGCCACCAGAGGTACTCAGCCCATTACAGGAGGTTTTGGACCTTCTAAATTTACTGAAAAAAGGTTTACTTGTTGGATTGCCGCTACTTCTATTTCTTGTTATAGAACACAAATTAGCAAATTGGTACAATAAAATATAGACAGCTGGAATTTATTTTGCAAAGTATGTTGTACTAACCAATAAGTGCAAATGTCTCAAGAGGCTCAGGTTCAAGTTCCACCCACAGCAGAGTGTGTAATAACATCTCTAAATAAGTTGATTAGAAAATATTAATGTTAGCCATTATAGTAGTAAGTATCACACATAGATCAGAATCTTCCCGCTCCTTTGGTGACTGGATTATAAAGTTGTGCAGGCTGTGCAGTAATCTATACAGTTACAAGTCAGATTGAGTAACCCTGTGCATATTTGCTGGAGGTGGACTACGAGGATACTCCAGTTATGACAATCAAAAATACCGCTATCTCTAATTGTGTCAGTTCCTGTCGAGCGAGGAGATGGCTTCAAAGATCAGAATCCCATGCTCCTACTAGGGAGCTCACTGGCACCAAATAGCAGACATTTGTTCAAATCGCAACCTTGCCACTGACAAATAAAATTGTTGAAATGGATGTCTCCAATTGCCATATGCAGCCAAGCTTCAATTTGCTTCATGAGCACTGATGGTTGCTGCCATACATCCCTATTGCTCCATGTATCTGGCCCTTACTAACAGAAATGCCTCTACTGTCTTCACAATAGCAGTGGGTTCTGTAGTGTGAGGGGATTGTAGCTGCCAAGATATCATGTGCTCCAGCCTCTGATCTTCATCTGAAACCCTGAATTGGATGGCAGTGGTTTCCCCTTAATTAGCTATCTCCTGGAAAACTCTTCAAGTTAGCATACATCTCACTGAAGTGGGATCAGCTCCCAGAAATGTACCTGACCTTTTATTATCTTCAATGTGCAGAGGATTCTGGCCAAACATTTGAATGTTCTTTTGATGGAGTTTCCTTAAAGGAAGTAGATAGTACATTATTAAGTGATTTACTCCATCATTTAGAAGATGCAAACTCAGAAAACCAAACCTTGTAAGATTTGAGTTTTTTAAAAAATAAAATAATGAACATTAAGTAAACTTATTTTATTCAACTGATTTATTTACAAGTCCAGATGATCACAAGCTGACATTTTATTCTGACTTTTGAAAATGATTAGTTCACTTCCTAATTCTAAATGGAATAATAAATTTGGATGCGAAAATGCCATTTTATGTATGAAAGCTCACTTTTCCACAATGTACAAGCTGTCATATAATTGGAAAATGAATATGTTATGTGAAAGAATATAATATTTTTCTTATAATTGCTTTGGATTGATAATTGTAAATAAGCTCTTTGGTACCAAATTGTGATAGGCAAGTCATGGAGTCAATACAATATGGAAACAGGCCATTCAGTCCAATGGGTCCACAACAATCCATTCCCCTACCCTGTCCCTGAAACCCTACACTTCCCATGGTTAATGCGCCTAACCTGCACATGTTTTGGACTGTGGGAGGAAACTGAAATACCCGGTAGAAGCCACACAGAGATCAGGAAAATGTGCAAACTCCACACAGTCACCCAAGGGTGGGATTGACTCCTGGTCTCTGGTGCTGTGAGGCAGGAGTACTAACTACTGAGCCATAGGTCTTTGGTTTCTGTGATTAAGAACTATCAAACTAAATTACATCACTAACCTAAAATATTTACTTTTTTGTTGGGCACACACAGAATTCCAATGTTAAAATGTTCAGAATGCTACTTGTATATCTATCTTATCAATGAGTACAATACACTGTTTACAATCATTTTAACTTATATAAGCATCTTTTTCAGACAAACAAAACCCAAGAGTAGGTTATGCTGACTTTCTACTCTGTTAAGCTGAACAATAAAACTGTACCTGATCTATGACGTCTAACTTTCTGCCTAATCCTTGGATCTTTTAAAATCCAGAACTTGAGAATTCCAGAGATTTGTAAACCTCAGAATGAAGAAATTTCTTCTTATTCCCAATGGCTATCCTGAGCATATGTCCCTTGAGTTCTCGACTCTCCAACTGGAGGGAATCATGTCATAGCATCTACTCTGTCAGACTCTATCAGAATCTTATATCTTTCAGTTAGACCACCAGTCATCCTTCTAAATTTTAATGATACATTCTATTTGATCTTTTATCCAGCACAGAGACCCAATGGTGATTTATCAAAGTGTTGCACAAGAACATCAAGACTTCTATACTTTTGTACTTCAGCCTATTGTAAAATAAAGATTCACCTTTCTAATTGGTTGCCATTCCTACATGTGCTTCTTGTCCACGCACACCCAAATCTGCCTGAACGTAAAGACATAATAGTTTTCTTTGGAAAAAAAAAGCTTTTGTTTTAATTATATTTTTCCTACCAAAGTAATCACATTTTACAAAATTATACTCCAGCTGTCACTTTTTTGTTCAATCACACATAGACTTTTTATTCCTCCACACAGCGTGAGTACCCACATAGCTCGGTAATATTAACAAACTTGGGACCATGCCATAACCTACAGATTTTTGGATGATCACAATGTGTTCATATATTATCTCTGAGCCATCTTTTCTAAACCCTTAGATATCGGCCATCAGGTCGAGATTTGTTGGGCTTTAGTCCATTCATTTCTCCAGTATTTCTTTGCTAATATGAAGTACTTTACATCCCTTGTTACTAATATCATTAATGTTCCTCAAATAATGTGGGAAAACATTCTAAAGTATTTAAAATTGAAAAATCTAAAAATTGACATTGAACCTGCAAAGAAGATACAGATGTCAATCTCTATCCATCTTGTTAACACGTGCAGTCAGTGCCATTTTAAAACCTCTGGGCTGTCAGTGCCAAGTTATTTCAGGCAGGAACTATATTTAAAATGGAAATTGTGGTTTTAGAACATAACTAAGATCCCAAATGTTCAAGGTTTGTGCGAAGATTTGTTGCACAAAACACTATATAGGACAAACAGGAAGACAGCTAACAATCCGCATACATGAACATCAACTAGCCATGAAACGACACGACCAGCTATCCCTAGTAGCCACACACGCAGACAACAAGCAACATGAATTCGACTGGGAAAACACTACTATCATAGGGCAAGCCAGACAGAGAACAGCCAGGGAATTCCTAGAGGCATGGCATTCATCCACAAACGCCATCAACAAACACATCGACCTGGACCCAATATACCAACCACTACAGCGGACAGCTGAAACTGACACCCGGAAGCCGCAAGGACAGACCACTATAAATACCGGAAGAAACATCAAAGAAGCGCTTCGCAGGAGGCTCCAGAGTACTGATGATGTCGCCTAGCCAGGGGACAAAACGTTTGCAACAAAAACTTCCAGCTTGGCGAACAGAACCACAACAATAAGATCCCAAATTTCACTCTAGGTAAGAACTCTCGGAGCATGACCATCTTTAGAATTCAAGAATGATCTGATTCAGCACCATTTCAGAGACCAACATCCCTTCCAACCCCTAAAGGATAAATTCACTGATTGACACTGCCTCCATCTTTTCAGGTCTAGAAATTCTTCATTTTCAGGTGATGACCCAAATTTGGAAGTGTCAATTTACCCACTCTCCGACTGCATAGAAATGTTTTTTTCTCGTGTCAATCATAGCTTCTTGTCTGAATTACTTACATCTGCACGCTCTTGTTCTCAGTTCTTTCTTCAGTGGGAATAGCTTCTCACTGCCTATACTGCATAAACTTTTGAACACCCATATTAAGTCTCTTCTCAATCTTCTCAAGCTGCAGATACGGGGGTGGGGGAGTGTGGGGTTGCAGGGTGGGGAGGTAGTGATAGGTGAACACAGGTAGAGGGTATGACCTGGTAGGTTGATGGGAGGAATGAATCCGGTTGGTCGCTGGAAGGAAGGATCAATCAGAGGAATGGAAGAAGGGTTGGGAAGAAAGTCAGGGGATGGGAAGGGAGGTTATTTGTTGTGGTTCTGTTCGCCGAGCTGGGAGTTTTTGTTGCAAACGTTTCGTCCCCTTTCTAGGTGACATCTTTAGTGCTTGGGAGCCTCCTGTGATGCGCTTCTGTGCTGATTCCTCCGGCATTTATACTGGTTTGAATCTGCCACTTCCGGTTGTCAGTTGCTGTCCGCTGCAGTGGCCAGTATATAGGGTCTAGGTCGATGTGTCTGTTGATAGAATTTGTGGATGAGTGCCATGCCTCCAGGAATTCCCTGGCTGTTCTCTGTTTGGCCTGCCCTATAATAGTGGTGTTGTCCCAATCGAATTTGTGTTGTTTGTCATCTGAGTGAATGGCTACTAGGGATAGCTGGTCGTGTCATTTCGTGGCTAGTTGGTGTTCATGGATGCAGGTTGTTAGCTGTCTTCCTGTTTGTCCTCTGCAGTTTTTTGTGCAGTCCTTGCATGGGATTTTGTACACTACATTGGTTTTGCTCATGCTGGGTATCGGGTCCTTTGTCCTGGTGAGTTGTTGTCTGAGGGTGGCTGTTGGTTTGTGTGCTGTTATGAGTCCTAGTGGTCGCAGCAGTCTGGCTGTCAGTTCAGAAATGCTACTTGCAGACACCAACACCTACCAAAAGAGGGAGTTTGACCCCACTCCACAGCTCACCAATAGGATAAACAACACACTGAGAAATCTACAAAAAAACGGACAGATAACCAGGACTGACCTACAAAGAATGAAACCGGAAAGCAACAACACCCCCAGATTCTATGGACTACCTAAAGTACACAAACCAGACATCCCACTCAGACCCATAGTATCACTACCAGGGACACCATCACACAAACTGGCTAAAGAGCTACAACAGAAACTGAAACACCTGATCAGCGGATCCAGGCACTCTATACAGTCAACACAAGAATTCCTGGACATCATCAGAAATATACACATAGACAAGGAAGAAACCATGGTCTCATTTGATGTAATGGCACTGTTCACTTCTATTGACAAAACCCTAGCCAGAGAAACAATATCCAACCTGCTGGACATACACAACAGACAACAAGACGCTGAACCTATTAACAAAGACAGCACACTTAAACTACTGGACCTATGCCTCACAACACACTTCACATTCAACAACCAGATATATGAACAAATCAACAGAACACCCATGGGCTCACCGATCTCTGGACTCATAGCAGAAGCAGTAATGCAAAGGTTAGAAAAAACAGTTCTAACGCAATTACAACCCAAACTCTGGGTCAGATACATGGACAACACCTTTGTAATCATTAAAAACACAGAAATAGAGAACACACACCGGATCATCAATGCCACACTCAGAGGAATCTGATTCACGCGAGAGGAAGAAAAGGACAACGAGCTCCCATTCCTAGACGTGATGGTACAAAGAACACCGAATGGAGAATTCACCACGAAGGTATACAGAAAAGCCACACATACAGACCAAGTCCTGAACTATGAAGGCAACCACCCCAACACACACAAACGAAGTTGCATCAGGACATTATTCAAAAGGGCCACAACACACTGCAGCACACCTGAACTACAAAAAGAGGAAGAAGAACACCTATACAAGGTATTCACCAAGAACAGATACCCGCGCAATTTCATAAACAGATGCCTTAGGAAAAGAAAACGAAATGAGGACATGCCACAACCCAAAGGATTGGCCACACTCCCACACATCAGGAGCATTTCTGAACTGACAGCCAGACTGCTGTGACCACTAGGACTCATAACAGCACACAAACCAACAGCCACCCTCAGACAACAACTCACCAGGACAAAGGACCCGATACCCAGCATGAGCAAAACCAATGTAGTGTACAAAATCCCATGCAAGGACTGCACAAAACACTACATAGGACAAACAGGAAGACAGCTAACAACCCGCATCCATGAACACCAACTAGCCACGCAACGACACGACCAGCTATCCCTAGTAGCCATTCACTCAGATGTCAAACAACATGAATTCGATTGGGACAACACCACTATTATAGGGCAGGCCAAACAGAGAACAGCCAGGGAATTCCTAGAGGCATGGCACTCATCCACAAATTCTATCAACAGACACATCGACCTAGACCCTATATACCGGCCACTGCAGCGGACAGCAACTGACAACCGGAAGTGGCAGATTCAAACCAGTATAAATGCCGGAGGAATCAGCACAGAAGTGCTTCACAGGAGGCTCCCAAGCACTGAAGATGTCACCTAGAAAGGAGACGAAACGTTTGCAACAAAAATTCCCAGCTCAGCGAACAGAGCACCCGAGCTACAAATCTTCTCACAAACTTTGAGGGAGGTTATTTGAAATTGGAGAACTCAATGCTGCCTAGGTGGAAGATGAGGTGTTGTTCCTCCAACTTGCGGTCTGATTCGTTGTGGCAATGGAGGAGGTCGAGGATGGTTATGTTGGAAAGAGAGTGGGAAGGAGAACTAAAATGGGAGGTCAGGTTGGTCACTGCGTGCCCGGCTGAGATGTGCAGCAAAATCTGCCCTGAGTTTACATTTGGTGTCCCCGATGTAGAGAAGACCATATTGGGAGCACCAGGCACAGTAAATTAAGTTCTGGATTAGAGTGGTGCTAGAAAAGCACAGCAGTTCAGGCAGCATCCGAGGAGCAGGAAAATCGACTTTCGGGCAAAAGCCCTTCATCAGGAATAGAGGCAGAGTGCTTGCAGGGTGGAGAGATAAATAAGAGGAGGGTGTGGGTGGGGAAGGGTACCAAAGAGTACAGTGGGTGAATGGGGGTGGGGATGGAGGTGATAGGTCAGAGAAGAGATTGGAGGAAGGTAGCAAAGAGTACATTGGGTGAATGGGGGGGGGGGGGGGGTGGTTGAAGGTGATAGGTCAGAGAGGAGATGGGGGGAAGGTAGCAAAGAGTACAATGGGTGAATGGGGGTGGGGATGGAGGTGATAGGTGGCGGAAATGTTGTCGGATGATTTGGTTTATGCGAAGGTTGGTAGGATGGAAGGTGAGCACCTATGCGAAGGTTGGCCAGTTCCACCACAGAACACACCAGATGGCCTCTTTCTTCAGAGACCGCAATTTCCCATCCACCCAGAGCAGCTTACCATGTGGAACCTTATCAAAGTCCTTTTTCAAGGCCTACCAGTCCTGATGAAGGGCTTTTGCCTGAAACGTCGATTTTCCTGCTCCTTGGATGCTGCCTGACCTGCTGTGCTTTTCCAGCACTATTCTAATTTAGACTCTGATTTCCAGTATCTGCAGTCCTCACTTTGGCTATATCTATTGCCCTGCCCTCATCAACCTTCCTGGTCTCCTCATCAAATAACATTTTGTGAAGCAAATGTTTGAGGCATGATCTCCCAGTCAAAGGCAAAAGTGAGGATTCCTGATAAAGGACTTTAGCCCAAAATGTTGATATTCCTGCTCCTTGAATGGTGCCTGACCTGCTGTGCTTTTCCAGCACCACTCTAATCTTGACACTACTCCCAATCAAACCCTGTCTTTTCAAATGCATGTGTATATCTTATCCGTCAGAATCTTCTCAAGTAACTTATGTACTGGACCAGGCCCAACCCTTCAAAATATTTTTATGTAGGTAGCCCAGACCGTAAATTTGCTATGTGCTTTAGGTAAGTGTACTGTGGATATTCCTGGAGTGAATTAGCTCATCTGACTGCCAAGTTTTAAACAAACAGAATTTATTCACAAAATTACAGAATGAAACACAAAGAACAGAAAATAAAATACCAGATAACTTATCCTATCCAAAGACCCAACAGACTATCCAGACTTAATGATGCTGTTCCAAAAATACTTGCAACAGTCCAAATAAACACATCCCTTAGCACAAAGAGTTAAAATAAAACAAACCAGGGCTTACTGGCTTGCAGTTAGAGAGAGAGAGAGAGAGAGAGACAGTACCCGGCTGGACTTATCCTAGCAGCCTTTCTTCACACACACAGGTGCAGGTTTTATTACCGCCTGTGGTTTTCCAATGGCACATCCGACAAAATTCAACCATATCCTTGTGCAGTCCAGGCCAGTAGAAATGTCTTTGAAATTTAGCCTGTGTTTTCCTCACTCCTAAATGACCTCCAAGTGGTAGATCATCCACCACTCACAACATCTCCCTTCTGTACTGCACTAGCAAGACAATTTGATGAATTTCTGCCTATTTCTCATCTATTTGAAAATGTGATAGTCTCCATTTCCTCACTAAGACATAATTTTTCAGGTAATAACACCCATTCAGATTCCTTCTCTCTATATGCCTTTTGGTACAACTGCTTTAAATTTTCATCCTTCCGCTGTAACTCGATAAGTTTTGTAGAGCTAAAGATATTAGCATGATTACCTATTTGCTCCTGTTTTGTTTCAACTACCTGATCGAGCACAGTCTCTGCTAATGCCACTTCAGCTTCCTTATCTGTACATTTTAATCTCTCCTGTTTCAACTGGTGACTCTGTGATCTTGTTACTACACGATCAGGGAAGATTCCCAGGTAAAAATCCTGTATTGCTTCAGTTGCCTGAGTCTCCACTAGCTTTTCAACCACAAAAGGCAGCACGCCTACCGGTGAATCAGCTATATCGTTTACAAGGACAAATTGTATTCCTGGAGCTGAGAGTTTTTTCAATGCTCCTATAACAAATTATCCACTCTCCTCTGGGCTCTCTAGCCTCACTTTACATAGTTGAGCACTTTTTGTCTCACCATGAATTCCCATTACCAGTACTTTTTCTGGTAATAGTCCTTCAGGAGTACATATCTCCTCATCCTTCAGCATCACAGACAGAGAGGATCCTGTATCCCTTAATATTGCAATCTCTTTACCTGTTACTCCTGCCTGTATGAATAAACTTTACCTTTGCTGGTATATTTACCAAGCAGATCTAGCACTTCCTCCTTAACCAACCTTCGATCAGCTTGTGGACTCTGAAGCAGTTTTCTATCTTCCACTGTGCTTTCTGCTACGATTCAAACAAAATTCCCAGACTTGTCCTATTTTCCTACATCAGGTTTTTTCCTAGCCCACCAACACTGTGATTTCATTTGGCCTCTTTATTTCAATGAAAACACCAGAACTTTTTACCTCTTTATTCCCTTCAAGGATTTCCTTTTCACCCTGTGGTGAGTTCTCCTTATGATCTTCACTGAGATCTACCTTTCCCATTGCACGTGAGGATTTCTCTTTGCCCCAACTTCTATCCTTCATGGACTGAAATTGATTCTGGAAACCAAACCATGTTATATGTACCAGAAAAAGTTCTGCCTCACAGCGCCTGAGACCCGGGTTCAATTCCCGACTCAGGCGACTGACTGTGTGGAGTTTGCACGTTCTCCCCGTGTCTGCGTGGGTTTCCTCCGGGTGCTCCGGTTTCCTCCCACAGTCCAAAAATATGCAGGTTAGGTGAATTGGCCATGCTAAATTGCCCGTAGTGTTAGGTAAGGGGTAAATATAAGGGTATGGGTGGGTTGCGCTTTGGCGGGTCGGTGTAGACTTGTTGGGCCGAAGGGCCTGTTTCCACACTGTAAGTAATCTAATCTAATCTCATAATCATCTGCCACTTCAGCTGCTAACATTGCTGTTTTAACTGTTTGCTCTTCCACATGAGTTTGCAATGGATTTTTGAACTCCTCCAAAATAATTGTCTAAGAGCATCGTAAGTTTGCTATATTTTTAAAGCTCTTGTCCATCTATCAAAGTTACTTTGTTTGATCCTTTCAAACTCAATATAGATTTGAGCAGGGTCCCGCCTTAGATTCTTGAAACATTATCTATAAGTACAAGCTCATTTGCACTTAAGATGGCTTTTTTCACCTCCTCATACTCCCCAGGTACCTCCTCTGATAGTGAGGCAAATACTTCACTAGCCCTACCTACAATTGTGGTTTGAATCAACAAAACCTACATGGTCACTGGCCACTGCATTTGTTTAGCCACTTTTTCAAATGAGATGGAAAAGGCTTCCACATCCTTCTCATCAAATTTCAGCAATGCTTGAACATACTTAAACAGTTTCTCACCAGACCTTTGACTAGCAGGGGCTTGCTCATTCTCACTCCCTCCCTCACTAAACCTACCCTCAGCCTTCATCTCCATCCTTTCAAGCTGACTTTCCTTTCTAAGTGTCATTTTCTGAAGTTCAAACTCTCTCTTTTTCTTTCTCTTCTGCTTTTAAATGTAACTCAAACTTTTTTCATTTCTGTTTCTTACTGAAGCTTCTTCATTTGCAATTGAAGTTTAGCTATCTCTACAGATCCTGAGGAGGTTTCCAGCAAATTTAAATGCGGAGCCACTGCTTCAATCATCTCATCTTTCCTTACATTAGGAGGTAAATTCAACTCAAGCTTGTCTATTAATTCCCACAAGTTGGTCTTATTTATCTTTTGTAAAACACCCAAGGTCACTTCTTCAACCCTCAGAACCTTCTTGGTGACTGAAAGTGCAATTGCTTTCCGAGCGCTGTTTAATACAACCAAGTCAACATCTGAAGTAAAAGACACTAACACCTACCACTCACAGTTTAAATCTCGCAAAGAGCCCCCAGCCTGTCATGGACCAGGCACGACACCTTAAAACATTTTTAAGCAGGTAGCCCAGACTGTAACCTTGCTATTTGTTTTAGTTAGTATACCATGGATATTCCCGAAGTGAATTAGCTGATCTGACTGCCAAGTTTTAAACAAACAGAATTTATTTACAAAACTAAGGAATGAAATATGAAGAACAGCAAATAGAATATCGGATAACTTATCCTATCCAAACATCCGACAGACTATCCCAATTTAATGATGATGTTCTGAAAATACATGCAACAGTCCCAATAAATACATCCCTTAGCACCAACAGTAAAAGTGAAATAAACCAGAGCTTACAGGCTTGCGGTTAGAGAGAAAGAGTACTCGGCTGGACTTGTCCCTGCAGCCTTTCTTCACACACACTGCTGCTGAGTTGAATCAAAAACTCTAATTTAAATGAAGGCTAGCTACACAGCTAGCTGGCCACTCCCCTTTGATTATACTGACTACATTTTAAAGACATAAAAGCCATAGGCCGGATGCACTACCTGTTACAGGTAAACAAAAGAAGCTCCAATAAATTTTTCAAACCCAGCCTAGTTGGAGCCCCTCTCTGGAAAAAAAACTCAAGGGCATAGTAACCTTGTATAAAGACCAACATTGTGACACTTACCCACCAAAGATGTTAAGTTTACTGATTTATAGTTCCCATAATTTTATTTGCGACCTTTCTTGAATAATGGCGCAATATGTGCTACCTCCAGTTTTTCAGGATCTCACCCATTGCTAATATTGATACAAAAATATCAACCAGGGCCCCCACAATTTCTTCTCTAGCTTCTTGCAGTGTTCTTGGATTTTTCTGGTCAGTACCAGATTACTCATGATTTGGAGATGCTGGTGTTGGACTGGGGTGTACAAAGTTAAAAATCACACAACACCAGGTTATAGTCCAACAAGTTTAATTGGAAGTACACTAGCTTTTGGAGCAACACTCCTTCATCAGGTGATAGTGGAGGGCTTAATCCTAACACACAGAATTTACAGCAAAAATTTACAGTGTGATGTAACTGAAATTATACATTGAAAAATTAATTATCTGTTAAGACTAGAATACAGTGACAGTTTCACTTCTTTCATGTGTAAATCACAAAACCTTTTTTTTAAAAAGTGGCATTCTCGGGTTAGCTGTTAACAATGGTGATAGCTAGACAATATGTTGAAAGTGTTGGCCCCCTAAACATGCCATGATGTTTAGATTGATTCGAATCTAAAAAGTGAGATAACGGAGATTTACATAAATTCATGCAGTTTTTGAGCTCAGAGTTCTACATGAATGCATGCAGTTTTTCAGCAAAGTGCAATGTAACCCTACAAGTACAAATTCACCCCACAAAATATACATGTGCATGTGGGTCTTTGTCTGTGTGTGTCTGTATGTCTGGGTTGGGGATTGTGAGTGTGACAAAGCGTATGTGAGTGTGTAGTGAGTGCAGAGTGTCTTAAGTCTGTGAGGGGGTGCATGTGTGAGTGTGGGTGTCTGTAAGGGTGTGTGTGGGTGTCTGTGTGCGCGTCTGTGTGTATGTGTGTCTGTGTGTATGTGTGTATAGGAGTGCCTGTGTGTGTGTGAGAGTGTGTGTGTAGGAGTATCTGTGTGTGTGTGTAGTGCAATGGTGGTCACCTGTAATGTGACATGAAGCCAAGGTCCCGGTTGAAGCCCTCCCTATGGGTACTGAACTTAGCTATCAGCCTCTGCTCAGCCACTTTTCTCTGCTGCCTGTCCCGAAGTCCACCTTGGAGGATGGTCACCCAAAGGTCCGAGGCGCCTTAATCCACCTTCATACATTCTAATACATCCAACACCTCCTCTACTGTGATATGGACTGGCCCCAAGATATGATTACCAACTTTCCAAGGTTTCCAAGTCTTCAAGTCTTTCTCCACAGTAAACACAGAGGAGAAATATTCACTGAGTACCTCGCCCATCTCCTGTGGCTCTACACATACATATCCACTTTGGTCTCTCTAGTTATTCTTTTTCCTTTAATAAATTTAAAACACCTCTTTAGATTCACCCTAATCTTCTCAGCCATGTCTATCTCATGACTCCATTTCACCCTCCTGATTTCCTTTTTCAGTAAGCTCCTGTATCCCCTGTACACTTTCAGGGATTCCCTTGATCCCAGCTGCCTGTACCTGAGCCATACCTCCACCTTTCTTCTGGTCAAAGCCTCATGTCATCCAGGGTTCCCTATTCCTGTCTGCCTTGCCTTTCATCGTCACAGAAACATATGGACGTTGAACTCTAGCTATCTCACTATTAAAGGCTTCCCACTTGCTGGAGGCCCCTTTGCCTGCAAACAAACTACTCCAATCAACCCCTGCAAGCTCCTGTTTAATTCCATCAAAATTCACCTTGCCCCAATTTAGAACTTGAACCAGTGGACCATTTCTGTCCCTCTCCATTACAATTTAAAAATTAATAGAACCATAGTCACTGGTCCCAAAGTGCTCCTCTACTGTCACCTCTGTCACTTGTCCTGCTCTATAGGTTGAGTTTTGCCCCTTCCCGAGTAGGATCCTCTATATACTGCTTGAGGAAACTCTCCTGAACCAGTTAACAAATTCTACCCCATCTAAGCCCTTAATATTCTAGCAGTCCCAGTCCACGTTAGGAAAATTAAAATCCCCTGCTATGACAACCCTATTACTCCTGCAAGTCTCCCCAATCTCCCAGTATATTTATTCCTCTAATTTCTGTTGACTATTTGAGGGCCTACAGTACAACCCTAATAACATCACCATCCCCTTCTTATTTCTTAGCTCCACCCACAAAACCTCACTGGATGATCTTCCTGTTATTTCATCTCTGACTACTACTGTAATACTCGCCTTCACCAAAAATGCAACTCTCCTCCTCTCCTACCACCACTTCTGTCCTGCCTAAAGCAATTGTATCTTGACACATTAAACTGGCTGTCCTGTCTCTCCCTTAGACATGTTTCTGTAATGGCTATAATATCCCAGTTCCACATACCTAACCACATACTGAGTTCATCGATCTTACCTGTCAGCCCTTTTGCATTGAAATAAATAATTATAGGGTGGCACGGTGGCACAGTGGTTAGCACTGCTGCCTCACAGCGCCTGTAGACCCAGGTTCAATTCCCGACTCAGGCGACTGACTGTGTGGAGTTTGCACGTTCTCCCCGTGTCTGTGTGGATTTCCTCCGGGTGCTCCGGTTTCCTCCCACAGTCACAAAGATGTGCGGGTCAGGTGAATTGGCCAAGCCAAATTGCCCGTAGTGTTAGGTAAGGGGTAAAATGTATGGGTGGGTTGCGGGTCGGTGTGGACTTGTTGGGCCGAAGGGCCTGTTTCCACACTGTAAGTCTAATCTAAATGTAGTTTAATCCAACAGGTATTCCTTGCTCCCTGTTGTGTTCCAGCCTGACCTGTCTCTTTAACTTGTTATTTCTGATTACTATTTATCATTCAAGCCTCGCACTTTCCTCCCTGCTTTTGAGGATCCCACCCCACCCCCACCAATCTATAAAATCTGAAAGAATGGAAAGATTTGTGCAATTTTGTTTGAAGTTATGTTTCATATTTTTATGCATTGATGTACATTTCACTTTCTTGAGTATTTATCATTTAATACTAAATTTTGACAGAAGGGGGTGCTAAATCAAAGCTAACATGAGTTCGAAGCAACCTTGCAGGGTAACACAATGTTTGACTGTCTAATTTTGCTCGAGCAGATATGGTATATTTGTTTGGAGGTATTTATTACATTACAAGACTGAGAAAATGCAATTCATATATAAGTGCTGTAAAATAGTTCAAGTTTTGAAGAAGTTTTGTTGTCCAAGAATAAATCAGCTCAGTCTTGCTGCACATACTCATGAGAATCCGTAGGATAATGTGTATCAAGGATTGAACATAAGCAGCTATTCTATGTCAAGATTTACATGATAGTATAAACTTCTGGAATATATAATTGTTTTCTGAACCCAAAGATCAAATGAGTTAGAACTATTACTATTGTGCAAATATTATTAATAAACGAATGATTAAAAATAAAGAGAGGGTAACAAACCCATTAAAATCATAGAGTATTTAATTTTAAAAGATACACCAACATAAACTGCAAGTTTCACTTCGGTGATTGACTGTTGAGAAAATTGGTATCTTGTCTTGAAAGCACTTTCATGTTTCAGATTTTTATAACAGTGCTATGAACGCTAAATGTTATAAGGCAATTGTGTTTTAAAAATGCCTGTTATAACTGAAGGTGAAAGAAAGGAAATGGCGAGATCATACCAAAAAGGCCCACTTGGGCAGAGGCTCATGTGACTGATTTCCAAGGGGAAGAAACTTAAACAGAAATATATTGTAATTAAGTGACAGTTCTAACCCCTCGATACACTAACCTACAATAAGTGAACACCTGTTTTTCAAGACTCAGAGAATGAGATAGAGCCCAGTGTTGTAGGAGCAGAGTAAATAATGTTTGGTGTTAATAACCAAGCAGAATAACTGTAAGTATAGATCACTGGTCAAAATTAAGGACACAGAGCTAATGGAGCTTTTGGAAATATACAGAACAGGGAATCATCAAAATGGGTTTTCCTGGTGAAAGTTAGATCTGGAATACTTTGGTTGAATGGAACAATTTTCAAAGAGCTCTGGATATTTTGACCTAAAGTGAGAAAGTAATTTGTTCTTGTTATTCTGTGCATCTGCCAGAAGTACACAATACAGTGAAAGAAGTTGTGAAACCTATGCCAAGTGTGTTAGTTATCGAACATGGAAGCATCATTTCTTTAACATGATGTGCTAATTTCCTACAAAGGAATGTTTGATCAATATTTAAATTAGTTTGATACAGTGAAAATCTTAAGACATAAAATCTTATTCTTTGGTTATTTCCATGAGTTGTTGGAAAATTAATCTTGTTTTCAGAGCGGTTAGTTGCTATGTAGATCACAACAGTATATATCAAAGCATTTGAAACTTTCTCTGTCAATTGCATATAATCTACCCAGGTATGAAACAGAACCCATTCCTGTTGTTGAAATTGTAAAGATCATTTTTAATTGTGGCCTGAAATGAGAAAGATACTGTTTTGAAAGCAAGTAAGCTGGCACTCATTGTAAGCACCAGTTTCACAGCTGCTTGTTCAGGTAGTGATTAAGGTGTGGTTCCAGATGAACTAGAGCCAAGGGATTATGGACAGATAGTGCTTTGGTTGGTACAAATAGCTGATTGGTCTGTGGACTAGTAATGAGTTTTGAATGACAACTTGTCAACATCTATGTGATTGTTCTGAGGTAACTGAACAGCTTGGGCCTGAACAAGATAATGAAAAGACATCAAACGTCCAACCAGCTTAGCTGATCTCTATGTTGTCTGCAGTGAAAGTTACTTTAAGCCTGAAGAAAACTAGTTTATTTAACCTTCAGCAGTTGCTGCAAACTGTAACTTTTAATTAAGAAATCAGAGACATTTTATAAATAAATCAGCCACTCTGTGCCTCTTGCAAACCAGTGTAAACATCTGGAGAAGGATTACTGAGAAGCAGGGTTCTGACAAGCACAAGAATTTTAAGATAATCTCTGCTACTCTTATGTCACTAAATTCCTTTCCCAATCTGTGTGTGTGTGTATAAAGGGATGTTTAGAAAGAGGATTAAAGTTTAATTTGTTGAGTAATATGCTGACAGTTCATAATTGTTTACCATGGGGTTCCATTATCATTTCTCGCTGTTTGAGGGATTCAAACAAAGCAAATATTTGGTCAAGCTTTAGGATGAATACTTTTGTTGAAGTTAATATAACTATTTCCACAACTGGGAACCTGCTGTAATTATCAGTGATAAGTAGGTGTTCACTGGGAGGCAAATCTGTGAAATCAATGATAACCTCAATCTGTAGGCCTGAACATAGTTTGGACATTTTGAGGGCCTCACAAAGATTTGATGTTGTGGTCACTTGAGAGCCATTGACTGATTTTATGTTCAACAATATGATCAATTCCTGCGAACCATACTTTAACCTATGGAATTGCTTTATTTTGGCTAAATCAAAACACATTTCCTCAAATGACTGTGGAACAATGATGCCATTGTTTCATCACATGAAATCAGATGCAGTTGAAACGGGATCCTCATGTCAAATATTGTGACAAATTTTGCAAAGTGAGCAATTTTTTTAATGATGCTGTTCGATCCTGTCTTTCTAGTTTCATGATTCAATAGTCCTCACATGTGTTTGTAACCCTTGTTTTGAAGTCAGCTAATTTGGTGACTTTGGCACATTATTTGGCTTATGATGTTGTAAGATGTGGATTAACAACTGTTTCACATGGCAAATAGCACAGACTATTGACAAAGGATATTACAAAAGATGGTCAGTTAGGTTGAGCCTGCCTTACTGATACTTGACATGGAACTCATACTCTAGTTATTTGAGTATCAAACACTCTATTTAAGTTAATAATTTTCTATGGGGATGTTGAACATGCTTGCTAATGGTCTATAAATCTGACATGATTGAGAGTGTTTCTATGTGAATTACTTTGCTCTAACAATGTTTGTGATTTGCTTGCCATCATAATTGCTAAGTTTCTTTTTGTATGAGAACAACACCTAAGGCAACTGCATCCAAGCCCGCCTATATGTTTTTCTCAGGGTCAAAATGTGTATTAATGCAACTCGCTGGCAACCATTGTTTGATCTGGTATACACCTCTTTACATGATGTAGTCCACTCCCATTTAGTGGTCACTGCTGTCATATCAGGTATAGGAAAATAAAGCGTGGTGGGGTCAGAAATCCCATTGCAGTACATTATGATTTCTTACAGATTCTGGCTTTCTACATGTTTGTAGGGTCCACAACATTTGTAATGGCTTCAACTTTCCATGGATCAGGTGATGTTCCTTCACCACTGAACATGTGACCAAAAAATTCTGCTTTTATTGAACAGCGCTTGACTTCAAATTCTTCAAGACGTCATAGAGATGCAAGTAAATGGATCTTGAATTCGATTTGACTGCATGGTAGATGAGGCCATCATCACTGATGTTCGGTAAACTTTTGTATCCTTAAAGCGCAGGTTGAATCTTATGCTGAAATACCTCACCTGGTGAATTGACTCAAGAGTTAAGTTTGTTGTACTGAAGAGGTCAAGTGTGAACATGGGATACTATAAGATACCTTGATACTTCTGTGGGCTTGATTTGATGGTATCCTGTATTGAGGTCAAGTTTAGCAAAATGTTTAGCACCGTGCACTTTCTCTCTGATATCTTTAATTGTCAGGGCCACCTGTCTTTCTCATTATATGACTTGGTTTGTGGACCACATATCAATGCAAATTCTAAACTGTCTATCACTTTTGGGATTCTTGACAAACTTGTATCAGTAAGACAAAAGGTAGGCTTATCCCAAATTTTCAATAATGTCAAGCTCAATTGCACACTGGAGTTCCTTTTCATTCTGTTTCCTGACATGGCAACTAGTATTTGCCATCTCTGATGCAGTAATGGGAGTACATTGATATCTAAACATAATGCAAACATACCATCTTTCAGTTTGCCCAGACCAATGAAACAATGAGCATGCAATGTGGGAATGTTGTTTATGCATAGGAATGACATATGTGATGAAAATCATGTGCTGATCTGGAGATGTGTGTAAACTGATAAACATGTCACATTCTCCTGATGTGCAGCCTTCAGGTGTCCTTGAATAAGATTGATGATTCAAACATCCTATGAATTTTCAATGGCTTATCATTGTAAAATGAAAACTACACATTTCCTTGTTTGCAGGGAACAGGGCAATCCTGGAGTTTCTTGTACATTGTCTCCCATGACAGTGACAGATGTGTTGCATCATAAAAACATCTATGTCCAAACAGCCAAAAGGTCACTGTCACATGTGACTGTTTGCCTTGTTTAAAAGAGAGCATCTGCCTCTACTTTTACCCTTTTCCTGTGATACATGTAGATGGGCCCTTCTGTACACGGGTACTGAAGAAGGATTACACCCAAAACATTGACTTCTCTACCACCTGATGCTGCCTGTGTGCTTTCAGCCTCCTGCTTGGACCTTAGTCTTGGATGGTTTTGTTGGTGAGTGAAAAATACAAGCAAAATGATTGGGCTTCCCACAAGCCTCGTACTGTTTACTAGAAGCAGGACACTCTGTCTGGTGTGGGTAAGCACTACCACAGTGGAAACATTGTCTGGACAATTTGCAACTGTTTGCGAGACTGCTGTTGTTATTTTGGGGTGAATTCCTAGTACATGAGCAATGAATAATGCATCTGGAGTTGAAATTAGAGTGTGGTAGTCACTGTTACCAGCCTTGACTTCAGTACCTCTGAACTCTGAAAGTAATTGTTCTTGTGCAACCCTGCATTATAGAAAACAGCGCTTTAGAAACAATGCTTAAAGTGTTGGCTATGTAATCACATAACAGCCAACACATGTTTTAAAAATTTGTGCTTTAGAAATAGCATCCTCAATTCTTCAATCATGTTATCGCAGAATGACCTGTATTGCAATAAGAAAGATAGAATTGGCATTAGTACAATGATACAGTCTTGTTTGTCAACAGTATAACTACAATAGAGTCTCTGTTGGTTCCATTGATGAGGATCTTGGTTTACATATCATCATGGAATAGGCGGGAGATGGAACCAAGTTTCTGAATGCAATAAAATTTGAGAAGGACACTCTATTAGCCTTCACAGTTGACTGAACCAAATGTTTCTGTGAGGCAGAAACCACACTGTGACTCTGAAAGGAGCTATTCGCTCACTGGGAGTATTGAGCGTGGAGGATCTTTACAATGATCTTCCCTGTGGCAGACAGCAGGGAGATTCCACAAAGGATACTCCAATAATTATTGATTTGCTCAGGTCAACCTTGATCCAATACAAGATCAAAATCATCGCATTATGTATGTACTGAGACACAGTCCCTTCCTCCAGAACAGACAGAGCAGTTAGTGCAAATCCTTCAGTAGGTCTGGTTTCCTGTGCTAGATAAGTTCAGGTGTTCTGACATCATTAATGTGAGCTTTGCAAGTAATAAGAGAATCAATGACTTTGCTAATCTCCACTGTTAGTTTGCTATACAGCTACTTCATAGCAAGCAGGCATTCAATGATGTCCAGACAAAGATATTCCTCAGTGACTATCTTTTCTTTACAGTACAACTCAACATTGTGTGTTTTTGGGTTTATGATCACCATCTATCCAGTGAATGTAGCTGGTTTAGTAGGCTTGAGCGTATGATGGAATTAGCATGCTCAATGTTTGAACATAAGAAGTAGACAAACACAGAAAAAGCAGGAAGCACACTAACTCTTTCTGTCCATCGAAGAATCACTCCTGTTGGACACTCTTATACTCAAGTTCACAACAAGTATCTTAAACTAAAACAAACTAAAATAATCTAATTACGTCGATATGAGAGGAGAGTAAACTGAGCTTGTTTGGTTAAATATGTTAAAATGTACAATGGTAAATATTTACATAAATTATACAAATTTTTCAACAAAACTACATTTCATTGAGAAAAAAAATACTCAGCAAGGAAAGAAAACAGAGTTAACATTGTGGGTCCAATGAATTTTATTCAGAACTGCATTGTCTCCAGAGACTCAACACCAGACCAGCTTAGCTTCTCTAGGTATTTCTGTTTTTGTTTCAGATTTCCAGCATCCACATTTCTTTGTTTTATTAACCCAGCAAAGGCTGGGTTACTAGGGAAGTTAAGAAAAGTATCAGTTTAAAAGAAGAGGTTTATAATATTCCAAAGATTAGGAATGAGTCAAAGGTTTAGGATGTTTTAGAAATCAGGGTGATGAAAAAGTTGACAAAAATGAAGTAGTACATGAAAGTAAACTAACCAGGAATAAAAATAGATTGTAAGAACTTATGGAAGTACACAAAAGGGAGAGAAGTAGTTAAAGTAAATAAAAGTTGTCAATGATAAAAATCTGAAATCAAAATAGAAAATGCTAGAGAAACCTAGCAGGTCTGGCAGCATCCGTGGAGAATCAAAAACAAAGTTAACCTATCCAGTCCGATATGCCTTCTCCAGAACTGAAAGGAGATGTCTTAGTTATTGACAGAGATGGATTATGTGGAACAGATGGTGAGGATGCCCAGATTAAAAGACAAAAGGAGTGCTTATGGTTATAAAGGAGAGGTAGAGAAATAAAGTTAATGTAAATCATACCTGCAAAAATGAAAAAAAAAGTTACCTCTGCTGGAAACAAAGCCAACAAGCCATGGTGGAGGTGTTTGTTTAATCAAGATGAAGGATTGTATTCATGCACTGAAGTTGTTGAACTCAATATTGAGTCCTGAGCCGGTAAACTGCCCAAGCAGAAGGTGTTCCTCCTCCAGCTTACATTGAATTTTGTTGGAGCACTGCAGCAGTTCCATGGAAATGTTATCATGAGACCAAGAGAATTTATTGAAATGGCAAGTCAGTACAGGTCAAGGTCATTCTAATGGATGGAGTGGAGGTGTTTTTCAAAGCAGTGATCCAATCTGTATCAGACAAAATGAATGGATTTCCAAAGGTTATTGAAATAATGTACCAGATAAAAAAGTTAAAATGCAAGATAAGGGCTCATGGAATTCAAAGTAATACATTGGCCACATAGAGGCTTGTTTAACAAACAGAAAGCAAAGTATATGGATAAATGGAGCATTTTCAAATCAGCAAGCTGCAACTCAAGGAGTGTTACAAGGATCACCGCTGTGGCCTCAATTGCTTACAATCTATCTGAATGAGTTAACTCAGCTGGCTGGACAACCATTATTAGACTTCTGAATGGACCTCTCAAATTTTAAATTTAATGTTGATCCCACTATTTGTGATTTGGAGATGCTGGTGTTGGACTGGGGTGTACAAAGTTAAAAATCACACAACATCAGGTTATATTCCAACAGGTTTAATTGGAAGCACACTAACTTTCGGAGCGCCACTCCTCCATCAGGCGATTGTGGAGGACACAATTCTAAGGCACAGAATTTATAGCAAAGATTTACAGTGTGATGTAACTGAAATTATACTTGGAAAAATACCTTGATTGTCTCTTGAGTCTTTCATCTGTTTGAATACCATGATAGTTTCACTTCTTTCATGTGTAAATCACAATGCCCTTTTTTTAAAAAATTGCATTCTCAGGTTAGCTGTAACAATGAGTGTTAGCTAGACAATATGTTGAAGGTGTTAGCCCCGTGTGTTCTCTGTCTACACCATGATGTTTAGATTGATTCTAATCTGAAAAGCGAGATAACAGAATTTTACATTAATTCATGCAGTTTTTGAGCAAAGTACAATGTAACTCTGCAAGTACAAATGTGCGTGTGTGTGTGTGTGTGTCTTTCTGTCTGGGTTGGAGGTTGTGAGTGTGAGAGAGAGTGTATACGTGTGTGTAGTGAGTGTAGAGTGTCTTAAGTCTGTGAGGGGGTGCATGTGTGAGTGTGGGAGTATGTGTGCATGTCTGGGGTGGGAGGTTGTGAGTGTCTGTGAAAGAGACTGTATATGTGTGTGTGCATTAGTCTAGAGTGGTCTAAGTCTTTGAGAGGATGCCTGTGTGAGTATGGGAGTGTGTGTGACTGTAATGGTGTGCGTGAGTGTCTGTGTGTGTGTCTGTGTACATATGTGTCCGTGTGTATGTGTGTGTACAGGAGTGCCCCTATGTGTATGTGTAAGAGTGTCTGTGTGTGTGTATAGTGCAATGGTGGTCATATGTAATGTGACATGAACCAAAGGTTCCGGTTGAGGCCCTCCTCAGCTATCAGTCTCTGCTCGGTCACTTTTCGCTGCTGCCTGTCCCAAAGTCCGCCTTGGAGGATGGTCACCCAAAGGTCTGAGACAGAATGTCCTGGACCACTGAAGTGTTCCCCAACTGGGAGGGAACACTCCTGTCTGTTGATTGTTGTGTGGTGCCCATTCTTCCATTGTCGTAGCCTTTGCTTGGTTTCCCCAATGTACCATGCCTCTGGGCATCCTTGCCTGCAACATATTAGATAGACAACGTTGGCTGAGTCACATGAGTACCTGCCACGTACCAGGTGGGAGGTGTCCCCACGTGTAATGGTGGTATTTATGTACACACTCTGACATGTCTTGCAGCCCCTACTGTGCAGGGTTGTATGGAGTTGTCCTGAGAGCTGGGAAGCTTGCTACGAGCAATGATTTGTTTGAGGTTTGGTGGTTGTTTAAAAGCAAGTAGTGGAGGTGAGGGGAAGGTCTTGGCGAGGTGCTCATCCTCATTGATAATGTGTTGCAGGTCACGAAGAATATGGCGTGGTTTTTCAGCTCCTGGGAAGTACTGAACAACGAAGCCATCCTTGAGTACTTCCAGGTACCCGTTACGTCAGATAGATTCAGTGTATGCATAGGGCTTGTCCATAGGGGATGGCTGTTTTAATATGTTTTGGGTGGAATCTGGAGAAGTGTAGCATTGTGAGGTTGTCTGTGGAGTGTGGTGCTGAGGTGTCCATCCTTGATGGAGATGCATGTGTCCAAGAATGAGACAGGTAGTCAAGAGTAGTCCATGGTGAGTTTGATAGTGGGATGAAACTTGTTGATGGCACTGTGTAGTTTTATCAGTGACTCCTCACCATGAGTCCAAAGGAAGAAAGTGTCGTCAATGTACCCGGTGTATAATGTTGATTGGAGATCCTGCATAGAGAAGAAGTCTTGTTCGAGCCTGTGCATAAAAATGTTGGCATATTGGGGTACAAATTTGGTCCCATGGCTGTTCCATGTGTCTGGATGAAGAACTGGTTGTCAAAGGTGAAGATGTTGTGAGCGAGGATAAAGCTGATGAGTAGTAGGATGGTGTTTGGAGACTGGCAGTTGTTGATGTTGAGTACTGAGGCTGTTGCTAAAATGCCATCATTGTGGGGGATGTTGGTGTAGAGTGCTGACACATCCATTGTGATGAGGAATGTTCCTCTTTTGACTGGTCTGTGGGTGCTGAGTTTCTGGAAGAAATCCATAGTGTCGCGACCGAAGCTGGGGATCCCCAGTACAATAGGTTTCAAGATGCCTTCAACGTAGCCAGAGAGATTCTCACACAGGGTCCCATTGTCCGATACAGTGGGACGTCCTGGTGTGTTGGCTTTGTGTACCCTCACAGACTTAAAACACTCTACACTCACTACACACACATATACAATCTCTCTCACAATCACAACCCCCAACCCAGGCAGTCACACACACATACAAACAGACAAAGACCCACATGCACACATATATTTTGTGGGGTGAATTTCTATTTGCAGAGTTACATTGTACTTTGCTCAAAAACTGCATGAATTCATGTAAAACTCTGTTATCTCACTTTTCAGATTAGAATTAATCTAAACATCATGGCATAGACAGAGAACACAGGGGGCTAACACCTTCAACATATTGCCTAGCTAACACTCATTGTTACAGCTATCTTGAGAATGCAACTTTTTTAAAAAAGGACTTTGTGATTTACACATGAAAGAAGTGAAACTATCCTGATATTCAAACAGATGAAAGACTCAAGAGACAATCAAGGTATTTTTCCAAGTATAATTTCAGTTACATCGCACTGTAAATTTTTGCTATAAATTCTGTGCCTTAGAATGGTGTCCTCCACTATCACCTGATGAAGGAGCGGCGCTCCGAAAGCTAGTGTGCTTCCAATTAAATCTGTTGGATTATAACCTGATGTTGTGTGATTTTTATCGCTATTTGTACACTTTCTCAGCAGCTGTACCATTGTATTCTTCACTCTGTTCTATTATCCTTTTGCTTTAAGTATAGTATGATCTGCCTGTACTGCGTGCAAAACAAAAGTATTCATTGTACCCAGGTATATGTGACAATAATAAATCAAATCAAATCAAAACTGGTTAGTGCTGCAGAATGAACCAAGAGAATGGATTCAGCTGAGGTTACCATGAAATACTTTCCTAGTCAGCATCTCCACTCGCCTGAGATATGGTGGCCATCAGATGAGACCACCACCAATTATCTCTCTCTCTCCAACAGGAGAGCTGCCTTCTGACCTGGTAAGATTATGATGATTTTACCTTTTACAGATGAATGACTTAGATGAAGAAACGGAGAGTAATTTATTCAAGCTTGCTCACAATATAAACTCAGTGAGAATGTACGTTGTGCGTGCTCTCTCTCACACACCTTCTGAATGAGAGGCAAGCTACTAATGGGGGAGGGCAATAAAATAAAATAAAATAAAGGATGCTGAGGGCTGGTGAGTGAATGAGTGAGTGTGAATATGGAGATCGTGTAGTGAGTGAATTGAGGTGGCGTGTGGGACTGTGCATGGTGCCTGGTGACTGGGGATTTTGTGAAAGGGACTAGGGATGGGTGTGTGAGTTAGTGGGGAGGTACAAGTTAGTGGGAACATGTTTGAGTTTGGACTTCTGCCACTTTTCTTATAGAATTAGCATGACACCCCAAATACAACTACGCTTTATAAATCCAGAATGACTGCTGTGTGTTTGAATCTTCTGTCTTTGGAGTTTTTCCCTCCCTTTTCAACTAGTTTGCTTTGGCCATCAGACTTAATTTTCCTGTAGTAGCTTGCCCAGTTGGGTTAAGGAGATTCTTTGTCTTCCATCTTCATCATATAGTAACTATTTTCATTGACTATTGATTTGCCAGGATTTGGCTCATTGGCCTACTTGTGGTAGTGAACTTCCTGTGTTAACCACGAAGCATATGGCCAGACACTGTTGCTGTGTGGAACATTCTCAAGGCAGAGTCACATATACAAATAGACATTACATAACTGAAGTCACGAAACCCTTCTTAGCACCGGAATAATATGCTTGACTTAAACTCCATTTTAAAATTTTAAAAAAGTTTTAATTAACTCAGATGTGTAAAATTTGGCAACTGATGTTGGATAATATTGATGTCTTAATCTGTACTGAATTTCCTACATTTTCATATTTTGAAAATGTTTATTAAAAGAGGAGCAAAGGCCAGAAGACCCGTATCACCATTACACCACACTTACCATTCCTAGGCTTATGGTTAACCCCATCCTATTGCCATACACCACACTCACTTTCCTAGGCTTAGGGCTAACCCCAGCTGTAATGTATTTTATTATACTTGACACTAATACTTTGGAAAAAAAAGCACAAACGTCATTTCACTCGACTGACTACTCCTTGCATTAACAATTAAGTTACAGACAAAATATTCCCTACAGTAAGTAAAACTGCAAAAGCTATTTTACTTGGACAAGTCAAGAAATTACAATTATATTGTTAAGAAAATGTAAGTATCCAGATATACTAATGCAAAAAAAAAGTTGAATGTAGAAGCTATAAGGAAAAACAAAACAAATTAGGAAGGTGAAGACGTGTTATGAAGACACAGGAAGGTAACATGAAAGGAAATAGTAAAGATTTTACAAATACACATGAAAAAATTAAAGAAAATGTAGGGCTGATTAAAATGAAAAAGCAAGTTTTCTCATGGTGAATGAAGTGATGGTTGAGATACTGACTACAACTTTGCCTGAGTTATTCTAGAAGAGAGTCCTACTGGAAATGTACATTTCCAAAAGTCTGAGCTAAAGGACTTAAATAATGTTTACAACAGACGATCATTGAGTTGGTAGGACTCAGATTGTTGAAAATGATGAGGTAAATCAGGGAAAACACAGGAGACACTCTTCACACAATTTAAAAATGTCATTGTCATCACATTTAGCATTTTTTGCATTGACCCTAACCATAACTCTAAATTGACATGCTAAATGTAATTGAGCTAACAAAAGTAATTTAAAAGTGAGTGACACTAACAGGGTATTACCAAATGGCATTTTAGTAAAGTATTGTGACATAAAAATGTAATTGTTTCAATTTTCACAACTAGATTTAAAAGAAGAATTCACCTTCCAGAGAATCCATAGATATTTTAATTAACAAGATTAGTGGTAAATGTGATTATGAAGCATTAAAATCAGAATTCATAAGATCTAGAATTGTTGTTGGAATTGCTTATAGAACTTTTCAGATTCATGAATCAAAGGAACGTTTGACTCAAAGAAAAGTTGTTCAGATGATGCAGTAATCTGCAAACAAAACAAATCAATCCCAAATGGAGAAGATCAAACTTATTACAGGAGATGAGTAACATCCATTCAGTCAATAATGTACACATTTTCTGAAGTCATGTACATCAATGTAGGACAGACACTAGAAAGGTCAGTGTCAGTGCAATGGAGAAGAAACCATACAGACATAAGCAGTATCTAGCTACTAAAATAAAATGTTTTAACTGTAAACCACTAGGTCACTTCCAGAAGATATACCAAAGTAGTATCCAGTCACAGAACAGAAAGAAGACAAATAACTGCTGACAGAAAGAAATGAATGATTGGAAAAACCGATAATAGAAGAAAACCCAAAGGCATTCCAAAAAGACAGAGGCTATCCAGAACTAGCTTTCAGCAGCTCAAGACTGGGCATTAATGAGGTGCTGTGGGTCATCAACAGCAGCAGAATTGTACTCCAGCACAATCGGTAACCTCATGACCCAGCATATCCCCCACTCAACCATTACCATCACGCCAGGGGATCAACCCTGGTTCAATGGAGAGTGCAAGAGGGCATGCCAGGAGCAGCATCAGGCATACCTGAAGATGAGGTGTCAACTTGATGAAGCCATCAAACAGGACTACTTGCATACCAAACAGCATAAGCAGCAAGAAGTGAACAGAGTTATGCAATCCCACAACCGACAGATCAGATCCAAGCTCTGCAGTCCTTCCAGATCTGGTTCTGAATGGTGGTGAACAATTACACAACTCACTGGAGGAGGCTGCTCCACAAATATCCCCATCCTCAATAATGGGAGAGACAAACACATCAGTGCCAATGTTAGGGTTGAAGCATTTGCAGCAATCTTTAGCTAGAAGTGTCAAGTGAATGATCCATGCCACCCTCCTCCAGTGGTCCCCAACATCACAGATGGCAGTCTGCACCCAATTCATTCTGCATGATATCAAGAAACAGTTAGAGGTACTGGATATTGCACAGACTATGGGCCCTGACAACACGTTGTCAATACTACTGAAGACCTATGCTCCAGAATTTGCCACTCCCATAGTCAAGCTCTTCCAGTATAGTTACAACACTGATATTTACCCAAAAGAGTGGAAAATTGCCCAGGTATACCCTATTCACAAAAAGCAGGACAAATGCAACCTAGCCAATTATCTCATCAGTCTACTCTCGATCATCAGTAGAATGATGGGAGGTGTCATCAACTGTACTATCAAGCTGAACTTTTTTAAAATAACCCTGCACAATGATGCAAAGTTTGGGTTCCAGTAGGGGCACACAGCTCCTGAGCTCATTGTAGTCTTGGTTCAAACATGGACAAAAGAGCTGAATTCCAGAGAAGAGGTGAGAGTGATAGCTCTTGCTATCAAGGCCACGTTTGACCAAGTGTGGCATCAAGGAACCCTGTTGGAGGTCAGTCATCTCACCTCCAGATCATCTCTGCAGGAGTTCCTCAAGGTTGTGTCTCCAGGCCCAACCATTTTGGCTACTTCAGCAGTGACCTTCCTTCCAGCATAAGATCAGAAACATGGATATTCACCAATGATTGCACAGTTTTTAATACCATTTGTGACTCAGTAGTCCATGCTCAAATATCACAAGTCCTGGAAAATATCCAGGTTTGGGTTGACAAGTGGGAAGTACCATTCACACCATACAAATGCAAGGCAATGTCCATCTTCAAGAAGAGACAGTTTAACCACTGGTCCTTGACATTCAATTGTGGTACTATCACTGAATCCCCAACTATTAACATCCTGGGGGTTAGCATTGACCAGAAACTACCTGATCTCGCTACATGAATACTAGCTATGAGAATAGGTCAGAGGCTGGAAAAACTGTGGCGAGTAACTCACCTTCTGACTCCCCAAAGCCTGTCCACTATCTAAATGCACATGCCCGGAATGTGATGGAATACTCCCTACTTCCCTAGATGGATGCATCTCCAACTAGCTCAAGAGGTTTGACACCATCCAGGACAAAGAAACCCACTTGATTGCCACCAGATTAACAAGCATCCATTCCCTTCACCAACGATGCTCAGAAACAGCAATGTTTACCATCTACAAGATACCATCGTCAAAGATCCTGAGACAGCACCTTCCAAACCCGTAATCACTTCGAATAGAAAGACAAGGGCAACAGATACAAGAGAACAGCACTACCTGCAGGTTCCCTTCCAAGTCATGCACCATCCTGACTTGGAAATATGTCACCATTCCTTCACTGTCACTGGGGTAAAATCCTAGAATTCCCTCCGTGAGGGCATTGTGGGCCAATCTACAGCACATGGATTGTAGAGGTTCAAGAAGGTAGCGCACTATTATCTTCTCAATGGTAACTTAGGATGAGCAAAAGATGCTGGCCAGCCAGTGACACCCACATCCTGGGAGTGAACAATTAAAAAAGCTTTGTGGTAAGAAGATATTTGTGCCAATAGACATGCCAACAATTTTAAGTTTGATATGGAGAGTGTCATGATGTTATCAGATAGTGTACAATGGTTGAAGAAATGCAGTTTATAACCTACAGCAGTGGAACTACATGGTCCATGAGACGTCGATCTTTAGATTAGAAGTATGCTATAACCAACTCAGCAACACAAGAGCTGTCAGACTTCACACAACTTATATGTGCTTCACAAGTAAGAATTCTCACTCTTGACTAGGAAAGGACCAAGTCAAAAATCACACTCACACATCCACACAAACCCACTCTCACACACAAACCCTCTCTCACATTCTTTCACACACACACACACACACCCTAAAAGGAGAATCATTTTATCCAAGATGTTTCTTTATTTGCAGATATGTTCTATTTTGTTCCAAAAGCACACAATTTGTAATCACACTCAGTCAATGTGGCAACATAGAAACTCCTGCTTTCAGAACAACACCAGCCTGATTTAAAACAAGGCCCACACCTACAATCCAGTGTCTGAACTGAGGTGCCACTTTTGTATCTCTGCCTGATTGAAGTTTGGAAAGTTAGACTGACATTGATAAAAATTTATTCGCTTAATGTACCAGGATACAGGTGCTTTAAGCAGGACCGAGGTGGGGGAAGGAGAGGAGGGGGAGTTGCATTTTTGATAAAGGTGAGTATTACAGCAGTAGTCAGAGATAAAATAACTGAAGGATCATCCAATGAGGATTTGTGGATAGTGCTAAGAAATAAGAAGGGAATGATGACATTATTGGGGTTGTACTGTAGGCCCCCAAATAGTCAATAGGAATTAGAGGAACAAATATGTAGGGAGACTAGGGAAACATGCAGGAGCAATAAGGTTGTCATAATAGGGGATTTTAATTTTCCTAACATTGACTGGGACTGCCAGAACGTTAAGAGCTTAGATGGATGGAATTTATTAAGTGCGTTCAGGAAAGTTTCGTCAAGCAGTATATAGAGGATCCTACTCGGGAAGGGGCAAAACTCAACCTATTCTCGGAAAATAGGGCAGGACAGGTGTGGAGGTGACAGTAGGGGAGCACTTGGGGACCAATGACCATAGTGCTATTAATTTTCAAATTGTTATGAAGGGGAACAAAACTGGTCCACCGGTTCAAGTGCTAAATTGGGGCAAGGTGAATTTTGATGGAATCAGACAGGTGCTTGCAGGGGTTGATTGGAGTAGTTTGTTTTCAGGCAAAGGGACTCCCAGCAAGTGGGAGGCCTTTAAAAGCGAGATAGCTAGAGTTCAACGTCCATATGTTCCTGTGAGGGTGAAAGGCAAGGCAGACAGGAATAGAGAATTGTGGGTGGCACAGTGGCTAGCACTGCTGCCTCACAGCGCCAGAGACCCAGGTTCAATTCCTGCCTCAGACGACTGACCGTGTGGAGTTTGCACATTCTCCCCGTGTCTGCTTGGGTTTCCTCCAGGTGCTCCGGTTTCCTCCCACAGTCCAAAAATGTGCAGGTTAGGTGAATTGACCATGCTAAATTGCCTGTAGTGCTAGGTGCAGGGCTAAATGTAGGGGAATGGGTCTGGTTGGGTGCGCTTCGGCGGGTCAGTGTGGACTTGTTAGGCCGAAGGGCCTGTTTCCACACTATAAGTAATATAATGTAAAACCCTGGATGACACGAGGCTTTGACCAGAAGAACGGTGGAGGTATGACTCAGTGCAGGCAGCTGGGATCAAGGGAATCCCTGAAGGTGTACAGGGGATATAGGGGTTTACTAAAGAAGGAAATCAGGAGGACAAAGAGGGGGCACAAGATAGCCATGTCTGAGAAGATTAGGGTGAATCCAAAGAGGATCTTTGTCTTCAGCTTGGTCACTTTGTATAGGAAGGATATTATCAAACTGGAAAGAGTGCAGAATAAATTAACAAGGATGTTGCCAGGACTCAATGGTTTGAGTTATAGGGACAGATTAGGCAAGCTAGGACTTTTTTCTTCAGAGTGTAGGAGACTGAGAGGGTACCTTATAGAAATATATAAGATCATGAGAGGCATGGATAGGGTGAATACATTCAGTCTTTTCCTCAGGGTTGGGGAATCAAGGACTCGAGGGCATCAATTTAAGGTTAGAGGGGAAAGAATAAAAGGGAACCTGGGGGCAACTCTTTTACACAGAGGGTGGTACACATATGGAATGAGCTGCTAGGGAAAGTGGTTGAGGCAAATATATTAACAATATTTAAAAGGCACTTGGACAAATACATGGATAGGAAAAGTTTAGAAGGATATGGGCCAAATGCAGGGAAATGAGGTTAGCATTGATGGACATTTTGGTCAGCATGGATCAGTTTGGGCTGAAGGGTCTGTCTTCATTCTGTTGGATTCCATGACTCTATGACTCTATCTTGGGGAAGTGACTTCAAAATGATTCTGAATTTGCATCTTAATCAATCAAAACATGCATCTCCTTTCTAACAGAGTTCTCCATCAGCCATTTTAGGTTTGTTCACTGCACTTACACCAATTTAGTGATCCTTTGATATCTTTACTATAAACTCTGTGTCAGAGTGCCCTCTCTCACTGCACCTGATGAAGGAATGTCACTCCAAAAGCCTGTGATTTCAAATAAAGGATGTTCTGGTATAACGTGACTGTTATGTTCCTCTGCATTGTCACGCTATAGAAAATCATGCTATGAAAATCACACTGTAAAAAGTTACTGTAGAAAATCATTATACTTGTTCAGCAGAAAGTTTGTGTTATGCAAACAGTGTCCACAATTCATAAATTGTGTTATAGCCAATTCGTGCTGATGAAACATGTGTTATACCAGAACGACCTGTAAACCTGTTGGACTATAACCTGGTGTTGTGTGATTTTTGACTTTGTCCACCCCACTCCAATACCGGCACTTCCGCATCTTGACTAGGAGTGCATGACTTGAGCTCAATCTTCTTTGAAAGGTCAAAGTGGTTAAACAGTAAAATTAAGAGTTTCTGTTTTTAACAGAAGAAAGTTTAATTGTTTAAAGGATGAGAGAAGATCAGTACTGAATTCAGCATCACAGTGCAGAATGATACAAAGCCATCATCTTTTACACCCAGAAATATTCTACAATCTTTAATGAAAAGCTTGAGGAGATTTGACTAGAATGGGATGAATTTTCCTGGTAACAAGTGATGTTTGTATAGATACTGTACCCATTGTCCATTCAAATTTGGAGTTGACCTTACACAGGTCAACAAGGCAAAGAAAGCAACCTTATTTCTCTGGTTAATGAGAGTTTAGCCAAATTATCCAAAAGTAAAGATTTCACTATGCTGGACATGAATAATAGGTTCTGGCAGGTTCCATTGGGCAAGATTCAACATTCCAATTGTATTTATAACTCCGTTTGGGAGATTGGCTTCAATGTACTCCAATTTAGAAACTCTTCAGTCCCAAAGATTTTCATCAGACTATGTCCAACATTCTACTGGCATCATATGCCACAAAGATGACATAGTAATACATGACAAACCAGATGCTAAACAAGATCAGAGCTGCATGCAGTCTTAAAGCACTGTCAGGCTAAATGTTATCCTTAATGGAAAGTGTGAATTCTCCAAAGAATCTATTCACTTATTGGGACACAGTGTCAACAATGATAGGATAATGACAGAGCCACAGAAAACAAAAGCCATGAAAAAACTTCCCACTCTAAAATCAATTCATGACCTGCTAAGGTTTTTCAGGTAAACCAATTGGCAAAACATTTGCTGAATAAGACCCTTGTGACAAGGCATTACGGAGACATAAGGATAATCCTGAGGATGATTTTCCAAAACATTGAGATCATGCTGACTTCCTTGAATATTGTGGCTCACTAATTTCCATGTTCTCCACCCAAAATAGCTGTTGATGTTTCAGCTATAAGCTTCAGATCTTTGTTTTGCCAGGAGCAACACAATAGTCCTGTTCCCATGTGACCCTGCATCATAAGAAAATCGTATAATAGCAGCACCATTTAAACCAATGGGACCGGAATCACATTATAGCCAACACAGGTAAGGAAATTTTGTGTTCTACAAATAATGACCTAAATTCTTCAATGGCATTATAGCCAATTCACGTTAAGGAAATGCACATTATAATAGAACCGACTGTACAATGCTTCACGAACATTCTCAGGGACACAATGTGCAGTCACAGAGGAGGACGTTCTTTCAGATATATGGGCTTGAAAAACATTTATAGACTACTTTCTTGTCCTGAAAGTACTCAGGGACAGACCACAAACCACTAGTCTCTCTACTGAATGCAAAACTTTGGAAAGTACGCCTCTACAGTTAAAAGAATTTCAACTCAAATTTAACTATGAAATGTACTAGGGAGACTAAATATGATGCACTCTCCTGTGTGGCAGTTAACAGCATTACCAGATAAAATGATGTTGGCACAGTGGCCAATGAGCCAAAATAACGTCCTGTAAATACGACAGGAATGGAAGACAGACCAAGAATGCTTCATTGTTTGTCAGTATTGTGCTGCAGATTGGACAGACCAAAGTCTCAGAGGGTTGGGCATGAAACCTATTTTGGGCAGCAACAGCATTTCCCAGTCATAGATGACCTATTGATGTATAGTGAAAGGCTGGGTGTTCCAGATTCACTGCAGGACAAGACAAGAGTCAGCAGGAACACTTATGGATCACTGAGTGAAAAGCCAGAATCTAGTTTGACTATGGTCACTGGGGATTTCAACAGAGATTGAAACTTTTTGAGAAATCATGTTTTTGTGGTTTTCACAAGCCGAAGTAATGTGAGTCTACTATTTTTCCCCACCAGTCTGTGGGAACAGTGAAGTAAAGATGAAGATATGTAAACTCAGAAGGGAGAACAACCTTAAACCTCGAAGGAGTAAAATCTAACATCTTGGTAGGAATAACAAGATGATGGATTACTGGGCTAATGGTAGGCTACTTGGTAGTGTGGATGAGCAGAGGGATCTTGGTGTCTATGTACACAGATCTCTGAAAGTTGCCACCCAGGTAAATAGTGCTGTGAGGAAGGCATATGGTGTACTGGGCTTTATTGGCAGAGGAATTGAGTTCCGGAGTCCTGAGGTCATGTTGCAGTTGTATAAGACTCTGGTGAGGCCTCATCTGGAGTATTGTGTGCAGTTTTGGTCGCCATACTATAGGAAGGATGTGGAAGCTTTAGAACGAGTGCAGAGGAGGTTTACCAGGATGTTGCCTGGAATGGTAGGAAAATCTTATGAGGAAAGGCTGAGGCACTTGGGGCTGTTCTCATTGGAGAAGAGAAGGTTTAGGGGAGATCTGATAGAAGTGTATAAGATGATTAGGGGTTTAGATAGGGTAGATACTAAGAACCTTTTACCGCTAATGGAGTCAGGTGTTACTAGGGGACATAGCTTTAAATTAAGGGGTGGTAGGTATAGGACAGATGTTAGGGGTAGATTCTTCACACAGCGGGTTGTGAGTTCATGGAATGCCCTGCCCGTATCAGTGGTGAACTCTCCTTCTTTATGGTCATTTAAGCGGGCATTGGATAGGCATTTGGAAGTTATTGGGCTAGTATAGGTTAGGTAGGATTCGGTCGGCGCAACATCGAGGGCCGAAGGGCCTGTACTGCGCTGTATCCTTCTATGTTCTATGTTCTATCTCGATCTCCCTCAGTCTTAAGAACAATTTCAAAATACCAATGTGCCTGTTATCATGCAATAACTACATCTATATTGTTGTATGGTCATATAAAAAAAGTGAGTCTAAGGAATTAATAACAGAAAGTAAAGAAATGGCAGATGACTGAACAGATATTTTGCATCAGGATTCTTTGTAGTGGACACAAATAACTGTAAATCAGAAAATAGAAGAAAGGGAGGAACTAAAGAAAATTACAATCACCAGAGAAGTGAGGTAAATTGTTAAAGTTACATGCTAACAAATTCCAATTTCTTGACGAACTTCATTGTAGTATCATTAAAAAAACTGACGAGAGAGATAGTTGATGCATTGGTTATAATTTTCTAAAGTTTTCTAGATTCAGGGAAGGTTCCGTTAGAATGGAAAATAGTGCAAGTAACTTTTTATTCTAAAAGTGAGGGAGGCAGAAAGCAATAAACTCTCAACCAGTTAGCTTAATATCTGTTAAAGGGGGAATGTTAGAAACTATTAACAAAGATATTGTTATAGGGATGTTGTAATGACCTAGCTGAGTTTGGGATTATGATCAGTGTGAGCAGATTGAAGTGGACTTGATATTTTGAATGTGGGGAGAGTCAATCAAGGTGAGAAAATTAGGGGCCTAAAGGATGATATCAGTACTGTCCTAATGTAAGCCCATCTCAGAGTCTTTAGGGTCTGGAAGAGCCTTTATAGGGCTTGAGTTCACTCATCTCACTTCAGAGTGGTCTCAAATGTTATCCTTTATTCTCCTGTAACCCTTAACTCTCCTGTAACCACCAATGTGTGTCAACAATGAGGTATGAGTACATTTAGCTCTCTGACTAAGCTCTGACAAATACTGATGAGGCACATGTGAATAAAGTGTAACCAATGTAATTTGAAATACTTACAAAGGAAATTTGAATTTGAAAAACGCCTGTGCTCTCAATAAGTCATATGTTATTCACAATGGAGTTGAGTAGAAAAGTTGTGATCATGATGGAAAGCCATCCTTTTGGCATAAGGCTCTTCAATAACTCATCCAAATCTGCTGTGTTGCAACAATGGTTTCTCACTATCTCTCTCCTTTGCAAACAGTCAGCACTTACAATGTTATTTGAAATTTATAAATGTGATGTCATCCATTTTGGTAGGAGTAATAGTAAAAAGGATTATTACTTGGATGGTAATAAGTTGTAGCATGCTGCTGTGCAGAGGGACCTGGGTGTCCTTGTGCATGAATCACAAAATTCTGGTCTGCAGAGGCAATAGGTAATTAGGAAGGCAAATGGAATTTCATCCTTCATTGCTAAAGGGATTAAGTTTAAAAGCAGGAAGGTTATGTTGCAGCTGTATAGGGTGATGGTGAGGCCACACTTGGAGTACTGTGTGCAGTTTGGTCTCGTTACTTGAGAAAGGATGTACTGGCACTAGAGGGGGTGCAGGAAGTTCACTAGGTTGATTCTGGAGTTGAGGGGGTTGGCTAATGAGGAGAGACTGAGCAGACTGGGGTTATATTTATTGAAATTTTGAAGAATGAGGGGGGATCTTATAGAAACATATAAAATTATGAAGGAAATAAATAAGATAGAAGCAGAGAGGATGTTTCCACTGGCAGGTGAAACTGGGACAAGAGGGAATAGCCTCAAAATGAGGGGGAGCAGTTTTAGGACTGAATTGAGAAGGAACTTCTTCACTCAGAGAATTGTAAATCAATGAATTCCTTGTTCAATGAAGTGGTTGATGCTACTTCAGTAAATATTTTTAAAGCTAAGATAGATTTTTTTTAAACAATGAAGAAATTAAGGGATATGATGACAGCGTGGGTAAGTGGAGCTGAGTCCGTGAAAAGATCAGCCATGATCTTATTGAGTGGCGGAGCAGGCTCCAAGGGCCAGAGGGTCTCCTCCAGCTCCGAGTTCTTATGTTCTTCTGAATTGCATGGGAACCAATAAGAAACAAGAAAGTGGACTAGAACCTACTTTCTGTTCTTCCATTAGAATGGCAATCCATGGTTAAAATTCCCACCATTGATACTCCTTCACATGACTCTTCAGTAATACCAACAATATTTTAATGGATCAGCTAAGGTACTGGTGAACCACCAGATTTTGGATTTAATAGTAAATTCTTGGGCTATGAGATTATTCCAAAAAGGTATGTACTGAATTTAATCCAGAATCAAATAGCTTGGCGTGCCTGAGAACCTCTCTTCCACTCTTGAACCTCTCTTCCACTCTTCCATACCGTCAACCTCACTCCACACACCCCTATCACACCTGGTTTTCTTCTGCCAGTCCTGAGACTCAATGCAAACTCAAAATTGCTGACTTCTGACACAGATACACAAAACCAACTGTTGCACATTTTTTTTTAGCAAATATGAATCAGGTGCGACGAGATTCTTGGCTGAATTAATAATGAAGATAGAATGTAATTATAATGAATATTTGTGATATGTAAATGTATTACTAGTTAGGAACTTCCCACAGGACAGCTTGAGGACTGATTTGCCACAAACACACTGTTGATTAAACCTCTAAATTTGAACCCAGCATTAAATGTGAAATTTCAAATCCCAACTCAGTTAGTTATGGCAACTTCCCTGTTTTACACTTGCATGTTTTTTACCCCCAAAGTTTGTAGTTGTCTTTCCTACATCCAAATGATTCAGAAAGCAAACAATGTTGTTTCTTTGTATGAAGGTACTTCTTATAAAATTGTAGATACAGTGAAGTTTGTAGGGTCACAGCACAAATAATGGTGGTTGAACAATTCTACCTCACTGTATTCAATAGGATCAGAGCAGGACAAAAGGAAATTCTAGGCCAACCTGTTAAAAACCATTGCCTTTATTTTTGAGGAGATGAAATCGATTGCAATTTAATTTGAATATTCTTTTTCTTACATATTTTGTAAACAACATTTTGTTAGTTGAAACAAAGCTAAGCTAATTCTATGGTGCTCCCTATTCTAAGCTGAATATCAAAGGCTGTTTTGTTTACATGGTTCAGTTTATTATGTCGTCAGAGATATTTGGAGAACAGTAGCTGCTGAATACAACAGGGAACAATGCCTTTCAGGGAAGCCAATTTTCCTCGTTTTTTTTTCCCCAGATGTCGGTTTTGGCAATAGACTGCTTAGAGTTTATGAGCAAATAAAATTGCTTTTGGAAAAAATTTATAACATCATTGTTCCCAGTCTGGATGTAAGTGTAAGAACTCTTGTGTCATCACTCCATTTTGTGCAAATCACAATTTCAATTCATCAGTTTTTCCTTTCAAAAGGGTACATCCTAAAGTGACCTAGTAACCACAGAAAGTTTTGTACAGCCACTTGTGGCAACTCTTGACACTTAGCCAGGACTGGCAAGAAATTGGAGTTGGCAAGGTGGTGGGGGGAGGTGTTCGAGAGAAGAATGGGAAATAGGTTCCACATCATTATGTGCACCATAGTGAATTATTTCTGATTGATTTGTATTCTAATATAGTAACATATTTAGCTGATCTCATCCCACAGTCGTGAAGGTAGTTAGCCTCATAGTTGAGAAAGGAAACAAAATCTCCCTTCCCGATTTCTCTTGAATGACCTCTGTTGGAACACACCTCTGTGTGGATGTTAAATGGGAGAAAGGATGGATTTAGTTTCGCAGGTCCCTGCAGTTGAACAGCCTGCTGACATTCAATATTCACACATTTTTTTCAGTTCACAGCTTCTTAGAGTGAGATCATGGAAGAATGTCAAGATCTTTGGAAAACAGTCCAACATGACTCAGTGTTTTGAAAGGGAGGAAAGAGGAGAAGAATGAAAAACAAAGAAATTAGAATTGAACAATAGTAAATAAGAACATCTATAAATAATTATTTAACCAAGATAATTAAAAGAAAGGCAGAGGCTAGAATAAACTAAATTTGAAAGATCACTGATTGTTGAATATAAGATAGAGAAAAAGCAGGTCTGAACACGATAACTCAATGAAATAGGTAGAAGTCAGATAACCAGCTTATCAGCAAACATTGGGGATCAAATAAGAGCCAAATTTGTCAGCGGACCATAGGTTAAAGAACTATGGGCAGCTCAGTGATTGGCACTGCTGCTTTGCAGTACCACGGACCTGGATTCAATTTCACCCTTGGGCAACAGTCTGTGTGGAGTTTGCACATTCTCCCTGTGTTTGTGTGGGTTTCCTCATGGTACTCTGGTTTCCTCCCACAGGCCAAAGATGTGCAGATTAGGTGGATTGGCCATGGGGAGTGGATGGTTATGGGACAGGGTAGGGGGATGGGTCAGGCTGGAATGCTCTTTGGAGGGTCCATGAGGACTCAGAGGGCCAAATGACCTGTTTCCACACTGTAGGGATTCTATGATCAATTGGATGATATGTCGAGAAAAAAACAGAAACAGAGATCTTAATGGTGGCAGAAAAAGTCAACAAACCCATTGGTGAAGGACTGTAGAAACATTTTTTTAAAACTGATTGCATGTGAGCTAGAGCATTACATAATGCTCTAGACATCTGTAACATGAAATGTTATACTGTAGTTCTTGAGGATACATGAAAACAGAAAAGTTATTTTTATGTAGGGCTTTAACCAGCCAGGTGTGTATATATATTGTAGATAGTATATATAAAATGATTAGAGGACAGTTGGTAAATGCTAAACGCATGTTTGCGAGGCAATTCTTAATGGATCCAGATTTATAGAAGGAATGGAATTACTCATAACTCTTCTTATGGTAAAACTGTCCATCCTGAAACAAGATTTCGATAACATTCAGGCTTAAGTTGATAGTGGTACGTAATGTTTGTACCACACAAGTATCAGACAATGACCATCTCCATCCAGAAATAATTTAACCAAGTCTGCTTGACATTTCAGCAGCATCATCATGCCAAAATCCCCCATTAACATCCTGAGACTTACTAAACTGAAGTATAACAAAGCTGATAACATAGGTGTGAGGGGAGAACTGGCTGAAGTTGTTTCGGAAAACAGACTAAAAGTATGGAGGTAAATAAATAGTGGTAAACATTTGAAGAAACCACTCAAGGTATTCAATACAAGTATACTCCATTGGGAGATTAAAAACTCAGCAATAAAGATTAACCTGTGGCTTATTATGGGATTTAGGTTTGTTTAGTTTCATTTTGGAAAGAGTTTCATAACAACCATCAAACTTGATTAAGAGAGAAAAAATGGAAATAAGAATAATCTAAATAAATACAATACAATTGTAATTGTAAGTATATTAAAAAAAGTTGCTGATGTAAACATTGTTCCATTGGAAGCAACAGGAAAAATTATTTGGGAATGAGGAAGTGGCAAAGATTTTGAGCAAATGTTTTGTGTCTTTCTTCATCTTAGAAGACCCAAGTTACAGTTCAAAACCAAGAATCATCTCAGAGCTAAAAGGAATGTGAGAATTAAGCTAGCTAACATCAGCAGAGAACAGATAGAAAAACCTAGGGGGGTAAAATTTGACAAACAAGAAGTACGTAATGACCTACAACCTAGGATTCTTCAAAAATTTAGCATTTTTCAAGAAGGGAAAGGTGAGGGTTTGTGAAATATTAGAATAAATTAAAATAGATGGAAAGGAAGTACTAGCAGAATTATCAGCCTTAAAAAGAGATAGTTCACTGGCCCAGATGAGATGTGTCTCAGGCCGTTGAGGGAAGTAAGGGAGGAGATAATCAGGGACCCTGGCAACAACCTTGTCTCTCCACAGTGAGGTGCCAAAGGACTGGAGGACTACTAACCGTACCCTATTATTGAAAAAAAGTAAGAAAATATTGACCAGAAATTTATAGGCCAGTCAGTCTAATGTCAATGATGGGGATGTTATTGGAAAAAATTCTGAAGGATAGAATATTATCTACAAATGGAAAGATATGATTTAATCCGGGGTGGATTTGTTAAAGGAAAGTTGTGTTTGACAAATTTGATACATTTTATAAGGTAGGTAACCAGGAATGTTGAAAGGTAATGTATTTAACATGGACTACATGGACTTTAGCAAGGGTTTTGATAACATCCCTCATGGCAGACTGGTCAAGGAAGAGTCTGTGGGATCCAAGGCAAAGTGGCACATTGGATCCAAAATTAGCTCAGAGGCAGAACTTAGAGGATGATGATAGAGGGATGTTTTGTAAATAAAAGTCTATTTCTAATCGGGTTGTGTGGGGCTTGGTGTTAGGGTAATTACTATTTGTGGGGTGTATGTTAATGATTTGACTGTAAGAGGTAAGATCAAGAAGTTCACAGGTGACATGAAAGTTGGGAGGGTGAGGAGGATTGCCATAAACTGCAGGAGACTACCAACAGACTGGTGGGCAGAGTGGAACAGTGATAGATAGAAGTCAACCTAAAAAATGTGAGGTAATATCTGGAGGGATAACAAGGCAAGGGATTATACTATGAATGCAAGTATTGAAAGTTAGAGGGAGCTTGGTGTCCATATCCAAAGATTCCTAAAGGTAATGGGGCAGCTAGATAAGGTGGTTAAGAAGGCATATGGGATACTAGCTTTGATAAACTAAGGCATAGAATACAGAGCTAGAAGGTTATGCTGGAACAGTATAAACTGCAGATTAGGCCATGACTGAAGTATTGTGTGCAATTCTGGTCACCATATTACAGGAAGAATGTCATTCCACAAGAAAGGGTCCAGAGGAGAATTGCCTGGGATAGAGGGTCTGACCTACAAGGAAAGATTTGAATGTTGGGATTGTTTTCTTTAGACCAGTAAAAGTTGAGAAGAGACCTGATAGAAGACGTATAAGAGTATGAGGAGAACAGATAGGGAGGATAAGAAAGCATTGCTTTTTTCCATTAATAGAGGGGTCATAAGCCAGGGAGCATAGATTTAAAGTAAGACACAGAACGTTAACAGGAGAGTTGAGGAGAATGTTTTCCACTCGGAGGGCAATGGGAGTCTGGAACTCACTTCCTGAAATGTTGGTTGCATCATTTAAACAGTATTTAGATATTTATTGATGTTGCCTTGGCCTCCAAGGCTTTTGGCTATAAGCTGGAAAATGGTCTTTGTTGACCTGTGTAGACATGATGAGCTGAATAGCCTGTTTCATGTGAATGTCTATCAGTTTATGAGTGTATGAAAGAATACTTTTATTTACAGACCTACTAGGCTGACATTAATGTCAGGATAGTTCTGGAATATATTATTTATGGAAGTCTTAATGTGCATAGAAAATCATATCATGATGCCCTTAAGACATTCAGCATTTAGATGAGCAATTGGAACACCAAAGCATTCAAGGCTAGGGGCCAAGTGCTGGGAAATGGGATTAGAATGGATAGATGCTGGATGACAAGCACAGACACAATAGGCCAAAGGGCTTTTTTCCCATGCTGTAAAAACTTTATGACTCCATGATTCTAAAGATTACATGGTTTTATAAAAGGAACCTCATGTTTGATAAATTTATTTGAGCTTTTGGCAATGTAATGCCAAAGGGAAACCATTGGATGTGGTGCATTTAGAGTCCTAAATAGTAAAAGATGGAAGATAAGGATGCATGGAGTTCTTAGAAGGTTGATTAACGAACAGGAAGTAAAGCTTAAATATAAATGGAATATCTTAAATTTGCCAGACTGTTATGAGTGGAGTGCTGCACGGATCACGATAGGGGCCTTAGCTGTTTACAGCCTAAAACAATGAATTAAATAAAGAGATCAAGAACAATATATCTTAGTTAAGGACCTTGGGAACAGAAATCTACATCCCTCCTTGGTGGCTGACTGCCAAAAACAGGCCAGCAACTGTGCACTGCCCAATAGGATTAATACTTAATCTGCATCCATAGATCCCTCAAAGCTGCTACCCAAGCTGATAGGGTTAAGAAGACGTATGGTGTGTTGGCTTTCATTAGCAGGGAGATTGAGTTTAAAAGCTGTGAGGTTATGCTGCAGCTCTATCAAGCCCTGGTTGGACCACATCACACTTGGAAAATTATATTCAGTTCTGGCTGCCTCATTACAGGAAGGATGTAGAAGCTTTAGAGAGGGTGCAAAAGAGATTTACCAGGATGCTGCCTGGACTGACAGGCAGGTCATATGAAGAAAGGTTGAGGAAACAATGGTTTTTCTCATTGGAATGAAGAAGAATGAGATGTGACTTGATAGAGATGTACAAGATGATCAGAGGCATAGACAGAATGGATAGCTAGAGACTTTTTCCCAGGGTGGAAATGGCTATCACAGGGGGCATGATTGGGGCAAGGTTTAGGGGGATGTCAGAGGTAGGGTTCTTTATACAGAGTGGTGGGTGTGTGGAATGCAATGCCAGCGAGGTAATCCAATCAGATACATAGGGACCTTTAAGTAACACTTGGATAGACACATGGATGATAGTAAAATGAAGGGTGTGTCGGTCATTTGATCTTAAAGTAGGATAAAAGGTTGGCTCAACTTTGAGGGTGGAAGAGTCTGTCCTGTGCTGTTCTATGTTCTATGTAATGATTGAGTGAGGCATCGGTACAAGTTTTTAATCTTAAAAAAAGGTAAATAATCGGGCATGAAAGCAAAGATAGCTGAAGTGATTTGGCAAAATAAGCAGACTGTTATTGGAATATTTCAGAATACATGAAGTAGATACATTCCAATGAGAAATACAAAATTCCAAGAAGAGGAGCCATCATTCATGGTTAACTCTAAAAGTTAAAGATAATATTTCAAGACCGGGGAAACATATTTTAAAGGGAGAGGAGAGAGATTTAAAAAAGAAATGAGAAGCAAATTGTTTACACAAAGGGTGGTTCGCGTGTGGAATGAACTTCCTGAGGAATTGATGGATGTGGGTACAGTTATAATGTTTAAAAGACACAGATAAATACATGAGTAGGAAAGGTTTGTAAGGAGCAGGTGGGACAAATTTAGATTGGGATTAGGCTCAATATGGACTTGTTGGACCAAAGGGTCTGTTTCTGAATGACTCTGCGACTATGACTGTAATATCAAACTGAAAGAAAAAAACATAAAATTGCACACAGATGGGTGACAGGTCAGATAATTTGACAGAATATCACAAATAGTAAAGATTGATTAAAAGATTAATAGAGGGTGGAGTTTAATGAAAGCTGGCTAGAAATATAAAAATATGAAGAATTTCTATGGATATTTTAAAAGCAAAAGAAGTTTGGTCCTGGAGAAAATAAATCTGGGGAATTAATAATGGAAAATATAGAGACACCCCAGCGGATAAATTGAACAGATTTTTTTGTATTAATTTTCACTGTAGTGATATAAATAACATACCTGAAATAGTTGTAAATCAGGGAATGGAAAGGAGAGAGGAGTTTAAAAAAACTTCAGTTCCCAGGGAAGTGGGATTGGCCACATGTTTGGAGTTACATTCTGACAAATCTGAAAGTTCTGATAGACCTCATTATAGTGTCTGAAAAGAAATGGCCAGTGAAATAGCTGATACGTTGATTCTATCCAAAATTCCCTAGATTCAGTGAAGGTTCTACTAAATTAGAAAATAGTGAATGTTTTTTTTTATGCAGGGCAGGAGACAGAAAAAAGGAAACGAGAAATCAGTTAGCTTCATATTTATTGCAGGGCAGATAATGCAGTTATTATTAAAGATATTATACCCAGAGTACTTATAACATTTCAAGTCAACATGGATTTGTAAAAGGGAAAACATGTTTAACCAATTTGTTGGATTTCTCTGAAGAATAAAGGGATAGGAATAGGCCATCCAGCTCCTTAAGCCAGCTCTGCCATTCTAGATCATGATGATCAATCTCAACACCATATTCTTGAGCTATTTTCATTTCTCTTGATGTCATTAGTGAATAGAAATCTATCAATCTCTGTCATGAACGTATTTCACAATTAAGCTCCCAAAGACGTCTTCAGTAGAACACTCGAAGGATTTACCACCCTCTGAGTGAAGAGTTCCCCCCGATTTTTGTCCCAAATGGCGTGCCTTTCATTCTGGGCTGTATCCACGAGTTCTAGAACTATGATTTTCTTGAAAATCCAAATACACTGTTTCATCATTATTCACTCTGCTCGTAACAATCTCAAAAAAAATCAATCAGGTTCAGCAAACATCATTTCCCTTTCACAACTCCATGATGACCCTGCCCAGTCGTGCAATTATTTTCTAAATAGATAGTATTTAGTAGTCACATCTTTTAAAATACATCCACGTCCATTCCCCACATCTGACACAGGGCTCTCTGATTTCCCTCTCCCTCCTTTCTTAAAGAGTGGGGTTACATTTATGACATTCCAATCTGAATTGATTTGATTTGAATTGAATTGAATTAACTTTATTGTCACCAACTCAAATAAGTGCGGTGAAAAGTTTACAAGTCACCACATTATAGAGCCATCTTTGGTATGAAGGTACCTACGAACAGATTCTGAAGAACAAATTCTTAGGGAGAAAACTTAGAAAAGTGAGGAAATAAAAAGCCCATTGCAGGCCATAGGAATAAGTTTTAAAAATCAAGAAATAAAAAGTTCAGAATAACAGTCTTTTCAACCCAGTCCATGCCGGCACCCAGTCTCCAGTGACTGAAAGAGAGATCTCCATTGCCTCGCCACTGCCTGCACCACACCCACCAACATCGGAGGCACCACACTTTACATGCCATATCTTCACTGCTGGGCCCACTTTGCTGATGCCGCTGAACTCACACTTGCCCTGCAACCAAGTGTCCCTGGTTCCACTGCTGCCTCGAATATGCCACGAGATTTCCCCCCTCCAAGCATGACACACTGCCAAGCTGCCACACCAGCAGTGGGAGTCCCTGCTCTGGATCCACAGTACTCAGGAGTCCCAGGCTCTTCTACCAGGCCAGGCCCACTGCTGTGTCAAAAATCCTGTTTCGACTGCAGTTGGTGCCTTGCTGGTGCCACCATATTGAAAAGTCCCCTGCTACTGGTACTGCCAGCGCCACTGCCCTTGCCCCCGATTTCTGGAGGAGCTTTGTTGCTACTGCCATTGGCCCCAAACACTAGGACGACATCTTTCTTCTGCTGCCACTGCCTCCAATCACCAGGAAAAGCCGCACCGATGCTACCGACCAATTACTTAGATTACTTACAGTGTGGAAACAGGTCCTTTGGTCCAACAAGTCCACACCGACACTCCGAAGAGCAACCCACCCAGATCCATTCCCCTACATTTACCCCCTTCACCTAACACTACGGGCAATTTAGCATGGCCAATTCACCTAACCTGCACATCTTTGGACTGTGGGAGGAAACCGGAGCACCTGGAGGAAACCCTTACAGACACGGGGAGAATGTGCAAACTCCACACAGACAGTTGCCCAAGGTGGGAATTGAACCTGGGTCTCTGGCGCCATGAGGCAGCAGTGCTAACCTCTGTGCCACCGTGCCATCCCCAATCTGCCACGGAAGAGAGAATAAAAGAGAATAAAAGCAAGAGGATAAGAGTAGAAGCAAAAAAAACACAAAGCAGATGGGAGTGTATAAGCCCCACACAAGAGCCCACAAGCAGCCCTGCTACTCCATCACCATCTTGAAAATCTGCAGGTGCCATTGCAGAGTTAGCAGAACTTGAAAAATGATCATAATTTTTGCCTTAAACAAATGTATTTTATTTTGAAAACCAAGCATTAATATTTTCAGTCCAAGTCATGACCTATTTATTATCAAACGTTTCAATTGGCGGAATCTCATAGAGGTCTGAGCAATGTGGCAAAGATTGTGGCAGAATTGGACAAGTAATCTGGCTAGGCCCATCTTGACATCGAGAACATTCACTCTATCTTTCGTGCTCTTCTGGGGTGTCAAGGCGAGTTTCTCACTAGGCTGTGGAAAATTGCCATTAATTGATAGCTGCTGTATTAATGGCCCAACCCACCTCATAAACAATCAGCTTCTCATTATGCCATATGCTGTGTGAGTTAGATGTCCAGGAATCTCACATGGAAATCAGAGCTAGTACCTGCTGAACTCAGCTCACCACTCACTGTGAAGAGCCAACATGTTGCTCAGGACCGAATAACATGTCATGGCACAAACCATGGGCTCCATGCTCATGCACCATTTATTCATGGGCATTGGTTCTGGGATTTGGCAGTACTTCACAACCTCACATCGCTGATGCACTTGCATGGTGCTCATGAAGCAGACTTGTTTTGTAAAACACACCAGAAACTAGCATTGAACAGCTGCTGCAAGGATACTTTATATTGACGCTCAGGCACCCTGTCTTGCCCTGTCTTGGTTTGCCAATTCATGCAATCACACAGCTAGTCACAAAGTCATAGAGACATATAGCACGGAAACAGATTCTTCGGTCCAACTCATCCATGTGGAACAGATATCCTAAATTAATCTAGTCCTTTTTGCCAGCACTTGGCCCATATCCCTCTAAACCCTTCCTATTCATATACCCATCCAGGTGCCTTTTAAATGCTGTAATTGTACCAGCCTCCATCACTTTCTCTGGCAGCTCATTCCATACACACACCACCCTCAGTGTGAAAAATTGCCCCGTAGGTTCTTTTAAAATCTTTCCTCTCTCACCTTGAACCTATGCCCTCTCATTCTGGACTTTCCAAACCCAGGGAAAAGACCTTATCTATTTTCCCCATCCATGCCCCTCATGATTTTATAAGCCTTTCTAAGGTGAACCCTCAGTCTTGAACACTGCAGGGAAAACTGTCCCAGCCTATTTAGCCTCTCCCTATAGCTCAAACCCTCAAACCCTGACAACATCCTCGTAAATCTTTTCTTGCTCAGCTTACCTTGCATTCCAGTAATCCTCAGTCACGATCATATTTATGGCAGATACTTTACATGTGCAGCAAACAAGCAGCTACATCTCAAGGTCTTACTGAAGTAGTCATCACAAAGTATATGAAGGAACCCATCAGTCAGGGGGCCGTGGCACAGTAAGTAAAAGATAGCTTCTGATACCAGTCCAGGCATTTTGTCACAGTGAGGCATCCAGCCAAGGTATTCTCAGTCAGAGGTTCAAGCCCATAAAGTCCAGAGACTGGACCATGTTGGGAGTTGCATGCTGGGGAATGGGGGATGACAGTTGTGAAAGGGAACAACAGTATCTGCAAGGGATGGGGGTACAGTAAGGCATGGATGGCAAGGGCTGAACAGGATATGACCAACATTAGCATGGGCACTTCTTTTGCCACAAGCTGAGGGGAAAGATGGGAAATGCATGCTCATGTAGATGGGTTGGATGGGGACCTTGGGAGGTGTGAAGCCTATAGGTTTCAAGGGAAGGGTTATCAGGAAGGGGGTCTAGATGTTCAGGGTCACCAACATGTAGAGGGAGATGAGAAGCCACTAGTCAAAATGCTCTCACTGTGGTCTTCTATCCTGCTAGATATCAAAAATGGACTTGGAAAAGGAAATGTCTGTAACCACATAGAGTGGGAGGGGTAAGTAAATCAACCTGAGAGCAAAGGGGCTGCAAGATCATCCGATGTGAAGCCCTTTAAGGGAAACAATATTACATAAAGCTCCGTCAACTGTCCATTTGACTCAGACCTATGGAGTCCCTAAACACTGGCCATCTTAATGCATTGATCTCTGTTTGCTATGAAATTCCCTGCCCCAAACATTGCTGACCACGTCATTTGCATCAAGAAGTGCTTGGGAGGATTTAAACTAATAAGGTGGTGGTGGTGGGGGGAGGGGGGGTGGAGTTGCGGTGGGACCCAGGGAGATAGTGAGGAAAGAGATCGATCTGAGATGGGTAGAGCTGAGAACAGAAGTGAGTCAAGCAGTCAGGGCAAGCAGGGACAAGGTAGGACTAATAAATTAAACTGCATCTATTTCAATGCAAGGAGCCTAAAAAGGAAGGCAGGTGAACTCAGGGCATGGTTAGGAACATGGGACTGGGATATCATAGCAATTACGGAAACATGGCTCAGGGATGGGCAGGACTGGCAGCTTAATGTTCCAGGATACAGATGCTACAGGAAGGATACAAAGGGGGGCAAGAGAGGAGGGGGAGTGGCATTTTTGATAAGGGATAGCATTACAGCTGTGCTGAGGGAGGATATTCCTGGAAATACATCCAGGGAAGTTATTTGGGTAGAACTGAGAAATAAGAAAGGGATGATCACCTTATTGGGATTGCATTATAGACCCTCCAATAGTCAGAGGGAAATTGAGAAACAAACTTGTAAGGAGATCTCAGCTATCTGTAAGAATAATAGGGTAGTTATGGTAGGGGATTTTAACTTTCCAAACATCGACTGGGACTGCCATAGTGTTAAAGGTTTAGATGGAGAGGAATTTCTTAAGTGTGTACAAGACAATTTTCTGATTCAGTATGTGGATGTACCTACTAGAGAAGGTGCAAAACTTGACCTACTCTTGGGAAATAAGGCAGGGCAGGTGACTGAGGTGTCAGTGGGGGAGCACTTTGGGTCCAGCGGCTATAATTCTATCGTTTTTAAAATAGTGATGGAAAGGGATAGATCAGAACTAAAAGTTGAAGTTCTAAATTGGAGAAAGGCCAATTTTGACAGTATTAGGCAAGAACTTTCGAAAGCTGATTGGAGGCAGATGTTCACAGGTAAAGGGATGGCTGGAAAATGGAAGACTTCAGAAATTAGATAACAAGAATCCAGAGAAAGTATATTCCTGTCAGGGTGAAAGGGAAGGCTGGTAGGTAAAGGGAATGCTGGCTAACTAAAGAAATTGAGGGTTTGGTTAAGAAAAAGAAGGAAGCATATGTCAGGTATAGACAGGATAGATCAAGTGAATCCTTAAAAGAATATAAAGAAAGTAGGAGTATACTTAAGAGGGAGATCAGGAAGGCAAAACGGGGACATGAGATAGCTTTGGCAAATGGAATTAAGGAGAATCCAAAGGGTTTTTACAAATATGTTAAGGACAAAAGGATAACTAGGGAGAGAATAAGGCCCCTCAAAGATTAGCAAGGGGGCCTTTGTATGGAGCCACAGAAAATGGGGGAGATACTAAATGAATATTTTGCATCAGTATTTACTGTGGAAAAGGATATGGAAGACATAGACTGTAGGGAAATAGATGGTGACATCTTGCAAAATGTCCAGATTACAGAGGAGGAAAGTGCTGGATGTCTCGAAACGGTTAAAAGTGTGTGGGCAGCACGGTGGCACAGTGGTTAGCACTGCTGCCTCACAGCGCCTGTAGACCCGGGTTCAATTCCCGACTCAGGCGACTGACTGTGTGGAGTTTGCACGTTCTCCCCGTGTCTGCGTGGGTTTCCTCCGGGTGCTCCGGTTTCCTCCCACAGTCCAAAGATGTGCGGGTCAGGTGAATTGGCCAAGCTAAATTGCCCGTAGTGTTAGGTAAGAGGTAAATGTAGGGGTATGGGTGGGTTGCGCTTCGGCGGGTCGGTGTGGACTTGTTGGGCCGAAGGGCCTGTTTCCACACTGTAAGTCTAATCTAATCTAATCTAATCTAAATCCCCAGCACCTGATCAGGTGTACCCGAGAACTCTGTGGGAAGCTAGAGAAGTGATTGCTGGGCCTCTTGCTGAGATATTTGTATCATTGATAGTCACAGGTGAGGTGCCAGAAGACTGGAGGTTGGCTAACGTGGTGCCACTGTTTAAGAAGGGCGGTAAAGACAAGCCAGGAAACCATAGACCGGTGAGCCTGACCTCGGTGGTGGGCAAGTTGTTGGAGGGAATCCTGAGGGACAGAATGTACATGTATTTGGAAAGGCAAGGACTGATTTGGGATAGTCAACATGGCTTTGTGCGTGGGAAATCATATCTCATAAACTTGATTGAGTTTTTTGAAGAAATAACAAAGAAGATTGATGAGGGCAGAGCAGTAGATGTGATCTATATGGACTTCAGAAAGACGTTCGACAGGGTTCCCCATAGGAAACTGATTAGCAAGGTTAGATCTCATGGAATACAGAGAGAACTAGTCATTTGGATACAGAACTGGCTCAAAGGTAGAAGAAAGAGGGTGGTGGTGGAGGGTTGTTTTTCAGACTGGAGGCCTGTGACCAGTGGAGCCACAAGGATCGTTGCTGGGCCCTCTACATTTTGTCATTTACATAAATTATTTGGATGCGAGCATAAGAGGTACAGTTAGTAAGTTTGCAGATGACAATAAAATTGGAGGTGTAGTGGACAGAGAAGGGGATTACCTCAGATTACAACAGGATCTGGACCAGATGGGCCAATGGGCTGAGAAGTGGCAGATGGAGTTTAATTCAGATAAATGTGAGGTGCTGCATTTTGGGAAAGCAAATCTAGCAGGACTTATACACTTAATGGTAAGGTCCTAGGGAGCGTTGCAGAACAAAAAGACCTTGGAGTGCAGGTTCATAGCTCCTTGAAAGTGGATTTGCAGGTAGATAGTTTAGTGAAGAATGCGTTTGCTATGCTTTCCTTTATTGATCAGAGTATTGAGTATAGGAGTTGGGAGGTCATGTTGCAGCTGTCAGGACATTGATCAGGCCACTGTTGGAATTTTGCATGCAATTCTGGTCTTCTTCCTATCGGAAAGATGTTGTGAAACTTGGAAGGATTTACAAGGATGTTGCCAGGGTTAGTGGATTGAGCTACAGGGAGAGGCTGAACAGGCTGGGGCTGTTTTCTCTGGAGTGTCGGAGGCTGAGGGGTGACCTTATAGAGGTTTACAAAATTATGAGGTGCTTGGATAGTGTAAATAGACAAAGTCTTTTCCCTGGGAATGGGGGGGGGGGGGTCCAGAACTAAAGGGCATGGGTTTAGGGTGAGAAGGGAAAGATATAAAAGAGACCTAAGGAGCAACATTTTCATGCAGAGGATGGTACGTGTATGGAATGAGCTGCCAGAGGATGTGGTGGAGGCTGGTACAACTGCAACATTTTAGAGGCATTTGGATGGGTATATGAATAGGAAGGATTTGGAGAGATATGGGCCAAGTGCTGGCAGGTGGGACTAGATTGGGTTGGGATATCTGGTCGGCATGGACGGGTTGGACCGAAGGGTCTGTTTACAAGCTGTACATCTCTATGACTCTATGACTCTAATATCGCTCAGAGAGGACAGGACAGGAAATACAAGGCATGCTGTTGGATTAGATTAGATTAGATTAGATTAGATTACTTAGATTACTTACAGTGTGGAAACAGGCCCTTCGGCCCAACAAGTCCACACCGACCCGCCGAAGCGCAACCCACCCATACCCCTACATTTACCCCTTACCTAACACTACGGGCAATTTAGCATGGCCAATTCACCTGACCTGCACATCTTTAGACTGTGGGAGGAAACCGGAGCACCCGGAGGAAACCCACGCAGACACGGGGAGAACGTGCAAACTCCACACAGTCAGTCGCCTGAGTCGGGAATTGAACCCGGGTCTCAGGCGCTGTGAGGCAGCAGTGCTAACCACTGTGCCACCGTGCCACCCATAAATGTTGGATTAGCTAAAATACCATCATCAGAACCACTGCCATGTTGACACCTTGTTCATCTAACTTACAGATGCTGCAGCGGGCTCTCAGCACAAAAATCAGTCCATGGTGCATCCTGGCTGCCTATGAAAGTCGGCATCATGACATTCAGGGCTTCACAGAAATGCAAACAACTGTATATATGGTCAAAATAGTAAATTTATAAAACATACCAAACAACATACAGTGCAGGGTTACTCATACCAAAGTGCACTCGATGAGTTTGTTCCTCCTGCCCCCCCCCAATACTTACCCTCTTAGTATAGTCCCTGGTTCCACAGTTGGGGTGGAGGGAACAACAAAGCCAATAATCCCTGATGGTTTAATTGGATGATCCTGGGGGCACTTGTGTCTGGAAGGCCTAGATATACCAAGGATCTTCTTGCTAGAGGCAAGTGTGAGAAGGACTGCTGTAAATATGCTTGAGCAGCACAAAAATATTCTTTAGCAGCACAAGATCAAGAATATTGTAACCTCTGCTGTTTCAAAGGCAAGTAGTTTGACAAAAAAAAATGCTAGCTTTATCAGCAATGTGCACATCCCACAAATGAAAGGAAAATGCTGGATCAAGGTATCTCAGGACTTCTGCCCCCCCCCCCCCCCCCCATCCCTATAACCATGCATTTCCTATGACTAATCCACTTAGCCTGCACAATCCTGGACACTATGGACAATTTACCATGGCCAGTCCACCTAACCTGCACATGTTTGGACTGTGGGAGACACACACACACACACACACACACACACACACACACACACACACACACACACACACACACACACACACACAATTGAACCTGGGTCTACTTTAGGTTATGTTATCTGGAACTTATTTATGACTTTGCTTTATCCTTAGCCACTGTGGTCCCTGTGTATTCAAAACCCAGCTTCTCTCCTTCCCAATCTACTTACAGAACAACAATCTTTTAAATGTCTGGAACACTTATGAGTCACTTAACATTTTCTCCAACAGTCGCATTTAGCATTCAACAAGTCCTACATGCTTACCACTTACCAGAATCTTACCAGAACAAATATAATCTCTGGGAGTCAAAAGCAAACAATCTGAACCACAGTGCCATTTTGCCCTGCTTTCGTTTCAGGTCTACCATAATCAGGAATACGTAAATGCTACTTATACAGAAAACAAGTTTCTCTCTGTGTACAGTTACAGTGAAGTAGGATCAATCACAAATAGTTTCATGGTCACCATTACCAAGACTGGCTTTGATTCTAGATCTTATTAATTAAATTTAACCCCCCAACCCCCCCCATTCCAACTTCTGCATGAGTCATGCAGATAAGAATCATTCTTGGCAATGATCCCTTACATGGCTGGGTGCCCTACAGGCAACTAGGACTAATAGAAGAAGCAACAAATTGCTGGTGTTCATATTTACTTCAACTTATTTTGATAATGATTGAATATTTCACATTGACACAAACACAAATTAAATGTACTGATGTTACTTTACTACATTAATAATTCACTCTTCCTGCCATAGTGGTGGCAATATGTACTTTCCAGCCTCATGACCTCCAACATTTCATGGGAAATCATAAACTGCAAGTTACCGTCTAAGTCATACAACATCCTGACTTGGAACTATATGCTTCTTGATGCTACTTCTTAAAGTGCGTGGTACTATAGACAAGCATTTTATTTGTCAGTGAAGCTCTTTGCCATATGTCGCCCTTCACCTCTTTGCAGAAGTTCTGATCATAGCCGAAGCCTACACAATTTCAACAGCAATCCCTTTCTCTGCTTTATTAAAATTAGCTCTGACTGAACATAAACAGTCTGTTATGATTTGTTATACTTTATGAATTCTTCTCAAAAGTGTTGGAAATCAGAAAATCATTGAGACATTTAAAAATATTTGGAACATTTTGGAATTTGTGAGCCATAAAATTGTAGAGGAAAATTTCAGAGGAAACTGGGTGTGGGAATGTGTGTACCCACATCCTAAGATGAAGAGTTGTCAAATGAATGTATTTCCTCAGTCTTGTTTGAACATGCTTTTATATAATTATGAAAAAAAAATCAAAACCAAAATGCCTGTTTTATACTCTGTTATTTCAGGAACTATGAGTAATCTGTATTGCAAGTAGACCCATAGTAAACAGAGACCACAGACACTTTTTTCTGCCAAAGTTAAGGTAAAAATAAATAATTGTTAAAATGTCAGAAAAGGAGAGAATCTTAAGGTTAAATAATTTAGATCTGTCTATATTGTTTAGTCTGCATTCTATGCTTTAAAAGCAAGTTGGACCAGCTGAATGCCATCACAGATTTAAGGGTGAAACTTAATTAATTTTATTAATTTGTTTCAATACAGACTTGACCATGTCTGCAATAGTAAGACTGAATGTGTCTATCTTTTAGCTATTCATTTTTAAAGTTCTTTTCCCCCCAACTGTTCAAGCTGTGTTAATAATCCTTTTTTGCAAATGCACTTACTCCTCAAGCCACTTTATTAACATCTGGCATGGGTACATTTTCACAGATAACCTGCCTCAATGGCTTTCCTTCACGAATGAACTAATTATGATTTAGTCCAGTCCACATATTCCATTAGTGTTTGCTGAATTTTAACTAGCATCACAATCTGTTGCTGCTTCAATTCTTTTCTTTAGTGCACTGGCAGTGTAACATTGAAACTACAGCCTTAGCTAAGATTAGTTAAGTCAACATAACTCAGGAATCAAAGCTGGAATTTTCTGTCAGAATGAGTAAGTGCATGGTTCCTTTCCCAATGAAGCAACAGGGAAATCCATCCTTTAAATTGAATAGCCACTTGTATTAGCAAACGCCAAGCATTCTTGAGTTTATGTAAGTGACAACATTAATGCTTCATATCATTTGCTCTGTTTGATTATAATGCTTCACATTCATGAAGAATTTGCCACAGCTTCCAGTTACATGGGAGTTTAATGCCTGCAACTGATTAGACTGTTGCATCTTTACACTTTTATAGACCTAATGCAGTTTACCAGCTAGAAAAGCACTACTGATCTCAGTCAGATTATAATGTCTTCCAATATGTATTTTATAGTCTTATCCAAGTCTGATCAGCAGGGGGCAAGAACATACAATTTTCAAATATCCATTGCCTCATGAAGAAAAATGATTAGAAACATTTAGAACATTGTTGGTAGTTTACATGTGGGAACAAACTTGAAACTCTGAGTTTTTGTTTTTATTTTTCTTTCTCATCTGGAAGTTCCTTGTCTTCATAGTAGAACTGTTGCAAAAAATAAGCTTTTCTATCTACTCTTTAGTTGCGCATGCACTTAGAGATTGACACTCCCTGATGAGCAACACAAATGAATGGTTTTTAATTTAAGATTAGAATATGAAGAATTTGGGGGAAAGGACTGGAAAACTCATCTGGAAACAGTTCTCTACCTAATGTTTAGGAAGAACATATGGAGCTAATCATATAGACTGATGCAACAAAATGCTACGGGTTAGATAGCCTGCGATTAGAATCTTTTCTTCAATTTGAATTTCTGAACAAAAAATTAACTTAAAATGTTCTGTGAAGTTGAAACATGAGCCTTCCAGCTTATATATACATAACGACGAATTCCCTGTCCTTACGGCCTTTATTGCACTGAAAAACAGGAACACAGGAGTCATGATTCATGACTAGATTCCAACCATGGTATCCTCCTTTCTTCAACTTCTCCCAACCCCCCACCCAACATCCTCTTCCCATTCTGATTTTCAGACACACTTCAATCTGGACAGCTGGAGTGCTCACTGGAGGCAAATGAGAACTCATGGATAAATGTTAATTGGAGTCAGATGGCATAACTGTGACCCCCAGCACTGTTTTCATCTTCCTGCTTTTTGTTCTGCAGCTCATTGTGGGTTTGCTGCTTACAGATTTTTACAATGAATGTCTTTGTTATAGGTACTGCAAAGTTTTTTCTTATGTTCCTCACAACTTCTGCTTCCTTCACTTACAGCACCTACAGCTTTAAAATTGACCACCCTGCTTGGTTCTCCAACTTCATGCTGACATACGATTGATAGGCATTGGCTGCTCACTGAGTGAAGTCCCTCCACGACAATGGTATGGCTTCCATAAGTACTGACTTCTTCAAGCCAAGCAGCACATGCCTTTTTGGCTGTCCACCTGATTTATATTAGAATGAGAAAACCTTCCCTACCCATAGGTTAATTTCCCATAGTATGAATTCCTAACTATCAAACATTCTTTTGTATCCTCCCAGTAATCACTCAAGTTGGCATGGCTGCAGGAAAATGGCAGTTTACAATTCTTTAGATTGTTTCAACCATGGAAAAAGGTAAAAGAGTAAAAGGAAATTCTCAACCTGTGTAGAGAACAGAATTTATCTCTCTTTTTCCTCTATCTAACTTAACTCTGCTTCTGTCTCCACAGACGCTGATTGACTAATTGAATACTTCCTGTAGCACCAATGGTAGCCACAGCTGAGGTTACTATCTCCAGGATAGGATACCTTCACGTCCGAGCACCCTTGAAAGCAGTTAGTTGAGTTGCTAGTATGTGGCAAGTAAACCCTTTCAATCAGTTGGTGGAGCGGAGAAGAGTTTTATGGTGCATGATGGTCCCTTTATGGTTGTGGTCAACGATTGCCCCCTCTATGTGATACTCTATCGATGCCCAGAAAGGAGGGACACACTGAACCTGTAGGGAGGACCCCAGGAACTGGCTTCGATTCCACCCTTGGGTGGAGTTTGTACATTCTCCCTGTGCTTGTGTGGGTTTCCTCTGAATGCTCCAGTTTCCACATACAGTCCAAACACGTGCACACTAAATGGATTGGCCATGCTAAATTGCCCATAGTGTCCAGGGATGTGCAGGTTAGGTGGATTAGCCATGGGAAATGTAGGATTATAGGGGTGTGGGTCTGAGTCGGATGCTCTTTAGAGGGTTGGTATAGACTCAATGGGCTGAATGGCCTGCTTCCACACTGTAGGGATTCTAATTTCCTTTTCTTTCTTTGTTTACCTTCTCAAATACTTCTCACATTTCAAATTCTTGAATAAGATTACCCCTCCATCGTCTCCTTTCATTGGAATGTATGCCAACTTTATATTTTCTACCATCACACTTTAATCCTCTTAACCCCAGTATAATTCTGGTGAATATACACATTTTATCCAAGATAAAATAAATACTTCCTGGGGTCCTGGTCCTAAAATTGAAAGCAATATTCCAAATCTGGTCTAAGCAACTGAATATTCTGTTTCTTTGTTCACAGTTTATACCTTCCTTAGTTCCACAATCATGATTTGGAAAGTTGGCTGTTCACATGCTACTCAGAGAAACTTCCTCCACACCAAAGACGTAGCCGTGGGCATCTGCATGCGACCCAGCTACACCTGCCTTTTGGTTGGGTACATGGAACAGCCCATCTTCCACAGCTACACCAGCACCATTCCACAGCTTTTCCTCCGTTACACCGATGACTGTATGGGCACTACCCCATGCTCCCACGAGGAGTTTGAATAGTTCATCAACTTCACCAACACCTTCCATTCTGACCTCAAGTTCACCTGGACCATCTCAGACACTTCCTTCTCCTACCTGGACCTCTCCATCTCCATTTCCAGCGACTGACTCAACACAGACATGCAGTACAAACCTACTGACTCCCACAGCTACCTGGACTGCACCTCTTCCCACCCTGCCTCCTGTAAAATTCCTCTACCTCCACCGCATGTGCTCCCAGGAGGACCAATTCAACCCTGGAACATTCCAGAAGACCTCCTTCTTCAAAGACCGTAATTTCCCTTCCCATGTTGTTGAAAATGCCCTTCAACACAGCTCCTCCACTTCCCGCACTTCCGTCCTTGAACCCGACCTCTCCAATTGCAACAAGGACAGAAGCGCCCTGGTCCTCGCCTTCCACCACACCAACCTCCAGAGACACTGCATCATCATTCACCATTTCCACCACCTACAAACAGACCCCACCACCAGAGATATATTTCCCTTCCCACCCCTATCTGCATTTCAGAGAGACCATTCCCTCTGTGATTCACTTGTTAGATCCATGCCTCCCACTAACACACTCTCCCCTTCTCGCACCTTCCCCTGCCATTGCAAGAAGTGCAAAACCTGCGCCTACACCTCCCCCCTCACCCCTGTCCAAGGCCTCAAAGGATCCTTCCACATCCAACAGAAATTTACCTGTGCTTCAACACACTTCATCTACTGTATCTGTTGCACCCAATGTGGTCTCCTTTACATTGGGGAGACAGGACACCAACTTGCAAATGGTTTCAGAGAACATCTCTGGGACACTCACACTGACCAACCCCACTGCCCCATGGCTGAACACTTTAACTCCCCCTCCCATTCTGCCAAGGACATGCAGGTCCTGGACCTTCTCCATTACCAAACCCTAACCACCCACACCTGGAGGAAGAACACCTCATCTTCCACCTTGGGACCCTCTAACCACATGGGATCAATGTGGATTTCACCAGTTTCCCCATTTCCCCTCCCCCCATCTTATCCCAGTTCCAACCTTCCAACTCGGCACTGCCCTCTTGAACGGTTCTACCTGTTTATCTTCCTTCCCACCTATCTGCTCCACCCTGCTCTCCAATCTATCACTTTCACCCCCATCTTCATCCACCTCCTGCATTCCCAGCTACCTTCCCCCCGCCAGCCCCAGCCTCCTCCCATTTATCTCTCAGCCCCCTTGGCCAACAAGCCTCATTCCTGATGAAGGGCTCATGCCTGAAACGTCGACTCTCCTGCTGCTTGGATGTTGCCTGACCTGCTGTGCTTTTCTAGCATCACACTCTTCGACTCTGCTCACATGCCACTCCCAGTACTGTTTAAGAACCACTTTACAATATTCCCTTCTCACACGCAAGCATATTATCAGCTGATCACAATGCAAAGATTCAAGAATTCCTGCATTGAAAATTCTTAGGCATGAAACAGCTCCATATCAAAGCATTTGGAAAATGACAGGAAGCATCTTAAGAAATAAAAGTAAAACGTGTTTCATGAAACCCCTATGAAATCACACCTTCTAAATGACAAGGCCAAGTAATCATAATCGTTGTCCATGTCTAGGACATCAACCAGTTTATCTATTAAAAACACTTCACACAAGAGCTGTTGTTGGTGAGAAGGACAAAGGGACACAGAATTCGGTTTGTGGTTTAATTCAATCTTATTAACAAAATATTCCTTATTAAAAACACCTCTGTGAGCCTTTCCCAAAGTTTGGCTCATGTTGCCACCTCTGGCCATCTGAGTATAAGTGCCCCCCTCCCCAATTTTGGGTGGCCCTTGTACATGTCTCTTGCTTCCTCACATAGGTTGAATCTTTTGGACTCCTTGTAATCCTTGGTCAGGTGACCCTCCTGTTTGTAGTTCCTTTACAGTCCTCTGCCATATGCCCTGCCCTCCTTTAGGCTCAGTGCACTCTAGACTGCCCTGCATACATCAGGTAATCTCTGCTCCCTCCAATCACCAAGCTGGAGGGTGGGTGGAGGATGTTCCCATTGGTATCCACCTTCAGGGTCAATGACTAATCTGGGTCTGAAGGAGGATCGGTTTAGGGGCCGCTTCCCCCAGTTCCCCTGGAAGCACATGGAGTTGAAGGGTGTTGCTTTGTGCTCCATAAGCCTTTAATTGATGAGCATGTTATCACTCAGTCTCTCCTGTATTTAGAAAAGTTTTGTATATGGACGGACTGGCCTTGTCTATCACTGAGTGGGGGCAGGAATGTTCCTGGCTGGAAATCATGATGTGGAGGTGCTAGTGTTGGACTGGGGTGTACAAAGTTAAGAATCACACAGCATCAGATTATAGTCTAACAGGTTTGTTTGGAAGCACACTAGCTTTCGGAGTGTTGCTCCTTCATCAGGTGGGTGTGCAGTATAAGGTTGCAAGACACAGAATTTATAGCAAATATGGCTGGAAAATTTGTAACATTATCTGCTGTCCTACCTCAAACTCTACCGGTTTACTTTCCTATTGAGGTACACCTTACTCAGCTTTCTCCTTTTTGCTGGTCTATGGCTGTTGCTTTGTGTGCAGCCTTTTTTTGAATAGAATTTTCACAGTTTTCTTGTGGCAGAGGGCTTTGACCTCAGACTCTGTCAAGTCCAGTCCCATTAAGGGTTCAATACCTCTTGTGGGGTGTCCAGTAATTAGAACGTCAGGGTGAATCCAGTTGAACAGTCAGGTGAGTTTTTTATGAGCATGTGGACAAGTTCCAGGTTGAGTTGTTTGGTGACCTTTCAGGGTGTGATTCATTCTCTCTCCAAGCCCACTGGATCGAGGATGGTAGATGACTTGGAACCTTTGCGTAATGACAAACATATTCATCATCACTAGCATTACTTGGACCATGAAATGGATTCCCTGGTCCTATTCTACACTGCAGGGAAGACCCCCATCTAGTAGTAGATGTGATCTATATGGCATTCAGTAAGGCGTTCAACAAGGTTCCCCTTGGGAGGCTGATTAGCAAGGTTAGATCTCATGGAATACAGGGAGAACTTGCCATTTGGATACAGAACTGGTTCAAAGATAGAAGAAAGAGGGTGGTGGTGGAGGGTTGTTTTTCAGACTGGAGGCCTGTGACCAGTGGAGTGCCACAAGGATCAGTGCTGGGTCCTCTACTTTTTGTCATTTACATAAATGATTTGGATGCGAGCATAAGAGGCACAGTTAATAAGTTTGCAGATGACACCAAAATTGGAGGTGTAGTGGACAGCGAAGAGGGTTACCTCAGATTACAAAAGGATCTGGGCCAGATGGGCCAATGGGCTGAGAAGTGGCAGATGGAGTTTAATTCAGATAAATGCGAGGTGCTGCATTTTGGGAAAGCAAATCTTAGCAGGACTTATACACTTAATGGTAAGGTTCTAGGGAGTGTTGCTGAACAAAGAGACCTTGGAGTTCAGGTTCATAGCTCCTTGAAAGTGGAGCCGCAGGTAGATAGGATAGTGAAGAAGGCGTTTGGTATGCTTTCCTTTATTGGTCAGAGTATTGAGTACAGGAGTTGGCAGGTCATGTTGTGGCTGTACAGGATATTGGTTAGGCCACTGTTGGAGTATTGCATGCAATTCTGGTCTCCTTCCTATTGGAAAGATGTTGTAAAACTTGAAAGGGTTCAGAAAAGATTTACAAGGATGTTGCCAGGGTTGGAGGATTTGAGCTATAGGGAGAGGCTGAACAGGCTGGGGCTGTTTTCCCTGGAGAATTGGAGGCTGAGGGGTGACCTTCTTAAGGTTTACAAAATTATGAGGGGCATGGATAGAATAAATAGACAAAGTCTTTTCCCTGGGGTCAGGGAGTCCAGAGCTAGAGGGCATGGGTTTAGGGTGAGAAGGGAAAGATATAAAAGAGACCTAAGGGCAACTTTTTCATGCAGAGGGTGGTGCGTGTATGGAATAAGCAGCCAGAGGATGTGTTGGTACAATTGCAACATTTAAGAGGCATCTGGATGGATATATGAATATGAAGGGTTTGGAGGGATATGGGCCGGGTGCTGGCAGGTGGGACTAGACTGGGTTGGGAGATCTGGTCTTTATGGACAGGTTGGACCAAAGGGTCTGTTTCCATGCTGTACATCTCTATGACAATGACTCTATAATGAAGACATGCTGCATTGGGATGTTCACTGCAACTTTAGCATTGTTGATTCGATTGGCACCGCCTCAACCCATTTGCTAAAAATGTTCACAAGAAGGAGTTATCGTTCTTTAGAACTAGAGGGATTGAAGGGAATGGGGAGAATGCAGGATCAGCCATGAGCTTAATGAATGGTGGTGCAGGTTCAAAGGGTAGAATGGCCTCCTCTTGTTTTTTTGAATGTTTCAGTGAAGCACAGATGCTTTTCTAAGTTACAGGTGTGATACGTGTTGTCAGTGATGGTTCAGTTGGAAGCTGTCATTTCTAATCTGGAAGGAGGTTCAGAAAAGATGCACAAGGATGTTGCCAGGATTGGAGGATTTGAACAATAGGGAATGACTGAATAGGCTGGGTCTGTTTTCCCTGGAGCGTCGAAGGCTAAGGGGTGACCTTACAGAGGTTTACAAAATCATGAGGAACATAGATAGGATAAATAGACAAAGTCTTTTCGCTGGGGTGGGGGTATTCAGAACCAGAGGACATAGGTTTAGGATGAGGGGGAAAGATATAAAAGGGACCTAAGGGGCAACTTTATCACACAGAAGGTGGTGCATGTATGGAATGAAGGGTCTGTTTCCGTGCTGTCTATCTCAATGACTCTATGACCTTATATATATTTACACACACCTTTAAAGGATGGTGGGGAGGCTAATGCAGTCTATTTGAAGGCCACTGAATGGTCCTACTCCTTGCTTAGTATGTCTTAACTCTCCTTTATTGGCATTCTTCTATGGATTGTCCTACGTGCAGACAACACAATTTTCAGCATAATGTTTTACTTCTTTTCATCTCTGGCCACCAACACAATCCCTTAACTCTTTCAGTCTTGTCTTCTTTCCCTTGATAACCCTGGACATCGTGGCATTGATAAATCACTTGAGTTCAGTCCTAGACCAGTACCACATACTGTCCATCTTTGAAGTCCACTCTTAGTCCTTCCATTTGCTATCTGAAGTAGGGATCATTGCCTCCTGTACTTGCTTTAACTTGGTGTTGCTGCTTTGAGCCTGTACCAGATGTTCAACCTTGGTTTTGGCTCACTGTGACAGTATCTATTTGTTCTGGAATTGGGGCGGGGGGGGGAACTGCCAAGGTTCTCCTTCATGGGCACATTTGCTTGGCCAATTTGTCTACACTTACGTTCCCAGTTGGGGAAGATCAGTGGTGGGTTCTAACCTTAATGATGCCGTATTTGTGCCCTTGGGCAGATTGGAGAATAAATTTGAGCAGGGGTGCAGATGATACTGGTTTCTAGTCTGCCAGGATGAATACTCTGCCTGAGTGTCTCTCTGCTGTTGGGAAATATTTCAGGGTGGCTGACCATGTAGGTTACAGTTGCTAACTAGGGGTTTGCCTCTATGGTTCTCCATATATATAACACATCATGTCTCTCATTGTCCATTCTCCACCATAGAGGATCCATCTTCAAATATTCTTCTGGGTGATCATTGGACCCGAAAGGTTAATTCTGATTTCTCTCCACAGATGCTCCCAGAACTGCTGAGACATTCCAGCAATTTCTTTTTTATTCTCTCTTCAGCTCCCCAGGTTACCTTGGGTCTTCCCCTGTTTAGTTTTGGCATAAATTGTCCCTTGGGGACATTTTTGCCACTACCTGTCACTCTATAGCTCAAATAGTCACTCAAACATTGGTCACTTTGGGACATTTGACTGCAATGTTCTGATCCCATGATATTAGGATCCAGCGCAATATGCAGTTTTGGCTAAATGGAGCAACTTTAATCCTGACATCTAGCAAAGGTTCAATGGGGGGAGAGCTCTATCAGAATAATAAGGGCATTCAGGCTGATAATATACAAAAAATGTTGTACCAACCAGAACATGACTAGCAAGTACTTCTCGCATATAGAGAAGCTCTGTTCTGCTGGTAAAAGAATCTTGGGCTTCCAGTCCAAGTTTATTGTGTTGTTCTTGGTGAAGCCCAGCTGTCAGCGTGTGATCCATGGCTGCAACTTCCAAGGTGAAGGGACATTCTGGGTTGGGTGGCTGGAGTGGGGAGTCTGTGCTAGGGCCTGTTTAAATTCAGCAACACTTCCCGTGTGCTTTTCTGTCCATTCCTCAACATTGAGTCCATGGAGAATCCTTGGTTGATTGGTGCTGTTGAAAATCATACAGGGGGCAGCTGTGGGCTCAGACATATTTCTATACCAACAGTGCCACAGAAAATGGGGTTATATAAGTAGTTGGATTATTGTTCTGGACATCCTGCTAGGTTATGGGGTCAGGGCAGGGTAAGATCCTAGGGATGCCAAATGATCTACTCCATCTGGAAAGGGAGAAGGGAGTTCCCAATCTTCATCATTCTTGGCATTTCTACAGGCTTGTTCGTCCATTTCCTCTCAGCCAATCTCATAATGACTGTTTCCATCTGATTTTATTGTCCAAAATGCGCTTATCTTTCCCTTTTGCAGGGCAAGTTAGAATCATAGAAGTATAGAATCCCTACAGTGCAGAAAGAGGCCATTTGGCCCTTCAGGTCTGCACTGACCTTCCAAAGAGCATCCCACCCAGACCTCCTTACTGTTGTAACTCCACATTTGGCATGGTTAATCCACCTGACCTGCACATCTTCAGACTATGGGAGGAAACCCACACAGAACATAGAACATAGAATATTATAGCACAGTACAGGCCCTTTGGCCCTTGATGTTGCGCTGACCTGTGAAATCAATCTGAAGCCCATCTAACCTACATTACATTATCATCTGTATGTTTATCCGATGACCATTTAAATGCCCTTAACGTTGGCGAGTCTACGATTGTTGCAGGCAGGATGTTCCATGCCCTTACTACACTCTGAGTAAAGAAACTACCTCTGACATCTGTCCTATATCTATCACCCTTCAATTTATAGTGCTTTCCACTTGTGCCTACCATCACCACCCAAGGAAGAAGGCTGTCACTGTCCACCTGATCTAATCCTCTGATCATCTTGTATGTCTCTGTAAAGTCTCCTCTTAACCTTCTTCTCTGTAACAAGAACAGCTTCAAGTCCCTCAGCCTTTCCTCATAAGACCTTCCCTCCATACCAGGCAACGGCCTGGTAAATCTCCTCTGCACCCTTTCCAAAGCTTCCACACCCTTCCTATAATGCAGTGACCAGAACTGCACGCAATACTCCAAGTATGGTCACACCAGAGTTTTGTACAGCTGCAATATGACATAATGGTTCCAAAACTCAATCCCTCTAGCAAGAAAAGCTAATACACTGTACACCTTCTTAACAACCCTATCAACCTGGGTGGCAACCTTTAGGGATCTATGTACATGGACACCAAGAACTCTCTGCGCATCCACACTATCAAGAATCTTACCATTAATCCAGTACTCCATGTTCCTGTTACTCCTTCCAAAGTGAACCACCTCGCAGTTTTTCACATTAAACTCCATTTGCCACCTCTCAGCACACGTCTGCAATTTATCAAGTCCCTCTGTAACCTGAAACATCCTTTTGTAGTGTCCACAACTTCACCGACCTTAGAGTCATCCACAAATTTACTAACCCATTCTTCTAAGACCTCATCCAAATAATTTATAAAAAGGACAAACAGCAGTGGCCCCAAAACAGATCCTTGCAGTACAGCACGAGTAACTGGACTCCAGGATGAATATTTTCTATCAATCACCACCCTCTGTATTCTTACAACTAGCCAATTTCTGATCCGAACCGTTAAATCACCCTCAGTCCCACACCTTCTGTGTTTTGTGTAATAGCCAAATGTGGGGAACCATATCAAATAATTTACTGAAGTCCATATACACCACATCAACTGCTTTACCCGCATCACCTTCTCAAAGAACTCAATAAGGTTTGTGAGGCATGACTTAGCTTTCACAAAACCATGTTGACTATTCCTAATCAAATTATTCCTTTCTAGATTATTATAGATCCTTTCCAACACTTTACCCACAACCAAAGTAAGTCTCACTGGTTGTTTAATTACCTGTGTTCTCTCTACTCCCCTTCTTGAACAAGGGGGACAACATTTACTATCTTCCAGTCTTCTGGCACTATTCATGTAGACAATGACAACATAACGAACAAAGCCAAAGGCTCTGCAATCTCCTCCCTATCTTCCCAGAGAATCCTAGGATAAATCCCACCCAGCCCAGGGGACTTACCTATTTTCACACTTTCCAGAATTGCTAACACCTCTTCCTTGTGAACCTCAATCCTGTCTCATCTAATAACCTATACTTCAATATTCTCCTCACAACATTGAATTTGTCCTGTGTGTATATTGATGAAAATTTTTCATTTAGCACCTCTCCTATCTCCTCGGATCACAAGCACAACTTCCCACTGCTGTCCTTGACTGGCCCTAATCTTTCTGTAGTCATTCTTTTATTCCTATAGAAAGCTTTAGGGTTTTCCTTGACCTTATCTACCAACAACTTCTCATGACCCCTCCTGGCTCTTCTTCACTCTCTCTTTAGGCCCTTCCTGGCAAACTTGTAACTATCAAGTGCTCTAACTGAGCCTTCACTTCTCATCTTTACATAAGCCTTCTTTTTCCTCTTGACAAGAGATTGAACTTTTTTTAGTAAACCACGGTTCCCTTGCTCAACCACTTCCTCCCTGCCTGACAGGTACATACTTATCAAGGACACACAGTAGCTGTTCCTGGAATAAGCTCCGCATTTCAATTCTGCCCATCTCCTGCAGTTTCCTTCCCCATCCTACGCATCCTAAATCCTGCCTAATTGTATCATAATTGCTTTCCCTCAGCTATAACTCTTGTCCTGCCTTTCCATCCCGAAAGTAAACATAACTGAATTGTGGTCACTATCATCAAAGTGCTCACCTACCTCCAAACCTAACACCTGGCCTGGTGCATTACCCAGGACCAAATCCAATGTGACCTCGCCTCTTGTTGGCCTATCTACATACTGTAACAGGAAACCCTCCTGCACATATTAGACAAAAACTGACCCATCTAAAGTACTTGAACTATAACATTTCAAGTCAATATTTGGAATGTTAAAGTCCCCCATAGCAACTACCCTGTTACTCTCGCTCCTCTCCAGAATCATCTTTGCAATCCTTTCCTCTACGTCTCTGGAACAATTCGGAGTCATATAGAAAACTCCTAACAGGGTAACCTCACCTTTCCTATTTCTAACGTCAGCCCATACTACCTCAATGGACGAGTCCTTATCAAACATCCTTTCTGCCACTGTAATACTGTCCTTGACTAACAATGCCACACACCACCCCCTTTTACCACCTTCCCTGTTCTTACTGGAACATCTAAACCCCAGAACCTGCAACAACCATTCCTGTCCCTGCTCTATCCATGTCACCAAAATGGCCACACCATCGAAGTCCCAGGAACCAAACCATGCTGTAAGTTCACCCACCTTATTCTGGATCTCCTGGCATTGAAGTAGACACACTTCAACCCACCTTCGTACACTTACAGCTTACACTGGATTTCAGAGGTCTGCGGGTACACTCCTGCAACCTTGAAACTTTATTCATGACCTCACTACTCTCAACCTCCTATACACTGGAGCTACAATTCAGTTTTCCATCCCCCTTCTGAATTAGTTTAGACCCTCCTGAAGAGCATTAACACATCCCCACCCCCCGCCCAGGACATGGGGAAAATGTGCAAACTCCACACAGACAGTCTCCCAAGGTAGGAATTGAACCCGGGTCCCTGGCGCTGCGAAGCAGGGGTGCTAACCACTTGCCAATTAAAGTTTTGACTTTAACTTTTCAATCTCTCACTGACATTTTGGATGTTCTGCAGTGCATGGGCTCTGTGTTTTTTTAGCCCGGCTTCTGCAGGACTCTGAGTGCAATGTGCATTTCTCGGCCAGATGGTGCACAGCTTTTTGGGCCGTGTCCCAATTATTGATTGCATGCTGTGCCTCCCAGTGTGCCCTATCTCACTGAGGTCTGAGACTGTCCCCAAAGTGTACCATGTTATCTTAGTTCCTCTGCTTTTGACTCTTACTTTCTCCAATTCCTGCTTCACTTTTTCCCAAGAATAAGCTATTCATTAGGAAGAGCTGATACTTGATGAAGAGCTTATGTTTGAACCGTTGACTCCCCTGCTCATCGGATGGTGCCTGACCGGCTGTGCTTTTCCAGCACCTTTTCGACTCTGATCTCCAGCATCTGCAGTCTTCACTTTTACCTCACTTTTTCCTGCTCCTTACTTAACATCCTCTCACCTGCTCCATGCAGCTGGCTATCACTATAGACTTGCTGAGGTTTGAATTGCACTTCCCTTCAGTTTTCCACACCATCTCCCTGCATTTCAGTCCTGCAGGTCCCAGACGTAATATTTGTTATGTTCAACCCACTTGGGCCTTCTCTTATTTAGTACCTTCTGAGTACCTCCTCCCTCTCTGAGCACTGTGCCATTTCTTTTTTTTTCTTCCTAATTTCCTGCTCTCTCCTTCTCTCTCTCCTTCTCTGATGCTCTGTTTCACTCTGGGTCCTTTACCCTGTATTAATTGCTTTTTTATTTCTCTGTGACATTGGGTTCTCAACCTTTATGACTATCTCTTACCTTGTCGGTCCATGACCTTACTCTAGCTTCTCTATACCCAAGTAGTTCCCCAACCTCAATATCTGTTTTCACTCCACTTCGAGTGTCCCCTGGCCATGTTCTGTGTTCGGCTTCCTTGCCTCTTTTTTTCAAGACTTCCTTTTCCGTGGGTCCCCAGTCCTATATAACCCTGGCTGTTTGTCCTCCTCACATTACATGTTCTTGGCTTATGACCGAATCACTGGTCAGAAACCTTTATTCTCTTGCAACAACTTGAAGCCTGGCCATCACGTGGGACATCTTACACTGGATTTCAGAGGTTGACACAAACACTTCTAATCAAAGCCGACCCTGAAAGATAAAGTTATCCACACTTTAAACACTTTGAACAGTTTATGTAATTAAAACGCTTTACTCGAGTGCTCTTGTCAGTGAGATAGACAATGGGAGATAGAATTCGATTTGTGATTCAACTCGATTTTATTAACAAAATATTCCTTATTAAAGGCATCATATGAGTATTTCTCAAATTCTTATAATATTTACTGTCTATCTATCTTTATCCACCTGAGAAAGGGTATTACCCACAACAATCCATGTGCTTGAACTGGGCCAAACTTTTTCCTCTCTGCTGTGGGGCTGGCTCTCTTCTACAAAGGTAGGTCTTGAAATTCATGGGTTATCTCTTCCTTTGGTTCCACATGGTCTTCTGCCAAGGGCGTTATTGTGAGTCTTACTGTGAGTATTCACTAAGTGGGTATGTTTCCAGATATGTGTTTCTATCCCCCTTAGCCTGGACCTTCCAGAATGTTCTGTGGTTTTTGGCCAATGGGATTGTGAGCTGGTTTCAAATCATCCAATGGGATGATGCCAACAGCTTCACTGGTCCCATGCCATGAAGTGTAAAGTGCACATCCTCAGACACTGGCTGGAAGTCAAGGTGTCATAATGTCTGATTGATACTTCCCCACTTCACTACCCTTGGACTAGTTGTAACTGGTTCTCCCTAAACCTTTGTGATCTCTTTGACTTCTGCTTCCACTGTTCTCTGTAGCCAATAGTTGCTGCCTGCTGTTTAGCTTAGTTCGGCTAATTTTCCGTCAGGATTGATTTCTCCTGTGGGTCAATTTAGAATATCCAATTTTGAGCCTGTCATTATTTTACCATATATTTGTGAGTAAAAAAGTTTTCCATTAGTTTTTTTTACCAGTGTATAAAAATGTACAGTTGCAAGTTGACAATTTGCCTAATATTATATTTGTTGGCCCAAGGACCACCAAATGACAGGTGATGGTAGTGCCTAGGAGAGCAGTGGAGACCTAATGAAGACATGTCTGGATGAAAAATCTTCATAATATGCATTGCTGCCTGTTCCTGGGCCTCAAAATCTTCCCTGGTTTGTGCCTCAGATCAGTCCAGGGCCAACTTTGTTTCCTTACCATTATACGACCTTACTTTGTTTACAGCTGGCTTGAGTATCCTACTGCAGCACTGCTAACAATTTCTTATTCAGCAGAAATCCCAGCAGGACGTGGCTTTTTCAAAATTGACCTTTAACCTTTGCTCACCTCAAAGCTGAGTCCATATGGTAGGCAAGCACCTGCCCCGATCCTACATCCCCAGAAGGAGGGAACTGCAACTCACCTTCAACACCTTCTCCTTTTTATTCTGTTTAGTCAAAGGAGTAAAATTGCAAGTATAATATTGTGGAATACTTCAAGTAGTACTTGCTCATGCCAAATAATATGCTGCCCAAAACTATTTAAATTTTCACTACCTAAGGAGGATCTTCTGGGCCCGAATGTAGTCTGTGATATGATTCCATGAAGATTAGGAAATTGTAACACAGATGCACTGATGTGGGCCACAAATCAGACAGTTAATTAACTATTCAGAGTTCATGAGATGCTGTAGCATACTCCATCAAGTAGTGGTAGCTAAACAACAAAGTATGTGGAAAAGATACATAATTTCTGAGAAGCAATGAAGCAACACCATGTGCAGTGTACAGAAACATTTAAAATAGGAGAATGAGTAGGCAATGTGACCTCTCAGCCTGCCCCATCATTCAATATGATCATGGCTGATCATCAAGCTCAAAACCCGATCCCACCCTCCCTCTGTGTAAATTGGTCCCTTTAGCCACGACAGCTGAAAACCTGTCGTGGCTTTCTGTGGTAGTGGATTCCACAGGCTCATCAGTCTATGGATGAAGAAATTTCTCCTCATCTCAGTCCTCAAAGAATCACCTCTTATTCTAAAAGTTTGACCCTTAGTTTTAGACTCCTGTACCATCAGGACCATCCTTCCAGCACTTCCTATCTAGTCCTGATAGAAGTTTGTAGGTTTCTATGAAATATTCCCTTATTCTTCTAAACTCTACTGAATACAATCCTAACTGGTTCAATCTCACCTCATACATAAGTCATGCCATCCCATGAATCAATTTGGTAAACCATTGGTGCACACTCACTATAGTAAGAGCACCCTTCCTCAGATAAGGAGACCAAAGCTGCAAGCCATATTCCAGGTGTGGCCTCACCAATGTCATGTATAATTACATGAGGGCATCCTTGTTTCTATTCTCAAATCCTCTCACTATGAAGATCAACATACAATTTGCCTTCTTTATTGCCTGCTGCACCTACATACCTACTTTCAGCAAACAGTACATTCGGACACCAAAGTCTCATTCAGAATTCCACTTGCTTGATTTACAGCCATTCAAATAAAATCTGCCTTCCTATTTTTGCTATCAAAGAGGATTACTTCACATTTATCCATGATGTATTGTACTGCCACACATTTGCCCTCTCACTCAGCCTGTCCATATTAAACTGCAATATTTCTGTATGCTCCTCACAGCTTAGCTTTGTATCATCTACAAATTTTGACACATTACATTTAGTTCCCTCACCTAAATCGTTAACATATATTGTGAATAGTTGGAGTCCTAGTACTAGTCCCTGCGATACTCCACTGGTTACTGTCTACTATTCAGTTAAAGACCCATTTTTTCCACTCTTTGTTTCCTGTCCGCCAACCAATTTTCTATTCATCACAATACCCTATCCCATTCACATGTGGTTTAAATTTTACACATTAATCTCTAATGTGGAACTTTGCTGAAAGCCTTTTGAAAGCCCAAATAAACCACATCCACTGGCTTCCCTGAACAACTCTACTAGTTACATCCTCAAACTGCAGTAGATTTGTCAAGCATGATTTCTTTTTTGTAAATCCATGCTGACTGAATATTCTACAACTGTGCCCCAAGTGCTGTGTAATCTTGGACTCTAATATGGTAATGGACTCTAGCATCTTCTCCACTACTAACATCAGACTCACTGGTCTATAATTCCCTGTTTTTCTTTTTAAATAGTGGGGTTACATTAGCTACCCTCCAATTTGTAGAAACTGTTTCAATGTCTAAAGAATCTTGGAAGCTGACCACCAATACATCTGTTATTTCTAAGGCCACTTCCTTAAATACTCTGGGATGTAAATAATCAGGTCTTGGGTATTTATCAGCCTTCAATCCCATCAAGTTTTCAACACCATTTCACTACTAATTCAAATTTGCTTCAGTTCCTCCCTCTCACTAAATCATTGTATTCCCCATTGTTTCAGTACTCATGTCCTCCTTTGTGAAGACAGAATGAGGTATGAATTCAGTTCGCTAGCCATTTCTTTATTCCCCATTATAAATTACCCATCTCCGACTGTAAGGGACCAACGTTAATTTTCACCACTCCTTTTTTCTTTACATACCTACAGAAACTGATTGTCGTCAAGCTGCAATGTACTGTGATGCCTCATCATGCTGGTTTCTGATTTTGGTGCGAATGAAAGAAGAAAGGAAATGTGAAATTTTGCAGTGAATTCTACTGATGGCCATTTATGTATGTCTAAGTTTAAGAGATCTGTGGAAGTAGAGAGTCTGGACAGGAACGAGTGTCTCACACAGGGACTGATGATTGGGAGCTCTTTGCTTACTTTTATTGGAACATTAAGATTGCAGATACACTTCTGGAAATTTTTGGAAATTTTTGAAACAACTAATAAATCGACCAAAAACGATTTTCATTTTGATTATCAGTATCTACTTTTAAGCATGTGCATGTTTATATTAGACAGTGAAATAGAACTGATAAACATCTGTTAGTATTTCCATATGTTTCTTTCACAAATCATTTACATAAACCACTCAAGTGCTTGACATTGCTTCACCAGTTAGTTGTTTGCAGTTACTATACGATGGAAAGAAGGAAGAAAAGAGATTATCCTAATCTGCAGTCATGGAGCTGATTTTAATGGCAACAGTAATGGCTGCAATAACAAGCCGGAAAACTGAGGGGAGCCTGGCCACCATCATTTCCAGGAGCCCTTTCGTAGTTCAATGCTCATTAAGCAACTTACTGCCTGGCAAGATGGCTTTGGTCCCTTTAAGAATGGAGATACCATGTCCAAGAACACAGGCTTCACAGTCCCAGAAGTGCTACTAGGACAGTGAACAATGATAAGATTGCAATCAGGCAACATGAATAATCAAGGCTCCAGATTCCAGGTAAGTGCATTGGGTTTGTTGGGCAACTTGGGCTATTCCTGGTATTTGGTTGGGGGTGGTTTCTACTGAAGGCAGAGAGAGGAGTTTCAGTACAATGTCCCTCATCACCAGGGCAGGGGTCTGGTTGTGGAAGTTTTCAGTGGGCCATAAGGTACCAAATTAATCAGGAGCTCCCTCCGACCACAAACCTGCAGTAGGCCATCTTTTACTGGGCAGCATATTGGCATGCCATAGGGCAATCCACCCCCATCTCGCCATTGCAGGAATATCAATAGTGGTGGGATGAGGCACTTAAGTGCCATTAATTGGCCTCCAGGGAAAAAGGCCATTCTTAATCTTCTCTGCTTCTGAATGAATCACAGGGAGTTGAGAAATCGACCAGCACCCCATCCCCTTTTATCCTCATGATTCTATGCCTCCCATACTTATCAGTGCACTTCCAAAGGCCTGATTAAATCCTGTTCATGATTTCTGTCCCATGTTGCCTGAATTTAATTTATAATCATATTAAACTGTTAACTGGTAACACAGTTAGGATTCTTGAAACATGGTATCCTTAGAAGAACTCTCTTTAACCAAACTATTGGTGCCCTTCTCCAAATGTTATCATTTTTGTCTTGGGCATTCACCCTTTCAGACCTAAGTGAAGTACCTACTGATACTTTTTCTCTATTAGGTGTCACAGCATTTGGTTCTACTGTATTGTTGAAATCCAGATTGGAACGTTACATTGTTTCTCACTGTCAAGCAAATACAGCTTTTGTTCTATGCATTGCTTTCTGGAAAGAATCATTTTGGTATGTGTTTCCCAGTTTCTGTATAACACTGCTGCCTCCAGAAGGCATTTCTTTGTTTGCTTAACAGTGTCTAGCAGAAAACCTGTGACATTGGCCACATATTTAATTGCATTTTCTACCCAATGATTTATAATAACAAATTCTGAAAAACAAAACTCAGATCTGGCAACGATAAAGATCATGGTCCTGGTGTGTGCTGATATTACACAGTTTCTTTTTCTGCTTTCTCTTTTATTGATTGCTTTTCCAATATTAAATCAATAAGAGGTCAAAATTATCTTTTGTTTATCATCTGAAACATCTGATGCAATTGTTTTGGTCTGCAACACCACTTCTGTGTCTTTGCTTTTAGTCCACTGGATGAAAGTTTAATTAGCTGTGCATAGGAATAGTTAGCGTTTTTTAAAAACTGTTTCCTAACTCACATATTGTTTTAATTTTCTTCTTTTTGACCTTTTTCAGTAACTCTTTTCCATTTCCTTGATCTGTCCTTATAATCACCTCTGCTCCAAATGACCAGTCCTAAAGCATTAGCGTTTCCTTTAAAAAAAGAAGTGGTGATGTTGGTGAGACTAGCATTTATTGCGCATTCCTAATTACCCTGGAGAAGGTGATGGTTATCTGTCTTCTTGAACCACTGCAGTTAGGAAGGGTGTTCCAAGTGTTTTACCTGGTAACTGTGAAGGAACGGCAATATCATTTCAAGTCAGATTGATGCATGTCTTTGAGGGGTGGTGTCTTTAGCAAGTGACTTTGAAGGGTGGCATCCTTGTTCCCTCACCTTTTCCAGGTGGTAGAAACCACAGGTTGGGAAGGTCCTGTCCAAGGAAATTTGATGACTCTAGCGCACGATGGTTCAGTGGTTAGCACTGCTGCCTCACAGCGGCAGGGACCCAAGTTCGATTCCAGTCTCGGGTGACTGGCTGTGTGGAGTTTGCACATTCTCCCTGTATCTACATGGGTTTCCTTCAGGTACATGTTCAGGTGTGCAGGTTGGATGAATTGGCCATGCTAAGATTGCCCATAGTGTTCAGCGATGTGTAGGTTAAGTGCATTAATCAGGGGAAATGTAGAGCAATAGGTTAGGGGACTGGGTCTGGTTGGGTTACTCTTCAGAGGGTCAGTGTGGGTTGTTGGACCAAACAACCTGTCTCCACACTGTAGGGATTCTAAGCAGTTCAACTTGTAGATGATATACACTGCTGCCACTATGTATGATCGATTAAGGGGATGAATGTTGAAGATGATAGATGGGATGCCAATCAAGTTAGCAGCTTTGTCCTGGATGATGTGAATGAAGCTGCTTGAGTGTTGTTAGAGCTACACACATCCAGGCAAGTCCAGATTACTTCATCACACTCTTGACTTGTGTCTTGTAGATGGTGGGCAGGCATTGCAGTGAGTTACTCTCTGCAAAATTCCTAATATCTGACCTGATCTTGTAGCCATGGTTAAATGGCCACTCCAGTTCAGCTTCTTGTCAATGGTAACACCAAGGATATTGAGAGTGGGGAATTTACCAACAATAATACCATTGAACGTTATGGGGTGATGGTTATATTTTCCTTTGTTAGAGATGGTCTTTGACTGTTACTTGCCATTTATTAGCCCAAGTCTGGATATTGTCTAGGTTGCACATTGACACCAACACCTTCAGTAATTGAAGAGTAATAAATGGTTCTGAAAATTGTGCAATCATCAGTGAACATCTTCACTTCTGAGCTTATGATGGAGGGAAGGTCATTGAGAAACTGAAGTTGATTTGGCCTAAGATAATAAACTGAGAAACTTCTAAATTGATGACCTTCGACTGCTATGATTGACCTCCAAAAACAACATACATCTTCTTTTGTGCCAGGTTTGACTCTAACCAATTAAACATTTTCCTCTGATTCCCTGGCTTGCTAGGGATGCTTGATATTACAGCCAATCAAATGTTGCTTTAATGTCAAGGACAGTCTCTTTCAACTGAGTATTGAAGTTCAACTTGGAAAAGTGTGAAGTGAGTTATTTTGGAAGGTTGAATTTGAAGGCAGACTACAGGGTTAAAGGCAGGATTCTTGGCAGTGTGGAGGAACAGAGGGATCTTGAGGCCCATGTCCATAGATCCCTCAAAGTTGCCACCCAAGTTGATGGAGTTGTTAAGAAGGTGTTTTGTCTTTCATTAGCAGGGGAGTTAAGTTTAAGAGCAGCAAGATTATGCTGCAGCTCTTTAAAGCCCTGGTTAGACCACACTTGGAATACTGTGTTTAGTTCTGGTCGCTTCATTATAGGAAGGATGTGGAAGCTGTAGAGAGGATGCAGAGGAGATTTGCGAGGATGCTGCCTGGACTGGAGGGCATGTCTTATGAAAACAGGTTAAGGGAGCAAAGGCTTTTCTCATTGGAGTGGAGAAGAATGAGAGGTGACTTGATAGAAGTGTACAAGATGATGAGAGGCATTAGTTAGAGTAGATAGCCAGATACTTTTTCCATGGCGGAAATGGCTATGATGAAGGAGTATAATTTTAAGGTGATTGGAGGAAGGTTTAGAGGAGATGTCAGAAGTAGGTTCTTTACACACAGAAAGTAGTGGGTGCATGGAATGCCCTGCCAACAATAGTAATAAAGTCAGATACGTTAGGGATATTAAAGCGATTCTTAGATAGGCACATGGATGATAGTAAAATGAAAGGTACATAGGTTAGTTTGATCTTAGAGTAGTATAAAAGATGAGCACAACATCAAGGACCAAAGGGCCTGTACTGTGCTGTACTGTTCTATGTTCTAATTGTCGAGGTTTCAAGGTGTCGAGCTGAACCAAGGACAGGAGCTCATTGGCCCTGAGAGAACTGTCCTTGAGATCAATCCTTCATTTTTTTTGTGGTTAGGTTTCTTGATGAGTCTGGAAGCTGTTGTACTGCTGGTACAGTTCGGGTAGTTTGGGTCAGGCTGACTTGGGTAGAATGGGCCAAGTGCTTCGCTGGGGTCAAGAGTCCCTTGGACTATTTAAACTATGGGAAAAGACCAGTAGCAAAGCTAATAAAAAGCTTACATAATTGCAAGACTTAACTGAACTAGCCAGGAAGGTATTTTAATCATTTTCTAAGAATTAAAATTCATGCTGTCAATTTATTAAAGTGCCCAATTTTCAAACATCCTTAGTTTTTCAATATCTAGATTTTAAAAACTATACTTGCATAATATGCATTGATGCTGATAGTGGTAGACTTTAGGGTGGCCCAGTTAGGAGAGGTGAAATAAGGAGTGGATTGGCTGTTTCAATTCAATGCAATGAAATATGAAATGAACAATTATTATATGAGAATACTGCATATAAGTAAATGGCACAAAATGAATAAGTATCTATATAATCACAGCCTTAAAATGCATGGCAAGTTGATAAAATCATTAAAAGGTTTATAGCTGAGTTGAGTTTGCATATAGAGGCATGAACTATGAGAGTAAAGAGATCAAACTGGAATTTTATAAATCACTGATTAGGCTTCAGCTGCAGTTTTGTGGATATTGTTAGAAATTACATTGCTGGAAAGATATGTAGGCTTTGAAAGGGTACAGAGATTTGTCAAGTTATTTTCAGGGAAAAAGACCTTAAGCAATGGGGAAAGTTTGGAAAAATTGAAGCTGTTCTCCTTGATAAAGAGAAGCTTAAGAGATGACTTAATAGAGGTTTTCAAATGACAAATCTTCTAATTTTTTGAAGTGTGAGAGCTATTGTCTTAAGTACTCAAGCCTTTTAAATTTAGTTCTATGGGGCCACACACATATGGTTACGCAAAGGAACCAATTTGTGCAAAACTCATGCAAAAGCTTTCATGTGATATGGTACAGAGATATAACTGAAAGAACCATGTTGCGGTCTTATCATTCTCCTGCTTAGGTTGACAGGTTAAGAACAGGGATGTGGGGAATGTAATTTTAACATTGACTCTTGCATTTAATTGTGATAAAAAGTACTAGTAGTTTTAAATCTGTCATTTTTTTGCATTGAGGTAAAGAAATAATGTAGCGTTGTATATTCAAAAATATCCCTTCTACAGTTGAACACTACATGCTTTGAGAAAAACAACATTTCAAATGATACTGCAATGCCTGCTAGGTCCAAAGACCTAGTGAAAACGAACCAGATGTCGTGAAAATATCCTGTGATCCAATTGCTGGCTTTTGAGGAAATTAATCTTTGTTACTAACTGTTCTATGAGGAAATGGTTAACACTGGCAATAACAAAGCATTGTTAACACTTGTTTTTGTAAACTCACTGAATATAATGGGCTTCTGTTGAAATGTAACTTTTGGCAATAGTAAATCAAAAGTTAAAAGTACACAGTGAAGTAAGTTATAAAAGGCATAGGGAGAAACTAACACAGTGAAAGGTCCTATAGGAAAAATATGTCCTAAAGGGAGGAACAAAAATTAAGTTTTTGTTTTGGTTAGATGTCTAGTGTTGAGCATATATAGATTTATCGTATGGCTGAGATTTGAAACCTATTCATGATAAGGGAGTCTAAAACTAGCAGGCTTAGATTTAAGGTGAGGGAGAAATATAAAATGGTCTAGAGGGCAATTTTTCCGCACAGAACGGGATCAGTGTCTGGAATGGGTGGCCAGAGGTAGTGGTGGAAGTAAGTACAGTTTTGTCATTTAAGAAACATTTAGACAGGTACATGGTTGGGACAGGTATGGAGGGATATGGATCAAATGCAGGCAAATGGGACTCGTTTAAATTGTGAAAACTGGGTGGCATGGGCAAGCTGGACTGAAGGGCCTGTTTCAATGCTGTTGACCTCTATCGTTCCATGACTCTAAGGGCTTTTGGGTCTAGCGGGAATCATTGCTTTCAAGATAATAAGAGATTTTGAACAAGTAAATAGAGAAAACCTGTTTCCTCTGATGATTAGGCCAATAACTTGAGGTCATAGGTTGAAAATCATTAAAAACGTTTTGAGGGAAATTAAGGAAGCAGTTACTCACTTACAGAGTTATCAGAAAGATAGTGGAAGCTGATTCTACAAATTATTTAAATGGGAGGTGATTATGAGGACGAGGAACATAAAAGACTATAGACAAAAATCAATAGTATGGGACTTTGTACAACTTGCTTTTAGTAAACTATAACATGTATGACAATCCAAATGGCCTAATTCTGTGTAGAGCTGTTCTGAATCTATGATTCTCATTTTTAAACATTTTTAAGATATCTGGCTGCATTTCCAGATTATAGTATCCAAATTTCATAATAGTGCAATGAAAAATCTACCATGCATTCCATACAATGCAATCATTATCCAATCTGAACCTCTGTGTTTGATTTTTCCTGGTTACGTTTGAAGATTTCTGCAGTTTTTTTTTCGAAAAATGGCAGCAAGAAATATCATCATGCAGACAGAAAGAAATAAAGTACATGCCAAGAAAGAACAATACATGCTGTGTGACAATACTGGTAGTTTCTTGGCAATACTTTGACACAGTATTTTTTCACACAATTTATATCATGCTTTACTCAGTTTAAAGACCTCCCACCCTGGTAATGCTCTTTTCCAAACTCTCCTGTGAGCAGACGATACAGAAGCTTACACACACACACACACACACACACACACACACGTTCGAGAATAGTTCCTTCCCTGCTGTTATTAGACTGCTGAATGGACTGTCTAACATCAAATAATGTAGATCTTGCTGTGGGATTGTGTTCAAATAACAACCAGAATCGGTGAGTGGCGAAAATAGCCCCTTTTATTCAGCAATCACAGCACAAGATCAAGGCCCCAATAGAATCCTGAAGTACTGTTCTTACAAGAGCCTTTTTGTATATAGTTCTTACATATAATAAAATTCCATTACTACGGTGTTACTATTTTTTATCTCTAGTTCACAAAGGTTTGAAGGGATGTTTATCTAGTCTGCTTATATAGTTAGGAGGTGTCCTTTTGTCTTTTAAATTAGTAAATATTAGTAAAAATGTTAGGCCTAAATGCTCTAAATAAGTTAAAAAATGTATAAATGAATGGAGGATATTAAACTGATTACTGCAGCTGGCTTGCGAAATTTACTTACTATTTGTCAGTATGAGTTTCATTAATTCATGCAATTTCAAGGAAGCGCTGTTTTGTCACTTAGTTTCTTAAAGGTATTTGACAGGTACTTAATCTATTCAGGTCCAGGAAATGGTTGGCAAGGTCTGATTAATATTATGATGTTTCGTAGAGATTTGATGGGGATGGTATTGATCTGTACGAGATGGTTGGTGAGGGTTGATTACTATTGTAATATTTTATGGAGAAATGATGGGGATGGTATTGTTCTGTATGCTGCATGTTTTCAGAGGTAAACACTGCTTGTAGCAAGGGCTGATAAGGTATGGAAATGCAGTAATGGGTTTGAAAGGTTAGTTTTTAAATTTAGGTACTACTGAACCGCGGTTTTATGACTGAATGAATGAAATTGTGTTCAGGTAAATAACGGATTAGTTCAGTAAAGGGTTATGAATGAATGAACGGGAACCTGGTATTAATTAATATAGTGAGCTGGTGAATGAGTTAATAAAGATATCCTATAACACAATATCTCATAACACAAGATCTAACGCATTGCTAATATTGATCTTACTTTGCACACCTCCCATGCAGCCATAACCTTGTATGCCTCACTCTGTCTAAGTACCATATGATCTAGATAGCCTTGTTTGCTATGATCTACCTTACTTCATGCAAACAAAGTTTTTTACTACATTTAGGTACATGTGACTACAATAAATCGAATCAAATCAAACATCAATTACAAAGTGCAATATATAGACAAAATTTAAATACCTAAATGAAAAATACAACAACAGAAATAATTTTGACCTCGGATGATGTTATAAAACGAACATCAATGTAAGTGATTGCTGTACCTGTCTCCCAATTCCCATTTCTGCAAACTTATAAGTTATATCGTTATTTAGTATAACATGGGCAATGACAAGAAATTGGGAAAATATGGCAAGAACAAAAAACGTTATAATCTCAAGTTCTTAACAATGTAGAAATATAGAATCATACACTACAGAAGAGGCTCTGCAGCTACATGAATCTTTACACCCAAAAATATATTAGAACCAACAGTAGTCATATTTTCCCACACCAAACCCATTGGGCCCTAATGGCATTATCACTGAACTATTAATTCAGAAACTCAACTAATATTCTGGGGAGAAACTGAGGACTGCAGATGCTGGAGATCAGAGCTGAAAAATGTGTTGCTGGAAAAGCGCAGCAGGTCAGGCAGCATCGAAGGAGCAGGAGAATCGATGTTTCGGGCATAAGCCCTTCTCCAGGAATGAGGAGGGTGTGCCAAGCAGGCTAAGATAAAAGGTAGGGAGGAGGGACTTGGGGGAGAGGTGTTGGGAATGCGATAGGTGGAAGGAAGTTAAGGTGAGAGTGATAGGACGGAGAGGGGGTGGGGGCGGAGAGGTCGGGCATTCCCAACACCCCTTCCCCAAGACCCTCCTCCCTACCTTTTATCTCAGCCTGCTTGGCACACCCTCCTCATTCCTGAAGAAAGGCTTATGCCTGAAACGTCGATTCTCCTGCTCCTTGGATGCTGCCTGATCTGCTGCGCTTTTCCAGCATATTCAGTGACCCAGCTGCAACAGCCTTCTGTTGTGGAGAATACCACCAGTTAGTCTCCCTCTGAGTGAGGAAATGTTTCTCATCTCTGTCCAAAATGGCCTACCCCATATGCTGAGACTGTGCCTTCTGGTTCTAGCTTTCACAACCAGGAGAAATATTCTCACTGCATTTGCTCTATATAACTTTGATAGGATTTAATTGTTTTGATCAGATCTCTTCACAAGCTCACTCTTGATCAATCATTTAGATATTAAAGACATCAAACGGTTTGGAGAGCAAGTGGGAATATGGCATTGAAATGGAGGATCAGCGATAATTATACTGAATGGTGGAGCAGGCTCAGCAGGCCAACAGGCTGAATGGCCGACTTCTGCTCCTAGTTTCTATTTTTATTTCTATGACAGCTTCCTGTTTTCCACTCTCCATAAATTTCAGCTTACCTAAAAATTCTGTATCCATATCCAAACTTACATCAAGTCCTATGAATTCAATACTCTTATATACAGTGTGAATGCTGCAATGCAAGTTTGAAATTTTCATCCTTGTGTTAAAGTACTTCTATGGCTTCACCTTTTCCGATCTCTATAACCTCCTCCTGTCCACTGGTAAATATCACACCGTCAGACTATCTAATTCAGGTTAAAACTAATAATCAGTAGAAACAGACAGAAGTCACAAGTACAATTAAGCATTTAAGGCCATTAATACCAAACATGGGTAGTAAATCATGAAACAGTCACTGTCAGTATAAGTCAAGGGAACTTCTAAACTGAGGTTAGGAAAGGCTAGATTACAGTTTGAAACATTATTGGCTCTTTGTAGGATTTGAGTTTTAAAAGATGTTAAATTCAAAGTACTTAGTGCTGTATGCTTTGTAAAATTTTGCTTGCTGCTTGAAAGCACTGCTCATTTTCATTGCTGACGTTTTTGGCACATCCCTTTTAGAATGCAAAATGCTTTAAAATAAATAAATCCAAACCTTAATTTGGATTTGGCCTACCTGAATTTCTAACTACAGATCAGCATGTTTCCAATGGAAGCCAGAGACAATGGGCCAGTGCTTGGAGTACGTGTGTGTATGTGTGGGACGGTGGCATTGGTGCATGTTCCGCATTTCTGCCTTGCCATCAATTCTGAAAACCCGGAAGAAAGATTGTTCAAATCTCTCAATGAATCCTCGGGGAAATAGCAATGTGGGCCCTATCCACCCACTTTATTGATGACAAAATTCTCTTCGATCATATAAGTACAGAAAACACAGCAAGAAACCAATACATCAATTTAAAGCCCACGATACTTAAACTATTTCTCTGAAGCAGTCACAATTTGTGCTTCTACATCATTTGCTATCAAATAGCTGAATTTTAATCAAATGTTACATGAGAATGATTTACACAGAACGTTTTGGCTGTCTCCAGATGTAAATAGGCAGATGCTGAACTGAAGTCTTCAGGAGAAAAAGCACAGTTCTTAGTGCAATTTCAGGGGCTTCCAAAAATAGTTTGAATACCCAGGAGAAAAGATGTTGTACAAAATCCTGGCAGGCAGCCAAATGAGCAATTTGACCCACATGGTCTGTCTCACATCTGTCAAGGCCTTAGCTATGGTGTAATGGAATTTTGACCAAAGTGAGGCATCCTTTTTAACTATTAGAGATAATTTGGGCTTAATTTCCTCTTTAATATTTAGGTATAAAACATCACTTGGTTGAAACACGAAGAGAAAAATCAAGCAGAAGATTGTGCACCGATAATATCACCATTGTTTTTTGTTTATTTAAATTAAAGTTTGGGAAATCTGGCAACAATGATAAATTCAGGAGATTCTTTGTCTCCTTTCATCTTGTTTACAAATAAGAACTGAAGAAAAATATTTGCCTCGACGAGATTTTGTTCTCTATCTATATCTGCAAATATATATTTGTAACCATTTGTTGTATGAATTAATTTCTGACGCAGTTAAGGCATGACAGATTTGTCATGGGTGTGTGTATGTGAGGAGGTGAATGGGAAGTAGATTTATTCTTTGCATACTGCAGCTGAATGATTTTGGGGAATTATATTACCTGCTGTGGAAAGATAGACCATTTATTAGTATTGATAAAAAAGTTCCTTTCGTATAATTAGGACTCTTGATTTAAAATTAATGTCTGTCGACAATTCCCAGAGGTCAGGAAATTGGCAATGAAATGGAGACAAGATTATGCAGCACCTTATTGCAATGATTAATAGTTTGGAAACCATTCTGACTAAAAGTGCATTGTTCACAGCTGCTCTTTCAGTTCCTCTGGGATGCAGTTTAGTATGTGAGTTATTTAGAGATAAGTTTTACATTGTTCAGTTAGAGACATTTCTAAGAGTAGTGGTATGTTTTTACATTATTTCTGCTCCTAATAAAGACAAACAATAATTATTTCTGAGAAAAAGACACTGTTTGATAGAATGTTTTGTGTTGCACTCATAGGACTATTCACAAGAATTATAAAAATAAAGATAAATCAATGTTTCTACTGTAAAAGAAAGGAATGCTGATTGGTTGTCAAGTGGATTTTGATTGGTTTGCTCTTGAGAATATACCAAATAACAATGACTGTCAGTAAACTGCCAATCTTTGTTTAAATTTTAACCTAGGCTGGATAACTTTGATTGATCAAGACAATACCCTGAGAAATGAACCAGATAATTGCTATTGTTTATTTGATTAGCTTCACACTGATACATTATGTACCTTTACACACACTGCATCTGTTTCACCTCCATCTTAGTGACAAGAGTAGTTACAATTAGGGATCCTATAGGGGTCAGAATGAGATAATATAGATAATCAGTTTTTAAACAGTTGTGAGCTGGAGGAACTTAAGCAGATAGGAAGAGACAAATCTAGACAGAGATTGGAAAGAGTGGATGAGAATGTTAAATCAAGGTATTGCTTGACGAGAAGCCAATGCTGTCAATTAGGACAGGGGTGAAAGTGAACAGTTTTTAATACAAGTTAAAATGTAGGCAACAAAGGTCTGAATGACCTAAGGTTTATGGAGGGTAGAAGGTGTGATACCAGCCAACAGTATGTTGGAATAGTCAAGACTAAGTGTAACAAAGGAACGAATAATGATTTCATCAGCTGATACAGGGGAGATGATATAATGGTAATGTTGCTGAACTAAGAAACCGTGGATGCATGTTACTGTTCTGGGGATATGGGTTCAAATTCCACCATGAAATTTAAATTCAATTATGAAATAAATTGAGAATTTCAGTTAGCGCAGTCATGGTAAGAATGGAACTATCAGTTAGCTGCAAAAATCCACCTTTTACGGAAGGAAGTTTTCCATCCTTGCTCGATTTGTCCTATGTGTGATTCCAAGCACATATAACATGACTGATTCGTAACAGCCTTCTGAATTGAATTGTTAAAGCCCTGTCTTGCAACAGATTGCTACAGAAATATCAAAAAGGAAAAGAAAATCAATGGAACACTCAGTCTCGACTTCAGCACTAGAAACAGCAATGGCACACATGCCTTATTGACCTCGGTCAAGCTGAGTTCATTTCAGGGGTTTGCGCCAAAATTAGGAAAGCTGTCCATAGATTGATCAGCAAAAGCTTAATGCAGTCATACTCACGGAACTGTATCTTACAGTCAATCTCAGAGGTGCTACCATCATGATCCATGGATATGTCCTCTCGATCTGGCAGGATGCATCCTCCAGATATGGCAGTGCAGTAGTGCACTGTTGGAAAAGAGTAAACATGGGAGATCTCAACATTAACTCCAGACTTCATGACTTCTTGCTGAATATTCCCCATCACTTTCCCTCAAGCTGAACACTGTTGAACAAAACTGGGAAGAAGTACTGAGAGACCAAGGACACAGAATGTACTCTGAGTGGGAAATGTCAATGTCCCACCAAGAGTTGGTTCCACAGCACACTACCGACCTAGCTGCCTCAGTCCTAAAGGCCATATCTAACATACTGAGTCTGCAGCTGGCTGTTAACAATTCAACAAAACTGAAATTTCTACTTAACCTCACACTCACCAAATGTTTTGCCACAGATGTATCTGTCCATGACAGCAGTGATGACCTCACAGATTTTGTGGACACAAAGGCTGCTCGTCACACTGAAGATATCATCCACTGTGTTCTGTGGCACTACCAGCTGGCTAAATTGGATAGATTCAGAACAGATCTAGCTTTATCCAGATGAGCATGAACACTAAGGTACCATGTATATTTGTTGGCCTGGCTCCTTGATGTTATGTTCAGTTGACAAACTACATTGAAGTCAAAGGTTCTTCTGTTCATGTTTGGATTAAGGCCCTAATGATTTTAGGAGCTAAGTAGATCTAACAGAACACAAATTGAGTGTCAGTGAAAAAGTGACATTTCATAGCACAATCAAAAACCCTTTATATCACTTTGCATATGATCGAGAATAGCTATTGTGACAGTAACTGTCTGCGTTTAATTTATTCTGCTTATTGTGCAGTGGACTTACCTGTTCTGTTTAATACCAGGAGGCTGAGGGGTGACCTTATAGAGGTTTACAAAATTATGAGGAGCATGGACAGGATAAATAGACAAAGTCTTTTCCCTGGGGTGGGGGAGTCCAGAGCAAGAAGACGTAGGTTTAGGATGAGAAGGGAAAGATATAAAAGAGACTTAAGGGGCAACTTTTTCACGCAGAGGGTGGTACGCATATGGAATGAGCTGCCAGAGGATGTGGTGGAGGCTGGTACAATTGCAACATTTAAGAGGCATTTAGATGGGTATATGAATAGGAAGGGTTTGGAGGGATATGAGCTGGGTGATGGCAGGTGGGACTAGATTGGGTTGGGATATCTGGTCAGCATGGACAGGTTGGACTGAAGAGTCTGTTTCCATGCTGTACACCTCTATGACTCTATGACTCTATGTAAATGACAGTGCTGCAGCTGTACTGAAACAGCTTTGTACTGAAACAACTTCAGTACTACAGCAGGATATTGTCAGTGCCCATTGCCTTTTCTGAATCTAGTGCCTTCAGCCATTTTTTTAAAGTCACATGGAATGAATCAACCTATCTGAAGACTGGCATCTGTGCTGCTGGAGACCTCGGGAGTCTTTAAAAGACCAATTTCCATCTGTTGAATTAGGCAGTGAAAGACATTCAGGGATTTACAAATTTATAATTTGCTATTAATCTCTAGTGCAAACACTTTTTTCCAAGTTTCCCTTCTGGACCCTTTCCTTGCCCAGAATTGAACTCCTCACTGTAAAGAACCTAGTTCTTTTCCTTAAAACAAAAACCCACCACCAAAGTTCAAAAACTCCTAATTAATCAAAAGAAAGGAAACACAAGGAGGGAACTAAATCAAAAGAGTCTGACAATGAATGCACACCTGCCTTTATGATAGAATCCAATTCCTTGTTTTTTTTGAAACCACCTCCAAATCACCTGTTACTAAATAAAAAAATTAAGAATAGGCTCATCAGGGGAGGTGCAGCAAAAGCAAATATGGGGCATGTTGAAAAAGAGTGAGGGGATTAAATTAAAATGGAGCAGGCAAAGAGAAATAAGGCATTCACCTCTCTTTGAAGGCATCGAAGGTGTTAGTGGACATTACCTGCTCCATCTCTAGGGACACCCAGTCACAAGTGGAGCCATAGAAAAGGGGCTGCAGGGAACTATGATCCCCTTCTTGGCAAGCTGCCTGAAGCTGGTTATGGTCACTTTGTCCAGGTTCAGATCTAGGAGCATACTCATGGGGAGGTCCTCTGAATTTGAAGATCTAATCCCACCCCGGGGAGGGGGTGGGGTCTCTCTGTTCCGTGATCAGTCAATAAACACTAGCAATTCAGTCTGGTTCTGTAAGATTTCACACTTGTCTAGCAACACAGAGGTTAAACACGTCTGTGTCCCTCAGAGAAACAGCGCACTTGGCTTAAGACAAAGACATTTTTATATTTCTTTTGAAAAGAAGTACAACCTTGGTTACAGAGCAGATTCAAACAAATACCAATCAATTTTAATAAAATGACATTATTGACAGCCACTTAGCCCAATGATATTTCTTGGGAACCAACTTTGTTTTACACATCCAAGTTTCTTTATCTGACTTTGCACCTGCGCTTGCAAGGTCAGTCAGGATGGCTATTAATGTCTTATGTAGTCTAGTTATTTCTATGCTGTAAAGGAAGTATTGTCTGTGAATCGTGATTCAGTACTTTATGGTTAATTCAGGAATGCAGCATTTAGCACGGTTAAAAGGCAATTTAAGCAGAATTGTCAATTTGCAGCCTAGAAGTCATTTTGTCATGTTACTTACATTAAGAAGCCATTTTGCTGTTAGTAAGCACATGTATTAAATGGTTGTTCCTGACAACAATCTGTATTCAGATTTCAGATCCTCAACTTGTCCACCACCACACCACCCTCTTTCCCCACCCTGCATTGGATGCCCAAAGATTAGGTGTGTGGGGCTGAAGTATATGAACAAAACCAAGATTTTTATGGAACCAAAATGGATATGCAACTGCCAACAACCAAAATACACATGGATCCACAGAACTCCAGCTCTTTTATTTGTGTAAAACCATCTTCAGATCACCTGTGTCTCAATTTAAATGATTTAATTACATGCACTGCACCTGGTGGGGCATGACAATTAACAGTATAACAAAAGGGTAGGGAAGGGAAAGAGAGACAGAACTAAATTAAAATAGAGTTGAGAGGGGAAGAACCCATAAAGTCACCTATGTTTGTAATGAAGGAAGCAATTAACAAGCACTGCCCATCAGGCAGTGCAAACATAACAGATATAGAAGGGAGAAGGGAAAAAGGAAGAGAAGCTTATTCAAATAGATTTGGAGGGGGAAGTAATGCATTCCAAACCTCTACAATGTCCATGTCTCCTTGAAGGCTTCAAGGGTACTGGTGGACACCACAATCTGTTCTTTTGGAGATGCATACCCACCATTAACAACTCTGAAGGAGGGTCATTGAGCTCAAAATGTTAACTCTGTTTTCCCTCCACAGATGCTAGCAGACCCTGCTGAGTTTCTCCAGCAGGTTTTCTTTATGCTGAAGTCTGGGTTGCTCTGCTAACTATGGAATTTTAAGTATTTGGTTGACAGGGAATTATAGAGTGGCAGAGTCACAGAGTAAAACAGCACAGAAACAGTCTTGTCTGCACCAATTAGGGATCCTAATTTAATCTATTCCCATTTGCCAGTACTTGGCCCTTATCCCTCTAAAAACTTCTTATTCATATTCTCATTCAAATAGTTTTGAAATGTTGTAACTATACCCACCTCCACCACCTCCTCTGGTAGCTTGTTCCATGCATGTACCACCCTCTGTGTGAAAAAGTTAACCCTCCGGTCCATTTTAAATCTTTCCCCTCTCACCTTAAATCTATGCCCCCTAGGATTGGACTTCCATACTCTGGGAAGAAGACTGCAGCTATTCAACCTATCCATGTCCCTCATGATTTTGTAAATCTCTACAATATTACCAATCAGCCTCTAACCAAGTAATTTTCTTTGAAAGATTTGTTTTCCAGTTGTGTGTTGGGGCGATGGGGGGTTGTCTGGAGGATACCACAGGATCACATAGGTTTTTTTCATTTCTGTCCTTTGAATTGGATGGCAAGTGAATTTGCGTTCTTGGTTTTCAGCTTTAATTTGCTCTGTGAAGCCTCTAACAAGAGTAAAATGTAAATTAACTGCTACATTTCATTGTGCCTCTTAGATTTTTAAAGGCACTTCTGATTCTTACATCTTGAATGTGTTGTAGCTATTTTAAGCGACATGAAATTGATGACTTATTTGTAGAGAAAGCTCTTAAACCAAACAACATTTGCTAGGTAATCATAGAGTCATAAAGATGTCCAGCACGGAAACAATCCCTTCGATCCAACTCGACCATGTTGACCAAATATCCTAAACTAATCTACTCCCATTCGCCAGCATTTGGCCCATATCCCTCTAGATCCTTCCTATTCATTTACCCTCAAGATGTCTTTTAAATATTTTAACTCTACCAGCCTCCACTAACTACTCTGACAGCTTTGTCCATACATATACCACCCTCTGCGTGAAAACATTGCTCCTTAGATCCCTTTTAAATCTTTCTCCTGTCATCTTAAACCTATGTCCTCTAGTTTTGGACTCCCCTACCCTGGGTAAGAGATCTTAGTTATTCACAATATGCATGTCCCTCATCATTTTATAAACCTCTATAAGATCATCCTTCAGCCTCCGATTCTCCAGGGAAAACAGCCCCAGCCTTTTCAGCCTCTTGTTAAAGCTCAAACCCTCCAAGCATGGCAATATTCTTGTAAATCTTTGCTGATCCTTTTCAAGTTTTGTAAAATCTTTCCTATCACAAGGAGAGCAGAATTGAATGCCGTATTTCAAAAGTGACCTTACCAATCCCCTCTACAGCCTCAACATGACCTCCCAGTTCCTATACTCAATGAACTGACCAATAAAAGCAAGCATACCAAATGTCTTCTTCACCATCCTATCTGCCTGTGACTCCATTTTTAAGAAACTATGAATCTGCTTGGCAACACTCTCCAGGACCTTGCTATTAAGTCCTGCCCTGATTTGTCTTTACAAAATGCAGCTCCTCACAGTTATCTAAATTAAACTCTGTCTGTCACTCCTTGGTCCATTTGCCTATCTTGTCAAGGTCCTGTTGTACTCTAACTTAACTTTCTTTCTGTCCAGTGCTCCACCAAATTTGGTGTCATCTGCAAACCTACTTACCATACCTCCTATGTTCACATCCAAATCACTTATATCAACGACAAAAGGCAGTGAATCCAGCACCGATTCTTGTGGCACACCAATGGTCACAGGCTTCCAGTCCAAAAAGTAACCCTCTACCCCATCCACTGTCTCCTACTTTAAGACAATATTGTATCCAAAATGGCTAGCTGTCCCTGAATTCCATGTGATCTAATCTTGCTAACTAGTCTACCATGTGTAACCTTGTTGAACGCCATGCTGAAGTCCATATAAACAATGTCCACCACTCTACCCACATGAATCTTCTTTGTCACTTCTTCAAAAAACTCAGTCAAGTTAGTGAGAAACAATTTCCCACTCACAAAGCCACGTTGACTATCCAAATACGTGTAAATCATGTTCCTCAGAATTCTGTCCAACAATTTACCCACCCTGACATAGGCTTACCAGTCTATAGTTCTCTGGTCTCTTTACCTCCTTTCTTAAACAATGGCATCATGTTGCTAACCTCTAGTCTTCTGCCACCTCACCTGTGGCTATCTCAGCAAGGGGTCCAGCGGTCTCTTCTCACAGAATTCTAGGGCACACTTGATCAGATCCCATGGATTTATCCACTTTTATGTGTTTTAAGATATCCAGCACTTCCTCCACTGTAATATGGAGGATTTTCAAGATATCATTACTAACTTATATCACTATTTACAATTAAGGAAGTCAAAACAAATCCAACAGCATTGTTTATGAGCGCCAAAATTAATTCTAGGCATTCACCGCGTAACTAGTGTAATTAATACATTTTAATACTACTACAGGTTGTTCTGCTATAACGCACATTTCATCAGTGCGAATTGGCTACAATGTGACTGTGGATGTTGTTTGAATAATGAAAACTTTCTACTGAATGGGTATAGTGATTTTCTATTGGCGTATCTTCTACAGCGTGATTTTCTACAATGGCTTTCCAAAGCATGATTTTCTACATCACAAGGTTGCAGAGGAACACCACTGTCGCGTTATAAGAGAATGACCTGTAAATAAAGTCACCAGAGTCCCTTAGGGCTGCTCTTTCATTAGAGAGAAACAATTTGTGGTGATTTAACCTGAGGATCACCACACCTCAGGTGGCAGGTTGAAAAGGAGAATCCTTAATGGTAGTATCAGTCTGTGCTGGTATTGAACTCATGCTGTTGGCATCATTCTGTATTGCAAACCAACCAATTGAGCTAATTGATCCTCAATAATAATACTAAAGAGCAATATATAATCCGTTAATAGCACAAGTTATCTGCAGTGATTGATTGCTCTAAATATATTCTGACAACCCGCTTGGGAAGTTGAGTTGAATCGCAAGGTCTGCACAAAATCAAATGATTTTACCAAAATGTGAAAAGTCACCAACTTAACTGCTGGAACCAAAATAATTGAAAACACTGATCAGATTGCTGTATTTAATGAGAATTAAAATTATTATAAATAAACACATCACATGTAAACGGTTGTGAACTATCCATATATGGCTTGACTAGTTAAAACTAAACTCCCTTTAAAACCCTGTGTAACCCCCATTGTTACAGACAGACCCTCAATAAGAAAAAATGGTTTTATGGGTGGAGTGGAAAAAAATCTAGGAAACACAGTTCAATAACGCTAAAGGAATGAAACCAGACAGATGGATTTTGAACAGATGCAGCAACTCAAGACTGGACATAGTACTGCACTGAAAAACAGCCTGCAACCTCATGGCCTGGTATATTTTCCCACTCTACCATTACCATCAAGAAAGGAGATCAAACCCCTAGTTACCAACCTGGATGCTGCAACAAAAGACTCCTGGCATGTCAACAGCATAAGCAGTAAATGATAGATCAAGCGAATCAATTCCAGAAACTAACAGATCAGATCTAAGCTCTACAGCCTTGCGATATTCAGTTATATTCCCTTTATCATACCATGCAGTCAATGTCCCCGGCAACACCAACACCATTCCTTAGTAGGTCTGTTCCACCAGTAGGACAGACCTAGCAGAGGGGGAAGCACTGTGGTAAGCAGACAGAAAGGAGTTGACCTAAGCGTCCTCAACCTTGATTCTGGCCCCATGAAGTCTACCTGCATCAAGTCAAACATGGGCGAAGAAATAACCTGCTGATTATGATGTAAAGCTTGCCCCAACACTTCAGTTGACGTAGTCCTCTATGTTGAACAGCACTTAGAGGAAGTACTAAGGATGATAAAGGTGCAGAATGCACTCTGGCTAGGAGACTTTGACATCAATCACCACGCGTGACATGGCAGTATCACTACTGACTAAGCTGGTCAAGTCGTAAAGGACACAGCTGTTAGAAACAAACACTGAAAATGCCGTGGAAACTCCGCAGCTGGAGAACCATCTGTGGAGAAAGAAATAGAGTTAATACGACATGTCCACTATGACACAGATGCTGCCAGACTAGCTGAGGTTCTCCAGCATTCCTTGTGTTAGTTTTAGCTTTCCAAGATCCACAGTATTTGCTTTTATTTAACATAGCTACTATACAGTGGACTACGCTAGTAACTCCCTAATAATAACACATAATACAGATGTTAACGAAAGGTAGGAACTTGGAACAATCATAATCACAATGAAAAAGGTGCTGAGCAAATTATTGTAATGGAAGGCAGGCAAGACCCCAGAGCCTGATGCCCTACAGTCTTAAAAGATTTGGTAACAGAGGTACTGGATCTGTTAATTATAATATCCTAAAATTCCATGGGAATATTCCAGTGCATTGGAAAAATGTTAATATAATGCCCTTATTCAAAAAGGGAGTATAGCAGAAAATAGGAAGCTACAAATCAGTTAGTTTAACATCAGTCATTTGGATATTGGTAGAATCCATTACTAAGCAGCTAATAATAGGACATTTGGATAGTTTAAATGCATCAGTGTCAACATGATTTAGTGAAGAGTAAATCATGTTTGACTAATTTACTAGAGTTCTTCAAAGACATAACAAACAATGTAGAACATGAGAATCCTGTAGATGTAAAATATTTGGGCTTCCAGAGGCATCTGATAAGGTTCTGTGCAGAAGAATGATGTGCAATGTTAGGTCATATAGTGCTTAGCGGTAATTCATTAGTTTGGATAGAACATTGGTTAACCAACAAAAGGGGGAGAGTTGGGATAATTAGGTTGGCAAAGTATGACTAGTGGAGTGCCACAGAATTTGGTTCTTGGGTCCCAACTATCAAGCAGCACTCGCTTAGCAATAGTATGCTCACTGATGCACAGTTTGGGTTTTGCCTGGGCTGCTCAGCTCCTGACGTAATTACAGCCTTGGTTCAAACATGGACAAAAGGAGCTAAATTCCATTGGTGAGGTGAGAATGACTGTGCTCAGCATCCTGGCCAAGTTTGATAGATTGTAGCATCAAAGCTTCCTGGCAAAACCTGAGTCAATGGGAATCAGGACCACAGTTCAAAGCTGGATGAATACAGCTCCAATAAAATTCAAGAAGCCTTACACTAGATAGGGCAAAGCAGTTAATCACTATCCTGACTTGGAAATGTATCACCATTCCTTCACTAGCACTGTCTCAAATTTCTAGAACTCCCCCCAAAACAATGTTCAGGGTGTCCATACAGCATAAAGCCAGAAGCAAGTCAAGAAGACAACTAGTGAAGTGCAATAAATGTTGGTCCAGCCAGCAAAATCCACATCACCCATGTGACATGATTAAAAGAATCTGGAGGAATGCTTGGTGCAGTATAACTAGACTGCTGTTTGTCAAATGGCACAGGCACTTCAGGGTTCTGTTGTGTTTTTGTGGCAGAAGCAATTTTGTTGGTTCTTTTCAGGTTTGGGGCTGGATTCTCCTCCAGCTATTATCATGTAAATGGTACAGTGGGAATTTTATCTGTTCATGTGACTTGCCTGTTAACCTGCTGTAATCCTCTCCAAAGGCTCTTGTTTACTTTCAGGACTAGTTTTGAAGTAGTTCCTGATTGGGTTTGTGAGCAGATGCCTCTATCATGGCTGTAATAGTAGAACTGACCACTGTGCACATCACATTCCATCTTGACACTGCTGATGACTCCATCAAGTCATGTGGCACTATTGCTTAGCGAAATAGGACATATCTATCAGCTTAAAACTAAGTTAAAAATCACACAACACCAGGTTATAGTCTAACAGGTTTAATTGGAAGCACACTAGCTTTCGGAGCGACGCTCCTTCATCAGGTGATTGTCCTATCACCTGATGAAGGAGCGTCACTCCGAAAGGTAGTGTGCTTCCAATTAAACCTGTTGGACTATAACCTGGTGTTGTGTGATTTTTAACTTTGTACACCCCTGTCCAACACTGGCATCTCCAAATCAAGCTTAAAACTAGGCAGCTATGAGTCATCACCAGCGACAGAATTGTAATAAACCATAATCTGCAACCTCATGGCCCACTATACTCATCAATGGTTATCAAATTAGATGACCAATCCTGATTCAGTGAGGAATATTGAACAGCATAAAAATAAGGTGACAGTTTTGTTAAGCCACAACGCAGGATTTCAAAAATCCCACGGAATCCAGATCAAGATTATGTTGCTCTGCTGGACTGCAATGTAAGATTTGGCTGCTGAGATTCTGCTCTGCCATTCTGTTGTTTTGAGTTCTATGATAACAAAGTTAAAAGCTGAGAAACTAGCTGTGCAGTGATGTACATCCAGAAGTTCAGCAGGGAATCCCAGCTTTTGCAGTGTGTGCGTGTCCTAGTCAGAAAATCCATTCTCCCAAAGGCTGATGTCCATTTCTCTTGACCTTATAATAATCTGCAATACCACCAGCATTTGGCGTTTGCATAGTTGCCTAGGCTCTTGTACCTGCCCTATTGCTGCTATATTCTCAGTTTCCTGCTCTTCTGCCAAAAACATTTCACTCACCACTGATCCATTTCCGATCTGTTTCTGCTTGGTCCCATCTCGATCTCATGTCAGCTACTCATCAGAAAGATCATCACTTGCATCATCTGAGTTACTAGAAAAACTAAATATTGTGGTCAATTCTTCAAGCCTCTTCATCTGTTCATTTTCCATGCAAAAACCTCCAGTAGTTTGTCCATTAAGCACTTGCTGTCTGCCTTAAATTTCTTTCTTTTTCTTAAACCTAAACCTTATGTTCCTTGACATCTACTGTTCTCTGATTTTGGACCCTCTTTCTCATTACTGGATCAGATTTACCCTGTACTCTTGCCATTTCCTTTTTAAATGCCTCTCGTTGCTTTGGCAAGGTTTTGCCTGAAAGTAGCTGCTTCCAGTGCACTTGGGCCAAATCATATCTTATTCTCAGTAGAATTAGGATTTCCCCAGTTTACAGCTTTTATTCCCATCCCACTTTTATCCCTTTCCATTGCTATCCTGAATCTAACTCAGCCACTGTCACCATCACCAAAATGCTCCCTTTCTTTATTCATTCATGGGATGTGGGCATCACTGATTGGATCAGCAATTATTGTTCAACCATAGTTCCCTTTGAGAAGGTAGTGTTGAGTTGTTTTTTTGAACCTCTGAAATTCATATAGTTTAGGTGGATCTATAATGAAATTAGGGAGGAAATTCTACAATTTTGATCCAGTGGCACTGAAAGTATGGCAATATATTTTCAAGTCAGCATGTTGAATGGCTTGCAGAAGAACATGCTTGTGGTGTGTCCCATATATCTGCTGTTTTCTAAAGGTATTGGTCATGGCTTTGGAAAGTGCTGCTTAAAGAGCTTTGGTGATTTTCCACAGTGCATGTTGTAGGTGGTATACACTGCTGCTAATAGTGTCAGTAATGGTGGGAGTGGACGCTTATAGTTGTGTTGCTAATCAAGCAGGCTGCTTTGTCATGGATGGTATCAAGGTTTTTGAGTGTTGTTGGAGCTGCACTCATCCATGCATGTTCCTGATTTCTATCTTGTTGGTAGTGGACAGGCTTTGGGGAGTCATGAGATGAGTTATTCACTGCATGATTCCTGCTACTCTCTGATCTGCTCTTCTAGCCACAGTATTAAATAGGTAGTCCAGTTCAGTTTCTGAAGTATCTCCAGGATGCTGATAATGGGGAATTCACTGATGGTAATGCCAATGGGTGTCAAAGAGCAATAGTTAGATTCTCTCTTGCTGAAGATGGTAATCTCTTGGCACATGTATGGCACAAATGTTATTACTCACTTGTCAGCCATGCCTGGACATTGTGCTAGTCATATTGCATTTACACACCACCCACTTCAGTACCTGAAGAGTAAGAATGGTACTAAACATCATGCACTGATCAATAACATTCCCACTTCTGACTTCATGATGGGGGGAATGTTATTGATGAAGAAGCTGCAGATGTTTGGGCTTTGGTGCTACATTGAGAAACTCCTGCAAGGATGTCCTGGAGCTGGGATGCTTGACCTTCAACAACCTCTATTATCTACTTTTGTAGTAGATATGACAGCAGAGAGCTTTCCCCCGATTCCCATTGACTTGAGTTTTGCTGGGGGTCATTGATGCTACAGTCAAATGTGGCATTGATGTCAGGGCTATTTCTCTCATTTCAGATCTGAAAATAAGCTCTTTGTCCATCTTTGAACCAAGGCTATAACAAGATCATTAGCAGAATGGCCCTGAAAGAATCCAGACTGAGCATCGGTGAGCAGATTATTGTTGAGCAAGTGGCAGCTGATAGCACTGTCGATGACATCTTTCATCACTTTACTGATGATCAAAAGTAGACTGATAGAGCTGTAATTGGCCAAATTACATTTGTCCTGCTTTTTGTCTGCAGGGCATTACTCAGCAATTTTCTACATTATAGGGTAGATATCAGTGTTTACGAGAACAGCTTGTTTATGGGCCTGACAAGTTCTGGAGCACAAATCTTCACATGCGTGCATTCTGTGCTTTAGTTACGAAAACATCCAGAACCCTCTGTGAGGCATTGTTTTAGAGACTCTTTCCATTTAAATAATTGTCTGTCTTTTGATTCTTCCTGCCAAACATTCTCGCTGTCGTACATTCTTATATTAAACTCCATCTGTCAAGTGTTTTTCTATTAAATGACCCTATATATATGTCATTGAAGATTTCTGATGTCCTCATTGTAATGTGTCCTCCCTCATATTTTTGTATTAACAGCAAATTTAGATACATTAAATTGTTCCCCTTCCTCCAAGTCATTAATTTAGATAGTAAATATCTAAGGCCCTATGACAAATCCTTGTGAAACTCCACAAATTACATCTTTTCAAACTTAAAGACTCATTAGTCTTGACTCTCTGTCTCCCATAGTTCTCGATCCATATCCTAATACTATCTGCAATAGACTTTTATATGGCACCTTATTGAATGCCTTCGGAATTCCAAATAAACTACCTCTACTGGGTTCCCTTTATCAATTCTGCTGATATATCCTTGAATAACTCTACCACATTTGTCAAACACGGTTTCCCTTTCACAAAACCATGTTTACTTTATTTGATTAAATCAATTTTTTTAAAAAAAATGTCTTGCTGTTTATATCTTAATAATGGACTCTAGTGTTTTCTCAATATCAGATGTTAAGCTATCTGGCTTACAGTTTCCTGGTTTCTGACTCCTATATCGTTTTGAATAGAGGTGTCACTTTCACGATTTTCCAATCTCCTAAAATCCTGCAAGAATCCAGTGAGCTCTGGAATATTTTAGTCAATGCCATTACTATCTTGCAGCCACTTCCTTTAAAACCCTTAGATGCAGACCATCAGGTCCTGGTGACTCATCTGTATTCAGTCCCTTTAGTTTGTCAGGTATGGATATCATACTGCCACATGCCATTCATGATGTCAACTCAACTGCCTTCCTCCTCAGTCTCCTTGCATTAAAACATATTCCATTTAACCTTGCTAGTCTCACTTCTTTCTTATCTAGCCTAGGTTTCCTCTGCTTTCCAGACTTACTTATTCATGCTTTAACTTCTGCTTCCATCTCAACTTCTTTTCCTACTGAACTACTTGTCAGGATCCAATCCACTGCTAAACATTTTAAATCTGACCCAATATCATTAGCAATCCTCCCATGAGGGTCCTCTTCCTGTTTAGAGGTAACCTAAATTGCACAGGTTTCACCTTCACCATAAACAGTCTCAACGCCTCATGAATCTAAAGCTCTCCCTCCTGAACCATCTCTCCAAACATGCTTTCCTCTTTCTATTCTTGCATTCGCCACAGTGTAGCATGAAGAGAAATCTGGAGACTACTATCTTTGATGTTCTGCTTTTCAATTTTCTACTTAATTTCGTAAAGTCTGTCCTAAACTCTTTTCTCCACTTACAAACTGTCTCCATAATTTACTCTCCTTTCCAACCTCATCTCAACAAGTACAAGGATTTCTTAGGCACTAAGATACCTTTTCTTCATTCTTCTCTTCCCTTCATCCACCAAGCTACGGTAATTCCCAGGTTCCTCTGATTTGTTTCTCTTCATCAAGAATATCACTTAAAGCTAACTTCATTAACCAAGCTATTAGTCCCCTGTACTAATATCCTTTTCAACTTCATGTCAATTTTTAACCTATTATGCCCTGTTAGGGGCTTTAAAATATGTTCTATATTCTTATAGAAATATTAAAAAGAAGTAGGCCATTCAGCCCTTCAAGCCTGCTCCACCATTCAGTAGGATCATGGCTGATCATCCAACTCACTACATTGCTTCTGCTTTTTCCCCATTGCCGATAAACTCTCATACAGCTTCCTAATTTGGAAATAGTTCACCGTTCTATCAGTGCTACTGAATCAAAATTCTGGATTACACTGAGGGAGTATCTATAACACAGTATTTCAAGAATTTGGCACATTACAACTTTTTCAGAACAATTGGGGTAAGCAATAAATGCTGGCTTTGCTATTGATGCCAACAGTGAATGAATGTGTAGCAAATAAGTCCTCCACATCTCAGTGCTCTTTCAATCTTTACCTTGCTCCATATCCTATATTCACCCCACAATTGGCAATCATGTTTTTATTTTGAGGCCAGAACTGGAATTATCTCCCAGAAACTCTCCATTTCTCTATCCCACCTCCCCAATCTTTCTTTTACAGGGTGAACTTTACCAGAAATCAGCTAAGTGTTCATTTCAGGGAGTTTTCTGAAGTGTTTCTATTTGTGAGCCTTAGTGAGTTTTTCATGCAGTTTTACGTTGCTCACATTAATATCTGTCTGCTTGACCTCTACATCACCCTGTTTGCACTATTATGCACTCAGCAGTGGTGGAACTATCCATCGCTGCTGGGAGCTTCTCGGATTTCCAGCATTGGCACCATATTTAAAGTCCAGCTGTGCACCAGGTCAGTTGCTGCCAGTATTTCACAGTATACATCGTGGAAGGTAAAGTAAAAGGTACAGCTTCTAGGAGCATATGGATAGCTCAGATGATACTTCATTGCAAATACAAGCTCACATTCATAAATGTATTGCTATTTTACATTATCACCTGCCTGATTGACTGTCATTGTAACTGCAGCAACAACAGTCAAGCAACACAGGTTTACCATCCTTACTGCTATACCATCTTAGAACCCTGTTTAAGGAGTGCTACTCTTTCCCTTACACTCCATGTAGCATAACGTCTTCTCACTGTTCAACATGGGAGCATTATAAGCTGGTCAGTCTTCAAATGGTTGAAAACAATAACTTTTACTAAACAGCGATAAAAGGAAAACAAAAAATAAAGCTCCTATGGCTTCTGTGAATAAACAGAGACTGTTTGCATTTTGAGCAACAACAAATTTACAAACAATGAATGATCACTGCACCTAGCTCGCATCTATTGAACCAGATGTCTGGTTTGTTTTATTCTGTTGAGCGGAATGTAATGCTCCTCCTGTGAATTGTCCTCATCTTCCTTCATGGGAGACAGCTGGCACTCCCAGCTTTTCAGCATCCATTACATTGTCTCTATACCTGCTCTAGTTGTGCAGAGTACAGTATGCCAGGAATTTGTGCCATTCTCTGTGAGGAGGATACTGTAAACACACCAACCCTCACCCCCAGACCTATCTCAGCAGCATAACCTATCTTCAGATAACCTACAATCTACTCAATGGTGGAAGAATAGTTGTGCTGCATCCAAGCTCTACCTCAGTCAGGAATTGCATAAAGGAGTCATCTGTGGTTGCAGAGGGTAGCACTTGTTTCCCAGTAACCATTCTTGTAAGGCATCTGCTTCTTAAAATGACTTAGGAACATGAGAGTTATCAAGCCAGTAGGCATCATGGCAGTTTCCAGTGTAAATGACACAGACTTCTAAGATGTGATGTTGTTATGACAATGGATCAGAACCCAAAGTACTTATTGACATGTTTTAACTTTTAATTCCAAAATGTGTTGTTTTTTTTGAAAAAAAACACTGCTACGAAAAATTCTGTGGATTTAAATTTAGTGACTGGTGAAGGTTTGTGTAAATCCATTTGAATGTTACACATGTAATATTTTCAGTGATTCTTCAAAAAGGAAAAGACTTTATAAAAGAGATAACTACTTCTCCTCTCTTGCCAGGAAGCCACTTTTGTTGACATATGTATTGTACCCTTCAGAAATACACATAGACAGGGGTAAAAGCCAATTTCAGTTGTACTGGAGTGGACTAGTAGTTCTGAATATTCTTGTGTATACCAGCCCGTGTTCAAGTTTTAGCTTGCTGTGTAGATTACAATCAAAGAACTACCCCTAAGTCACCCAGTGTTGTCAGCAAAGACCCTCTCTCACATTCAGTGTTGAAAACCAGTGGAAAAGAGGAATCAGGATATAGGAACACTAAAACCAAGGATGTCAGTGTCAACGCAACCAGTATTCTCCATTGCAAGTTGCAACATTCAACTATTCATTCTTCATGAAGAATTAAGAGCATGATTCATGAAGTTAAGCAAATCCCTGAGTGTTATTGGGAATTTTGTATCTGAATGAAGAATGGCCAAATTTTAAAATGGTGATGCGAATGAGTGATATTGAGAAATACTAGGGCCGGCCAAACATTACTGATGAGGAAAAGCACGATTTTCCAACCAAAACAGTGCAATAATTGCCAAAGTACTGGTAAAAGGGATTGAGGGAGAGTATGTCCATTCCCCTTTCTAAGCGTATCTGGAGTGCAAAATTGTGCCAAACAATGACCATAACATTGTGCCTAGTTTGCCTATGGATAGAATCAACTTCTTTCTTGGCAATGATCTAGCAGGAGCAAAGGGAATTGCATCCCTAGTGGTCTCCAAGAGACCAGCTGAGGTCAGTGAAACAGAATAACTGCTGAAGAAAGTGCCTGACATTTTCCAAGACTGTATTGTCAAGTGGGGCAGACAAGTGAATCTCGTGGCTGGGGTATAACTGAAAATGGAAGATCTTCAAGTCATGTTATCTGGAACCTATTTCAGAAGCTAGAAGATTCCATAGAAGTAATAATTGGAATTTCTTTGGTAGCAGCGAACAAACTGACTGACTATTAAAACTAGTAGCTCAGACTGCTCCCACTGACACTGAGGCAGAAGTAGCCCCTCAAGCTACTATGTTAAAAACTAGGGCTTGATGAAGAAATGTATGTCACAGACCTGCAAACAAGGGGACAGTGATCCAACATGTCGTTCACCACTAAGGTTCTGTGGTGAAATATTTTGGCTAGCACAAAATATTCTGATGGTTGGTCATGTTGGTATATGTAAAACACAATCCTGCATCAACCAACATTTTGATGGCCACAGATTCACAAAGGTGTAGTAATGAAGGGCTTATGCTCGAAACGTTGAATTCTCTATTCCTGAGATGCTGCCTAACCTGCTGTGCTTTGACCAGCAACACATTTGCAGCTGTGATCTCCAGCATCTGCAGACCTCATTTTTTACTCTAATGTTTTACAGAACCTACCACATTGCCTGGTTATGGGAAATCCTACAGTAAAACCTCTACCTATTGATTACTCTGTTGCCTGTAGGGAACCATTTAGCAAGGTGTTAATGGACGGTGTTGAATGCCTAGCTAAAACAGAGGGCCTATCAGCAATATCTTGTCCAATTTTTATTTTTGATGCACCACTTCCCGTGATCTCTGCATGGCATCGATATCCAAAACCAAAAGTCATGCATCAGCATAGCAATTGGCATGAACAAAAACATGGATTGGCTGCATGGCCACACAACTTAGAAGGAACATTAGTTGTCAATATATCCTTACCATCATGGACACGGCTGCCCATTTTGCAGAGAGTTCCCCTGAGTACCAAAATAGTGGTGGGAGAATTGACCCAATTCTTCATTGAGTATGGTCTGCCCATTCAGTTCCAGTCAGACCAGGACTCAGATTTTATCGCCAAAATATTTCAGGTAGTCATGGACAATCTGGGTCTGATCCAGTGAAACTCTTCAAAGTATGAAGACTACCATCACCTGCAAGTTCTCCTCCAAGCCACACATCATCCTGACTTAGAAATATAGCCCTTTGTTCACTGTCTCTGGAATTCTGGAATCTCGGAATTTTCTCCCTTTGGGCATTGTGGGCCTACCTATAACACATGAACTGCAGCAGTTCTAGAAGACAGCTCACCACCACCACTAGGGATGGGCAATAAATGCTGGCCCAGCCAGAGCTGCCCATGTCCCATTAGTGAATAAAAAAAATTCACTCACAGGGGAGACAAAATAGTACCACCAGATTCTGTAAACAACAATTCTCTTGCCATGAGTATATTGCCATGCGTACCCCAAAACTGATATAAAAATGAGATTGTCTTCTGTTCTCAACAAGGTCTCCCCCTATCACTGTATTGATTTTACTCCATTTGAATTATTTTGTAAGTACCGAGTCCAACACACTCTTACATTAATCAAGGAGAGGTTTGTAGAGCAGAATAACAGTCTCCGTGTTAAATCACATAGCAGAGTTCCCAGAGGGACTTGTGTGAGTCTGTGAAGAGACCCAAGCAGCCTTGAAAATCTCCCAAATAGTGAAGAAGCCAAAGGCAGACAATGATGCCAGGGCCCAATCCTTTCCCAAATGACCTTGAATCACCACCACACCCAGGTTTTCGCTGTTTAAAAACACTTTGATCAGTTCTTTTTTGGTCCAAAAACGTAATCTCATGCTTATCGGTGTTGAAACCAATTTTTTCTCAGTCATTCAATCTCCCATTGGCACTTTGAAATGTTATGCTCCTGTCTGCATTACTTGCAATATTGATAATTGTTGCTGTCATCAGTAAATCATGATAAACAACAAACCATGATATAGGTTGTTATAAAACAACATAAAAGTTACAGCACAGAATGAAGCCATTAGCCCACAGTTGTCAATCCCACAACTGATAAACAACAAAATGATTTTGTATACATTATTTACACTGGTAGCCATTTCTGTAAGGGGAAAAAATAGTTCATTATATTATTCTCTCCTACTTTTGGCTCCAGAGCTCTAATCTAGCTTTGAAGCTGTACAAGTATAAACTGCAAGCACTTACTGACAGATCTTAATGTATAAAATAAAACTAAAATGTTCAATTGGACAGCTTAATGACTTCATTTTTTGATATTAATGCGATAATATTTTACTTGGTGTATAATAACTAAATTGAGAGCCTTTCTTGTTTTGGATTATCTGTTGGTACATTTTCTGTCATAGTCATAAATATTAGTTTACTTCGTTAATATGCGTTGGCTGGTTCTACAAGTTTTGACTAGTTCTGTTTCGTACTGAAATAGTGACAAAGTGATGGAGATAACGGGAGTGACTTGTACGTGTACATTGTGCATATCTCCTAGTACACGTCAGAAACATTTCAGCAAGCCTTTTTTGTGTCCCCAAACAACCATTCCTAAATTAAAACAACGACTATTGTTAGAACTATATCATTGCTTGTAAAACGATTTGCAGATGCAAATCTTTATTTTATATGATGTACGGTAACCATGTGGGTTCAGTGTAAAGATCCATTTGCAATGGATAAGTTCCCGCTTTTGTCTTAATAAAAATATTTGGGCAGGTAATTGAGAACGAAGAGATAGTTATTACAGTTTTTATTGTTATGAGGAAACCACGACCACATTGTCGAATTGTCGAGGACTGCAGCTGCTTCATCAAACCAGCAAGCACTAAATGTGTCCCCGCTTTCAAACCGAGGGCCACTAATACAATGCATCCAAGATCGCAAAAAAAAGGTACAGAACCGAAAGATAATTGCATCTTTTTTGCCATGAATTCTCCAAGCATTTCTGTCCTGCTCCTTTATTGCGGAAAATGTGTCACTGCTTGAAATGCTGAATGTCAAACTCAGTAACGTTCATAAATCGTGGGGCTTTGTTTCTGATTGAGTCCTGGTTGACTTGTTTTTCTTCTATATTTGCCATATTCCGGCCTCCTCTTTCTTCACTCGGACTTCAGGTATATCTTCTGTCAACTTTATTTTCGTTTTGCTGTCAATCCAATGTATCCAATAATTTAGACCAGAAAAGAAATATTATTAACAATTTGTTTACATAGCTTTTAACTAATTCAAATGTGTTAAGGTAGGATGTCGGGAAAATTAATAAAATATCATCTGAGCCAATTAACAGGTTTTTTTTGCAGCAGACTCATTTTCCAAACTTTGTAATGTCAATATGTGGTAGAAAAGTGTGGCGCTAGAGAAGCCATCCCCGATGAAGGGCATATGTCCAAAACATCGACTCCTCCGCTCCTGGGGTGTTGCATGACCGGCTGTGCTTTCCCGTGGCCACACCTTTTGACTCTGATCTCCAGCATCTGCAGTTCTCACTTTCTCCAATGTCAGTATGTAGTATGGCACCTCGAAGCAGGAAATTAGCCAATGTCCACCTACCGCCATAGGGACATGTTTGGGCAAAACTGTGAATCACTTAACTGTGAACTCATCCACACTCTACTGATAAACCATAGCCTATTTCAAATGTGAAGTCTGACAACCAAACTCTGTATCTATAGTATGAATGAAAATTTGGCACATGTATTCTCTGTTCCATATATGGTATAAACAAAATAATAGTTTTTCCACAGATGTACCCCTGGAAGTGAGGATTTGGTGGTGGCTGTTAATTTACTTGATATAAAACATGTGGAAAGGGAAATGAAAGACTAGAGATGTTTTATACCTCAATGTGTTTTACATATGAACATAGGAACAGGAGAAGGCCATTCTGCCCTTCAGTCTATTCTGCCATTTAATGAGATCAGGCTGATCAGTGGCATAACTCCATTTACCTGTCTTTAGTCCATAACAATTGAGATCTTTGCTTAATAAAAACAGTATCTCAGATTTAAAATTAAAAACTGATGTAGCATCAACTGCTTTTTGTGAAAGAGAGTTCCAAATATCTACCACCCATTGGTTTTAAATATCTCTTCTAAATGGTCTGGCCTTCATTCTCAGACTATGTCTCCTACTCTAGAATCTCCAACCAGTAGAAATAATATATCTTTATCTACCCTGTGTTTTCCCATCAATGTCTTGATGACTTTGATCAGATCACCCTTCTAAATTCTATTGAACACATGCCTAATTTGTATAATTTCTCCTCATAACTTCTCCTTAAGCCTTGGTATCATTCTTGTAAAACCTATGTTGTGCTCTCTCCAAAGCCAATATACCCTCCTAAAGGTGTGGTGCCCAGCTCTATGCATGGTACTTCAAGTAGGATCTAACCTGGGTTTTGCGTAGCTGCAGAATAACTTCTCCATCCAGTCTTCTAGTTATAAATGCCAGCAATTCATTAATGTACTTGATTATTTTCATGGCATTTTAAAGATCTCTGCATCTGAACCCCAAGTGTCTTTGGACATCCATATGTTTAACTTCATACCAACTAGGAAGTGCCCTGATCTATCCCTTTTCAGTCCAAAATGGATAATCTCACACTTGCTTACATTAACTCCATCTGCCACAGTTTACCCATTCACCTAGTCTATCAATATCCTTTTGTAATTTTATGCTATCATCTACATTGTCTACAATGCTGCCTGACTTGTGTCATCAACAAATTTAGATATGACTTTCCATATTATTATCCAACTCATAGAAATATCATCATAGAATTCCTACAGTGTGGAAACAAGCCATTTGACCCATAGTGGTGTCCAAAGAGCATCCAACCAGACCCATCCCATCCCCAAAACCCTGCATTTCTCATGCCAACCCATTTAGCTTGTACATCCCTGGACACTATGGGTAATTTAGCATGGCCAGTCCACACCTTTGGACTGTGGGAGGAAACTAGAACACCCAAAAGAAACCCAGACAGACACAGGGAAAACATGTGGACTCTACACAGACATTTGTCTAAGGGTTGAGAGTGTGGTGCCGGAAGGTCAGGCAGAATCCAAGGAGCAGGACAATTGACGTTTCGGGCATAAACCCTTCATCAGGAATGACGCTTGTGGGATAGTGAGACTGAGTTCATTTGGCTTGCTATCCCAGTGTTGATTCCTGATAAAGGGCTTATGCCAGAAATGTCAATTCTCCTGCTCATCAGATGCTGCCTGACCTGCTGTGCTTTTCCAGCACCACACTCTCGACTTTAATCTCCAGCATCTGCAGCCCTCACTTTCTCCTAGACGTTCACCTAAGACTGGAATTGAACCCAGTTGTGTAGTACTGAGGCACAGTGCTAGCCACTGAGCCACAAGTCATTAATAAATAGTGAATAATTGAGACCTTAACACAGATCCTTGTGGGACACGCCTGGTCACAACCTGTCAATTTGTGTATTTACTCATTATCCTTACATTCTGTCACCTGCCACTCAACCAGTTCCCCAGCCATGTTATACATTTGCACTATTGTCAGTGTTGTGCTGTAGAAAGATGGTGTTATTTGCTGAGTCAATTGTATATTTATTTTATAAATGTTGAATTTGTTTCAAAATAACTTTCAAGCTCAGCACCACTGAGAAATAACAATTAAAGTCACCTTTTGGTTATTCCCCAGTTGTCCAGTGAGAAAAGGTCGAGAGTGTGTTGCTGGAAAAGCACAGCAGGTCAGGCAGCATCCGAGGAGCAGGAGAGACGACGTTTCGGGCAAAAGCCCTTCATCAGGATGAATTCATCACGAACTAACACTCCGAGAAGCCCACATGTGTGTGGCATTGTCCCTTTAAAAGCACCTTGTATCTTGTCCCATTCCCACCCTGACTTCCAGAAGTAGAACAAGTTGGATGTCAGACACACGCGTGCGCTCATGTGGCCGGCAGGCTGCGCACTTCGGGAGGGGTGTGTGGTTTTAGCATCAGGACTGGGTCTGAAAGTGAAACATTTCCAGCAAGTGGCGTTCCCACTTTTTACAGCAACACACGTACAGAGCGCTGTGTGTGTGTGCGTGCTCCGCCAAATACCGGGAATCATGACGAATAAGCAACTGCAAAGTGATGGAATGAACGGTTGTTCCTTATCATAAAGTTTCTCGTCGATCTCTGTGTCGTCTGAATACTTTTAAGAGAGTGAGAACAAGCAGGAAAACAGCATTTTCTTGTTCTTAAGTTCGAGGGGGAAAAGTGAATTTACAAAAAAAGAATCAACCAACTGCTTCGCCCTTTCCATGAAGGAGTGAGTGGACGAAGGAGTCGCCTGTTCCCCTTTAGATATAAAGGAGAGCGGGGTGGGGAGGGGGCGGAGGACAGTCTCGGAGAGACAAACCAGGGGAGGTGGGCGAGTCAGAGGCGCCCAGCCCGGGGCAAGGGGGCAGCGAGAGTCTGAGGCGGCCTGTGACATGGCGGCGGCGGCTGGAACAGGAGGGGTCAGCACCCTGCCCACACTCTCTGATGCCGGCAGCAGCCCCTTCCCGCCCGGATCCTTCAAGGAACCCAAAAGACTTTACTGTAAAAACGGGGGCTACTTCCTGAGGATCTTGCCGGATGGCAGGGTGGACGGAACCCGTGAGAAGAATGATGGAAACAGTGAGTGTTGCATGTTTCCATTAACGTTTTACTGATAAGTCATCTTTCGTGTGTGTTCCTTGACATCTTCTACCTGAGGCTTAATTTTCTTACTTTTTTTAACCAAGCCATTAGGAGATGCACATTCCATTTCCATTCATGTTTTTCACTTCGAAATCTCAGTCTAGCAGTGATTGCTACATAATAATTAACTTCAGTTTCACCGTTTCTATCCGGCCCTGGTTGTAATTCATAATTTCGAATCTCGTCCTGAACATCAAATTCACAAATCATTTATATTTATAGATTTGATTTACCTAACACAAGGAACGGTATACCTTTATCTACCCTGACACTCCAGTATTTGCTCCATCTTTGAAGGATATTCATCAAAACCTTGTGGCTGCTTGACCGTGTTGTGGAGACAAATTTCTCCACTTTGCCGCGTCAACTCTAACATCATGTAGACCTTTTGACTTGCCTGCTGTCGACCTTTATTCAGGTAGCGATCTTTTTGTACTTCATTTTAAAGTTTGTCAAACAAAACTCGTCAGTCATCGTCCGCTGAGAAGTAGTTGGGATTAGTTGCAAGATAGATACAAGGAAAATAATATAGTTACCAGCTGTGTTCACGCTCCCCACCCTTCCATTACAACTTCATTGCCAGCAAGAGATTATGGTATTAAATTTTCTGTGAATCAAAAATGAACGTTAACAGGTATCGCGTTCTTATTAACAGTTAACTGTAACAGTAGAGCACAAAGTATCCCACTCTCATCACTCCAGATCCCCATTATTATCTGAGTAATAATTACATACACCCCAGTCCAGCACCGTTACCTCCAAATCATCTCGGTAATAATGATTTTTAAAATATGCTTACATCCTTGCATTCTGATATACAATTATTATTTTGTCTAATTTTGCAGCACAACCCTCATTCATCTTGCTGAATAGATTCTGTAAATGTTATCGGCCAGGAAGGGAATGAACAGAATACCATTGAATTGTAGTTTTTCAACATTAAGAAACATACAAGCTTAGTTGTTATTAGTGGGAGCGACGGGAATGTCATTTAATTCGTCAGTAGGTCAAACGCTTAAATATTAAACCAAAGTCTGTTGCTCCCACTTTGTTCATCTCGGCTGAAGCAATTGCGATCATAAATTAGGTAATTCCCAGTTTGGATGTTGATTTATGAAATGCGTATCAGAAACATTAGCTAAGACAAAATACGTGTACCTAGATTGAACCGTATTACACGCATACACTGCTTAGCTCATGGGGGAGGGCAATCCAAATTTCATAGTTTAGGTTTTGGTCATTGGTTTCTGTATTTTTCCGGTTTCCTCTATTGTTACAAGATGTTTGTGCGTAATTGAAATGAATTGCTTCCTTCAGTTGTCAGATGTTTGTCTTTCTCCAGTAGAGCTCACATTGCAATAAGTTTGCATCATTTAATGGCGGAAGTATTATGACATTGACCGAGTTTCCAAATGTTGCACAGACTTCCACGGCTTTTTTTTAACTGTCCGTTTCTTTGCTCACCCATGTGTTCAGTTTTAGAGGTAGGCACTGAGAGATGGGCAGCAGTTCATTCTGCATCTCGTGCTTTGCGTATTATTCGCGAAAACGAATGAAAAATTGGTTCTATTATTGTCGGAAAACTCGACGAAGTTTCATGTCAAAGTGGGTAGCAACATCTGTTTTCTCTAAAACGACATGCAGTACATTAAACATTTTGACATGCTTAATTGCATTTGTTTTGTGTGCATAAATCGGGAAAACGTTCTAATCAGTCCTCGTCGAGACTTACTCTAGTATCATTAAACTGCAGGGTAGGCACGTTGTAACTTTCAGTTTTTGAACTGTGGTAGGCATCAGTGTCAGCATTCTAAGCAATGGCTAAATGAGTTTAAGTACCTGGTAAAAATGACATCAGCCATTTCAGATAACACAAATCTATTGATATTTTTAATCAGTCTGTTCAGAGATATTGTTACGCAAGTCTGCTGCAGGTTGAACCTGAATCCAGTTCTCCTGGCTTAGTAGTATGGACACTACCCAGACACTAGAAGAGCCCTAACACAAGTCAACACCAAAGCTATGCTGATTTGTAAGATCTGTTAGTACAACTTATGAAAGGAAATTATTTGAAGAAAATTGTGCAGTGAAATTCACAAATTAAATTTTGGACTTCCTTTGTGTTTTGAAAGCTGATATTTATGGCCTTCACATAAAACAATGAACATTTTTGGTTTTACTGGGGACATATATGATTTGTACTCGAGCAGTCTCTTGGTTTGGCTTACCAGTATAAGTGACTAAACTTTTTGTCATTCCACTTATCATATGAATTCAAATTCATGAAAGGCATCTAGTCTAGATATAACATTATGTTTAATTTTGTGGGGTTAGCTTTGAAAATAGAGTATGTAAGGTTTTAGTCAACAACCTGCCAACATTATTGCATTATATATTGTAGCAACCACAAACCAAATGAACAGAAATATATCAACCACATTTAGAACGGGCATACCACTTGCACAGCACCACATGCAATGACGCCATCTCCTGACCTGCATTTTGTTTCATGGAGATGATTGTTAAATTGAGAACATATGGCAATGTCTAAGAAAGAAGTGTTGTCACTGGAATTTAAGCAGCTATATAACATTGATTTAATTCCTAACTAAATTATGCTATATGCTATCATGTTGCATTTAATAATAAATTTAACAAAGAGCAAGGGGTAGGATCCAACTTGCAGTGCTATTCCTTGTTATATCAGAATCAAAATAGTTGAATATTTAAAGCTTTGTAAAGTATAATCAGTATCAAAAACTTATGTTTATCCATATCCTAAATGAATATTAAGCTAAAAGAAAATTGCTCTGTCAAGAATGAATAATTTTAAAATGTCTCATTTTTTTTTACATGTGGTAATGCTGTAGTATTTTTCACAGGTTGCATATCTTTGAAAATAATTTGAGTGGTAGGAAATTGATTTCTTTAAGTTCACAGAAGTTCTATCAAGTGAATACTTTTTTCTAAAAGGGTAAAACAATTGGTGCATCATAATTATATTTGCAAATGCAATTTTGCAGCAAATCTATAGCAAAGGGCTGCATTCATAGATGTTTTTGAACCTCCAGTTATTATATACAATGGCCCAGATGAGCACTTTTTACTGGTTGTTGTGATTTTCTTTTTAAGACAGCACTGAGAATTTATACCTGAGTGAAAGAACTACGTATTGTGTAACATATTAAAGAGAAGATTTAATTTTGGGCATTTGTAAGCTTTCAAATGTTTAGAGTTACTTATTACGATAAATGGTCATGTTGAAATCTCAAGTAATGTATCGTTTCATCCATATTGTGAGGAGTCAGACAGAAAAGTTTACAAATGATACAAGCATTGGAAAAATATTATTTTTTTTATATTTTGCATGTTAGGCCACTTGGTAAATAATCATAATATTTGCGACACTCAACTCCTTATCTTTTCAGGGTCTTGGTGGAGCTGGTGTTAGAGGATGTTATTTGAGTTGCTCCCTGTGAAAACTCAAAAGTAGAGTAAACCCTTTCACTGAAGTGTTATATCTATGGAGTTTTAATAAGAGCTACAAAATCAGGGTAGAAGGGAAGTAATAACACTTGTATTTCATAATTTTATTATGTATAAGATTTAAGGTGGAAACATTTATATGGCAACTTGCATGATTTTAGTTAATGCCAAATTGCTTAACAAGGTTTGTATTATTTGAGCTAACTCCGCAGTGACAAATGAGACAAATTTATTAATAGCCTTGAAACAAAAACAAGCAGATCATGACGTATTGTTTTACAGTAATGGATAAATCGCTGTCTCATTTATGTTGTAATAGGTCAGTTGGAAACATTTTGAAAAGCTGCATGCTGCTGTTACAAAACTACTTGAGAACAGTATCACCAAGACAGAGCATTTAATTACTTAACTGCACTGAAGTACTGTGTGTGTGTATATAGAAAATTTCCATTTGACATTGGGGAAAAAGGATTTTTTAATGTTATTCATTTCTTCAAATAATGTTGCATGCAGTGCTACTTTATTTTTCAAAAAAATGAAACATATGAGGGGAAGGGAGGGATTTGTTTTGATAGTTTCTCTGGTAATTTTGTACAACTTTATGGACCTAAGGGTCTCGAATGTGAATAATTGGACTCTTAAGCTGAGTTGAAGCAAAAGCAAAATGTAAATGTTGGATGAGTTTTTAACATGTTGAACATTCCAGGTGAACTTTGTCCAGCAATTAAAATTTAAAAAAGCACAGTTAAGTTTTTCTTTGTGGAAAGCCGTAGGAAACATTTTTCTGAATTTTCCTTTTGGTGTTTTCTCTGCTCCTTATTGTAACTGCAGTAATATAGAGCTATTGCGAGCACAATTTTTATAATGTATCTAATGGGATTAAATGTCTATGTATGAAACCTTTATGTTAAGATATAATTCATTAACTCTTGCTTGGGAGCCTTTTCAAACAGCAACAATGTGTGTTTTTTTAAACTTCAGTTTGAATAGGAGTTCAGATTGAAACCTTCTCCCTCAACCTGGGTAGATTTTTCCACATAAGAGTTGCCAATAAAATATACAGTTTGTGGTTATATAAGACTGCAGGCCACTGGCAATCATTGAGTACTTTATAATTTCTTCATTCTGATTGGTTTGCAGTGATATAATTTGTAATATGATAGAATATTACTGAATGTGATTTCACTCAGATGTTTTCAGATTCTATTAATTTACGATGGTGCATCGGTTTACCAATTTGTTGTGGAATGGATTATTGGTATTTGTTCTACTGCTGTAGAACTGCTTTGCTAGCACGCCACAGCTCTATCATGCAAGCAAGTTGAGGGAAGTTGCATAAAATATGGTGGTTGTTATATATATATATACAATACTGATTTTATTATGTTAGTTCAGAGCTAAAAACGTATTGTAGAGTAATAAGAATGCATAATAAAAACTAAAATGTTGGAAATACTCCTATGCACTGACCTGAAGGCCTCTCCTCCCTCTTTCCTCCCATATTTCACAACAGATATTAATCCTTAGCACTATTCATGGAATTGGGAATCTCCTTTACTCATTTAGAGTGATGCTCTGTAGATCCACCACTTGTGGACTGTGGTAGTGTTACTACCCAGATGGTCCAGGTGAACTCTGCTCCCATTGACTGAGAACAGGTACTAATCCCTAACGAATTGCAAGAGAGAGAGGCAGGAGAATCTAGATTGATATGGTAAAAGAAAGTTGCAAGCATGTCATAAGTATCATGGAATATTAAACTGTTAAAGCTCTTTTTTTATAACCACTTACTCTTGGGCATGTATTCTGATTTTCACAAATGACCTTTGTCTTACGTGGCCTGAAACCAGGATCTTTTTCTCTCTGACTTATTGATACATTCTTTTGACTTTGCTTCAGAATAATTTTGCAACAGTGACTTTTAGCTGCCTACATCCTTAGTGTTTTCCCTTCCTGATAACCCACTAAAATATCATATGCACAAAACAAACAGAAACCCCATTGCAATGCCATTGACTAGATCTAGTTTCTCTTTAGGTTCTGCTGGTCCAAAAGTGGTGAGCTTTAAGGAAGGCTATAAAGGAAGAGAGGATGAAACACTTGGGGATGGAATTCCAGAGATTTGCTTGGATGGAAAGGGGAAGGCATGTATCAAATATAATGGTGGTTAGGAGATTGCCGAATGTTAAAAAAAAATACAGGGAAGCATGCAAGCCCAAAAAGAGACTTGCTCATTTGGATGAGAATTTAAATTGAAGGCTTTGAGATACGGGCAACCAATGTTTTTTTTCCATTGTCCTCTGTCTTCAGAGCAAATACCATTCCTTCGGTATCTTCTCCATCTGTCAATTGTCTGAAGCTGAACTAGGCTGCACACCACCTTTGTGTCATAGTTGGCTTGCATAGGTACACAATCCTTTATCCAAAACCCTCGGGCCAGCTGGTTTTTGGAATTTGGAATTTTTTGGATTTTGAAATAAGTGACAGTTTAACAGTGAAATTACAAAACTCTTACCGAACAGCAGACTCACCTGTGAGTAGTACAAACCCTGAGACAGAATTGTCATCTGCCAGTGCTGGGCCACGCCACCATGTCACATCTGAGTGGGTCAGTGGGTGTGGAGTTGGATTAACTGTTTGCACGCCAAACAACCTTGTTACGGAGAAAGAAACTTCACAAAGAAAACTTTGGATTTTGGAGTTTTTCGGATTTTGGATAAAGGATTGTGTACCTCTTTAAGCTGTTTCTGCACCATTGCCAAATGTATGTCTCACCTCTATACTATCTGATGTTTCCTTGCTTATCCCAGCTTGTTTGTTGTCAAAATCCTTTTAGATATGACTGCATTCTTGGGCAGTCTTCTATGGTCCGCTTGCCACAGAATTATGGTCCTCCAAAACTCTAAAGTGTTCTGATTTGCATAAGTTCCATTCATCCATTACCCTTATGTTTGCTGATTTCAGGCAATGCTTCACCACGAATCAATTTAAAAGTTCTCATTCTTGTTTTAAAATTCTTCTAGACCTCTCTCTCTCTCTCTCCTTTTTTTTTGCTGCTGTAAGGACCTCTGAGGTCTGTGTTCATCTGTAGCCGATGGATATGGAAGCCATATGTCAGAATGGCAGTTGTCGAGAGTGGAACTTCCTAGCTGCATGACAATGTTGCTTTAGAGGGATCATTGCTATTGAGTATGCTGTATTTAAAAGTTGTAACCAGTAGTAGCTGTGTTTCATCTGCTTAGGTCTTAAATTCTGGAGTTCTCCATAAACCTCTTCTCCTGTCTTCCTTGCATTTTTAAGGATTCCCTTTCAAACCTAAGTCTTTGACCAAGTTTTCATTGTCTTACCAAATACTTCCTGATTTGGTGTCAAATGCTCGGCACATAATGCTCCTGTGAAACACCATGGAATGATTTTCTTTGTCAGATACAATAATGCAAATTCAAATTGGTTATTTTAACATGGGCTGTAATATGGGAGGTTGTGAAAGGGACCATTAAAACAGTCAGCACACAGGTCATAAACCAGTGGATGCCAATTTCAGCAACAAATGGGGTGAGGTACAATGTTAGAGAGGGAACTAGGCAATTGTTGCCATGAATTGGATGTGTAGTTTGAAGCTTGTGTCCAGAGTGAATGCAATGCTGCAATTGTGAACATCTCAGTCAGGCTGAAATAATAGAGAGAGAGAGAATTGGTGCCAAGGGTACTGTGTTTGTGAATGTCTGAATGTGATGGCTTTGGTTTTTAATTAAGGGAGATTTTGGCTCATCATAACAGTGTGGCAACACAGGCAATAATATGGATAAGAGAAGTGGTGGAGAGATGGAGTTGGATGCGGTCAGCATACGTTTGGAAGCAGCAGCCAATGAGGGATCCATGGGGAACTCCGGGGCAATGTAGTGGAGCAGGGATGAAAAGTCATTGCTGGAGATAATCTGATTGTCGTCAATTTGGTATGAGTGTAATTATGCAAGGCAGTCCAGTTGAGCGGTTTAACCGACAAGTATTGGAGGAGGATGGTATAGTTGACTGACTATTATCAAAGACAGCAGAGTGATTGAAGAAGGATAATGCACTGTGATTAAAATTGCACATGATTTATTTGTGACTTTTTGAGGACTTTTTCAGTACTGAGGGTGGATCCCTGATTGGAGATTTGAATATAGAAATGTGGGAAAGATGAATGGAAGTTTAAGAAGCAATATTATGATCCCAGTTGAGAAAGTTATTTAATTTTAGAATTAACATTTTAAAATAGTTAATGTTGAAGACTGCAATTCAGAAGTTTTATTTTAATGCATGTTCATTTAATTATCATTAGACATGTGACTACAAGGTAACTTAAATTGGGTACTGAATATCAAAGAACGTTTTAGGACGACTAGAAAAGGAAGAAGATACTGTATTGGGTAGCACTCCTAACAAGGGATAACATCAGCAAATTGATAGTGGAACTCAGAAACAGCAAACATTTATAGAACACCAAACTATATTACTAATCAGACATGTTATGAATTAGGAAATAATTAGTGCATGATTTTATGGGTAAAACAATAATAGGCAACTTGAGTTTGCACACAGATTAGTAATGCTGCTTAACCCAATGTTGTGGAGCTTTAATTCCCAGAATGTGGGCAAGTTGGGTTTCTGGAATAATGTTTCTGGTTTCTGGAATTCCTGAAGAAGGGCTTATGCCCGAAACGTCGAATCTCCTGCTCCTTGGATGCTGCCTGACCTGCTGCGCTTTTCCAGCAACACATTTTCAGCTCTGATCTCCAGCATCTGCAAACCTCACTTTCTCCTTCTGGAATAATGTGTTGAGGAGCTAACTTGGAGTTGGACTATTTTGGACTTTCTGTTGTGCAATAGGAAAGGGCAAATTAATAACCTTACTGAAATGGAGTCTTTGGGAGATATGACCATACAATGTTAGAATTTTACGTGATGTTTGAATGTGACATTGTTCATTCTGAAACTAGGATCTTGAATCTGAGCAAAGAAGACAGGGTATGAGGAGTAAGTTGGCCAGGATGGATTAGGACTATATACTAAAACATTTGACATGATGGCTAATTTGTAAATAAATTCTGCAGGGTTTCAAATATATATGAATTTCTCTAGGGCACAAACAGCCAAAGGAAAAGCTTGATCAGTTATGGTTAGTTAAGGAAGCAAAGGGTTGTATTAGATTAAATGAATGCCAGAAAAGTGGTAAATCTGAGAATTGGGGAAATTTATGACTCAACAAAAGAGGGCCAAGAAACTGATAAAGAACAGCAAAGAACATATTCTTGTGGTCCACTTTTTACAATATATGAAAGGATAAATGTGGGCCCATTTGCAGGCGGGGAAGGAGAGTTTATGGTGAAGAACAAGGAAATGGTAGGAAAGGCAACAGTTGAGTTGCACCTGTTTTAACAGAAGATATGAAAGATTGTCCAGAAATACTCAGCAGCCTAGGATCTTGTGTAATTGAAGAGCTAAAACAAATTCATTTTACTAAAGAGATGATACTTGAAAAATTAGCTGGAGTGAGAATTGATAAATCTGGACCAATTGAGCTTCATCAGAGTATTGGAAGAAGTGGCAATAGTGGATGTATTGTTGGTTACCTTTTCTAATTCTATGGATTCGGGGAAAATTCCTGCTGACTAGAAGAAAACAAATGTAACCCCACGATTTTAGAAGAGAATTAGTGAAGAACGGCATACCTGTTAGCTTTCGGTCTATAGTAGGGAAAATGTCAGAATCTATTATGAAAAGATTTGATAACTGACATTTAGGGGAAAAAATGACAAAATCGGGTACAGTTAACATGGATTTATGAAAGGGAAATCATGTTTGACAACTTTTTGAGAATGTTGCTTGTAGCATAGACAAAGGAAAACCAGTGGATGTGTTATATTTGGAATTTCGAAATGCTCTTGATAAAGTACCTGACAGGAGGTCAATAAATGAAATTAGACTTGTGGGATTTGGTGGGGAGAATGGTGGAATATACCAGTATGGGTTGAAAGTTGCTTAATAGACAAAGTCCAAGTTGGGCAAAACAACTGTCGAGGGATGGCAGGCTGTTACTCTTGGGGTCCGGCAAGAGTCAGTGGTGGGTCCACAACTTATCTCAGTCTGTATCTTGTGTGTTACATGTGTGATTACGATTTGGAATTGGGAACTAATTCTAATATTTTCAAATTTACTGATGACTCCAAGTTTGGATGTGAGTACAAGGAGACATGGTGGGCTTGGACAGGCTAAGTAAATGGGCTTGAACATTGAATGTAAACACGTGTGGAGATGTTTGTTTGGTCAAGAAAATTAAAGGCAGATTATTTCTTAAATGGTGAGAAATTGAGAAATGTGGTATCCAAAGGGATACAAAACACAGCCAGCAACACTAACCACCTTACCATATACCAAAGAAGTGTCAGAAATGACAGCCAGACTACTGAGACCCTTCGGAATCCTAGTAGCACACAAACCCACCAACACTCTCAAACGAAAAAATAACAAACTTAAAAGGCCCAGTACAACCCATGGACAAAACCAATGTCATCTATAAAATTCCATGCAAGGACTGCCACAAACACTATGTAGGACAAACAGGAAGAAAGTTAGCTACCAGGATACATGAACACCAGCTAGCCACAAAAAGACATGACCCCCTCTCCCTCATAGCCCTACACACAGATGAAAAAAAAAATACCATTTCGACTGGGACAACACATTTATCCTGGGAAAGGCTAAGCAAAGACTTGCCAGAAAATTCTTAGAAGCCTGGCACTCCAAACCCATAGATCTAGATGCCATCTACCAACCCCTCAGAAAACGAACAGGAAATGACATCACCACAAACGCCAGGAACCACATCCAGGAGAAAGATATAAATAGAAAGCAGGAGACAACAGCTTTGCTTCATTTGGAGGTTGTCACTGATGATGTTACCTAGCCAGGTAATGAAACGTCTGGATATCAAACCTACAGCTCAGCGAGCAAACCTACACCCTAGATCTTGGAGTCCTTGTCTGGGAGGTCCTAGTATGCAGGTGCAGTATTTTAAAAAAAGGCAAACAGAGTGTTGATATTGTGTCTAGAAGCAAAGATGTCTACATTAATTCCTAGGATGGCAGGATTGTTTTATTTTGAGGAGAGATTGAATTTTGAAGAGGAAGAGTTTATTTTGAAATTTGCAAGATTCTTACAAGGTATGATGAGGTGGATATAGATAGGATGTTTCCCTTGGCTGGTGACTATGGAGCGAGGGGGAATAAGGGCAGTTTGTTAAAGACTGAGATCAGGAACAATCTCTTCAGTGTGAGGGTAGAGAACTTAGAGAGCTGTCAAAGTTCAATCATTGAGATGGTTCAAGACATAAATTAATAGCTTTCTGGAGACTAATGACCTCAAGAGAAATAATGTGGGATAATTATATTATGTCCATGATCTTAAATTAAAAAATCAAAAAGAGAATTGAACTCCTGGAACTTAATTTCATGGGGGAACTGGGTGATTTGTTTGCCTCCCTGGCTGACTGTGGTGTTGCCACGGAGAATGCACCAATCAATATTTTTAATACAGTATAAAAATGCATTTTTCCTCAAAACTGTATTTTTGCAAATATTCTGATTGCTCAATGCAAAACTGTAACAAAATGTTTTCTTTTCAGCAATACCTTCTTTGTTCTTTACTGAAGATTTATTAGTTGCCTGTAGCTTCCATTGCTCGAAACTCCATTATTGTGATAGCATGGGCTTCATATCAAATCTGCAATTCCCTCTGTCTATTCAGCCTTTTTCTTCAAACACCTAACCTTATTCTTCCTCTTGCAGACTCATTAGAGACTCATTATCGAATACCACTCAAAGCATTTGCATTGATCTATCCACTTTCCTTTCCTCCTTTACACTCTCCAGTAATGCCTGCTACAAAGGCAATCATGTTAAAACATTAATAAGAACAGAAACTTGCAGCAATTCCAATGAAATATTGATGAAGCTTATTGAAAATGTACCATCACTTTATGTTTCCAAAAGAAATTGGAAATGAGGCAGGATGTTCTCTTACTCTACCATTCTATGTGTATCAAATATAAGAATTTAAATGGCATCATCTTCAGATGAATGAGCAGGTAAGGAGGTTTGATGGCAAATAAATTAGTATGTTCTGTGAAGATCTGCATGCTATAATAAAATTGTTATAAATATTCAGTGAAAAACCTGAGGAGTCAATGGGGTTCTTGCCATTCAAATTGTTATAGAGTTGGAGTGTGTGATTTGTTAATATGTATACCTGGGGAGAACAAATGCAGTAACACTTAAATTGACTGATGAGAAATTTTGGTTTCCTCTGGGTGCTCCGCTTTCTTTCCACAGTCCAAAGGTATGTAGTTTAGGTGGATATGTCATGCTAAATTGCCCATAGTGTCCAGGGATGTGCAGACTAAGTGGATTAGCCACAGGAAATGCAGAGTTACATGGATAAGGTCTGTAGGATGATCTTTGGAGGACTCGATGGGCTGTTTCCACACTGGAGGGATTCTGTAAATAGTCTGGCAGTATCTGTGGAGGAGCAAACAGTTAATGCTTTGAATCTAATTTGAGCTTTCAAAACTCTACAGACACTGCCAGACTTGCTGAATTTCTGCAGAAGTTTTGTATATTTTTATTTCTCTTCCATTATTATCTTGTTTTTAATGACCTGAGGTTTGTTAAACATTGCACAATAAGCTTGCACAAATTTCCTAAAGTATATTGATTTGCAAAATTATTATTACAAGAATCAAATTAAAGAAAACGAGTAGGAAAGTAAATGAAAATAACAGGCCTGCAGCTTGATTTTTCAGCCACAGCTTTCCTTGCAGTTCATTTTCTGGAGCACTGGAATGTTACCTTTGATGGAGGCCCACTAAAGGTTCTCATGAGGGGCTGCAGTTGGAATTAGCGTTGAATTGGAAAGCAACCACATTTGGTCAATTATTCCTTTGCAAGCCTGAAATGTGGTTAGTTACTTTCTGAGCACTGAGTAGTGTGTGACAAAAGCTAAACAAAGGAAAGAAAAATCTAAATGTTTTGCAAAAAAGTACAAAGCTGTAGTCTGAAGTGTTGCCAGGTAATGTAGAATAAAGTATGTAGTTTTGTAGACTTGCGTTCACTGAAATTTGTACCAGATTGCCAAATATATACAATCTATGCCTTTTTTGACAAACGGATTATGGGGTTCTGGATTTGTTTCTTTGCTTTTATGTGTTGCACTTAAGTTAGAGTTTCTCTGGCTAAAACAAAGTTTCCTGACCCAGCAATTTAGTTAACCAGATATCTGTGCACACATCAGTGTGTTTTTCTTTTGGCATACATTGTCTTCTATTACAAGTATGGCATGTTGACTTTAGAATGTAGGTCGTTATCCTTTAACGTGCATTTCATCAACGTGATTTGACTGTAATGCGATTGGTGAATTGAGGAACAGATTTTTTAAAACATGAACTCCTGTTGGCTATTACGCTATTCTGAGAGAACATGAACAAAGGATCTTGAGGAGATGAAGCGACTTCTAAGTGTGGATAGAAGATTAATTGAAAAAGCGATCTGGGATCACCTTTCTCAACATAAAACAGAAAACCATATCAAATTGTGAGGACCTAAGGAAAAAAGTTGGAAGTCCTGCAGATGTGCCTGCCTTCAGTGTTCGAAATGGCTCGTTTACTGGATTTAAGAACCACTATGGTTTTCATAACATGAAGTTATGTGGCGAAGCTGCCAGTGCAGACTGGGAATGTGCATTGTCATTTCCTCCTTTGGTGAAAAAAATCGATGAAGAAAGCAGCTCCTTATTTAAAGTGCACATTCACGAAGCTGATTGCAGCTACTAAAGGGGATAATGAGGACATATTCATCAATTTTGGAAGACCATTAACATTAAGAATGATATTGACATGCTTATGGAGGTCTAGGGTGATATCAGTAAGGACTGCTTGCATGTATTTGGTGGAAGCTTCTCACAGATTTTCTTCATGATTTTAAAGGCATTGGACCATCAGAGGAATTTGTGGCAATCAAAGAACATTGTGTTACTGTTGCAAAGCAAGTTAGATTTGAAGAATTGGAGACTGAGGATGTCGAGGAAAAGCTTGAATCCCATTGTGAAGACCTCTTCACAGCTGATCTTCTACAACTTTGTTGTTGAGGGGGAAGTTGAAGCTCAAGGTAATGACGAAGAAGTCTAGGATGCAGTAATACGAGAACTTTCCATTTCTCTCTTGTCTTCTATCCTAAGGGAAGTTGAGAAGCAGTTGGACCTCTTAGAACGCAGTGACTACTATGCAGAATACAGCAGGATAGCTTGTCATGGCCTCTGGTCTTTACCTGGCATCCTATCAACAGCTCCTTCATGTAGGAAGAAAGATGGCAGAGTGGCAAAATTTAGATGCCTTTTTTTAAGCCAACCCCCAAGAAATAGTCTGAGGACAGTAAACCACAGTCACCTACTTCTGGACTAAATGCTTTCTTTCTTAATCCTGCATCCAGAATTGCTCCTGAAAGTAATGCTGATGATGACTCCCAGCCCCTGTCTAAGTACAGTACAGTAACTCAAATCCCTTTTAAAGTGTTAAATTTTTATTGTATTATTTTCATTTAAAATATGATTTTAACATTTACTTAGACTGTGCTATTATTTGTGTTCAGCTAACTACTACTTTTTGTTTCAACTTTGACTGACATTTTTGGTCTGCCCCTAACCCTGTTTTTCCCACGGGCAAATACTTTTCCCAATACTTCTGTGCATTTTTCTATAACCAGGTCACATGGAAATGCAACTACTGCATTCTAGCAGAACAGACAATGGTTTTCATAAACTAGTGAATTTAAAATGACTCAATGACATGGATAAACCCAGGAATGAGATATTGAGGGTTTGAGGAGCTAGGACTTCACAATCTTTGGATTGCTGTTTGACCATGCACAAATTGGCATATATATGAGCAGATTAGAAAGTTAAATATATGTTTTAAGGAGTGCTGTGGGAAGCAGGAGTTTTGATTTCTTGAGGTACTGACAGCAGTATGGGTCAAGGGAAAGGGAAATGTTCCATTAGTAATGCCTCCACCTAAGCTGAGTTTGGGAGGTGTTCAAATGAATTGAAACAGAATATGGCCAATCTATCTTGAATAAGTTAGAGCAAGACTTCAGTTCAGGTTGATTTGGAGGATTTAGGCAAGATTACATTTCTGCTGCTGGACTAATAGTCCCGAGTTCAAGCCCTACCTGCTTTACAGGTGTGTAATAACATCTCGAAAGGTTGATTAGAAAACATCAAAAAACCGGAAAAACTGCCAATACTGGAAATCTAAAACAGAAATCTGGCAGTATCGATGGAGAGAATTCAGAGTTAACGTTTGGATCCAGTGACCCTTCTTCAGAATGATTCTGTAGATTTCTTTCTGGCAGCAATATGGAGAGAAATCCACAGAATGAGTTAACTCTCCGATTTCTCTCCATAGATGGTGCCAGACCTGCTGAGATTTCTCAGCAATTTCTGTTTTTATGAATAGAAAACATCTTTTTGCTGCTTTTTAAATTTAGAAATAGGTTGTATAGCAGGGTAGTATTAGTTGTAGATAAAAATATAGAGACTGAGTCAAGGAAGGAACAGAATTTAACAAAATGTTTGTGAGAAGTTGATATCTAGAAAATAAAGTGTTAACCCTAAAGTATTGTTATATCTTGAACAGACAGCCTTGTCCATATAACATTCAGAATTGTACAACTCAGTTTATTGCACACATATAGACTTCTAGATTGGACAAACAGGTGGATTACATTCCACAATGATATAGCACATAAAAGTACGGAAAGCCAAGCAGAGAACACAGTATGTATCAAATTCCTGACACACACCGACATTCCCCACCCCACAACTTAAAGAAGCGTCCATAAACAAAATATAATCTTAACTAGGGTATGAAGTTAGACAGTCTTGTTAGCCTAGCTTAATCCTGGGGATTATATGGCCCCAAAAAAACATGGATATGCCCGTAACTACACATTTTAACATTTTTTGAAGTAGTCTTCCTTTTTATGGAGAGTTATGGTGAATTCCTGGTGTCTGTGTACAGGAAGGTACCATTGGCGTGGGTGTACCAACAAGTTTAGGATTCGCAGCTCAAATAGGTGTAGAAGCTACATCCACTGTAATAGATGGAAGAGAAAAATCAAGAACAGGCAACTCTTGGTTCCAGGAGGTCTCATATGGAATGCTGAGGTCAGGTAATTGGTGGTGTTTGCTTGGTGGTTGTGTAACCTTGTAACAATTGATCTCTCTACTGCCTTCAGATGAGATCATCTGCTGTCAGAACTGTATGTCATATGTCTGTCTGAGTGATCACTATGGTAGGAACCCATTTAATGGCATCTCTGTAGGATGGCATGGTGACTCAGTGGTTAGCACTGCTGCTTGACAGTGCCAGGGATCTGGGTTTAATTCTAGCCTCGAGCGACTGTGCAAACTCCACACAGACATTCTCCCCATATCTGCGTGGGTTTACTTTCAGTGCTCCAGTTTCCTCTCACTATCCAGAGATGTGCAGGTGAGGTGAATTGGCCATGGGTCTAGGTGAGTTACTCTTCGTAGGGTAGGTGTGGACTTGTTGGCTAAATGGCCTGTGTCCACACTGTAGGGATTATATGATTAACTCCAGGAACAAACTTCTGAGCTAGCACAGATTGTCCAGTACTAAAGTTTTAATGTTTTGCCTTGTCCATCTATTGACTTGATTCTGCTGGTGATGTTTAACTACTTGTCCTTCTCAAAGGTTTTAAAAGATCAAAATAAGTTTGTAGCTGTTGTCCAATGCTTAGAAATGCTGTGGTCACAGCATGTGTGTTTCTGTATGACTGCAAAAAGCACCTGGATACTTTCTTGCTTAGACAAATGCCCTTTTACTGAACTCACCTCTTGTTTCATCTTCTGTACGAAGTTCCCTGCAGATCACTTGGTGGAAGGATGGTTAAGATGTAGAAGTGATGTGATTGTATGTTGTTTGCTTCCATAAAGTTCTCAAACTCCTGAGATCCAAACCTGGTCCATTATTACTCAGGTTATTATGGAAGTCCACAACAACAGAAGAGTTCACATTGATTTTGAATTGTACTGTCAGGAATAACGATGAGATCTCTACCCAAATGGAGTGAGTATCTATGACAATCAAGAACATGCTTCCTCCAAATGGACCAATAAAATCAAATTGAATATGCTGCAATGGATTAGCAGGCCAGTCCCATGCATGTAAGGGTGCCAATGCATTGGACAAGATAGTGGCTAATTAATCTTGCAATACCCTGGCACTTAAGGGTGTGGATATCCAAATGTAACACACAAATATGAGATACTATAACTGTCCATGTTTGCAACAAAATGAAAGAATTAAGTGGGTTGTTCTTGTGGAATGATCATGATTTGAATCTAAATATTTTAGGATATTTGACTGAGACCAGTCTGCAAAATGGGAAAGGAGGAACCATTTCTCTGAGAAAGGAAGGTGTAAAGGCAGGAGAGAGCATCTTCCCTGGGATAATCAAGATGTAGAATTGAGTTGGGGCTGAGAAGCATTGTGGGTTCTTAAATATGAGTCAGGGTAGCTTAAGGTTCTTGAGCAGTAAATTTTAATGAAAAGGTGAGTATAAATCTGGGATATAGGAGCATGCAATTAATGTTGAACAGTAGTCATAGGTTTTAATTATCATATTATTGGATTATACAAACCAAATATGCAGTAACTGTGTGTGATGTAGAAATTTAAAATGCTTTTAGGATTGCTAGATGAATATATTGAGGAAATAGCCAGAATGGACTATTAGTTCTGGAAATTTAGTTCTGGAAAATGTGGTCAAATTATGGCTAACCAGAGGTATTAACAATAGTAATAGGTTTTTAAAGAAGGAGGCATAAATTTAACATAAATGTTTATTTAAACATAAACATTTTACAGGATTTTAGATTTCAGCAAAAGTGACTTAAAAAATTTCTCAAGTAGAATACAAGAGTAGCTGAGTGAGGGACATTACAGCCGAGAATTAAAAACATTTTTTTTACATAAGAGATTTACGATGAGACAAGAAAAATTCGGATGCAAAATAAGGAAATAGCCAAGACATTAAACTTTTTTGTGTTTTTTTTCACAATAGTTGGCAAAACATTCCTGTAATAGTGTCAACAAAACTTGAGAGAGAATGAAAGGCTTGGGGAAATTTAACCTTATTGTTGAAAAGCGAGATGTTGCTGAAGCTTTTCATTTTGCACTCGTCAGGACAAATGCAAGAATAATAAATGAGAAAAGGGTTCTGATATGTTGCTATGCACCAAGGAACTATAGAATCACTAAACTCCTGGACAATTCAAGGCACAAGGCTGAACCTATTCCCTTTTATTTGCAGGGAACAGGTCACTATATATGAATGTATGTTGCTTCTAGCAAGTGTAAATGAGCTACATAATTCATAGTTAGGCTAACTATTAGCGCATGCATGATTGTGCAGTAAGTGCTGCTTCAGAACAGAATCACATCTAGCCGTAGATATTGTGATGGAGTTTTGTAAGGGCAGGCAGGTGGGAATAGTTTGGGTTGGGATATCTAGTCGGCATGGACAGGTTGGACCGAAGGGTCTGTTTCCATGCTTTACATCTCTATGACTCTATGACTGGCTGAGTATGGTCTATACTATGAAAAACTGAAGAAAGATGGACAACATCTTTGTGGTCTGAAGGCGACATCCTATGAACGAAAAATATCACTTGTGTAGCCACTGAATAGTATCAGCATGAAACAGCTTTTATCTATTGTTCAAAAAAAAGTGTCTATGTACTTTTAAGATACAAACTTGATGGCCTCTGGTCCATATATGAGTTTGTGATATATAATTAACAGGGATCCTATCAGGATAACCATTCTCCCAATGGATTGCTTTGTACTCTGTCTGCATTAAGCTTGAAAGATGAACAAGTTGCTTCATCAATCACAGAGCTAATACAAATGTCAACATGGGTAGATTAATACAGCAACTAGGCTATATCTCCCAACGGTTAGCTATTTGAATCAAACAGCATGTTTGTTGAATTGTCTGTCATGTGAAGAATATAGTCAACACTTGAGCAGTCCACACCAGCAAACCCCAAACTGAAATGTCTCCTGTTAGACATGATTCTGTACTGGATAACAATTGCTCCACACACTAATGACCAATTTGAGATAATCCATCAAGCTAGTGACATTATTTATTTATGCTTCATGTGGGGGGAACAAACATTTGTTACCTATTCTGTCCAATCAGAATGAATATATTTAAGCCTTCCATGTTTTTTGAATTACTTGGTAGTTTGAGGAACCTACTGTTTCCCATTGCTTTCGCCATTACAGGGCATTAACTGATTGGAAAATCAACAGCAATCGGCACCCTTTATAAATTAGTATAAATAGTAGTATAAATTTTTGTGGTTCTGGTCGCTGAGCTGGGAATTTGTGTTGCAGACGTTTCATCCCCTGTCTAGGTGACATCCTCAGTGCTTGGGAGCCTCCTGTGAAGCGCTTCTGTGATGTTTCCTCCGGCATTTGTCTCTGCCGCATCCGGTTGTCAGTTCCAGCTGTCCGCTGCAGTGGCCGGTATACTAGGTCCAGATCGATGTGTTTGTTGATAGAATCTGTGGATGAATGCCATGCCTCTAGGAATTCCCTGGCTGTGCTCTGTTTGGCTTGTCCTATAATAGTAGTGTTGTCCCAGTCGAACTCATGTTGCTTGTCATTTGCGTGTGTGGCTATAAGGATAGTTGGTCGTGTTGTTTTGTGGCTAGTTGGTGTTCATGAATGTGGATCATTAGCTGCCTTCCAGTTTGTCCTATGTAGTGTTTTGCTACAAATGTTCTCACAAACTTTTGAAGTAGTGTGATTGTGATTGTGATTGTATGGAGAATGGTGTTCTTGTATTTGTCCTGATGAGTGCTTCTTATCAATATGAAATTTTGCACCACCAAATAAGTTTTCTTTATAGTCCTAGAGATGTACAGCATGGAAACAGATACTTTAGTCCAACTTATCTATGCTGACCAGATATCCCAATCCAATCTAGTCCCACCTGCCAGCACCCGGCCCATATCCCTCCAAACCCTTCCTATTCATATACCCATCCAAATGCCTCTTAAATGTTGCAATTGTACCAGCCTCCACCACTTCCTCTGGCAGCTCATTCCATACCCGTACCACCCTCTGTGTGAAAAAGATCCCCCTTAGGTCTCTTTTATATCTTTCCCCTCTCACCCTAAACCCATGCCCTCTAGTTCTGGACTCCCTGACACCAGGGAAAAGACTCTGCCTATTTACCCTGTCCATGCCCCTCATAATTTTGTAAACCTCTAGAAGGTCACCCCTCAGCCTCTGACTCTCCAGGGAAAACAGCCCCAGACTGTTCAGCCTCTCCCTATAGCTCAAATCCTCCAACCCTGGCAACATCCTTGTAAATCTTTTCTGAACCCTTTCAAGTTTCGCAACATGTTTCCGATAGGAAGGAGACCAGAATTGTACACAATATTCCAAAAGTGGCCTAATCAATGCCCTGTACAGCTGCAACATGACCTCCCAACTCCTGTACTTAATACTCTGACCAATCAAGGAAAGCATACCAAACACCTTCTTCACTATCCTAACTATCTGCAACTCCACTTTCAAGGAGCTATGAACCTGCACTCCAAGGTCTCTTTGTTCAGCAACACTCCCTAGGACCTTAAGTGTATAAGATTTGTTTTAAACATAAGGTAATAGAGAAATTTATTAAGCCAACAAATCGCAAGTAGGATCTACAGAGAAAGTTGATTATTTGTTTTGATTATACAGAATTCCTTAGGTTTTAGAATGGAAAGTAGACAATGTGACATGCCTATTTGAGAAAGGAGGAAGAAAGAATGATCTGCAATTGGCTTGATATTTATACTAGGGAAAACACTAGAATATTATTAGGGATATGATTTAAGCTATGTAGGAAATAGTAGACTGAGTCAGCATCCACTTTTATTTTGAAGTTTATGAATAGCAGGGTAAATTAGGGGGAACCAGTGAATATGGTGTACTTAGATTTTCAAAAAGCATCTCGGGTTAGGTGAATTGGCTGTGGCAAATTTCCCATAATATTCAGGGATATGTAGGTTGGGTGCATTAGTCAGGGGTAAATATAGTGTAAGGGGGATGGGTCAGTGTGGACTTGTTGGGCCAATGGCCCACACCATAGGGAGTCTATGATTCTGAAAGGTCATAAAATTATTACAACAGAAGGCTCATAAGTGGGTCTAATAAAATACTGTTGATTTAAAAAATTGATTAACAAACAGAAATAAATTGGAATTAAGCAAATCATTTTCAGAATGGCAAATTGTAACTAATGCTATATTGCAAAGATTCTTTTTGGGCATCATCTGTTTCTTTTCTCTGACTTAGGTGAGGAGGCTGAATGTAAATCAACCACATTTATTGGCAATACCAAGCTACATAGAAAAGTAAATGACGGGGAGAATATAAAGAAACTTCAAAAGGATAAAAGTCCATAAACATGGGAGCAGAAGTTAGGCCATTCAGCCCATCAAGACTGCTCCATCATTCAATCATGACTGAAGTTTCTCAAACCCATCCTCATGCTTTCTCCCCATAACCCTTGATCCCCTTGATATTCAAGAACCTATCTATCTCATCCTTCGATATGCTCCATGACCCAGTCTTCTGTAGGAATAAATTCCACATGAATGGTTAAGTGAATGGACCAGAATATAAAACATGGAATATAATATGACACTATCAACTTGGCTAAGAAAATAATAAAGCTGAATATTTTTGTGTGGGGAGGACAGAGTAGCAGTGGAAGGGTGCTTGTCAGAACGGAGATCAGTAATGAGTTCCACAGTAAAAAGATCCAGAGGAGAATGTTGGTCTGATTAGTAAATTTGCGAATGATGTCAAAATAGGTGGAGTTGCAAAGAGTGAGGAGAATTGTCAAAAGAGACAGTGGGATGAAGGTAGATTACTGATTTGGGCAGAGAAATGGCAAATGGAGTTTAACCCAGGCAACATCAAGGTGGTGCATTTTTGAAAATCAAATTCAGGTGCAAACTAAATGGCAGAACCCCAACAGCATTGGTATACAGAGGGATCCGGGCAGACAGATCTCTGAAAGTGGCAACACCTGATGCATAAACTAGTCAATAAGGCATGCTTGCCTTCATCGGCCAGGACTTCGAATATAAAAGTTGGAAAGTTATGTTACAGTTTTACAAAACATTTTTGTTAGGGCAGATTTGGAATATTGGGTGCAGATCTGGTCACCACACTACCAAAAGGACGTGGATGCTTTTGGAGGGGGATGCAGCGAAGGCTTACTAGGATATTGTCTGGTATGGTGGGTTTTAGTTATGAGGAGAGGTTGGAAAGACTTTGATTGTTTTTACTGGAAAGATAGAGGCTGATGGGTGACCTGATAGGAATCTACAAAATTGAGAGGTATAGATAGGGTGGATAGTCAGACTTTTTCCCAGGGTGGAAGGGTCAACTACAAGAGGGCACAGGTTCAAGATGAGAGGGGGAAGGTTTAAGGGAGAAGTGTTTGCAGAATTTTTCAGAAAGTGGTGGGTGTCTGGAATGCACGATCAGTGAAGATGGAAACAGGCATGTTAGCAATGTTTAAGATTTATCTTGATAGACACATGCACATGAAGTGAACAGAAGGACACATACTGCACATGGGCAACGAGTAGCAGGTCTAAATAAGGTTTAGGAATCATTGCAGGCTTGGTGGGCTGACGAGCCTATTCCTGTGCTATATTGTATAACTTTGGCATTCAGAGCAATCTTGGGGACACATCACAAATGACTGTGTACAACTTTCTTTTCAAATAAAAGTTCTACTTCCCTCAAATAGTATGGCAAAGGTTCACCAGGCTGACTTGCTTAGATGGGAACAGACTGAATAGATGAAGTTGATTTATTCTTGAGACTTTAGAAGAATAAGCGATTATCTAATTGAAATGTTATAAATTCTTTGAGAATGTCCAGTATTTCATATATTTTCAGTAATCATATGGAGGACAAGTTAATAGAATGTGTGCAAAGTGTGAACCAGTTTGAGAAACCAACTCGGAAACAGTCTGCTTTGGATTTGAATTGTGGTATGAGATGGGATTAATTATAAACTGAAAGGTTATTAGGGAAAAGTGACTGTTGTATGATAAAGTTATTATATTTGAAAGTGATTTTTAGTTAATTCTGAGGCCAGAGTATTGAAAGTAAACATAATAAATTATATAGTTATGAGGGTTGAGTTCCCCAAGATAGATTGGGAAATTACGTTAAATACTAGCCATTGCTATTTTCTTAAAGAACTCCTGAAATACTTGCAACATTTGCCCATTTTGTTTTTAGAGCACAAAAGTCTGAAAGTAAAAGTGATCAAATTCTGGCCAAGGTGAGGAGTTAAGTTAGTTTTAGAGCAAAGGAATACATTTATAATGCTTCCAAAATAAGTAGAAAACATGAGTATTAGGAGAATTTTAATATTCTTCAGAGGACAACCAAGGAAAATAGAGAATGAGAGCAGACACTAGCAAGGGACACAGCATTGACAAATCTTTCCATAATTATGATGGTGTACGGAGAGGTAGATTCTAGCGTGACTCTCAGAAATGGAATTTGATAATTAGCTGAAGTGAACTTTGCAGGACCATGGAAAACAATGAAGGAATGTAAGGAGTAGAGTTAGTCTTGCAGTGAGGTGCAAGAACCCCAAGTGGCAATGGTGTCCTGCGCTGTAATCATTTTCTGAGTCTGTAAGGTAATCAGATTAAAACATAAAATGCTTGAGGGAAATGACTCAGTAAATAATACCTCTTGCTGGGAAATCTAGGACTGGGAACCAGTCTTGGATTAAGGTCTTTACTATTTGGAACTCCGATGAAAAATTGTTCTTACACACAAAAGGTTGTAAATATGTTTGGAGTGTGCTACCCTGGAGAATTGTGAATTCACAGTCCTGGCAGCTTGGCAGCTTGTAGAATTTAAATTGAATTAAAATCTGAAATTGAAAGCTAGTCTTGGATGGTCACCATTACTGTTTTCTATTGTAGTAAAACCCATTTGTAGTAATGTCCTTTAAAGGAGGAAATCTATTGTCCTTGCTAATTTGGTCTACATGTGACTTTGCACCCACAATGACACCTACCTGATTTTTATGGCCTGGCAAGCTGCTCCATTCAAGAGCAGTTGGAGACAGGAGACAAAGACTGGCTCTCCAGTACCTCCCACATCCCATGAAGGAATGAAAAAAATTTATTTCCTGCTTCCCCAACTGTTCCTCAAAGGATCTCTTCCAAGCCCCCTCCACTTCTTGCCCTGAAGATATATCAGGCTGTCTATCTGCCACTATCTCTCCTGACTCTTTCATTGCTTTTATGCGAACAATTGCTTGTCTCTCACAATCATTAGCGAGCTGCAATTTCCTCAAACACTGACAAGAATGAAGCCGCTCTTCCAAGCTAAATGTGAATGTTTGCAAACATTCACAATCTATTTGCCCCTCTTCTGTGCTTCCCACCCTATATAATAGGAATCTCCTAGGGGAAATGCAAGGTTACAGGAATAGGGTAAGGGGGGGATGGGTGGGATTCTGGACGGGATGTTCTTCAGAAAGTCCGTCTGGATTCGATGGGCTGAATGGCCTGTTTCCACAGTGTAGAATTCTATGATTCCAAACATACTCCAACTCAAAGATTACCTACTTAAACTGCCCCTGCTTAAACTGGGAAAACACGAGCAACTCGTAATTCTTAATGCTTGTGTGCTTATGAATTATTAAGCTTTTCCTTATAAGAGCTTAGACAAAACCTTCTGCAGTTCAGAGTTACTGCTTGGATCAACTTATGTCACTGGAATTTTGGAAAGGTTCTGTAGTTCTAAAATCTCCCATATTAAATCATCTTTTAAAGAAGTGCCTATGCGGAGAAATTGCAGAGGGCCTTCTGTGAAGGGTGCATTTTAGTTCATGGAGCGATTCCAAACAATTCCTTCACTGTAAATGCACAAATGCTATCATGTGTGTAACAATTTCACTGAGGTGAACTGCTTTTAAAAATGTTGTGGTACATTGCACACAGATAAGAGTATAATCAGTGAAGGTAAAACTGTTGCTTTCTGAAATAATTAAGTTTGAATTTAGAGTTGATTTATGATGACTTTATGCTAATAGTTTGGGGAAACTACAGATATTTACCATTTCCCTTAAAAAAAAGGCAAGAATTGACATTAACATTTAAATTGACATTAAAACGTACAGAAATTTAGGTTTCTGACAAAGATCTTTCAAAAAGTAGGCAGTAGCCTAATTAACATTGCATAGTGGTGGAACAGAACCATAAAATGATTGCAGCATAGGAGGCTGTTTAGCTTGTTGATTCCATAATGGCTGTTTGCAAGAATGACCAGATAGATTCTTTGCCTCAACTTAATCTGAGTTCAAAGTGAGAGGGAGGCTGAGCTCTATGCTGACTAACAACTGATCAGAGGCAGGAGTGCTGGTTCCAGATAATAAATAAATAATATGCTCTTCTACTGCTTCTCACTGATCAGGGCAGCTCACCGAAGGATTCAGAAGGAATACTTTGGCAATTGCAAGTGAATCACAAGGGGGTCCCTAACACCCACCACCTCTCCTCTGCTCTGCAAATTCCTTCTAACTCTCCCCTCTTGTTGACACCCCCTCCCCAGTAGATGGTGCCTGGAGTTGATGCAACCTTCAGTGTGCTGGGGTTCATTTTCATGGGTTCCTAACTGTGAGACAGTAAGAATCCAAACAGCGTTGTAATGAGGACCATTTCTCCTAAACCCTTTCTTTCATATTCCTACTTTTAAGATGTTTATGTTTTACGTTAAATTGTGTTCTAAATGAATCATGTGGGGCTACTGAGTTAAGGGCTCTGAACATCTAATAGCTCTCTGTTCAAATACTGTGTTCACCACTTTTACAGCTTGGGTTTCTCCAGTAAGAATGCTTGGCCTTTTTCCCATATTCCCCATTCATCCAGCAATGGAAGCTATATTTTACCATTTAATACTGGCAAGGTTTCACTTGCTATGTATTGGTAGCGCTCTTGCTGCTGCTGCTGCTACTGCATCCATGGAAAATCTTGGTCCACAAGTGGGCCAAGTGGGCGGCACGGTGGCACAGTGGTTAGCACTGCTGCCTCACAGCGCTTGAGACCCGGGTTCAATTCCCGACTCAGGCGACTGGCTGTGTGGAGTTTGCACGTTCTCCCCGTGTCTGCGTGGGTTTCCTCCGGGTGCTCCGGTTTCCTCCCACAGTCCAAAGATGTGCGGGTTAGGTGAATTGGCCATGCTAAATTGCCCGTAGTGTTAGGTAAGGGGTATTTGGGTGGGTTGCGCTTCGGCGGGTCGGTGTGGACTTGTTGGGCCGAAGGGCCTGTTTCCATACTGTAAGTAATCTAATCTAAAGTTCACACCAGCTCCATTTTTTTTTTGCAATCTATTGTCCTAATCATCTCCTTGTCTTAGTCAACCACTCAATCACATGGAGGCTCTGTTACTCCCTCCATATTCCCAGTTTTCACATCTGTACCAATAGAATGAAGCCGGTGACCCTTCCCAAACCTCTTGAGCTGCTCCCTAGAAATACAATAGAAAAATGATCATTACAGTTAAAAATTTTCCTCGGGTAATATATCGAATGTCTTGTGGCACGGTGGGTGACATTATTTTTTCTAAGCCAGAAGCCTCTGGGTTGTGTTCCACACCAGATCCTCCTTGTAGGGTGGCCAAACTGGTTGCTATTGATTGTATATTAGTCTGTAAATCCTGCTAAAGGGGGTAAAAACATCAGAACTAGGAGTAGGGAGGCAAGTATGTTTTTGTATAGTAATGCTCTTTTTCATTGCAAAGCTTACATTATGAAATGTCAGTTTATGAATATTGTTGTTTCTGTCCCCACAGGTGATTTCATTATTCAATACAATATAGTATTATTTTGAGATTTCTAACATATTGTTTGGCACAAATAGCATTTTATATAAATATCTTTTATTACTACTTAATGTACATTGTTTTCTCTTTTTCTTTCATTTTGCACTGCATCATACACCTTCCCTGAATGTAATATTACACAGAGGTTGGGGTTGGTTTGCACAGTTGCTTGGATGGCTAGCTCTCAGTGCAGAGAGACACAACAGTGTTGGTTCAATTCTCATACCAGCTGAGGTTACCATGAAGTATCTCGTTCTCAACTTCTCCCTCACCTGACTTGACAGGTGATCTATAGGTCACGAGTCACCCACATTTTATTACATGTAGGGTAAGGGAAGTTAGAACCAAGAGGAACTAGTGTAAATTCCATTCTCTCCCTTTTCCTATTCTCCATCCATCTTTCTTGCCTCATTCTATCCTCTACACACGACCTGATGTTTCTCCTGATATCCAATATCACTTTATCCTGTGATCAGGAATCCCATTTTTAAGACATTGAAGAAAAGGGAAACTTGATATGTAAGGAATTGTAAATCTATAGTTGCATCCTTTGTGATGCTGACTATTATAATTCCTACAAATCGATGCACTCAGTTATTTAGGGTTCAGTTTGAAAATTAACTCAAGGACATCACAAACATTTAGCAACATAAAATTCCGAAGCCTATTATTCATTACGTCGGGTAGATAGTTGCAAACATATGGTAACAATTGATTGTGTCCTTTCAGTTTTACATTTTAATGCTGCACTTATAGTTGGAAAGCATCTTTCTTTGCTGTAAGTCATTCATTGATAACCACAGCAATGTTTGAGTTTGTTACCACCAAAGATTATGGAATTCAGCAATGATGTTGGTGTTTAAGCTTGATATTTCACAAACAAAAAAAAATTTAATTACATGACTTCACAATATTCTATATTATTGAGGAAAAAAATGGTTGCAGTTAAAACTTGTGGGTGGTGATTGGGGGCTGGCGTGGATGTGTAGAAGGCAAATTTACAGTTTTTTAAAAGACTTAAAATATTGCAGATGTTGCTGATGTTGCAGTAATGTTGTATAGCCAGGAGAGTTAATGTTTTGAACTGATGACGTTTCATCAAAACTGGAAAAAGCTAGAGATTGTAACAGTCTAAGTAGAGAGCAAAGGGAACAGAGAGGGAGGAAAGATCCTCCATTTCTTTCATATGGTCCCTTCCTTGGCTTCTCTACCTTTTTGTTTTTGGCGGACTATCACTAATAGGTAGAGTAAACTCACAGCTAACTTGACTATGCATCACTAACTCTGCTTCCTGTGTTGAGTTAGCCAGAATATATCCAGAGTGGGCTGTTTTGTCATGCTGTAACTGACGTGAACTTGGAACTTCCGGGGGCTCTGACCAGTGAAACAACCTGATATATTTTGCAGATCAGAGTGAGAGCGCATATTTTAATGACTTTCTTAAAAATAAAATCACATTTCCTGAAAACTGTTGGTTAGTCTTTAATATAGCAGTTACATTCAGCAGGGGGATGGGAACCCAAATTGTCACTCCGGCGGCCAAGAGGTCGTGAGTAGTGAGGTCAGAAATAAGGTTTCAAGGTTGCAAGAGTGCAGCGGAAAGCAGGAAGGTGGTTTGAACTGTGTCTAATTCAAAGCCAGGTGTATCCGGGGTAAGGTGGGTGAATTTGCAGCATGGGTTGCTACCTGGGACTTCAATGTTGTGGCCATTTAGAAGACATGGATAGAGCAGGGGCAGGAACAGTTGTTGCAGGTTCTGAGGTTTAGATGTTTCAGTAAGAACAGGGAAGATGGTATAAAAAAGGGGGAGGTGCGACATTGTTAGTCAAGGCCTGTATTATGATGGCAGAAAGGATGTTTGAGGACTCATCTGCTGAGGTAGTATGGGCTAATTTTAGAAACAGGAAAGGAGAGGTCACCCTGCTGGGAGTTTTCTATAGGCCTCCGAATAGTTCCAGAGATGAAGAGGAAAGGATAGCAAAGATGATTCTCGATAGGAGCAAGAGTAACAGGGTAGTTGTTAGGGGGATTTTTAACTTTCCAAATATTGACTGGAAATACTATTTACTTTAGATGGGTCAGTTTTTGTCCAAGGTGTACAGGAGGGTTTCCTGACACCATATGTAGGTAGGCCAGCTACGGGCAAGGCCACATTAGATTTGGTACTGGGTAATGAACCAGGCCAGGTGTTAGATTTGGAGGTAGGTGAGTACTTTTGATGATAGTGACCACAATTCAGTTATGTTTACTTTAGGGATGGAAAGGTAGAAGTAGATACCACAGGATAAGTGTTATAGCTGAGGGAAAGCAATTATGATGCAATTAGGCAGGATTTAGGATGCGTAGGATGGGAAAGGAAACTGCAGGAGATGGGCAGAATTGAAATGCAGAGCTTATTCCAGGAACGGCTCCTGCATGTCCTTGATAAGTATGTACCCGTCAGGCAGGGAGGAAATGGTCGAGCGAGGAAGCCGTGGTTTACTAAAGAATTTGAATTGCTTTTCAAAAGGAAGAAGGCTTATGTAAGAATGAGATGTGAAGGCTTGGTTAGGGAACTTGAGAGTTACAAGTTAGCCAGTAAAGACCAAAAGAGAGAACTAAGAAGAGCCAGGAGGGGACATGAGAAGTTGTAGGAAGATAGGATCAAGGAAAACCCTAAAGCTTTCTATAAGTATGTCGGAAATAAAAGAATGATGAGAGTAAGATTAGGGCCAATCAATGACAGTAGTGGAAGTTGTGTGGTGTCTGAGGAGATGAGAGGAGCGCTTAATGAATATTTTTCGTTACTATTCACACTGGAAAAAGATAATGTTGATGAGGAAAATACTGAGATACGGGCTACTAGACTAAACAGCATTGAGATTCATAAGGAGGAGGTGTTCGCAATTTTGGAAAGTATGAAAATAGATAAGTCCCCTTCGTCAGATGAGATTTATCCAAGGGTTCTTTAGGAAGCCAGAGAGGATATTGCAGAGCCTTTGGCTTTATCTTTGGATGGTGCTAAAAGACTGGAGGATAGCAAATGTTGTCCCTTTGCTCAAGAAGGGGAGTAGAGACAACATTGGAAATTATAGGTCAGTGAGCCTTACTTTGATTGTGGAGAAAGTGTTGGGAAAAGTTTAAGAGATGGGATTTATAAATCATCAAGAAAAGAATAAGTTCGTTAGGGATAGTCAACACAGTTTTGTGAAGGGTAGGTCAGCCTCACAAACCTTATTGAGTTCTTTGAGAAGGTGACTAAACAAGTGGATGAGGGTAAAGCGGTTGATGTGGTATATATGGATTTCAGTAAAGTGTTCCCCACAGTAGGCTATTGCTAAAATTACAGAGGTATAGGATTGAGGGTGATTTGGCAGTTTGGTTCAGAAAGAAGACAGAGGGTGGTGATTGATGGAAAATGTTCATCCTGGAGTTCTGTTATTAGTGGTGTATTGCAAGGATATGTTTTGGGGCCACTGCTGTTTGTCATTTTTATAAATGACCTGGACGTGGGCATAGAAGGATGGGTTAGTAAATTTGCAGATGACAGAAACATCAGTAGAGTTGTGGATGGTGCCGAAGGATATTGCAGGTTACAGAGGGACAGCAACTGACAACCGGAAGCGGCAGAGACAAGCCACTATAAATGCCGGAGGAAACATCACAGAAGCGCTTCACAGGAGGCTCCCAAGCACTGAGGATGTCACCTAGAAAGGGGACGAAACGTTTGCAACAAAAACTCCCAGCTCGGCAAACAAAACCACAACGGAGGGACAGAGATAAGTTGCAGAGCTGGCCTGAGAGGTGGCAAATGGAGTTCAATGCAGAAAAGTGTGATGTGATTCAGTTTGGAAGGAACAACAAGAATACAGAGTACTGGGCTAATGTCTTGGTAGTGTAGATGTGCAGATGGTGTCCATCCCTGAAAGTTGCCACCCAGGTTGATAGGGTTGTTAAAAGGCATGCGGTGTGTTAGCTTTTATTGTTAGAGGGATTGAGTTTCAGAGCCATGAGGTCATGTTGCAGCTGTAAAAAAAACTCTGGTGTGGCCGCATGTGGAGTATTGCATACAGTTCTGGTCACCGCATTAAAGGAAGGATGAGGAAACTTTTGGAAAGGGTTCAGAGGGGATTTACTAGGATGTTGCCTGGTATGGAGAAGAAGGTCTTTTGGAAAAGGCTGAGAGACTTAAGGCTGTTTTCTTTAGAGAGAAAGAGGTTGGCAGGTGACTTAATTGAGACATATAATCAGAGGGTTAGGTAGGGTGGACAGTGAGAGCCATTTTCCTCAGATAGTAATGGTCAGAATGAGGGGACGTAGCTTTAAATTGAGGGATGATAAATATAGGACAGATGTCAGAGGTAGTTTCTTTACTCAGTAGTTGGGGGTTATGGAATGCCCAGCCTGCAACGGTAGTAGACTTGCCAACTTTAAGGGCATTTAAATGGTCATTGGATAAACATACCGATGAAAATGGAATTGTGTAGGATAGATGGGCTTCAGACTGGTTTCACAGGTTGGTGCAATATTGAGGGCCGAAGGGCCTGTGCTGCGCTGTAATGTTCTATAATTGCAAAAAAAAATGCAGTCTCTTATGTTCCTGTAAAAGTACTGTTTGTAAGGTCCTGGTTATTTAATGGGTTATTGCGGTACCTAATTTGTTTGAACTCTGCAGATCTGAATTGTATCAAGTTTTAAAATGATTTACACTGATTTCACTTCTGCTTTAAGTGAGCATGATCACTTTGGAGCTCTGAGATAGATGTTGAATGAGGTGGCAATAGAGGAGGAAAGAGAAATTTGGCTAGATTCTAAATTATGATTATCTACTGAGGGAAATAACCTGCAGGTGAGATTGGGGAACTAGGACTCTGTGGCTTGCTTAGCAGAGAAGTGGCGTTATCATAATGAATGAGATGACCTCTTCATGTATTGTTCTTTAGCTCTGTGATTTCTTTTGTGAAGCCTCCTAGCCTAGTATTACATGGAGGAAAGCAGAAGCTTCTATTAAATCTAAGATTCATTCACTTCCAAATAGACAACATTTGAATGTAATTATAAGTTTTGGGGATTGGCAAGACCTCTACAGCAACCCTCTGAAACATGCTTTTATGAAACTTCTGCCAAAGTCTCTACGAACAATGAAGCATTTTGTGTCTGTGCATTTGTGAACCAGTTTCATTTCTACAGTCTACCTCAGGCCCACACTGCGTAGAACTCCTACGTGTGCAAGTACAATGGTTTGTAATGAAAACCACTTAGGAGCATATAAGAATAAAAGGCTTTGGAAACAGGTGGGGTGTCAAAATTAGTGATTTAGGAGGGCATTCTACAGTGCAGCAGTAACAACTTGGCAATATACTTTTTCTCCAGGTTGTACATTGAAGGGATTAAAAGCACTGAGATTGATATTCTCCAGAATATTTCTCAATAGACTAGAATAAACCTTTATCCCTTCACAATGATTCCATGTCCAGTTATCTTGTATGGTTTGCCATCATTAGGGAGTTGATTCAGAAAATTGTACCAGAACTATTGTGCATCAGATTGTATTAATATTTACAATGGCAAGCTCCCATCAAGGTTTGCACAAGACGGTGGGGTGGCACGGTGGCACAGTGGTTAGCACTGCTGCCTCACAGCGCCTGTAGACCTGGGTTCAATTCCCGACTCAGGCGACTGACTGTGTGGAGTTTGCACGTTCTCCCCGTGTCTGCGTGGGTTTCCTCCGGGTGCTCCGGTTTCCTCCCACAGTCCAAAGATGTGCGGGTCAGGTGAATTGGCCAAGCTAAATTGCCCGTAGTGATAGGTAAGGGGTAAATGTAGGGGTATGGGTGGGTTGCGCTTCGGCGGGTCGGTGTGGACTTGTTGGGCCGAAGGGCCTGTTTCCACACTGTAAGTCTAAGTCAAATGAGTAAGTGAATTAACCCTTTCTTTGTGAATTGTAATGAATTGTGGAGCCATTTGGACCACCTTCACCAAAAGAAAATCCCAACTATTTGCACTTAATGTTCTTCGCAATTACCACTTAAAACAATCTTGGGACCACAATTAACCAGAAACCAAATTTGTCACACCATGTAAATATAGTGGCAGAACCCTTAATGGGCTTTGTATGTAAGTTATTCAATTGGAGACACTGATTTGGTAATGGGAAAGAAACAATTCAGCTATGTGTAAGAGAGTGTTGAGTTTTTTTAAAAATACAGTGGTGGGATCTTGTGGTTGTGTCCTGACCTCTGGGCCAGGAGGTATGGGTTCAAGTTTCACCTGTGTTCAAGACATGTTTGTGCTTCCTGGTGTCCAGAATTGGATAGGATATTCTAGCTCTGGTAAAATTACTGACTTATAAACATTACCATAACTTTCCTTACATTTTTGACATATGGGAAGCAAGACTAGTTTGAAGCTAACATCATTTATGATGGAAGCTGTCATTTGTAACTCAGTGGTTCACTCTCCTTAATTAAGAAAGAGAAGCCTGAATGCACTAAGCTGCTCAATCTAAAATCAAGCAGACTAGGAAATGTCCCAAAGAATATAAAATATTCAGGCATCCATTTTGAGATGGGAAATTTGTAGGATTTTGAAAGGATTAAAAAGGTAACAGCTTCAGCCAAAGAAAAATGGGTCAATTGAAAACAAAGACAGAAGAGTTAATCAATAACTGTAGTAAAAGACTGGAGAGATAGATCAAAACTCCCTTGTTATTGTCTAAGGTAGAACAATGTCACTGAGGAAGTTCTGGACAATATAGAAAGTGTACCTATCATGGCATGTTTTGATTATCTCTGGAGGAGTCCAGCTATTGATTTGCTTGTCACGGGCAAAACTCCAGGTACCGATGTTGCACTGCTGGAAGTTTTCAACTAAAGAAAACCAGCACTGCATCAGAATCTGAACAACCTTCTTCTGTGTCTGTTTGAGGGAGACGGCAGTCCTCCATAATAGTTATGATGTTAACATTGTGACCCTGTATTTAAAAGTCTGACTGCATTGATTACAGCAATTAGAATAGATAGAAATTTATTGTTATGTGTACTTCTATATGAAAAATACAGTGAAAAGTTTCATAAGCCACTCCACCATGGGGCCTACATCAATGACAGAAGTCAAACATAATAAAAAGAAAAGTAAAATTAAGACACAGTTAATGGCTCCTAGGCTTGGGAAAAGCTGATTAAGGATCGATGGGATAGTCTGAAGATGCAGCTGGGATGAGACTACGACACCAGGTCACTGGAATACTGGACCGAAAGCCTCTCCCATAAAAGACCACCATGCTGGGGTACCAACACACCAGTCCTAGACCGCCACTTCTCTTCCTTCAGGCATCTCGGCCTAGCTGTGGACCTGGAGCCTCAGCCTAGACCATAGTGAGCAACAATTGTCGCTGTTGAATAATATGGGAAAAGTATTTGCCCATGTTTACCTTCGCACTCTGCAGATCCTGGCTGGATGCATCTATTGTGAATCCATGCGGTTTTAGAATTGTAAAAGAAGTGCTTTGAACATGGGTTACCAATATGTACTGCCTTAATCAGTCTTATTAGGCCTTCAACCATGTGAGGTGGCATGGTTTGTTTAAGCTGCTGGACAAAACTGGCTGTTCATTGAAGCTGCTCAATATGAACTCTTTCCACAACAACATGGAGTACATTCAGCTCTGGCATGCAGTATTAGAACCCTCTGATTTCTAGTACAGTCAGACACCTGTGTCAATAGTCTTCAGCAGATTTTTCTCTTTTGTTTTAGTGCTGTCAAGTGATTTGAGGGTAGCTACTTACACCAGAAAGCTGTTCAACCTTGCTTGCCTGAAATCCAAGACAAAGATGCTCCATGTCCTCATCAGACATTTGCTGATGATACTGCACTAACATTCCTTCAGAAGTAATGTGACCAACATCAGGAAGATATTGCTGTGGAGGTTGTTCATAGCTACATGTATCTTGGCTCCACAATCCCTAGCAATTCGTTGATGCCGAAATCCATAATAGTTGCAATGTTTGCTCTGTGTTTATGTCCAAATTCAGTAACAGTGTGAAATGACTACAACCTGACCACGAATGCCAAACTCTGCACTCTTTGTAATGAAGAGCTCATTTCTGATAAAAGGCTTATGCCCAAAACATCAATTCTCCTGCTCCTCAGATGCTGCCTGACCTGCTATTCTTTTCCAGCACCACACTCTCGATTTTTTTTTTGTAATGAAGTACACTATGGTGAGACCTGGACAACATATACTGGACAAGAGAACAGGTTGACCATTTTCAACCTTCACTGTATCAGACATAGTCTTGGCATCTTCTGGCAGGACAAAGTCACCAAACCAGAGGTCCGTGAGCATGCTATCGGTGTCTACTCACTGCTATTCCACCCACATTTGTGCTATGTTCATCAGAAGTATGATTGCCATATTCTCAAAGACCTTCATCTGTAGTATTCTGGCCACTACTTCAAGACCACCTGGGGGTCTAGTTCTCTGCTACAAGGGCCTGCAAATGGAACAAAAACAATATAACATGACAGTTATTAACAGTGGTAACTGGTACCAGTGGCTGAAAGCCATGACCTCTGGAGGCTGACTGTCTTCAGAAGCATTGGAAAAGGTGAATGTTGCTTGGCTGTGGAGAGGGTGCAAAGAAAACCAAGGCCAGCAAATCATACACTTTCTCACTGTTCTCCTCTGTAGTAAGTGAGCAGAGGTTCTGAACTACACCAAGGAATGCTTAACATTGCGCTGACTGCACATTTCAAACAATCGTTTTACAACATGATGGCATTGTTTCCATAAAAAGACTGAGCGTATGCACCTTTGGCCATTTTTATGGTGTTTTTCATCAGTGCTGTAAACCTAATGGTATTGAGATCACTTTTCTCGAATGTTTTCCCACTGAAATATATATGATTTGCGCCTTTGTCTTTTTCTGAAACTAGATCTACCATTGCTTCCTCCCTCATTGGGTTGAACATCCTAAGAAGGGTGTTCTCTTGTACACATTTCAGGAGTGCATTCCTCTCCATATCTTTTACATTGCCTTCCTACCCCTAGATTTTAGAATATGCCTCTGATTATTACTATGTTGCTTCATAGTCCTTTTGAGACATTGTTACATTGTAGGTATTGCTACTCTGATGATGGAAGGTCTCGTCAACAGTTCAATCAAGCAACACCTGATCAGTGATGCTCAACTTTAGTTTTGCCAGGGTTATTCAGCACTTGACCCATTGCAGCCTTGGTTCAAACATGGTCAAAAGAGCTGAATTCCAGAGATGAAGTAAGAGTGACGGCCCTTGACATCAAGACCACATTTGACTAAGTGTGGCATCAAGAAACCCTCGTAAAACTGGATCAATGGGTATTGGGGGCAAACATTCTGCTGGTTGGAGTCATACCTGGCACATAAGATGGTTATGACTGTTGCTTCATCAATGACCTTCCCTCTATCATAAGATCAGAAGTGGGGAAGTTTGCAGATGTTTGCAGAATGTTCAGCACTATTTGGAACACCTCAGGTACTGAAGCAGTCCACGTTCAAATGCAGCAAGAGCTGACAAGTGGCAAGTAACATCCATACAAATGCCAGGCAAGGTCTATCTCTGAGAGAGAATCTAATCTCTGCCCCTTGACATTTCAATGGTGTTACCATTACTGAATCCTCCACTATCAACATTCTTGGGATTTACCATTGACCAGAAACTCAACTGAACTTGCCACATAAACACTGGCTACAAGAGCAAGTCAGAGGCTAAGAATGGTGTGGTGTCTAACTCACCTCCTGACTCCCCAAATCCTGACTTGTGCCTTGAAAATTGTAGACAAAAATGCAATGGAATACTCCTGGATGAGTGCAACTCCAGCAACACTCGAGCTTGACATCATCCAGGACAAAGCAGCCCACTTGATTGGCACCACATCCATACGCATCCTGTTTTTCCACCATTGATGCTCATTAGCAGCAGTGTGTACCATCTACTAGATGCACTGCAGAAATTTACCAAAGATCCATAGACAGCATCTTCCAAACCCATGACCACTTCATCTAGAAGGACAAGGACAGCAGATAGGCAGGAAAACAGCTGCCTACAAGTTCACCTCCAAGTCACTCATCATCCAGACTTGGAAATATGTCCCTGTACCTTCACTTGTTGGGTCAAAATCCTGGAATACCCCCTCCAAGGGTTTTATGAGTCAATCTACAGCATGTGGACTGCAGCAATTCAATAAATCGGCTCACCATCACCTTAAGGGCAAGTAGTGATTGGCAATAAATGCTGGTCAACCAGTGAATCCCATGTCCCATGAGGGAATGGGAAAAACACTGCTCATCCATGGACACTAGCATCCAGCATTTGCCAACCCCTCATAATCACCATGGTACTTTTTAAAATCCACTTTCGGATTGCTTAGGAAACACAAACTTGTATAGCTAGCCTAACTGGCAACTAGCATTGAAAGTCTATGGTGGGGCACTTCCCATGCTAGGCAGGCACTCAGCTCATGGATTTTGCCAGGATACATCTTGGAGCTGGTCACTCTTTCTTTTAGTGCCAACTCATTTTAGTGTTTGCCTGCATACAGCGTCTGTGCCTTGTTTTGTCATGCCATATCTATTAGCGCATTGGTGCTTAAACACAAACCAAACCCTATCAAGTAAGCATTTTTTGAGCTTTTCTTAGCCAAAACACACAAGCTGCTTGTCAGTAGAGACATGCCCAGGAAGGGGGCAGGTTAGTATATGACACACCAGGATGTCAGTTTAATACTGACAGCATACCCCAGCTGTCATGTGGGCGGCATGGTGGCACAGTGGTTAGCACTGCTGCCTCACAGCGCCTGAGACCCGGGTTCATTTCCCGACTCAGGTGACTGACTGACTGTGTGGAGTTTGCACATTCTCCCCGTGTCTGCGTTGGTTTCCTCCGGGTGGTCCGGTTTCCTCCCACAGTCCAAATATGTGCGGGTCAGGTGAATTGGCCATGCTAAATTGCCCGTAGTGTTAGGTAAGGGGTAGGTGTGGGGGTATGGGTGGGTTGCGCTTCGGCGGGTCAGTGTGGACTTGTTGGACCGAAGGGCCTGTTTCCACACTGTAAGTAATCTAATCTAATCTGTCTACGTGACAAACACACTGCACATGTATTCAGTCAAATGACCATGATGGAAATTGGGTGGAGGTTACTCCTCGGTCCAGTTAAGGGTGTTGGTTGTCAGTCAGGGGCCTGGTACAGTAGGTCACACAGTCCACTGACTTGACTGTAGTCAGCAATCAACTTGGAATGATAATGGTCAAGGGGCTGATGTCTGCGGTGCAGTGAATGGATAAACAGTTAGTCCTGCATGGCCAATACCAGCAGTCAGGGGAATCACATAACATCAGGGAGCTGCAAAAACAGTCATCAGAGTCTGGTTGGTCATGTCTAGGGTCTGTTCATCGATGTCAGTCAGTGAGGCCTTGGGCAAAAACATTCCTTGATGTCTGATCATTAAAGACAGTGCAAGGGGTGCCTGTAGACACAGCAGGGAGGATCACTGCCAGTAGGAGTAAGGGAAAAGCAGAGACAATTGTGGACATGGGAATAAGAACAGTGGTGGGAAAGCTCCAGGTCTATGGGAAGAGGTATGCAGAACAGCATCAGAGGGCATGGGAAATTGTGAGGGTGAGACCTTCTACTTCTGTGACTTTGCAGTGGGGAGGCGCAGGGTGGGCATTATTAAGATGTAATATTGGGGTTTAGAGGGAAGGGACGATGGTTGGAAGCAACGTTCAATATGGTAGATCCACACATTGGATGGGTGGAAATGGGATGTTAGGGTATTATAAGACTATAAGGATCTTAAGAAATAGGAACAGGAGTAGGCTATTCAGCCCTTTTGAGCCTGATCCACATTTCAATAAAATCATGGCTGATCCCACATTCCTCATTTACACTTTTCTTTTGTTATCCCTGATCAGTAGAGGAATTATCTACCTCAGCTTTAAACATACATAAAGACTCTGCCCCCACAGCTGTGCATGGCAAGGAGTTATGAAAATACTCAACCCTTTGAGAGAAGAAATCCCTCCTTATCTCAGTGTTAAATTGGTGCCATTTTATTCTGAGACATTAGAGACTTGGGGAAGGGTTGGGGGGGCGGGTGGGTAACCTGACAACCGACTTGGGGCCTGATGCTGATTGATCCGCTATCAGTTCTGTTCCTGTTATCACTTGCTGTTCTGTAGATAAACAATGCCACTGAAACATGCTGGGAATAACACTCAAAGTGGATGAACTCAGTGTTACTTTGGTTGAAAGTGTCGAATCCAAGTCTGCTGGATGTTCGTAAATTGAAGGGGTAAATGCATGTAGCATGGGTTTGCAAACACCAATTACAATTAATTTGAAACATCTTTACATACTCATGCAAAATGAACATGTTTAGGCTTCGGATGTTGCTTGTGTAATGTGGACAGTGTGTACAATTGCAGTGAGTTATGCTCTGTGCAGAAAATGAGATGATGTGATAGATATTGAGGAGCCAGGGGAACAGGAGAAAGATGAGGACGTTGAATTGGAGCAATCTCTTCTTGTGGATGATAGAGCCGAGCTGCGTCAGGCGATACAGCCAGACAGGATCTGATTGGCACCCAACTCCACTAGTTGCAAGCTGGATGCAGAACATTATCATGGATGTAAAAGTCAAGATGCCAGCATTTGGTTTGCATTGAGTGCAAACTTCAACCTGAATTTGCTTCTTTTATATCACGTTTTGCTGGCTGTTGACAAAATTTGTTTAGACTTATCTGAATGTTTGATTGTATGCGACTAGACAATGACAAAATGCAGACAATCTCTGGACACTGGGGACAGGGACTTGCAGATCATTTCAATGGAATATATCGAAGAGCGTGCAAAGTATGTGGTTAAATGTGACTTTAAGAGAATGGAGATGTATGTGCAAGGGAGTGTCAGCTGTGCCAGCTTTATGCTGTGAGCAGTTTGGCTTTGTGCCTGTTGTGAGGAGTAATGCAAGATTGCCAACATTTTTCTGAGTGCACAATGGTCTTTCAGAGATGGAGCAGGCGCAAGGACTGCCAATCTTTCATGGAGTTCTTCTGGCCATGTTGTGTGGTAAGATGGGACTAGAATTGCACATAAGGGATGCCAGTGGGGTAGGGTAGGTAGTTAATAAGGTGTGTTGGGCAAGTTACAGCGAGAAATTTCACTGGGTCTCATAGCGGGAATCCCTCCAAAAAAGCTTGATACAATTTGCACTTGCCCAATAAGTGCTAAGGTCAGCCCTTTGTATATGTTTTAAAAACAGATTTGCTTTGCTTACAGAATATATAATACTATAAATACATGTTTGTGACACTGCAGATAGATTTGTGCAACAAATTTAATTAGGCTTAGTGGCTGGTCTACAAACCTTCAAATGAGACTCTTTTTATCCCTGGTTAATCTGTTTTCTGCCATTTAGCTATTGAAATAGTATATGTTGAACCTCATAAGCATTTCCTCTGCTCCTATTCCCATCCCAGCACCATTTTTTAAAAAAAGAAATTGCTTTAATGGCACCAAATTCAAATGTTTTGAAAACCAACATTTTATTTTGCTCCCTAGTTAAACTACAACTACAGGCAGAAGCTATTGGAGTAATATCAATCAAGGGAATCTGTGCGAACCGTTTTCTTGCTATGAATGAAGATGGCAAGTTGTATGGCTCGGTAAGTGGAATTGTTTTGACGTCTTATTTACAAAGTTTCTGTTGTGGGTGTTCTTTTGAATCATTCATTTATGCATTTTTGTGTGGTCACATATTGAACATGCTCTCCTTTGTCTATACCATTCTAGGAGAAAGTGAGGACTGCAGATGCTGGAGATCAGAGCTGAAAATGTGTTGCTGGAAAAGCGCAGCAGGTCAGGCAGCATCCAAGGAGCAGGAGAGTCAACGTTTTGGGAATGAGCCCTTCTTCAGGAATTCCTGAAGAAGGGCTCATGCCCGAAACGTCGATTCTCCTGCTCCTTGGATGCTGCCTGACCTGCTGCGCTTTTCTAGCAATACATTTTCAGCTATACCATTCTGACTTAGATGGCTCAAGCACAGCTAACTGAACTTGATGATATACAGTCAGTTTGAGTCTTAAGGATATTTTCTAGTTTGTAAAAGAAAAAAAACTGCTCATAAAACAGGATATATTTTAGACACTTGTACTGTATGCTAAGCAGATCCATGTGAATAGATAAAAGAAAATGGACTTTCTGGTAAAAAGGCAATCCCAGTGAATGAAGTGAGTCAAAAATTGACCTCCCTTTAGCTGCTGCATCTGTAGAACTATAATGATTAATAATATATTTCTAAGTACATTTATAACAAATTTATTTTGAAAATTGTATATCCTAAAATAAGACCTAATTAGCTGCTGTGCCACCTTATTTTAAAGTACTGACCAACACACACATGATACCTGCACATCAGATGAAATTTTCAATGATATTGTATAATGTTATAGAGAAGGTCAAAAGTCAAGAAATCTGAGGATGAACATTTTAAATTGTTGGCAACATTTAGAATTTTAATTTGATTCTTGATTTGAGTACTGTTTTTTGTTTTTAATTAAACTGAACAAAATATTAAATCTGTTCTAGTATGGTATCAATTCGTCTATAAAGCAGACTGCAGACATCCTTTTTCAAATAAAAGTTCCATATAGATTATATCTGCAATAAATGTAGTTAGTTGCAAATCCTATCAGATTGAATGGATCGGTTGGAGAGACAGTTAGAGACAATGAGGAATTTACAAGAAGAAGGGGATGTGATGGATGGCATTTATAGAAGGGGAAAAAAGTTACTGATAGTCAGAAAGATGAGTTAACCACAGGAAAGTAAGGCAGGTAGGCAAGTAGTACAGGAGTCTTCTGTGGCTATCCCCATTTCAAACAAGTATGTTATTTTGGAAAATTTAGGGGGTGATTGATTCTCAGGGGAATGTAGCAAGAACAGCAAAGTTTCTGGTATTGAGATTGGCTGTAATGAAATGAGGGGTATGTTGGGTTCCAAGAGATCAATTGTGTTAGAGGTCTCTCTAGTCTGAGGTATCCACAGACATTTCTGTGGCCAGCAGCAAACAATCAGATTGGTGTGTTGCCTCCCTGGTGCCAGGATCAAGGGTGTCTCAGAGGGTGCAGAATATTCTCAAGGAGAGAGGAACCAGCAGGAAGTCATTGTATACATTGGAACTAATGACATAGGAAGGCAAAAAGATGAGATTCTGAAGGAAGAATATAGAATTAGATAGGAATTTAAAAAGGAGATCCTCGAGTGTAGTAATATCTCCCGATGCTGCGAGCTAGTGAGGGGATAAATAGGAAGATAGAGCAGATGACTGCATGGACGAGGAGCTGGTGTATGGGAGAAGGATTCATATTTTTAGATCATTGGAATCTCTTCTGGAAGTGACCTGTACAAGAAGGATGGATTGCACCTGAATTGGAAGGGGACTAATATAATGGCAAGGAGATTTGCTAGAGCTGCTCAGGAGAATTTAAAGTAGTAAGGTGGGGGGTGGGTGGTGGTGGCGGCGGCAGTGGGGAGAGACCCAGGGAGATAGTGAGGAAAAAGATCGATCTGAGACTACTCCAGTTGACAAAAGAAGTGAGTCAGTCAGGGCAGGCAGGGAAGCAGAGAACAAAGTAGGACTGATAAATTAAACTGCATTTATTTCAATACAAAAAGCCTAACAGGGAAGGCAGATGAACTCAGGGCATGGTTAGGAACATGGGACTGGGCTATCATAGCAATTACGGAAACATGGCTCTGGGATAGACAGGACTGACAATGTAATGTCCAGGATACAAATGCTATAGGAAGGACAGAAAGGGAGGCAAGAGAGGAGGGGGAGTGGCGTTTTTTATTATGGATAGCAATACAGCTGTACTGAGGGAGGATATTCCTGGAAATACATCCAAGGAAGTTGTTTGAATGGAACTGAGAAATAAGAAAGGAATGGTCACTTTATTGGGATTATATTATAGACCCCTTAATAGTCAGAGGGAAATTAAGAAGCAGATTGGTAAGGAGATCTCAGTTATCTGTAAGAATAATAGGGTGATTATGGTAGGGGATTTTAACTTTCCAAACATAGACTGGGACTGCCATAGTGTTAAAGGTTTAGATGGAGATGAATTTGTTAAATGTGTACAAGACAATTTTCTGATTCAATATGTGGACGTACCTACTAGAGAAGGTGCAAAACTTGACCTACTCTTGGGAAATAAAGCAGGGCAGGTGACTGAGGTGTCAGTGGGGGAGCACTTTAGAGGAGAAAATGAGGACTGCAGATGCTGGAGATCAGAGCTGAAAATGTGTTGCTGGAAAAGCGCAGCAGGTCAGGCAGCATCCAAGGAGCAGGAGAATCGACATTTCGGGCATGAGCCCTTCTTCAGGAATGAGGAGAGTGTGCCAAGCAGGCTAAGATAAAAGGTAGGGAGGAGGGACTTGGGAGGGGCGTTGGAAATGCGATAGGTGGAAGGAGGTTAAGGTGAGGGTGACAGGCCGGAGTGGGGATGGGGGCGGAGAGGTCAGGAAGAAGATGGATTCCTCCATCACCAGACCATAGCAACACGACGGCTGGAGGAAGAGCGCCTCATCTTCCGCCTAGGAACCCTCCAACTACAAGGGATGAACTCAGATTTCTCCAGTTTCCTCATTTCCCCTCCCCCCACCTTGTCTCAGTCCCAACCCTCGAACTCAGCATCACCTTCCTAACCTGCAATCTTCTTCCTGACCTCTCCGCCCCCACCCCCACTCCGGCCTATCAACCTCACCTTAACCTCCTTCCACCTATCGCATTTCCAACGCCCCTCCCCCAAGTCCCTCTTCCCCACCTTTTATTTTAGCCTGCTAGGCACACTCTCCTCATTCCTGAAGAAGGGCTCATGCCCGAAACGTCGATTCTCCTGCTTCTTGGATGCTGCCTGACCTGCTGCGCTTTTCCAGCAACTCATTTTCAGCGGGGAGCACTTTGGGGCCAGCGACCATAATTCTATTAGTTTTAAAATAGTGATGGAAAAGGATAGACCAGGTCTAATAGTTGAAGTTCTAATTTGGAGGAAGGCTAAATTTGACAATATTAGGCAAGAACTTTCAAAAGCTGATTGGGGGCAGATGTTCGCAGGTAAAGGGACAGCTGGAAAATGGGAAGCCTTCAGAAACGAGATAAAAAGAGTCCAGAGAAAGTATATTCCTGTCAGGGTGAAAACAAAGGCTGGTAGGTGTAGGGAATCCTAAATGATTAAAGAAATTGAGAGTTTGGTTAAGAAAAAGAAGGAAGCATATGTCAGGTATAGACAGGAATGATCAAGTGAATCCTTAGAAGAGTATAAAGGCAGGAGGAGTATACTTAAGAGGGAAATCAGGAGGGCAAAAAGGGGACATGAGTTAGCTTTGGCAAATAGAGTTAAGGAGAATCCAAAGGGTTTTTACAAATACATTAAGGACAAAAGGGTAACTAGGGAGAGAATAGGGCCATTCAAAGATCAGCAAGGCGGCCTTTGTGTGGAACTGCAGGAGATGGGTAGATACTAAACAAGTATTTTGCGTCGGTGTTTACTGTGGAAAAGGACATGGAAGGTAAAGAATGGAGGAAAGTAGGTGATGACATCTTGAAAAATGTCCATATTAGAGGAGGAAATGCTGCATGTCTTGAAACAAATAAAAGTGGATAAATCCCCAGGACCTAATCGGATCTCTGTGGGAAGCTAGGGAAGTGATTGCTGGGCCACTTGCTGAGATATTTGTATCATCGATTGTCACAGCTGAGGTGCCGGAATCCTGGAGGTTGGCTAACAGGGTGCCACTGTTTAAGAAAGGGGTAAGGACAAGCCAGGGAACTATAGACCAGTGAGCCTGATGTCAGTGGTGGGCAAGTTGTTGGAGGGAATCCTGAGGGACAGGGTGTACATGTATTTGGAAAGGAAAGGACTGATTGACTATCCCTAATGTAGTTTTGTGCGTAGGAAATCATGTCACATAAACTTGAGTGAATGGTTTGAAGAAGTAACAAAGAGGATTGATGAAGGCAGAGTGGTGGACTTGATCTATGTGGACTTCAGTAAGGCGTTCGACAACCCATGGGAGACTGGTTAGCAAGGTTAGATCTCATGGGATACAGGGAGCACTAGCTATTTGGATACAAAACTGGCTCAAAGGTTGAAGACAGAGCGTGATGGTGGAGGGTTCTTGTTCAGATTGGGGGTCTGTGACCAGTGGAGTGCCACAAGGATCGGTGCTGGCTCCACTACGTTTTATCATTTATATAAATGATTTGAATGTGAGCATAAGAGATATAGTTTGTAAGTTTGCAGATGACACCAAAATTGGAGGTGTAGTGCACAGCAAAGAAGGTTACCTCAGATTACAACGGGATCTTGATCAGATGGGCCAATGTGCTGAGAAGTGGCAGATGGAGTTTAATTTAGATAAATGTGAGGTGCTGCATTTTGGGAAAGCAAATCTTAGCAGGACTTGTACACTCAATGGTAAGGTCCTCTGGAGTGTTGCTGAATAAAGAGACCTTGGAGCACAGATTCAAGCTCCTTGAAAGTGGAGTCACAAGTAGATAGGATAGTGAAGAAGGCATTTGGTATGCTTTCCTTTATTGGTCAGAGTATTGAGTACAGGAGTTGGGAGGTCATGTTGTGGGTATACAGGACATTGCTTAGGCCACTTTTGGAATATTATGTGCAGTACTGTTCTTCCTATTGTAAGGATGTTGTGAAACTTGAAAGGGTTCAGAAAAGATCTACAAGGATGTTGCCAGGGTTGGAGGATTTGAGCAATAGGGTGAGATTGAGTAAGCTAAGGCTGTTTTCCCTGGAGTGTTGGAGTCTGAGGAGTGACCTTTAAAATCATAAAGGTGTATAAAATCATGAGGGACATGGATAAGATAAATAGACAAAGTCTTTTCCCTGGGTTGGGGGAGTCTAGAACTAGAGGGCATAGGTTTAGGGTGAGAGGGAAAGATAGAAAAGAGACCTAAGGGGCAACTTTTTCACTCAAGAGGGTGGTATGTGTATGGAATGAGCTGTCAAAGGAAGTGGTGGAGGCTAGTACGATTGCAACATTTAAGAGGCATCTGGATGGGTATCTGAATAGGAAGTGTTTGGAGGGATATGGACTGAGTGCTGCCAGGTGGGACTAGATTGGGTTGGGATATCTGGTCGGCATGGACGAGTTGGACCGAAGGGTCTGTTTCAATGCTTTACATCTCTATGACTCTATCTCCACTTCTGTTAATATGTAGATTCTCCAGTTCTCATCATTCATTGTTCTTTTTACAATATCATTGGTCAGTTCTGGTGCAGTTCTCCTGAGTTTAGAAGGCTGTGTGTCAAGCTTCACTCCAGAGGCTATAATCTGAAGTGACATTTTAATTCAGTTTTGATGGAGTGCATTTGATAAATATAAAGTTTCTTCCAATGTCCTGGCCAATATTTATTGCTTAACTAACATCACTTGAAACAAGTGGATTATCTCAAAATTTATGGGAGCTTGCTGTATGCGAATTGGCTACTGAAGTTCCCATCATTACAGTTGTTCATAAATACTTGGCTGCAAAACTGAAGTCTTGAAATAATGAAAAATGCTTTATGAACACATTTTTTCATTCTTTGCCATGATCATTTTGTACAACAAATTATTTGATAAAATGTTAGATCTATAGATACCTATCCATACATTCTTGTTTTGTTTTAAAGGTTTTTTTTGTGAAATCTTTGAAACATATCTTCATTTTGATTAGTTAATGTCAGGGTAAATGCTTGAATGTCATGTGATGCAAAAGTAACACTGATCTTCCCCTTTTGTCCAGGCAATCTTTTAACTACAACGTCAACAGAATATCATCTTATGCACTATTTTCCATTTCCTCTGCCAGCTGCATCTATGTTCTTTTTAAAATGAGTAAGCCAATATTAAAAGCAGTTTCGTGCTGTAAGGCCATGCAAACTGAGACTGCTCCAATTATTTTCAGCTAAGTCTTATATTAACTATATGAAGGTTGAGAATTTATCTTCATTATTCTGATTTACATTTGAGCCCACATCCATGAAGTGAAAAACAAATGAGTTTGTGTTTGCCATCCAGTGCCTTAAATGTGTTGTACAAATTCAGTTTTACTTCCTTCTGTTTGCTTGTTAAATGATTTGTTGTCCATGCTCCTCTGTTATAAAACCTTTTTCACTAACATTCATTCATGCTCTGTTAGGACTTTTGTTTAATCCAGATTTTTTTTCCACCTGATTGTAAAGGACCATAAAAGCAATACCAATTTCAGATAAACTGCACTCATCAGTCTCTGAGGAGCAGGGTTGCATGGCTTTACAATCATCCAAATTTACCATTCATGTATGGCTATGCTATTAAAAATGTACTTTCTGAATGAAAGTGGTGGAGGGTAACAGAAGTCAGTTTCTCAAGTGGAGGGAGTTAAAGGTGCAATCAGAGACTGACTGTCTAAGAGGATGGATGGTGAGAAATGGTTCGCGTTGGTTGGCTGATTGGAACATTTCTGCTTTCCCAGACACATGGGCAGTGCTGGGGAGGCATTTAAACCTTCCATTCCTTTAGCTATTGGGAAACTAGCTGATCAGTGATAAAACCTAAATTAAAGAAAAAAAGGCATGCAACCTCATTCAAATGTTTAAATGAGGGACATGCTTCCTGCAAATGGATTGATAACCGTCAACCATTTTCCTTTGTCAAAACTGTCAGTGGGCAAGTTCCAGATGGCTTAGATTCAGACTTCATAACTTTTTGTTTAAATCCCACTTAACTTGAACACACTTTTGTTTTGTTCTTTTTGGGAGGTCAACATTTGCCAGAAGCCTCTATTTATCAAACTAAGGTTCCTGAATACTTTTCTTTTAATGGCCTTATTAATGTGCCCTTGTACCTTTTTTTTGAAGGTTTATGTGCATTAACCTCCAATAGACGCAGTTTCAGCATGTTGTGATCGCAGACCAGACTGCTAAATTAGTGTTAGTCTGTCCACTTCTTTTTTTTAAAAAAAAAGGTGTTATGGGTCCCTCATTTAAGTGAGAGATCCCAGTTCCTCAGTAATAGAGTAACGCCACAAGATTCCAGTTTTGATCAAGCCACAATAAATGTTATATAAAATGCTGAATTTTCACATTTTTAGCAGTTGTTTGTTTCTGGGGAGTTTCATGGCAGGTTTCCTTTCAAGCTTAATAGCTACTTTTGCTCCACTATATTCTCCTACTCACCTCATTAATTATGCATCTGGGCTGTACTGTCAAAGGCACCTGAGGTTTAAATGCTCACTCCTACTGGGAACTTCCAGTATTCACACCAGTAGCAGCACATTTAAACCTGCCACTTCAATTGGTGCAAGTCAGGAGTTGGCCTTACACTGCTTAATGTTTATCAGGTAGGGCATTACTTCCATTCCTGCCTGGGGCAGGTACTCTGCTTCAGCAATAAGGACCTGGAAAAGCTGGTGGGTAAAGTGGCAAGAAGAGGACCATCCTTTTCCTAAGCACTGCCAGATGAGACCATACCACTAGACACAGCCAGTCTGAACCTACATAATGGTTGGTGACTTGGACCAAATGAGATATATAGTAGTGCAGAAGGCAGTTGATGACTTTCTGATTTCTGCAAGGATCATCTCTCTGCCACCTCTCATTCATTCTTACACTGCCATTGGACAGTAACATCAGCATCTCAACTCAATGGCTTTCACTCACTTATCCCAAATCTGCATTTTCTACTCGCTCACTGGGTATATATCATCATTTCTCTTGCTCCTGAATCACCAATAAAGTTCTTCCATCCACTTGTATCTCAGCCAATCCCTCTTTATGTCATCTTGCAGGAGAAAATGTCTTCTAACTGGCAGTAAGGGCCCAGATGGGCCTTGACTTCACTCTGGGTGTTCCTTCCTTTCTAGGAGAAAAACTCTTTTCTTTTGTGAAGACCATTTTACATCTGTCAATACTCACTTTCAATCATCACATGACTCGCTGTCAAGTTAATACCCTGGCTACCATGTCAAAATTGAACAGCTTCTCCAAGGATGATAAATGTTATGTTGGTGATCTTTCAGAAGCATCCTAGAGAACTGCAAATGACAGGGATCCTTCAACCCTTGCATTCATGAGTACTGCCAAAACATTGGTATTTACATTTGGCCTTTGTGCTATCCGCCTAGGAACCCTCCAAACACAAGGGATGAACTCAGATTTCTCCAGTTTCCTCATTTCCCCTCCCCCCACCTTGTCTCAGTCCCAACCCTCGAACTCAGCACCACCTTCCTAACTTGCAATCTTCTTCCTGACCTCTCCCCCCCCCCCCCCCCCACCTCACTCCGGCCTATCACCCTCACCTTAACCTCCTTCCACCTATCGCATTTCCAAGCCCCTCCCCCAAGACCCTCCTCCCTACCTTTAATCTTAGCCTGCTTGGCACACTTTCCTCATTCCTGAAGAAGGGCTCATGCCCGAAACGTCGATTCTCCTCCTTGGATGCTGCCTGACCTGTTGCGCTTTTTCAATAACACATTTTCAGCTCTGATCTCCAGCATCTGCTGTCCTCACTTTCTCCTTTGTGCTATCCTCACTAACATGCATGCTTTGTGCTAGATTCTTGCCTCCACTCATGTTTCCCACTTGTCACCTTGTGTGTGTCTAAGTGATCATTCATGAGTGTACACATTCTTGGAGACCAAGATTAATTCTATCCAACTATAATAAAGGAGTGTATACATTCAAGGAAGGATGATGTTCAGTCCTCAATTAACATCGAAACTCTGCCCCTTAGTACATTTGTTCTGATGAGAAAAGAGACTGAAAGCTCAGCATCTATCAGTATAAATGTTGTATTGAAGTATACATGTTCATTAGCAATGCAGGTGAATTCACAAATGCTTAAGTAGAAATGATGTTGAGATGGTCTGAGGATACCATCTCTCACTCTCTCATGATACATCTGAAACTGATACCAATCATAGGAGAACTCATTTCTTGGAAGATGCAGTGTGATCTGGGTGTCCTTGTTCATGAGTCACAGAAAACTAGCATGCAGGAACAGCTGGAAATAAAAAAAGTGAATGGAATGTTGGCATTTATAGCTAAAGATATAGAATATAAAGGTAAGGAAGTATTGTTGCAAATATACAAATCGCTTGTGACACCACACTTTAAGTATTGTGCGCAGTTTTTGTCCCCTTATTTCAGGAAAGATGTTGTGGTATTGGAGGCAGTTCAGAGGAGGTTCACGAGATTGATCCCAGAGATGAGGGATTTGTCATATCAAGAGAGATTGAACAGTTTAGGTTACTCTTTCTGGAATTTAGAAGAATGAGGGGAAATCAAATTGAGGTATTCAAGATGATAAAAGATATGGATAAAATAGGCGTGGAGTGAATGTTTCCTCTTGTGGGGAATTCTAGGATGAGAGATTATAGTCTTAGGGTAAGGGGTAGCAAATTTAAAACAGAGTTGAGGAGAAACTACTTCTCCCAAAGGGTTGTGAATCTCTGGAATTAGTCTGAGAGTGTAGAACATAGGAACAGGAGTCAGCCATTCAGCCTGTTGAACCTGCCCTGCTATTCAATACAATCATTGATTGAACACTCCATGCCTTTTACTCACTCCATCCTTATTGCCCTGTACACCACTGGTAGTCAGAAATCTATTAATCTCTACCTCTGACATACTGAAGACTGAGTATCCACAGCCCTCTGGTTGAAAGTTCCAAAGGTTCACAATCTTCTAACTAAAACTGTCTGAGAGAAGGAGAAATTAAATTGCATCTCCCTTTTTAAATTATGCCCCCAGATTTTGGACTCCCCAACTAGGGGAACAATCTTGCTTGCATCTACTCTGTTTATCTCTAAATATTTTGTAGGTTTCAATGAGATCATCCCTCATTCTTAGAAACTCTAGAGAATACAAGGCTAATTTGCATGATCTCTCTCCAATCTGAGAATATGCCTGAAAATTTATTGTACTCTGGCAGCAATATCTTCTTTGAAATAGAGATCAAAACCACACACCCTGCTCTTAAGTATCGGATTGACATCCCAAAGAATTTCCCTCTGCCTCCATTTAACTGACTAAAATTGCGTATTCAACAAACCATGAACTGTTCCAAGTGGCCAGTTCAAAGCCTTGCTACCAGCCCTGCCTCGTGTGGAACAATTGAACTTTGCAACTCAGCAGTCAAATGTAGCAGTATCATTGGACTGGCTATTCCCTGAATGTTACAATTCACAGATCAAATTAAATGAATATAACAAAAATCATCACAGCACAGTCTTAATTACTTCTATTCAGGTTGCCTCCTTATTTTCTAGTCCGAATTTCATCTGTGTATTTTCGTCTTTCAACAGACTTTTGTAACATCAGAAAATGTTGCATTCCTTTTGAGGATTGAATTAAACTCTGAAAATAGCCGTATTACTGTGAAGTCAAGAGACAGTTGATTAAGAAGCTGCCTATTTGTTTTGATTGCCAACTGCTTATTAAGTTTAGACTTTGTCAAAACCAGACTTTTGGTTTTACTTTTTCACAAATCTCTTTTTCAACATAATAGGACATTTATACTTGATAATTTAAAAGCAATTTGTTATGTTTATTGTCATGTTGCTGTATTTTGGGTGGGACTCCCACTGATATTCATTTGAATTTTTTGTGTAGCTGGCTTGTGTTATCATGAGTAATATATCCTTCAGAGGTATCAAGCTTGCAGCTGGGTGGTAGCCTTTTCCAAACAAATGAACTCATGTTTCTTTAACAGTATTTTAATAGTATAAACAAGAGAACTGTTTTGGAGTTCCTTATTGTTAAAGGTGATGTTGCTTCGTCTTTTGCATCCATCTCTTTTTTTGCGCTTCCTACCAAAGTCACATTTGAGTATATGAGGAGGTGGGAATTCTGGGGCATTTGTGTGCCCCCGGGACTTCGTGCTTATAGGTGTTGCATTTACTAAAGTTTAGGCGGTAATAGAGTTTTGTCATTGCAAATTTAATAATGGAACATGGTGATAAGTGGGAGGAAGACCAGCAGATGAAATTTAAATAGTACTAGAAAATTGGTAATGACATTAAATCGATAAAGGAAAATTAGACCAATACATCAAAGAAAAATTGTTAGATGTGTTGAGTAGACTGAATGGTGAGTTGTTAGGTTGACACACCCCTTCAGCTCTTGGATCTGAGTTTGTTGTGTCAGTTGTGGTTCCGTTGGTTAGCAATATTGCTTCTGAGTCCCAAGATTCTGGAATCAAGGCAGACATTCCAATGCAGAACAGAAAGCCCTGCACAGTTGGAGGTGTCCTCTTTTAGATGCAATGTTAAACCGTCTGCCCACTCTGAATGCAAAAAAATCCTCCATGAGTCTGTTTTGAAAAAGAGTGGAGGAAGTATCCCTCATGGCCTGGTCAACATCATTAAAACAATTATTTGGTTAGTATCTCATGGCTGTTTATGGGAATTTTACTGTGTTCATGTTCTCTGCATTTCCTATGTTGCAGCAGTGACCTCACTTCAAAAAGATGTCATCGGCTGTAAAGAACTTTGATATGTCCAGTGGTTATGTCATAGCACAACAATTGGGAGCCACAGCTAATGTTCTGGGGGACATGGAGGTTTTTGAACCCATGGCAGAGTGACATTTAAATTTAAGTAAAAAGCTAGCCTCATGTCAACCATGCAGCCGCTGCCAACAGGGGTCTCTTGTGGTGCAGTGATATTGTTGTAAGGCCAGAAATCTTGGGTTTAAGTCTCACCTGCTGCAGAGGCGTACTATCACATTTATGAACAGGTTGATTTTTAAAAATTACCTATACATACAAATCATGCTTTATTAAAGTTTATGTTAAAATGAAATATGTTTCTAATTGTCCAGAGTCTATAATCCTGAAGGTTCAGTGACTTAATGCAGCATGTGATTGAGCTGTTTAATCAGAAATGTACTTGAGGTTGGTTGATTTATTCTGAATTACTTGATAAAAGTTGGAGAGGTTTTGGAGGAAGTTTAAATGTTCATGGCTAGGGAAAAGTATGGGTTTGTTTCTCTTTGATGAATCAGAGTTAGTTTGTACAAGCAGCTACTGAAGGATTAGTTTTGATTTTATGCATTCTATCTACTTTTCTATTTTGTATGACTGAAGAGCATTTGGTGCTAACAGCTGATTGTATGTTGCTACCTGCATGCATCACTGAACATTCAGCATTATCCAAATTCAGAGGATGAGGGAGAAAGAAATTAAATCCACGTAGTGCAGATAGATGCCTAAAAATGCAAGAAACATTAGGAATATCATTTTTAAAAGCAGTGTGTTTTGGGAGAGGGTTGCCTATGAAGGAATGGCTTTATTTAACTGTTCTGATATTCAAAGTAATGCATGGCTTTCTGCCACTTTATTAGAGGATACTTTGGGCCAGATAGCACTTTAAAACTAATTTGTCAATATTTATTTATCAGAAATATGAATAAACAGTTTGATTTACAATGTTTTCCTTTTTTCTGAACATCTAATGTAAGGTTATCTGAAGGATCACTTGATATTTTATATTTTTATATCATTTTAACAGATTCCGTTTAAACTTATAACATGTCTATCAGTTTTGAGACCAACAAAATATGGGATGTTAGAGCTGTGAGCACAGTTTATTTGGAATGTAATGCTGCAGCTATCCCAAATGGAAAGTAATTATGGCAATTAACAAAATTAATTCACTTTTCAAAAGAAATTGTTTATTTCATGATTGACTTTCAATTTTTGATTTAATGTATGTACTCTTTCATCTATTCCACCCTTCCTCATCTCACATTTCCCTACATCTTCAGATACCCAGGATTACAGCCACTGTTGGGACCTTCTATTTCCTGCCAAACAGATTTGTCAGTCAGATTGACATCATTACCCACTGCTGGGTGTTGAAAGGGATGAGACTGTGGCATGGTCCTCCGTCATTGAGAGTTTGTGATTGTTTGTAGGTAAAACAAAATGAAGAATGTTGATTTGGATCTTGGGACAGGTGATGGAGTTGGGAGGCGAATAGGAAGCATTAAATGCTCACAGTAGGGCCTGAGAAGTCAACACACCTGTCGGCTCACAATGGGTGTTATAAAATCCATTATATCCCAGAGGAGGCAGTTGCCCCCTCTATTTCACTATTGAATTTCCTGAATTTTGGGAATTCTGGCAGGCAGAAGCTAAATTTAAATTGTGCCTCATTGGCACATCATTGCATTGTATTTGACAGCAGCAAAATAAGCAGTAGTCCCATCGATCCTTTGGCAGCGTTAGGAAGGGTTTGGAGGAGTATGGGCTGGGTGCTGGCAAGTGGGACTGGATTGGGTTGGGATATCTGGTCGGCATGGACGGGTTGGACCGAAGGGTCTGTTTCCATGCTGTACATCTCAATGCACATGGGTCTTTCCCATCTTAAATCATCTTGCATTAATAACAGATCATTTTACTCCTCTTTATAAAGATAAATGCAGCTATGCTGTTCAGCTCAAATGCCTCCGTGGATACGTTCCATGTTCTTGGATCTCTTGGTGATTATTTTATTTTTGTGGTGCCTAATTTTGGATTCTTCCACAAATAAAATATCGTTTCTGCATTTTTAGTAATTTTAGAGATCTCTCCATGTCTTAGTCTACTACCTTCTAGAAAAAAAGAGACTCAGCATGTTCAGTCTTTTCCAACAGTTGTATCTTCTTGGTTCTAGTATTGTCCTTGTAAATGTTAATTGCATTATTGCCAAATGCCTCTGTAATGTTTGTGTATAACAGAAACTAGAAATGAGCACATTATTTTTGCATGTTCTTGGTGGCATAAACGTAACATTTTTGTGTTTCTGTATTTTGAATGAAAGTCTCTTTCTAATGAGCAGCTATTTAACCTCCCTGGAGAGATTAAATTAGAAACAAGGCCAGTAAGGGAATAAATACTATGGAATATTCTTCTTTAGCTCCTCAGGGAATAAATCCATAGGAATTCAAATGGGCCATTGGTTATCTGCTGATGCATTTCCGTTTACACTGGGCTCCAGTTAAAAAGCCATTCGTCATCATCTTGAAATGTAGAGAGTCAGCCAGAAATATATCCAAAAGCTCACCGTCTTCTGCTGATACTGGCAAGACGATGTCAAATTATTCTCCTTGACTCATTAGGAATGGCACCAACTGAATTTGAGTTAAGGCAGCAAGAGTTGCATGTCTAGCAGGGTGTTAACTGCTTGGATGCCCCACCTCTAGGATTGAGATTGTAGTGATGATGCCTTTAAGACAGTGAATTCATCTTTATAGCAGCTGGCTTCTAAACCTGACCTACAGAAAGAAACATTCATCCTCCTATAATAGATTGTTCTGGCCTTTAAACTCAATGCATGGTATTGATTAATTTTCCCCTTCTATATAGTTAGTTTTCTTCTTTCGCCCTTTCCAGATCTTATTACCTCAAGGTTTTTCCTATAAGAATGTGTGAGTGGCAGGACATGAAAATGTTATTCGGCTTCAGCAGTAAATACTTAGGTTTATTGAAAACAAATGCTATAGCTATTTTAATTGATTAAATATAGATAGCTTTTCCATCTGATGGTTGTTGAAATCCAGTATTCATCTCTGTGATCCAAAACCCAAATGCAAATTCCCACTTTGGTTATTAATCTATAATTTGAGATGGATCTATCAATCAGGCTCATTTCTTTTCTGGATTGTATGACCTGTTGTGTATTGGCTGTATTTGTATTTCTATTATATTTTCAGTTTATTTCTTACCACTTTTCACCTATTCTTAGACTGAAGTGTTGATATCATCTTTGCACCTGTTCTGTTAGTTACTTTTCAAAACCACACTTCATGCTCGGCGTTTGATGACTAGTCAATTAGATCATGATGTCTGTTATTAATATTATCTCCCTCTCACTCTTCCCTGATAAATGAGCATCAAGATCAATTCTAGTATCTCTGTTCCAGTCTCAAAACGTGAACTAGCGATGGCTGAAAATAGAATCTTCCTGATTTATACAACTATGGTATTCATGGATCAGTGCCTCCAGAACGTTTGGAGAATCCAAATAGACTGTTATTTTTATGAAGAATGTTTCCTGGTTTCTGAGTCACTTCCACTTTTCACTCTGTCGCCTTTTGACCAGGGTAGTAGTTTCCACTTTCTGATGGTTAAAAATTCCAGCGAACCACAGCCTGTTCAAACCAGAAAGGCGTATTATTTATGTTGGTTGACTTTTTAAAAATATGTTTTCATGGGATGTGTTACTGGCAATGTCAGGATTTGTTGCAAGTCTTCAATTCCTCTTGAAGGTGGTTGTGTGCTGACTTTTTGAACTATTGCTTTCCTGTTATTGGTTCACCCACAGTTCTATTAAGGTCTCCATAGATGTGATAATACGTGAAGGATTGGCTAGCCATTGTTGAGCTTTTGTCTCCTCACATTATGTTTCTACATTCCAATAAAGAGCAATCGAACAAGCCTGAGTTTTACTATTAATTATACCCATTTATTATTTTGCAGAAATACCGTTTTCATTGAATGATAGAATCCCTATGCTATGGAAATAAGCCTTTCGGCCCATTGAGTCCTCACTGACCCTCAGAGCATCCCATTCAGACCCACCTCCTCCTCTATCCCTGTAACCGGGTGTTTCCCACAGCTAATCCATCTAGCCTGTACACCCCCCGACACTGAACAATTTAACATGGCTAATCCACCTAACCTGCATATCTTTGGACTGTAGGAGGAAACTAGGCACCCAGAGCAAACCTACATAGCACTATGAGCAAACTCCACATAGTCACCTGAGGGTGGAATTGGCTGAACCTAGTGCTGTGAGGTAGCAGTGCTAACCACAGAGCACCATGCTGCCAACTTTTCTCTCAAATGAAATGTAAATAATGCTTATAATTTTGAAAACCTCAATCAGACCACCTCAGCTGCTTTCTCTTCAGGAGAACAGTCCCATCTTGCTCAATCTATCCTCACGGAAATACTTTATACCTGGAACCATTCCAGTAAATTTAGTTCTGCACTCTCACCAGTGAACTTGCATCTTTTATGTAATGTGGTGCACACGGCAATACAATCCAACTACTGCAACCTCATTAAATCTACTCTTGATCATCAGAAAAGTGATGGAAGGTGTAATCAGCAATGCTGTCAAGCAGCACCTGCTCCACCATAACCTGCTCCCTGCCACCCAGCTTGAATTCCACAGGCTGTTCAGTTCCTGACCTCATTACAGCCTTGATTCAAACATGGACAAAACTGTGCACACCACATTAAGTATGGCATCTTTGATATCAAGGGCTCATTTGACGAAGTGTGGCATCAAGGAGCCTTAGAAAAACTAGAGTCAATGGAAATCAGGGCAAACTCTCCAATGGTTGGAGTTAGAAGCCCATAGTAAGATGGTTGTGGTTACTGGAGATCAGTCACCTCAGCTCTATGATATCTCCTGCAGGAATTCCTCCGGGCAGTGTCTTGGGTCCAACCATTGTCATCTGCTTTATAATGTAGGAAAGGCTGTTGATGAGGTTAGAAGTCTGCAATTATTGGCAAACAATATTCAGCACCATTCACAATGACTCATAGAACATAGAACATTACAGCGCAGAATATGCCCTTTGGCCCTCGATTTTGCACCAACCTGTGAAACCAATCTGAAGCCCATCTAACCTACACTGTTCCACTATCACCCATATGTTTATCCAGTGGTCATTTAAATGGCCTTAAAGTTGACGAGTCTGCTTCCGTTGCAGGCAGGGCATTCCACGCCCTTCCTACTCTGAGTAAAGAACTCTGACATTGCTCTATATATACCACCCCTCAATTTAAAGCTATATCTCCTCATGCTAGCCATGATCATCTGAGGAAAAAGGCTGTCCCTGTCCACCCTATCTAAATATCTGATCATCTTGTATGTCTCCAAGTCACCTCTCAACTTTCTTCTCTTTAACAAAAACAGCCTTTCCTCATAAGATCTTACTTCCAGACAACATCCTGGTAAATCTTATTTACCAGACAACATCCTGGTAAATCTCCTCTGCACCCTTTCTGATGCTTCCACATCTTTTCTGTAATGCGGCTACCAGAACAGTACGCAATACTCCAATTGCAGCTGCATCAAAATTTGATACAGCTGCAATATGACCTCATGGCTCCAAAACACAATTCCTTTATGAATAAAAGCTAACACACCTTATCAACCCTATCAACCAGAGTGGCAACTTTCAGGGATCTATGCATATGGACACAGACCTCTGCTCATCCATACTTACCATTAGCCCAGTATACTGTATTCCTCTTATTCCTTCCAAAGTGAATCACTTTTCCACATTAAACTCCATTTGCCACCTCTCAGCCCAGCTCTTCAGCTTAATCTCTGTAACCACTCAGATTCTGAAACAGTGCATGTTCAAATACAAGACCAGACAATATCCAGGGTTGTGTCTGGATTAGTGGTGCTGGCAGAGCAGAGCAGTTCAGGCAGCATCCAAGGAGCAGGGATTCTGCCTGAACTGCTGTGCTCTGCTAGCACCACTAATCCAGAATCTGGTTTCCAGCATCTGCAGTCATTGTTTTTACCTAATATCCAGGCTTGGACTAAAAAGTAGCAAGTAATATTTGTGCTACAAAAATGCTAGGCAATGGCTATCTCCAACAGGAAACAATTAAATGGTGTTACCATCACTGAATCCCCTCCTACATTACAAGCCTGGCAGTTACCATTCACCAGAAACTCAACTGGACTCACCATAAAATACATTGGCTACACGGGCAGGTCAGAAGCTAGGAATACAGCAATGAGTAACTCCTCTCGACTCCCCACAGCCTGTCCACAATCTACAAGGCACAGTCAGGAGTGTGATGGAATACACTCTACGTGTTGGGATGAATGCAGCTCCAACAACATTCCAAGTTTGTTACTGTCCAGAGCAAAGCAGCCTGCTTGATTGGCACGATATCTACAAACTGCATTCTGAAAGGGCTGAGACGGCACCTTCTAAACCCATGGCCATGATCTAGAACGACAAGGGCAGCATATACATGGGTACACCAGAGATTGCAAATTCCTTCCAACCTGTCCTGAATTTGAAATGTATTGTGATTCCTTCACTACCACTGGTTCAAAATCCTGGATTTCTCTCCCTAATGGCATTGTAGGGCTACCTACCGCACATGGACTGATTAGATTCAAGAAGGCACCTCACCACTGGCTTCTCAAGGTTATCTAGAGACGGGCAATAAATGCTGGCCCAGCCAGCAATGCTCACATCCCAAAAGTGAATAAAAACATTGAGTGCAAAAAATAATCTGTTGATCCTTCTTTTGAGGCAGATTTTAGAAATATCCTTGTAAACAATTATCTTGCATCGAGGTGAGCCAAATAAACGGGCATTTTTTGATATTAGCCTTAACATGGTAAAACGTTTAAAGGTACTTCACAGGAACATTAACAGACCATAATTTGACACTAAGTCATGTAGGGAAATGTTAGTACAGATTATTAAAAGCTCTTAAAGGAAGAGAGAAAGTGAAGCAAACAGGCTTATGGCAGAAAATTCCTGAAATTTGAGCTGTTTGAAAGCCTCGCCAACAATGGAGCGATGCAGGAAACCAGTGAAGCATAAACAGCCCAAATTGGAAGAATACAGAGTTCTTAAAGAATTGTTTGGTTAGAGAAGGTTACATACCAAAGGAGGGAAATGCTTGTAGAAATGGTGCATTGGATGCAAGACTGAGAAATTTTGGAATCAACATTTTGTTGGGCTAAGACTCACAGTAAAAATAAGTGAAGGTTCCCACAATCTCAGAGGACATAGAGCTGCTCTGTTATTGGAGAGTGGTGTGTTTAACCTGAAGGTCACTAAGCCTTTGGGTGAAAGGTAACTTCAGTCAATGGAGGTTATCACCAGTGTAGGTCAGTGAACATGAATGATAGTTGAATGGAAGTCTGTAAGTGAGGACTTGGGGAGCCTAATTTTGGGTGAGTTCAGTTATGATGTTGGAAAATGCGAAGTTAATTAAAAATAATGGAATGGAACCCTGCTTTCATCTGCTTCAGATTTTTAAAATGCTGATATTTCGTTTTGCATCATTGAAGAACAGATCACCAAGTCTTGTTGAAAAACCAGTTCTCTGGCTTTTTTTGCATATCACAATACTGACTCCCAAAAGGTATCATGTGCTGTACACTTCTCGTCTCTCTCAATTGGCAGAAAGGTAATGATAGTTGGTCCTTTTCAGTCTACGAAAAACAACTCAAAATTATATTGAGATCAGTTATGGATTGATAAGTACTTGCATTTTGTACTTTGCAGCCACATTTTGACTCGAGTATACACAAAAAAAAGGTCTTGGATCTAACAAATTCCATCTGTCCAGCTTCTCAATCAACAGCTTTTGCTTTATCTTTTTCACACAATAGAGGTGTTAGAATTTAGAATTGTTGCCTCACACCAAAGCCAGTTTTCAGGGCCAAGTCCTCGAGGAATGTAAGTATTTGGTATGTGCCTTGAATAAGAGTAGTGTGTAATAATAAAATTACCAATTGCCTTTTCCTATGACATCTGAGGGTAGGTGGGATACTCTGTGCTCCTTGGTCCATACTATGTCCAGAAAAAAAACTCATTCATCCAAATCTTCAGTGAGGTGTTTTCATTTTAGGGAGATTGGAAGGTGTGACTCTCATCCAGGCATTGTTAAGTAACAAGAATAGCAAAAAACAGCTTTTCAATACTGTTATATGAATACCTATTCCATTTTTAACTGTACAGAAACAATTCAAAATATTCTTGATGTATAAAACATTGTCTGAAACAAATTTGTTGGAATCCAAACCTTTTTGCACTTCACTCTCTCATGGTGGTCTTTGTGCTACCTAGAACGGTACAGCACAGGAATAGACCCTTTAGCCCATGATGTTGCGTCAAACATGATGCCAAATTAAACTAACCTCTTCCACCCCCCCCCCCCCCCCACCCACTTCCCCTGGCAGCGTGTTCCAGACTACTATCACAGTGTGTACGAAAACTTGCTCCTCACATCTCCTTTGAACTTTCCCCCTCTTACCTTAAGTGCATGCTCTCTAGACATCTCAACTCTGAGAGAAAAAGATTCTGACCATCGGCCTTATCTATGCATCTCATATTTTTGGACACTTCGATCAAGTCTCCCGTCAGCCTCCACTGCTCCAGGAAAAACAACCCGTGGTTACCTAGCCTCTCCTTTAAAGCTCTGCATCCTCTCCAAAGCCTCCACATCCTTGTAATAGGGCAACCAGAATTGAATGCAATGCTCTTAAATGTGGCCTAACCAAAGTTTTAAAGCTACTATATGGCAAGCAAGCCATTTGCCTGCTTTATCACCCTATCTACTTGCGTGGCCACTTTCAGGGAGCTTTGAACCCCAAGATTCCTCTACGTCAATGCTGTTCAAGGTCCTGCCATTAACTGTATACATTTGATCTCCCAAAGTGCTGTACCTCACACTTAGTTGGATTAACCTCCATCTGCCATTTCTCTGGCCAGATCTGTGATCTATGGCAACTGATCTATGTTCCATCTTTTGACAACCTTCTACAATATCCACGATTCCACTGATCTTTATATTGTCTACAAACTCGCTAACCTACTCATCTACATTTTAATCCAAGTCATTTGTATATATCACAAATTGCAGAGGTCCCAGTACGGATCTCTGCAGAACAGCAATGGTTACAGACCTCCAGCCTGAAATACACCTTTCACTATTACTCTCTGCCTTCTCTCAGCATGCCAGTTCTGAATCCACATGGCCAAGTCACCATGGATTCCATGCATCTTAATCTTCTGAATAAGCCTACCATGAGGGACCTTGCCAAACGCCTTAATAAAATCATGTAGACAACATCCACTGCTCTACCTTCATTGATCATCTTTACCTCCTCAAAAAATTCAATCAAGTTAATAACATGACCGGTCCTGCACAAAGCCACATTGACTGTTCCTGATTAGGCCATGCTTTTCCAAAAGCGCATCAGTCCTATCCCTAAGAATTCTCTCCAGTAGCTTCCCAACCACTGATGTGAGACTCACTGGTGTGTAGTTTCCTTGATTATCCCTAATTCCACTCTTGAACAGAGGAACAACATTAGCTATTGCCAGTCCTCCAGGATCTCCCCAGTGGCTAGCGAGGATACAAGATCTTGGTCAAGGCCCCAGTAATTTGATTTTGGCTTCCTAAACCTTACATATTTTTTCCTTTTGACAAAACTCACGACCTCCATTGTTATCCAAGGGTCTCTTGCCTTGCTATCCCTGTCCTTCCTCCTCACTGGAGCATACCAGTCCTGAATGCTCAACAGGTCTTTAAATAATTTGCACATGTTAAATGTTGACTTGCTTCATAACAACTCCTCCCAAATAACATTCCCTGGTTCCTGCCTAATACTGATGTAATTTGCTCTCCCCCAATTTAGTATTTTCCTGCAAGGTCCTAGCTTATCCTTATTCATAGCTATCCTAAAACTTAAGGAGTTGTGATAACTAAAAAGAAGAAATTAAAGACAATAAGAAATGTGAACAAAATTACAGCATCTCCCCCCTCTTCCCCGCCCCACAACAACATGCCTTCTCTAAAACTTAACGGAACTTTGTGGATCTTCAGCTCCATATTCTTGCTGGCTCCCCATTTGTCTGATTTCCAAAGATATCAAAATTCCATTACACATTTGAATATGTTCCATGATTGGATAAGATGAGGAAATTTTTTCCCAGTGATTGAGATCTTATCCTAATGAGCCCATGTTCTAGATTCCCTATCCAGGGAAAGTGCCCTGTGTCTACCCACTTAAGAATCTTGTAATTTTCTGATCAACCTGTTCAGAAATGATATTGCATACCTCTACAGTAGTTGGAACTTGAACCCAGGCCTCCTAGCTGAGAGTCCCAATCTTAAGAATATTGTATACTTTGTGATAATACTGTGCCTTTAAGAGGTGTATTCAATCCTGTTTCTCTTGCAGAGGGGTGTTGTCACTTGTTTGGAACGTCTCCTGCAGATGTCAGGAGTTCTTTCTGGGTGTTTTTTTAAAATAAGACAGAAGTTATACCCTCCTGACTTCCCAAAACCTGTCCACCATCTACAAGGCACAAATCAAGATTATCTTGGAATACTCTCCATATGCCTGGCAGAGTCCAACTCTAAGCACAATCAAGAAGCATAACATCACCAGAACAAAGCAGCCCACTTGATTAGCACCCAGTCAACCACTTTTAACATTCATTCACGGTAACACTGCACAGTGGCAACAGTATGTTCCATCTAAAGGATGCACTGCTAGCTACTCAAAAGGTTCCTTTAGTATCACCCTTCAAGCTTGCAACCTCTTACCTAGATGGATAGGGCAGCAGATACCTCAGAACACTGCTAGTTCTGCTGCAAGTTATACAACATTCTGACTTGGATCTATTTTGCCATTCCTTTACTATTTCTGGGTCAAAATTACATAAGTCTCTCTTCCTAATTACATTTAGCATATCTACACCATGTAAACTACAGTGTTTCAAGAAGGCAGCTCACCACCATCTTATGCAGGTAATTAGGAATGGGAAGTAAAAGCTGGCTTGTTATGGACCAGACCAAACCCCCCTCAAGTTATATTAGGAAGATAACCTAGATACTGACCTTGTATTATTTTAAAGGCAAATGCCAGGTGTTTCATTCTGGATGTAATTTGGTCAAGCTACCAGTAAACACTAACTGTTCCAGTATAGTAACATCCCAAAACACAGCCTTGCAAAAGGCAAGTTCAGTAAAATAGATTGTCTTTCATGCAATTCTAGCAGCAGGAAGAGAATACCCAGCTTGTAACAGAGAGGAAAGACAGGAGAAAGAGAACGTAGGAATCTTCATCCCACTTAGAGTCTAGCACAACTGATACGTAACTATTAAAGTAATTCTTAACAATGCACCTAGAAAAATCATTGTATGATCACACAGCATCAGGATAGTCTTTACGAAAGATGAATCACGATTGAAAAAAAATTAATTTGGAGCATGTAGCTCATGGAATAGAAAAAAGCAGAGACAGTAGAGGCATCTAACTTCAAAACCCCAGCAGCAACTGCTGTTGAAAAGCTAACTCTTAAAAATCCTGGTTCTGTGGGAGCTTGATCCTACCCATTCAGGCTGCTTCAAATGTTCCAAATTTAGAAGAAAAAAACTCCAAGGTCTCACAAGCTGTTTATAGGCTTTGAAGCAAACTGCTTCTTACCTCTGTCCCAACCTTCATAAAAAAAAGGACTAAATATACTTCTTAAAGCCATTATATCATCATAAGCTTCTCCATTAATGCCCATATTGTATAAATAAATTTTAAAAATAACAATGAAATCCAAATGTACTGCCTCCACTGTCTCTTCTTTATCTATTGAACGAGTTACATCCTCCAAATCTAAATTTTTTTTCAAATATGATTCATCTTTTGTAAAGCCTCTCTTGATGCTTCGTGATCATACCGTGATTTTTCTAGGTGCATTGTCAATAATTCCTTTAATAGTTACACAGATTCTAGCACAATTAATAAGTGGCTTGTGGATTTCTACGTTCTCTTTCTACTGTCTTGAATGGTAGTGTTTATTTGCCAAGTTCCAGTCCCCTGTGAACTTTCTAAAACAGAGGGAAGTTTAGATAATTGGATCTTGTGGATGCACCATCTCTGCAGCTACTTCTAATAGAATCCTATGATGTAGGCCATCAGGTCTTGGGAATCCGTTCGCTTTACTTCTAGCAAATTTCCCTCTTGCTTTTACTCTTTTCTGTTATTGTTTTAAAGCCTGCACTTAGTCCTTTTATTGTCTTCTATTTCTGATATGTAATTCTTGTCTTCTGTGAAGTCAGATACAAAACATTGTTCAACACCTATTATTTCCTCATTCCTTAAGGGGACAATAGCTACTCATATTTTTGCATGCATGTGAAAGCTCTTACAATCATTCTTTATATATTAGAATGACTTATTTTTGCTTAGTTTTATGTCAGAATTATTTTTTCTCTTTTTTTTAAATCAATTTTCAATGTTGTTTCATGGCTTCTAAATCATTTCAGGCCTACTGTTATTCTTTGCAGCATTATAAATGTCTTGTTGTAATCTAATACCATCATCACTTCCTCAGTAACTCACTGATGGTTTATTCTCATGTTCTGGTTGAACATTTAGAATAACTTATTTCAATATTTCCCACTATTTAATTGCCACCATACCTTTTTAGTCTATTTACCCAATTTGATACAGCCAGCTGTCTGGAAGAGCTACGGAACACTTCTACTTCTCCAAATATACCTTTTGATGTTATGTTTCTTCAAATGTGGATTCAATAGGTAGGCCATTGAAATAAGTATTATTTATATCCCCTTTAACTGGTGAGCTATGGATTGAAGCCATTTATTGTCTGTTTTGTTTTGCTGAAACAAATCCTTTTGAAAACGTAAAAACGTGAAAATAGAAAATGCTGCAAAGTTTCTCAGCAGCATGGGCAGCATCAGCTGGGAATTTTTAAGGCTTAAACATAACTTCATTAATGTCATGCAACACCAATCTTGCACATCTTGGAAATTGCAGAATGTTATTGTTGATTTAGCTAAAACTTGATGATATGAAAGAGATCTTATTTTATAATTTGGGGAAAGAATGGAGGGAATTTTCTCCTATCACAAAGATTACTAGTACCAACTATCTTATGTATTGAAAAAGCTCATGTCCATATTTTCCATTTCTAAACTACCAAGGTTCAAAGTTTGGGAGAAGATTTGTAGCTTGGGTGCTCGTTGTTGTGGTTCTGTTCACCGAGCTGGGAATTTGTGTTGCAAACGTTTCATCCCATCTATGTGACATCCTTAGTGCTTGTGAGCCTCCTGTGAAGCGCTTCTGTGATGTTTCCTCCTGCATTTATCGTGGTTTGTCTCTGCCGCTTCCGGTTGTCAGTTCCAGCTGTTCCACAGATTCTATCAACAAACACATCGACCTGGACCCAATATACCGACCACTGCAGTGGACAGCTGGAACTGACAACCGGAAGCGGCAGAGACAAACCACTATAAATGCTGGAGGAAACATCACAGAAGCGCTTCACAGGAGGCTCCCAAGCACTGAGGATGTCACCTAGACAGGGGACAAAACGTTTGCAACACAAATTCCCAGCTCAGCGAACAGAACCACAACAACTACCAAGGTATTATGTAAAACGTGGCTATCTGGTTTCTAAGGGAATAATGTGGCTCAATGTTTCCTGGAGAGAACAACAACCAGCAAGTTTATGTCCTGGTAGAACAATCCAAGACCATACGTTGCAAAGAAAGAATTTAAACAACTTAAGGCTGATGCCCAAAACCAAATCCAGAAACTAAAGGACATATGTTGGGAAGCAAAAACCAGAGAGATCTAACAATATCTTTCCATTCAAAAATATTTTTGAAAAGAGCAGGACAACATACAGACTGTTCTTTCTTACTTTTATAAATCTTCTCAAAATATACCTCTTTGCCCAAACCATTGGCCATCCCTTAATTCTTCCACAACTGTTTCTTACATGTTCTGCCTTCATGGGATGTTTATCAATCATGCTGAAGATGCTACAGAATGCAGCTCTTTATATATGATTCAGGAAGCATGTAATGAAGAGAGAATGCAGTAAGCAAAAACAAAAGATATGTCGACATGCAAGGGGACAATTTCTACTTTGCACGGGGAATCTATAGGGTGAGTTGTAGTTGGCTGATGAAACCTCATTGGCACTTTGGTATGCAATTAAAATGGTAACTCCAATGATCACAAATTGTGCAGTGCATAATGCAAAAGTACTGAAAGATGTGAAAATATAACTGCAATTTAACCATAAAGTTTAATTGCAACATCGTCCCTCCATCATTATGTACAAATTTTGCAAGTTTGGTTGAAAAGTCCCTTCAGTTGTTGTCGAACATTGCTACTGAATGTTGCCTCATTATTACATATTATTTTATGTATTTATTTCAGATTTCTGGTATGTACCTTTGTTTTGTAGCATATTTAGGAAGGTGAATATGGTACAATTAATTGGAAAGTGAAAGTGAGGTTTTTGATCTGGAATCTAAATTTTGAAAAAGGGGGTACGATATTTGAGAGTATTTATGATGTCAGCTATTTTTGGGACTGGAAATGGAATCTGGGGAGTCAACAGTTAGAATAGGGACAAAGTAAGAGCTAGGTCTCAAGGACAGGATTAGTTTAAGGAAGCATAAAGGCAGGTGGGGTGAAAATGAGAAAGAAAAGAGCGTGGGGTTATATTGAACTGTATTAGCAAAGGAAATGAGGAGAAAACTCACAATGAACAGGTTGTTTCAAACCTAGTGACAGACCTTGAGCTATTTGCATGTTCTTAAGAATGAAGGGGACAGGGAAGAGACATTTAAGGAGGTAATTGGCAACAGAGAAAATAAACTAAGGGTATCATTGCTCTTCTTTTAAAAAGCTGGCATGAATAACAGCACCAAATCCTAAAATAGTACATGTCAGGTTGGAGCATACTTAGATTAAGCAGATTATTTAGTGTTGAATTGTTACAATTTACTCAGTGAATCACTGTCCCCGCTCGACAAATTGAATGTCCAAAGGGTAGAGTTTAAACTTGCTCTTATTGGAAGTGATTATTGTTTAGTGTGTTGCACAAACATTATTTGTCACTTGGAAGCCCAAGTCTGAACGTCGCCCAGCTCTTGTTATGTACAGGCATGGACTGTTTCAGAATCTGAATAGTTGTCAATATTATTGAACATCTTGCGTTTATCAGTATGCCTCCCCATTTCTTACCTTATGATAGAGGGAAGGTCATTGAAGCAGCTGAAGGTGGTTGGGCCTCAGTACCCTGAGGTACTTCTGCAGAGAAGCCCTGGAGCTGAGATGGCTAACCTCCAACAACCATCGCAATCATCTTTTGTACTATTAGGACATAAAATTATTAGGACATAAGAAATAGGAAAAGGAGTAGGCTGTTTAGTCCTTCAAATCTGCTTTGCCATTTAAAAGGAGATTATAGTTAACCTGACACTCCTTGACTCATAACTTCTGATTCCTCTACTGATCTAGAGTCTTATCTATTTCTCCCTTGAATACATACAATGACTCTGCCCCCACTGCTGTCTGTGGCAAGGAGTTCCAAAGACTCCTAATCCTCACAGAAGAAATTCTTTCTCATCCCACTCCTAAATTGGTACCACTTTATTCTGAGACTTTGCTCCTCTGACCCTGATCCTAGACTGTTCAATGAGGGGAAATATCCTTTCAGCATTTACCCTGTTAAGCCCCTGAAGAATCTCATGTTTCTATTTGATCACCTCTTGTTGTTTTAAATTCTACTGAATAGAGTCCCAACCAGATTAACCTTTGCTCATAAAACAATACTTCCATAGTAGGGATTGTCCTAATGAACCTTATTTGAACTGCCTCAAATGAAATAATATCTTGCCTTAAATAAGGGGACCAAAATGGCTCACAGTATTCTGTGATCTCACCAGTATCTTGTATAGTTAAGGCAATACTTCCTTATTCTTGTACTCCAACCTCTGGGTAATATTCTAACCGTTGGAGAGTTTTTCTTGTGTTTTCTATTGACATTGGTTTTGCTAGGGCTTCATGATGCCAAACGTCAGTCAAATACACATTTTATATCTGGGGCAGTCAGTTTTCTCCTCTAGAATTCAACTCTGTACCATGTTTGAATGAAAGCTGTAATGAAGTCAGGTACTGAGTGATCTTTTTGGAACCCAAAATGAGTGTCAGTATTCAGGTTATTGCTAAGTAAGTGCTGCTCAAGAGCACTGTTGATAATCTCCTCCATTACTTTACTGATGATTGAGAGTAGATTGATAGGGAGTAATTTGGTTGAATTGAATTTAACCATGTTGACTATCCTGAATCAGTCCTTGTCTTTCCAAATACATGTACATACTGTCCCTCAGGATTCCCTCCAACAACTTGCCCACCACCGAGGTCAGGCTCACCGGTCTATAGTTCCCTGGCTTGTCTTTACTGCCCTTCTTAAACAGTGACACCATGTTTGCCAACCTCCAGTCATAGGACATAGCTGGGCAATTTTCCACATTGCCAGGTAAATGCCAGTGTTGTAGTTGTACTGAAAATGTTTGACTAGGGAGTGTGGTAAGTTCTAGAGCACTGGTCTTTAGTACTATTGGAAAAGGCCATCACCTTTGAAGTGTCCATTCCCTTCAGATATTTCTTGATATCACGTGGAAGTTATTCTTGATATCATGTGGAATGAATTGATTTTGCTGAAAATTGGCTTTTGTAATGCTGGAAACTTCAGGAGAAGACTGAGAAGGATCATCAACTTGGTGCACTTGCTGGAGGTTTCATGCAAGTGTTTCAGCCTTATCTTTTGCACTGATGTTCTGGGCTGTTCATTAGTGAGGATATGGATATTTGTGGAGTCACTTCCTTCACTGAGTTGTGTAATTATCCACCACCATTCACAACTGGACATGGCAGCACTGCACTGCCTTGATCTGATCAATTTGTTGTGGACTCTCTTGGCCTGCTCCATCAGTAGCTGCTTAAGTGTTTGGCATTCAAATAGTCTTGATTTGAAGTATTCCCATGTTGATATGCAGAAGAGTATAAAGAAAGTTGGAGTATACTTAAGAGGAAAATCAGGAGGGCAAAACAGGGACATGAGATAGCTTTGGCAAATAGAATTAAGGAGAATCCAAAGGTTTTTCACAAATATATTAAGGACAAAGGGGTAACTAGGGAGAGAATAGGGCCCCCCAAAGATCAGCAAGGTGGCTTTTGTGTGGAGCCACAAAAAATGGGGGAGGTACTAAATGAATATTTTGCATCAGTATTTACTGGAAGATATAGACCGTAGGGAAATAGATGGTGACATCTTGCAAAATGTCCAGATTACAGAGGAGGAAGTGCTGGATGTCTTGAAACGGTTAAAGGTGGATAAATTTCCCAGGACCTGATCAGGTGTACTCGAGAACTCTGTGGGAAGCTAGAGAAGTGATTGCTGGGCCTCTTGCTGAGATATTTGTATCATCGATAGTCACAGGTGAGGTGCTGGAAGACTGGAGGTTGGCAAACATGGTGTCACTGTTTAAGAAGGGCAGTAAAGACAAGCCAGGGAACTATAGACCGGTAAGCCTGACCTCGGTGGTGGGCAAGTTGTTGGAGGGAATCCTGAGGGACAGTATGTACATGTATTTGGAAAGACAAGGACTGATTCGGGATAGTCAACATGGCTTTGTGCATGGGAAATCATGTCTCACAAAGTCGATTGAGTTTTTTGAAGAAGTAACAAAGAAGATTGATGAGGTCAGAGCAGTAGATGTGGTTCCCCATGGGAGACTGATTAGCAAGGTTAGATCTCACGGAATACAGGGAGAACTAGCCATTTGGATACAGAACTGGCTCAAAGGTAGAAGACAGAGGGTTGTTTTTCAGACTGGAGGCCTGTGACCAGTAGAGTGCCACAAGGTTCGGTGCTGGGCCTTCTACTTTTTGTCATTTACATAAATGATTTGGATGCGAGCATAAGAGGTACAGTTAGTAAGTTTGCAGATGACACCAAAATTGGATGTGTAGTGGACAGCGAAGAGGGTTACCTCAGATTACAACAGGATCTGGACCAGATGGGCCAATGGGCTGTGAAGTGGCAGATGGAGTTTAATTCAGATAAATGCGAGGTGCTGCATTTTGGGAAAGCAAAACTTAGTGGGACTTATACACTTAATGGTAAGGTCCTAGGGAGTGTTGCTGAACAAAGAGACCTTGGAGTGCAGGTGCATAGCTCCTTGAAAGTGGAGTTGCAGATAGATAGGATAGTGAAGAAGGCGTTTGGTATGCTTTCCTTTATTGGTCAGAGTGTTGAGTACAGGAGTTGGGAGGTCATGCTGCGGCTGTACAGGACATTGGTTAGGCCACTGTTGGAATATTGCGTGCAATTCTGGTCTCCTTCCTATTGGAAAGATGTGAAACTTGAAAGGGTTCAGAAAAGATTTACAAGGATGTTGCCAGGGTTGGAGGATCTGAGCTACAGGGAGAGGCTGAACAGGCTGGGGCTGTTTTCCCTGGAGCGTCGGGAGTTGAGGGATGACTTTATGGAGGTTTACAATATTATGAGGGGCATGGATAGGATAAATAGACAAAGTCTTTTCCCTGGGGTCAGGGAGTCCAGAACTAGAGGGCATAGGTTTAGGGTGAGAGGGGAAAGATATAAAAGAAACCTAAGGGGCAACTTTTTCATGCAAAGGGTGGTACGTGTATGGAATGAGCTGCCAGAGGATGTGGTGGAGGCTGGTACAATTGCAACTTTTAAGAGGCATTTGGATGGGAATATGAATAGGAAGGGTTTGGAGGGATATGGGCCAGGTGCTAGCAGGTGGGACTAGATTGGGTTGGGATATCTGGTCAGCATGGACGGGTTGGACCGAAGGGTCTGTTTCCATGCTGTACATCTCTATGACGCTATGACACTTCAATTTTTAGATATGCATAGTGCAGCTTCTGGCATGCTTTCTTGCACTTTTGTTTTGAATCTGGATTGATCCCCTGGCTCCATGTTATTTGTGCAGTTGCAGAATGAACATAATAAGGTTGCAGATTGTGTTGAAGTACAATTCTGTTGTTGATGGCCTACAGCACTTCATGGATGCCCAGACTTAAGCGACTAGATTTGTTTGAAATCTATCCCATCTAGTGTGATAGTGTCACACAACACAATGGGGGGTATTTAAGAGAGAAAGATAAGTTTTTGATTAGTAAGGGAATCGAAGGTTACGAGGAGAAGGCTGGTGAATGGGGATGAGAAATGTATCAGCTATGATTGAATGGTGGAACAGACTTAATGTATCGAATGACCTAATTTTGCTCCTATGACTAATGGTTTTATGGTATTCTCAATGTGAAGATAAAACCTGGTCCACAAGGACTATGCAGTACTCACCTCTGCCAAAGCTGTTGTAGAGAGGTATATCTGCAGTGTCAAATTGGTGAGGATGAGCTGAACTATGTTTTCAGCTATGTCCAGCAGCTATGCCCTTTAGGACTCAGCTAGCTCAGGCAGTGATGCTGTTGAGATGTAAATTTAAGTCCCCCATCCAGAGAAGATCCTGTATGCTTGTCACCCTCATTTCTTCCTCCAAGTGGTGTTTTGACAGTAAGAATTACTGACATCAACAGAAGAGGAGTTGTACATGATAATCAGCAGAAGGTTTCCTTGAGGAGAAAGTGAGGTTTGCAGATGCTGGAGATCAGAGCTGAAAATGTGTTGCTGGAAAAGCGCAGCAGGTCAGGCAGCATCCAAGGAACAGGAAATTCGACGTTTTGGGCATAAGCCCTTCATCAGGAATGAAGGTTTCCTTGCCCATGTTTAACCTGGTGCCATGAAACATTGAGTTCCAGTCAGTGTTGTGGACTCCTAGAACAATTCCCTACCAATTGTATACCACTGCATCCACTTCTGGGACTGCAGTTGGGAAAGGACACAGCCAGGGATGGTGATGGCAGTGTCTGGGTCACAGCCATGTTCATGGAATCATACATAACAGACAATATCAAGCTGTTGTTTAATTCGTCAGTGAGTCAGATCTCCAATATTTGGCACAAATCCTCAGAAAGGAGTACTTTGCATGCAACAGGGCTGTGTTTTCTATTGTTGTTTCCAATACCTAAATTGATGGTTGTCTATCCAATTTCACTTTGTTTTGGAGGCTGGAGCCGTGTGTTGGGTTCTGCCCTCATTAAGGGTGGGTACGTTCGTGGAGTCTTCTATTCTGGTTATTATTTGTCATTATCCATCATCAATTAGACCTAGTTCTGGCAAAAAAGCAAAACTTAAATCTGATCTGTACTCTGTAGATCACTCATCACCATCTGTAGCTTCCATTTTTAGCAAGAATGTATGCCAAATTGGCACCTCCTCTTGAGTATACCTAGTACTGCTCTCGGTATGCTCTCTTTGTCTTATATCAACCTAGATTGGTCTCTTGACTTGATGATCATGGTAGATGGGAGAAACATCAGGCTGTAAAGTTTACAATTTATTGTTGCTCTTAATCGTGTTAAGTAATTAAAGTACTATCCTTCCATACTATTAGTGACAACTATTGAAACAGTGAAGGTCCAGAGGCCTGATGCCTCAGTTGGAATAGGATACCACATATGGTACTGTCCATCTTAAAAAAAAACAGAATTTGTGTGCCTGTGGACTAGGTCCCTATAACCAAGCTTGTTTTGTATCTAATAGTGTTTCGAAATTTTTTTTAACACTGTAACCATACTTCGAGGCTTAAACATTGTGACCCCTCAGTGAGATTTGAGAGTTGGATGTGGAGGGCCTTTGTAAGTGGGGGCCTGTATGTTAGCATGGGATGGCAGCTTTATCACTCAGTCAGAGCTCAGGATGACCATTGTTTGGAACCCCAGAATTTCATCTTACCACTGCACTCGGGGTCCAAGCCCTCAACTTTTGGGAAGCCCTAGTATACAGTCTATATCTTTCAAGAAATGAAAACCCAACAAGGTGGACAACTTACACTGAAGTATCTTCTGCATGAAGGAGCATACCAGAATTGTAGTCAGGAGAGAGGAGGCCCTGCAAAGGAGTCAGAAAACCAGCTGTATTCCATCAGCATGAAGAACAGTAAACCTTTTCACTTAATGCAAAAAACATGTTGAGTTTTATTTTATTCATTGTGTCTTTGCTCTCTTTTTGTGTATAGAAACAGCTATAGCTGTTCGCTATTACCCCTCTGGCACAATCCCTTCTTCAATGGAACATATTTAAACTAATGCCTCTGCCGCTTACTCCCTCGTTTCCTGAAGTATGTGTGTATGCCGTAAAGACCTTAGTTTTGGGGGTTTGTCAACTATTTTTTCTCATTCTATCCCAAGTGTATTTTTTTAAGCTTATCTTGCTCTATGTTTATATGTTTTATAGATTGTTTTGTTTTAGTTCTTTATTTAGTACAGTAGCTTGATTTTGTCTTTTAGTGAATCTTCTTCAAGCTCCATTGATTATCCTTTTAATGATATTCAATTTTTTTCTAATGCTTTTAAGTTCTTTCCCCACCACCCATGTTTACCTTGTTTAATTTCATCTTCATTTCCTTATCATTTGTTCATTTTCGATCTATTAATTTAGTCTTTAGCCTACTCTCAATCTTAGCATTAAACTTTATGGTGTCATTGCTACTGCTGTCCTATTCTTTCTTCTGTAGTCTGTTCTCGTTCATTATTAGCTCTCCTTTGGTGGGTTAGTTATGTACTGAGTGAGAAAGGAGTCCTGTGAAAACTCTGTACCCTTTTCTCCTATTACAACCTCTTCCTGCTAGTTTATCTGGGGAATAGTTGAACTATCTCATGATGACAAATTCTATACTGCTATGAACATTGTTGATAATTTTTTGTCCATTCCTGTTCAGCTACAGTTGGGGTGGAAGTGGGAGGAATGGGTGCTGAATCTGTTGTCATTTTTTTAAAAACTCATCCATATGGATTCTGTAGTTGCATTTTATTTGTTGTCATGCCCTATTCTTCAGTACCTTTCCTCTAGTGATGATGATGCAACAAAATTTGGTCAAGTAAATAATCTATAATTCATTGACCTATGGATCCTGTCCACAAATTGGCTGATTTTGAAAATTGCCCTGTACCACCAGTTTGTTATTTTAATGATCACTTTTTAAGAGATATTTTAACATTGTTTGCTCTACAGCTGTATTCACTGTCTGACCAATTATATTATCCTTTTACTTTGCTTTTTCCTCTCTTGAAATCATAAAGTCACTTATTGTGTAGAAGGAAGCTATCTGGCCTACTTTGAGGGAATGTTTAACAATGGTGTACAAGATTATGATTGGGTTAGAAAATATAGCTGAACAAAAACTGTTGTTACTCGCTCAGTATGGAATAATCTAATTAGCGCCATTTTGCAGCTCGATTCCAAGTTTATTTTTTCTTAACCAGTTTCCTTTTGAGGTCATTAATGGCATTTAATTCCATTACTCTTCTCTCCTGGGTAGTGAGTACCAGATACCACTCACTGACTTTTAAAAAGTCATTCATCACAATTCTCTAGTATAAACCTTAAAACTGTGCCTGCGTCATTATAATGTAGGTAATTATAAGTGTTTGGATAAGGTGGGCCAGGAAAGAAACAGTAATAACTTCTATCAAGTCTTTCTTCCACTTCCAAAAATTAAATTTGATTATTCAAGCATGATCTGCCTTTTAAAATTCTGTGCTGGATAATATTGACTAAATCAAACATCTCCCAAGAGTTTGTTTTCTTTTCCTGATTTACTTTTAAAGCTTTACTCCCAACGGTTAAACTAACTACCTATAGTTGTGAAAATTGTCCTTGCATATTTCTTGAATCACAGTGCCACATTGTCCACTCTCTCTAATTGTTCAGCATCTGCCTCTTTAACTAGGAAAGATTGGGAGATTATGACAAGTATTTTTGTTATCTGAAATTCCACTTCCTTTAGCATCCTGGGATACAAGCTATCCAGACCAGGAACTTCTCCACTGTAAGCGTAGCCACCCTTTTCAGTAGATCTGACTTCTCAATTATTACCTCTGAAATTTTACCTCTATCATTTTGGGTTCTCGTAATATTTAGTCAGATTTCTCTTTCTTGGTCAATGCTTAAGCTAAGTACTCATTAAGTATTCTTGCCCTGGCCATGTGGATAGATATGGGATTCTCACAGGACCCACTCGACCCCTTGTTACCTGTTCAGTATTTACATGCTGGTGGGAGATCTTTTATATAATTCTTTTACTGTTGAAATTTCAAGCAGTTTTCTTCCTCCTTATTTGTTTAAAGTCTTGGTTATGGCCTTAGATTACATTTCTGTTGGGACCAACACAGTTCAGGTACAGCCTGTCAGAAGAAGACAGTTCTTTCCTTTCTTGATAGTGGATACTGTTCTTCATGAAATGAAAGCATTCTTTCTCATGTTACTTGTTTAGCTACATGTTCATTTTTCTGAACAGCTGTGTCTGCACAGCAATTTGCTGTGGTGCGAGTAATAATTATATGATGATCCGTGAGATGCTGCTTTTTAGTTTAGCTCCCGATTTGTTTGTGGCAGGGTTCTTCCTTAATTTTTCCGATGTCAACTGTTCTGACAAAGTGTAACAGCTGGATCCTTCCCTGCCTTTTCAAAATTCTTTACCAACTGTTGAGAGTATCTTACTATTTTTTCTGGCACCCAGTAGAAAACATGATCTTTTGTAGTCTTGTTCCTGATTTGCAAATACTCAACATCCCCATTTCTTCTCTCTCCCTCCCTATTATGCATGCCTCACTTACCTTATTCTCCCCTCTGGAGTGAATTGTTTAATAGTTCCTCCTCCATGTTTCTACCTTGGGCTTCAGCTTAACATCTCTGAACAGCAGTGTCTTGAGGTAGATACATTTGTGGTAAATGTGAAAATTCTGGACAGTCTCTTTGTACACAAAATGCAGTCCTTATGCATTTCTTCATGTCTTTTTGAATTAGTAGATCTATTTTATGGATTAATTGATATATTTGGCTATCATGAACAAATAGAGTTCTAATAAATGTATGGATTAATCAAAAAGATGGATTTAGCTTGTTAAATTGGCAACTAGTTACTGAGCAATTATTATCACCCTTAAATGCACATAGAATGTAATCACTTGCCTTGCTTTTCTTTGACTTGCAGTTCCTTGCAGTAGTATTGTATTGTTAATATGTTTAACAAAAAAAAACACAAGATAATAAACATGCAAGAATTTCTTGATATTTGCCTATTTATTTACATCAGTTACCTTGGACTTTGTTACTCCGCTCAAAGTGTTGTCACTTTTATTTTCTCCAGTGAAGTTATTTAATTACTGTTGGACTTTGGTTAGAATTACTTTTCTCACCGTGTACACTGAATTCCCAATCATTGCCACATTCCTGTTACTATTCAGTTCACCAGCTACTCTGATTTCTGTGTTAGTGGGTATTCCTCTAATTTACTATTATTGTCAACATGCTAGTAACAACTCATCAGTCAAGAAGCACAACAGCTTCAGTTAAGAGTTTAATGGTTAGTGAAATGTCAACTAACTTGTGTCTTTTGATCTATTCATTTGAATGTGTGATACCATCAGTCATGCTAACATTTACCACAAAAAAAATTCCTTTCAAAGGTAGACAAACAAGGGTTCCAAATTATTTGTAGAACTGAATTCAAGTGTCAATTGATGCATCTATGATATACTTCAGTCCGCTCCCTCTGGTATCAGTGTTGAGAGTGTGTTGCTGGAAAAGCACAGCAGGTCAGGCTGCATCCAAGGAGCAGGAAAGTCGACGTTTCGCCCACATTCCTGATGAAGGGCTCCAGCCTGAAAAGTTTTTGTAATCAAAGTAAAATAGTCAAGGGCAGAAATATACTTAATGCCATATATAATTGAAGGGCACTCTGTCTCTCTACTTCACTGCCAGAGTTTCATTGAGAATCAAGTGTTGAACTGATTGGGCTATACCTAATCATTGTACCTGAAATTTTTAAACTCAAACTTCCCTTTGATGCACCCTTCCCACCCTACTTCCTCATGCCCCCAAAATAAGTTCTGACTACTATACATAACAATATTTTCTTTAATAATTGTTGTGTGCACCTGCAAATACAAACTCAGTCATTTGATTTGGAGGTGCTGATGTTGGACTGGAGTGTGCAAAGTTAAAAATCACACAACTCCAGATTATAGTCCAACAGGTTTATTTGGTGTTTGTGGAGTATAAATAGTAGGACACAGAATTTATAGCAAAAGTTTACAGTGTGAAGTAACTGAAATTATATATTGAAAAAGACACTTGTAAACTTTTGCTATAAATTCTGTGTCCTATGATGTTATACTCCACAACTACCTGATGAAGGAGCAGTGCTCCGAAAGCTAGTGCTTCAAAATAAACCTGTTGGACTATAACCTGGTGTTGTAGAGATGACCCAGATATTTATAGACCAGTGAGCCTTACATCTGTTGCAGGAAAAGTTTTGGAAAGGATTATAAGAGATAGGATTTATAATCATCTAGCAAGCAACAATTTGATGGGAGATAGTCAACATGGTTTCGTCAAGGGCAGGTCGTGTCTCACAAACCTCATTGAGTTTTGTGGGGTGACAAAGCATGTGGATGAGGGTAGAGCAGTTGACGTGGTGTACATGGATTTCAGTAAAGCCTTTGATAAGATTCCACATGGTCGGCTTTTGGAGAAAATGCGGAGGCATGGGGTTGAGGGTGATTTAGCAGTTTGGATTAGAAACTGGCTTTCTGTAAGAAGGCAGTGAGTGGTGGTTGATCGAAAACATTCAGCCTGGAGTCCAGTTATTAGTGTTGTGCCAGAAGGATCTGTTTTGGGACCACTGCTGTTTGTCATTTTTATAAATGACTTGGACGCAGGCATAGGTGGATTGGTTAGTAAGTTTGCAGATGACACTAAAGTCGGAGTGGTGGACAGTGTGGAAGAATGTTGCAGGTTGCAGGGGGACTTGGATAAACTGCAGAATTGGACTAAGAAGTGGCAAACGGAGTTCAGTGCAGATAAATGTGAAGTGATTCACTTTGGGAAGCAGAATACTATGTCAATGGAAATATTCTTGGTAGTGTGGATGTGCAGAAGGATCTTGGTGTCCATGTACATAGATTCCCGAAAGTTGCCACCCAGGTTGACAGTGCTGTTAAGAAGGCATACGATGTATTAGGTTTTATTGGTAGAGGGATTGAGTTCCGGAGCCATGATGTCATGCTGCGATAGTATAGAACGCTAGTGCAGCCTCACTTGGAGTATTGTTTACAAATCTGGTCCCCCCATTACAGGAAGGATGTGGAAGCACTGGAAAAGGTGCAGAGTAGATTTACCAGGATGTTGCCTGGTCTGGAGGAAGGTCTTATGAGGAAAGGCTGAGGGAACTTGGGTCCAATCTCGTTAGAGAGAAAGCGGCTAAGAGGGGATTTAATAGAGACATACAAGATGATTAGAGGATTAGATAGGGTTGACAGTGAGAATCTTTTTCCGAGGATGGTGACATTGGTTGAACGAGGGGCGTAGCTGCAAATTGAGGGGTGATAGATTTAAGACAGATGTCAAAGGCACCTTCTCTACTCAGAATGCCCTGCCTGCCAATGTAGTTAACTTGGCCACATTAGGAACATTTAAACAGTCCTTGGATAAGCGTATGGATGATGATGGGATAGTGTAGGGGATGGGCTCAGATTAGTTCACAGGTCAGTGCAACATTGAGGGCCGAAGGGCCTGTTCTACGCTGTGCTGTTCTTTGTTCTATGTTGTGTGGTTTTTAACTTCTATCATTTGAATTTGGTAAAGTGTAAAAATTATTCATAATTCAAGAAGATGGTATATTTTAGTTAGAATCAATGGTATATTTTAGTTAGAATCTATGTTCAGTTACATGTCTTTTAGACCATAAGACAAGAGCAGAAATTAGGCCATTTGCCCCATCGAGTCTGCTGTGCCATTCGATCATGACTGCTTTCCTCCTGTTACGTTTGGTCCCCTTGGCAATCAAGAACTTACTTATCTCTATTTTAAATACACGCAATGACCCGGCCTCCTGTGCCAGTGAATTCCACAGATTCACCACTCTCTGGCTAAAGAGGCTTCTCCTTATCTTCATTCTAAAGATCTTCCCTTTAAAAGTTGTGTCCTTAGGCCCTCTTCTCTCCTGCCATTGGAAACATCTTCCCAATGTCCACTTTGTCCAGGCTGTTCAATATTCTGTAAGTTTCCATCAGATTCCTCCTCATCCTTCTTAATTGCATCGAGTATAGTCCCAGAGTCCTCAAACGTTCCTTATATGTTAAGCCTTTTACTCCTGGGATCATTCTTGTGAACTTCCTCTGGACCCCTCCAGGGCCAATACATCCTTTCTTAGGTATGGGATCCAAAATTGTTTACAATACTCTAAATGTGGTCTGACCTTAGCCTTATAAAGCCTCAGAAATATATCCCTACTTTTTTATTCTAGTCCTTTCGAGTTGAATGATCTTCCTAACTATACTGACTCAACCTACAAGTTTATCTTAAAGGAAACCTGGACTAGGATTCCCAAATCTCTTTGCATTGCAGATTTATAAATTTTCTCCCCACTTAGAAAATAGTCCATGCCTCTGCTCTTTCTACCAAAGTGCATGATCTCATATCTTTTCCCATGTTGTATTTCATCTGCCACTTCTTTGCCTCTAGTTTAAATCTTTCTGCAGCCTTCCCACCACCTCAATACTGCCTGCCCCTCCACCTATCTTCTAACATCTGCAATAATTCAGCGCATGTCTTTGTTGTAAATCCAGACGACATACCTTTCACATAACTGAACTAAAGGTATGAGCTGAGATAGAATGACATTTTGAAGAATTGGCAATGACTGAACTTGCAGATCCTGTTAGAAATTCTTGCCAGAAACTCCTTAGCAGCCTTCTGTGAAATGAGATTGTATGTACTCTTTTATATAGTATTCCTGTTCTTGAAAAATACGTCACCAGAAAACTGATGTGAGGTGAAATGTAAACTGATTAGGAGAGACAGAGTTAGAAATATTGTTAACTTTGTCTTTGATATTAGGCTGCATGCTTAGCTCATTTAAGAAATGCAGAGTTATGATTGCAACTTTTCGAAAAAGGTTTCATCTGGTGATCCAATCAATAGAAATTCTTTGCATTTCATTTTGAATTACTTTATTGGACAGTAGCATCGAAATTGTTTAGAAACTGCCAAGTACATATGATATAGAGTTTTCTAATGAAGTTCTTTAACGCAGAAACTATCATTTTTTAAAACTGGGATATTTCACACACTGCTACTAAAAAGGGTCTGCTGATACCACCCTGGCCAGCCTCCAGCTTCCAACTTCTAAAATCCCTACTCAGGAGCTGATAGCAAAAAGATGACTGTATTCAATCTGTTTAATGCTTATATTTTGGGGTTTTGTCTGAGGTGTTCATTCTTTCTCCCAATCCTGCCATTCCTCTATTTCCTTTCTTCTAGTTTAAGTTAGGAGTTGTTTTTTAAATCACTTACCTGTGGACACAAACAGGGATTCAGCCTGTTTGAGGTGGGACAAACACAAACATTGCTTGCACCCAGCTGACTCATGAAATGGGATAATAACTGAAGCTGTGAAGTGAGCAATAGTTCTTCCTGTCCACTCACCCTGCTGCTATGTACTGGAATGTTGCTATTCACAGATGTACTAATAACGACTGCTGAACCGTTAGCAAAATAAATTATTTTCCTGCTAGGATATGGCGAGTTTCTGTCTGTTAGCTTGAATTTAAAAAGAGACAGAGACAGAGGAGAATGCAAACACTTGGGATGCTAAGATTTTTCCAGATGATGTATCACTATTGGCAGAAAAACTGCAAATGCACAGAAATCAACAGCAAAATGATAAAACATCTCATAAGGTTTCTCTAGAATGAAACAAAGATCAGTTGAAACTGATTAAATCAGGGGTGGCTCAGTGGTTAGCACTACTGCCTCACAGTGCTAGGGACCTGGGTTCAATTCCAGCCTTGGGCCACTGTCTAAGTGGAGTTTGCACATTCTCCTCATGTCTGTGTGGATTTTCTTGGGGTGCTTTGATTCCCCCCCACAGTCCAAAGATGTGCAGGTTAGGTGGATTACCCATGGGAAATACAGATTAACAGGGATAGGGTAGAGAGGTGTGTCTAGTTAGGATGCTGTTTGGAAGGGCAGTGTGGACTTGGGCTGAATGGTTTGCTTCCATACTGTAGGGATTCTATGAAATCAAATTTGCAAGCATAGATACAACTGATTACAGGCCACTTCACTTATTTTATAACTAGAATATACTGCAGCACTAATCGTGGATGAATTGGCAAACCAGTTAGTAGTCAAATGTACCAGATTTAAAGAAATCTTATCTGACAAACATCTGATTGTACGAATCTGTTGTATCCACAATGATATGTCACTGAAACCAGGAAACAAGGACTACAGAGAAGAAACTTGACTATTTTGACATCGGCTTATTTTAAAATTTCAAACTTGGGTTTATTGTTATTGCTGACAAGCATGTTATTTATTAACAATGCCTGGTTCATCTTGAAATGGTAGAAGGCCATGTTGAATCAGTGTGGTCTGACAAGCTCTGAAAAAGTGTTTCAAAATATTGGGCCAGCTGCAATGAAAGAATAACAATATGGCCAAGTTGGGATGGCTGGCAACTTGGAGCTGGAATTCCCATGGGAAGTGAAGGTTGAGAGTTTTTAGGAAGTTGAAAAAAAGCTTGATAAGTTCTTCCAGTAAATCCAAGTAAATGCATAATAGGGGAAGAAAAGAGAGTAGGTAGACTGAGCCAGCTGAAGAAGCCTATGTGTTCAGAATAGAATACTGAATGCTGAGATGGCAGCCAAGAATAACCTGTTAGATATTGAGATCACCTGGAGGGAATAAAATGCAGCATCTTGCCAAAATTAAATGTGTGAAAGACTGCTGGCTGTTCGGCCTTGTGTGCCAATTATACAGCATGACTCTCAGATACAGAATTTTTAAAAGGTAAAACTAATTTTAATGAAATTTTTAATGGCATTCTCTCAACGTCTGTTTGTGGGAGGAGGTGTTAGAAATATTAGAATTGTAGTGTTGAAGATTGAGAGCAGATTCTTATTAGAAAGTTTTGGCAAAATTGTATTTTAAATTTACTGATTGCAATGAATCGCTTTAGAAAATTTGTTTCGTACAACCCATCTTGCATACATACAACAGAAATATCTGTATAATGCTTCAGTTTATCACATAGAGAGATGAAACGTATGAGGGATCATCCCACCAATTTTGACATGGTGAGAAGTAAACAGAAATAATATCTCCACTCTTTTATAAATTTTCGATCATAGACTGCCCCTTTCTCTTCATTCCCCAAAAAAGAGGTTTCCTGACACTTTTTTTGTTTTTACAGCTTCAGTACTGATTTAATTTTTGAAGCATATTGATCTTGGTCAGTAAAACCATAACTAGGATTTAAAATGAAAGTATGCATCCAGATGCAGAAATTTATCAGTAATAGTCAGTATAGTGAATCATGTACCAGAAGTACAGGTTTGATTATGCTTATATTTGAATCTGGATCGATTTTTTTGGAAGGCTATGTTAAATTAAATGCTTTGTTAATAGAGCTGTGAATGAGCTTGCTGATCTTGTACACGTCATGTTGCAACATTCCTGACTCCTCTTCCCTGCGAGTTAATAAATTTTTCTTTCCTATACAAGATGAAGATTTTGTTGAATGCTGAATTATACTGATTTTAGCTTGAAGAACTTTGAGACGATAGTATGATTGACAGTTAGGTCTGAGGTCTGGTTGGGGAAGAAAAAGGATTTGGTTTTTGTACCTACTTCTGATTGCTAAAGCCTATTGAAATGTTGCACGGATTTGAGTGAAGTTGCAATCTGATATGATCAACTTAAAACATAAGCTGGAGATTTCATGTCCCTTCTGAATGACATGTTTTGGGGCAGGATTTGCATCTTCAATGTATGATCAGGCAGAAAAATCAGCAACCTCTCCTCCAAACATAAACAAATAATTAAGTGTCAAATGAGCTTGTTAAAAGCTTAATTCATCCCAATTTATGCTGCTTGTGACATCATATGATGTAGTGAGAACTTCAAATGCTTTTTTAAAATACTTAAAATGACAAAGAAATGGGGAGGTGCTTTCTTCAGAGTGCCCATCAGGAGCAACCCCTGAAAATATCTCCTTTCCCTCCCTTCCTGCTGAACTGCCTTTTGAAATCCATCTTTCTCTCTCCCCCCCCCCCCACCCGCAAACACACCCACCACAATAGATCACCATCACAAATTGCCAAAAAAAGCCCCATTGAAAGCCTCTGGACTTGCCTCGACCTGGGGTTCATGGGGCCTCTTGCATGGATCTCTCTGCAATTCCAGCAGTGCCCATTACTGAACTGGAGCATTGCCAGGTCTTTTGAAGCTGTCAGCCAACTGACTGGAAGCTTCAGAAGATGGGACTTCCTCCACCTGAGGGGTGGGAAAGCTTCTAGAACCTTATTCAGTTCAATTGGTGTGTTTTATGGCTCTGGGAAGGCCTTTAACTGATTCATTTGCTGACTACCAATTATCCTTTCCCATGTACTTTCTGTAGTTTATCACTCCATGCTTCATTCTCCTCACATGCTGTTGTGTACTTTTAAACACGTTATATTTTTTCAGGTTTCCAGCATCTGCAGTATTTTGCTTTTACAGTACTTATTTCCCATATTTAATATCTAACCCTCTGTTTGCCTCCTGATCATGTGTCATTGCCTCTATTAAATGTCTAAAGCCTCTTTTCTCCCCCCTCCCTGCCTGTATTTGATTCATATAATCTATCTAATATTGCAAAACTTTATTTGCTATTTATCACCATTTGCCACTTAGTTAAAATATTTTGATATTTTCTAATCTCCCTGTCCAAGGATGTAGATGAGGTTTAAACCTGAGCCTCCTGGTTCAAAGGTAAGGACAGTACTACTGCATCACAAAAGCTCTTTTTAAGTCATAAGCTGATAACTACAGCAAGAGAAACAAGTCATTTAGGACTTAAAAGGGCAGACAACATATCCTTGAACCAATAAGACTTGAAGATTGAGAAAGGAAAACAAACTTAAGACAATATAGCAGGTTCCTTGGCCCACCAAGCCTGTGCCAATTCCAATTAGAACTGCTATTGATTGTCCAAATGTGGTATCTATTTCTGTTCGCCTCCTGTTCATGTATCTATCAAGGTAATATCTTAAACGTTGCTAATGTGCCTAATTCCACCACCTCCACTGTCGCTGCGTTTCACATCACCCTCTGTGAAAACTTTTCCCTGCACTTCTGCCCTCTTATCTTGAACCTGTCCAAGCTTGTAGTTGATGTTTCCACCGTAACCATACTCGAATAATTTTGTAGATCTCTATCGGGTTGTCTCTCAGCCTATGTCTTTCCAGTGGAAACAATCTGAGTTTTTACAAGACATTGGTTAGGCCACTTTTGGAATAGTTGTGCGCAATTCTGGTCTCCCTGCTATAGGAAGGTTGTTGTGAAACTTGAAAGGGTTCAGAAAGGATTTACAAGGATGTTGCCAGGGTTGGAAGGTTTGAGCTCTAGGGAGAGACTGAATTGGCTGAAGCTATTTTCTCTCGAGCATCAGAGGCTCAGGGGTAACCTCATAGGTGTTTACAAAATTATGGGCATGGCTAAGGTAAATACTCGAGGTATTTTCCTCAGGATAACGGAGTCCAAAGCTAGAGGCCATAGGTTTAAGTTGAGGGGGAAAGATTTAAAAGGGACTTAAGGGCCATCTTTTACACGCAGAGGGTGGTGCATATTTGGAATGAGCTGCTAAAGGATGTAGTGGAGGCTGGTACAATTACAACAATTAAAAGGCACCTGGATGGGCAAATGAATAGGAAGGAGTTAGAGGAATATGGGTCAAATACTAGCAAATGGGACTAGATTAATTTCGGATATCTTGGTAACTATGGACGGGTTGGACCAAAGGGTTTGTTTCTACGCTATACGACTCTGACTCAAACCTTTCCTCATAACTAAACTCCTCTAGACCAAATAATGTCCTGGTAAACCTTCTCAGCACCCTCGCCAAAGCATCCACATCCTTCTGGCAGTGTGGCAATCAGAACTGCAAGTAATATTGCAAATGTGGTCTAACCAACATTTTGTATATGTGTATCACAACTTGCCAACTTTTATATTTGACGAAGGCACATATGCTTTATGCGTTCTTGACCACCTTTTATCCTTTTATGTTGCTACTTTCAGGGATCTGTGGACCTGTGTGCCCAGATCCCTCTGTATGTCAATGCTGCTAATGGTTTTGCCATTTATTGTATAGTTTGCACCCGAATTTGACCTTACAAAATGCATTACCTTGCATTTGTCCGAATTAAACCCCATCTGCCATTTCTCTATCCAAATCTGCAATCTATTTATATCCTGCCCTATCCTTTGACAATCCTCCTCACTATCTGCACCTCTGCCATTTTCAGTCTAGCACTTACCTAACTTACTGTCAGGCTCACACCTCTTGGTTTCAGGTTGACTGCAGAAAACTGCAACACAGAGGATTTTGGGGGTCTTCATGCAGAAATTTGAAAAGGGTAGTTTACAGGTTCAGCAGGTAATTGAGAAGGCAAATGGAATCTGTCATTTATTTCAAAAGGAATGGAATGTAAAAGGAGGGAAATCTTGCTAAAATTATAGAAGGGGCTGAAGTCAATAATTAAACAAGTAGAGGAAACCAAGTAAAAATTGCAGTTAAGATGAGCAAGCAATTCCGTGACTAAAGGGGGCTTTTATAATTTCAGTGCCAGATAGGCTGTTTGACAGTAATTTACAAATATCCATTAAAGTGGTACCTGCATGACCAATTACTAGTACTAAATGCATGCAGGTTTAGATCCTATCTACCCTATGTAAATGAAATTTCATTTGATTTGATTTTGGCAACCAGATAGCTTTATGAGAATAGCACTTTAATAACTTTGGAACGGTGCAGCTTAGACAACTACATTTGGATTTTCTCATTTCACCACCTCTCCTTCCAATTACTATGCTATTTATGAGTAAATTATGGAGAGTGCCAGTATCCTCTTTTTTTGACAGCAAAACCTTTCCAATGTGTTTCTTATTAGTATGGCAGGTGGGTATAAGGGGTGTTTGTCTATTCTGGCATCCAAAATTGTTCTGTTTGGTGTTTTAGCAGTATCTTGGTTGTGGGGTAATTGACTATTTGACACATTCATACTTGGGTAACAAAAACCATTGGCTATATGTCCTTTGCTGCTACAAGTGCAACTGTACACCAGCACATAACCAGACAGGAGAGGTAAAGAGAAGAATTTGGACAAGGAAATGTGTTGGAATTTGGAGTGCAAGACAGCAACGTTTGCAGTCTGTATCTTCAGTTTAACATGGGTGGCTTTATTTTCCTGATCATTTTGGCATTTTCTAATCTGTGTGGTATTTACTTTCTATATTTCTCAGCCTGTTATCTCACAGTAGCTTCCTCATGACAGCAACAAATTATTTGCTGAAGCCTCTGATTTCATTTCAGGAATCTGAAGATCAGAATCCTATTGTCTAGGTCACATCATATCAGTACTCTAGATTTGGTAGGAGGCAAAATTGGTCTTATGGTAGGACTTGTACACTGGAGTTTCCAATTCTTTACAAAAATTCAGATAATTTAGCTATGTGGATGATCTTTTCAGATTGTTTCAATAAATGTCATTATTGGAATAGTACTTCTAATTTTAACAGAGCATATTTCTAATATAAGTTACATCTTTTCAGGTTGCTGAAATGAGAAGTACTTTAAAGGCAGACCATTACATTTGTAACAAGCTATTTTTAAAGTAACAGAATGCAGCAGACCTCGAAAAATGAGCTTGGGTTTTATCTTCTGAAATGGGGCTTTAATGGAAATATTTGCCATTTGTGAAGCTTTGTGAATATTGAAGCAATTTTATTCTGTTTGCAAATATTTTAAGATGTTATTTCTGTTGCTTGAGGCTATGTGGTTTCTATTAATTACCCATATTATTAGAAGAAAAATAAGGAAAATATTTTCCAGAACATCAATATGATGCTAATCCTCAGGATTAAAATCATCATTCATACTTTTTTTTAAATTGAGGAAATTAAATTGATTAATATTTCAGTCATTTAAGAAAGCTCTTACACATGGAACTTCTGTGCTCTGCTACTCAGTCAGAATTGAAGAATTACATTTTTTTGAGGAATTCTGTTGTATTCAGAGTTTCACACTGGGAAGTGCAGAAGTGCAAATAAGAGGAATGCATCTTATTTGGAAGCTGAACAAAGTGCAAGGGGGTAAACAGCACGGTCTGAATCTGTTATTTTTGGACGTGATTTGAAATGCTACTGTTCTTTTTTTTAATCAACATGACTGTTAACTTTAAAAACAGTTATTGAAATTAATTTGTTAAAAAGTTTTTATCTCTTCATTCTGCAGTTTTTGGAGTTAGAAATATGTTTTCTTGGTTTTATTACTACTTGATTTTAAAATGCACACTTCAAACCCCATTTTGTAACCTTAATTTTAATAAGGCCAGGTATTCAGAGTCCAAGTTAATACCTCAGTAGAAAGTGGATTTTTGAATACTCAAATGCCACATAGTTTTGTTGGATTTAGCCATCAAAAACTAATAAGGGACTTGACAAAGTTGTCTTTTCAGTATTTTTATACAGCATTTGTCTTACTTATTGTGGTTTGAATAGGAATTTTTAGGTGTTGCAGTTTTACCAAATTTTACAAAATCAACTATCAATAAAATAGATAAAAATACACTGGCATTCAAATGCTTGGGATATATTGATGTCTAAATTTCACAACCAAAAGTGTGACTAAGTTTGGCAAAGCCAATCAATCACTGTTCCTGGAAGGAGAAGAAGATAATGCTGTAAGTTTCTGACCAATTGATCACTGTTGTGCAGGACAAGCAGATGGACAAGGATTACAGCTTTTTTCTTCATTTGAGATTATGAGTAACATTTTATAATTTAAATTCAGCAAGATCAATGTAGATTATCAATCTCACCTGTCCACAAATGCATTGAGTATAAAATTTGAAAGTCATGTTGTGGCTGTACATGACATTGGTTAGGCCACTTTTGGAATATTGTGTGCAATTCTGGTCTCTCTCCTATAGGAAAGATGTTGTGAAACTTGAAAGGGTTCAGAAAAGATTTACAAGGATGTTGCCAATGGAGGAGCGCTTGAGCAATAGGGAAAGGCTGAATAGAATGGGGCCATTTTCCCTGTAGTGCCGGAGGTTGAAGGGTGATCTTTGTTTCTAAAATCATGAGGGGCATGGATAGTGTGTGGTTTAAGGTGAGAGGGGAAAGATTTAGAAGGGACCAAAGGGGCAACTTTTCATACAGAGGGTGGTGCATGTGTGGAATGAACTGCCAAGGAAATATTGGAGGTTGATACAATGACAGCATTTTAAAAGGCATCTGGATGGGTATATGAATAGGAAAGATTTAGAGGGACTTGGGCCAAATGGGACTAGATTAATTTAGGATAACTGGTCAGCATGGACGAGTTGGACTGAAAGATCTGTTTCTGTGCTGTACATCTCCATGACTCTGCAAAATGACAAAATTCACATAACATAACCACATGACCCTCTTCCAGCAAAGCTAAGGGGATGGAAGGAATGCTGATGTGTTGCAGATTGTTGACATGGTTCTATAACCTCTGGGCAAAGGGACCATTCTTGTATGTCTACCTAAAGTGTCACACATTGTTGTTCCATTCTTTTAACAAATGGTTTCTGTCACACTTATAAAGTCAGAGTTATACATCATGGAAACAGACCCATTGGTCCAACTCATTCAAGCCCACCAGATATCCTGATCTGATCTAGTTCCATTTGGCCCATTTTTCTCGAAGCCCTTCCTATTCATTTATCCATCCAGATGCCTTTTAAATGTTGTAATTGTACCTGCCTCCACCATCACTTTTTGGTAGCTTGTTCTGAACGCAAACCACCCTCTTTGTGAAAAAATTGCCCCCCAGGACCCTTTTTAAATCTTTCCCCCCTCACCTTATATCTAGTTAAAAATCACACAACACCAGGTTATAGTCCAACAGGTTTAATTAGAAGCACACTAGCTTTCGGAGCTAGTATGCTTCCAATTAAACCTGTTGGACTATAACCTGGTGTTGTGTGATTTTTAACTTTGTACACGGCAGTCCAACACCGGCATCTCCAATCGTGACCTTATATCTATGCCTTCTAGTTTTGCACTGTCCAAATGTGGGAAAAGACCTTGGCTATTCACCCTATCCATGCTCATCACTATTTTACAAACCTCTACAGGGCAACCTTGATTATCCAAACGTGATGGACGGGCACTATTTCGTTCAGATAATCGACTATTCAGTTAATCGATTTTAAATGCTTTTCCTCTGGGGCTCGGAGTTTTTAAAATCTGCTCCTCGTTCAGGAGATGCAGCAGCGCAAAGTGCGCGAGACCCTGCCCCCAACACTTCCCCCACCCCCAACCCCGTGTGACAGCTCCTCCGCTCCCAACAAACCCCCCGCCCCGAACCTTGTGCAACACCACCCCCTGCCCCGAACACCTCTCCCTGCCCCCATCCCCGTGCGACACCTCCCCCCGCCCCCAACCCCATGCGACACCTCCCCCATCCCCAAAACCTCCCCTGCCTCCCACATGTCCCTCCAACCTGTGCAACACCTATCTCTGCCCCCAACACCTCCCCCTTGTCCCAACCCTTTGTGACACCTCCCCCACTCCCAACCCCATGCGACACCTTCCCCTGCCCCCAACCCCGTGCAACACCTACCCCAACACTGTCCACCCATCCCCAACCCTGTGCAACATCTCCCCCACCCCCAACCCTGTGCAACACCCACCCCCGCCCCAAAAACTGCCCCCCACCCACTCTCCCAAGTCTGTACACACCCACCCCCTCTCCGGGGCAGCCGACTGGACACCAACAAGACTGCTACTGCCGCCTTTGTGGGTTAAGTCTCCAAATAGAGAGCACACACCCAGCCCCACACAACTTTTTACTGCAACTTCTTGACAGGTTCCACCTTTGCCCTGTACAGGACAATGTTGGAGAGATTATGTGGGGAAGGAGGGGGGGGTGTTTAGGGTACACCCTGTGTAGAACTCCAGCAAAAGTGTGGGACGAGAGAGCGGGCAGGCTGTCAGTCATTTGGAGACGATGCCTGTTTAATCACTGTAAACAAAAGGCGTGATCACTGTTGGAAACACGACTTTGATGTAATTTTTCCATCGGGACCTCGACATCTCCTTCGGATAATCTGATTTTCGGATAATTGGTATTCAGATAATCGAGGTTCATCTGTATAAGGTCACCCATTGACCTCTGACGCTGCAGCGGAAAGACGCCCCAGCCAATTCAGCCTCTCCCTTCAGCTCAAATCCTCTGATCCTAGCAACATCTTGTAAATCTTTTCTGAACTTCTTTCAAGTTTAACAAACTTCTCGTTGTATTGCAGCTTAAAAAAAGTGTTCGTATGATTTTATGATTCCAGCCCATTATGGGTTTCAATGAATAAATCAAATTCCAATTTTGTTAAATGATGTACATGCATTCATGTTGCTTTCTTCTTCTATGTGTAGTCCTAATCACTGATCTGGATATTCTGATGGACAGTCTTTTCTGCAGTGCAAACTGGAGTTGCAGGTCAGGATCCTGTGGAATTCCAAACACAGCTGACTCAATGGGAATTGTCTGGGAATCTGATGGCTAATTCCTCTGCATCTGGAACTCTCTGAAATAATCCTTAATATTTGAGAATTTAGAGGGTTACACTTTTTAAGTTAATTGTTACCTTGAGCAGTTAGATAATTAAAGACTTCAACTAACTCCTGGGTAACTATTAAGCTGAACTATTGCACAAAAACATACCATAAGTGATGGAATGCTTGCCTCGCATCCTAACCCCAGACTTGCCTTATCTAGCGTCATAGAGATGTACAGCACAGAAACAGACCCTTCGGTCTAACACGTCTATGCTGAGCAGATATCCTAAATTAATCTAGTCCCCTTTCCTCTAAACCCTTCCTATTTATATATGCATCTATAGGCCCTTTAAATGCTATAATTGTACCAGCCTCCACCACTTCCTCTGGCAGCTCATTCTATACAAATACCAACCTTTGAGTGAAAATGTTGCCCCCTAGTGCTCTTTTAAATCTTTCTCCTCTCATCCTAAACCTTTCCCCCTCTGGTTCTGGACTACCCCACCCTGGGGAAAAGATTAGATTAGATTCCCTACAGTATGAAACAGGTCCTTCAGCCCAACAAGTCCATACTGACTCTCCGAAGAGTAACCCACCCAGACCCATTCCCCTATCCTATATTTACCCCGACCTATGCATGTAACACCATGGGCAATTTAGCATAGCCAATTTACCTAACCTGCACATCCTTGCCTTGTGGGGAAAAAAACCCAGAGCACCCAGAGGAAACCCACACAGACACAAGGAGAATGTGAAAACTCCACACACAGTCATCCAAAGCGGGAATCAAACCCAGCTCCCTGGCACTGTGAGGCAGCAGTGATAACCACTGAGCCACTGTGCCAACACTGTCTATTTTCCCTAGACATGCCCCTCATGATTTTATAAACCCCTATAAGGTCACCCCTCAGCCTCCAATGCTCCTGAGAAAACAGCTCCAGCCTATTTAGCTCAAACCCTCCAACTCTGGCAACATCCTTGTAAATCTTTTCTCAATCCTTTCAAGTTTCACAGCATTCTTCCTAGAGCAGGGAGACCAGAATTGCACGCAATATTCCAAAAGTGGTCAAACCAATTCCTAAACTCAATGCTGACACAAGTAAAGGAAAACATACCAAACACTGCTTCACTATCCTAGCTACCTGTGACTCCACTTTCAAGGAACTATGTACCTGCACTCCAAGGTCTCTTTGTTCAGCAACACTGCCCAGAACCTTATCATTAAGTGCATCAGTCCTGCCCTGATTTGCCTTTCCAAATTGCAGCACCTCATTTAACCTTTCACAACAGCTGTTCAAATGTCAGGCTGAGCTGGTCAATTTACATCTCAGGACACAACACACTGACTGCTACAAAAGGGGGTGTAGTTTGACTTTCCTGCAACATAAGAACATTTGCTTTGTTTCAGTATACCCTGCTTTTGAAGCAGTCAGGATCGGAATTCCCAACTAGAAATGCAGACTTTAATAACACTGTACAAACTAGAGCAAATCTGACATATATCTGGTCCATTATTTGGTACTACTCTTAAAGTCAATGTGCATAAGCTATTCCTTTTTCCTTTGGGGATTTCTAACCTTATCTCCTGGAGTCTTCAGTTGCTTTACACACAACCTCCAACACCAAGGCCTTTGTATCTGTGTAGCTGGATTTTCTATACCTGCATGGTCCACACTTCTGTCGAGAGCTTCTGACCAGCTTTGGAATGAAGTTTTGCCTTTGGAGTACAGAGTTTGCCACCTTTCTGCTTCCACAGTTGTTGTTGTCTCCACTTGTTGGGAATAGCATTTCAGCTGCTGACTGACTGTCATCTTAAAGTGGTAATGCTGTTAAAGTCATAAACTAATTTGGTTCAAATCTGTTGCTGTCCTTGGTCTTTTGGATTTGTTCTACTCATGAGAGTCAGATCTGTACTGCTACAAGAATATGATATTTTCCCTGATGACTATTGCTAACATCTTGTAGAACTTGCCACTTCTGCCATTATGTGGTAACTCAGCAAATGTTTTTAGGTAGTTTGCAGTCACTAGACTGCCTTTTGATTTGGGTCAAACTAGTGATTAATGATACACAGTGTGTCACTGTAGAGTAGCTACAGAAGAGATACAGTTCTTCTTCAAATAAAAAGGTTTATTGTATGATAGAAATAAGTACAACTCCATTTGGGTAAGACATGACTGTTAGGATCTTAAGGAACTGGTAAAAATACATAACTTCCTCTAAAAGCCAGAGCAGAATGAGACACACTGGTACAATAGGTGGAGCCAATGTCACATGAACATTAACCCCTTCAGAACCAATACCTTTATAAAACAGTGGAAGTTTCACCCTAAAGAAATCGATGCTGCACCCAGCATAAAATTTTTTTGAGCAGCTGACTTTTGAGTTGGTGGATCAATCGACTTGTCAGTTAGCAGGGAGACAGAGAAAACCATGCCCTGTAAAATTCAGCCCTCTGAAAATCTCTCTCAAATTGTTTATGCTTTTAAAAAGTCTACACTAATGTGAGGAACAAGACGATGACCAGAGTGAGGGTAGGGCTGTTCAGGGATAATGGAGGGAACTAGCACCTGGAGTCAGAGGAAATAGGGGAAGTCCTTAATGCATACTTTGCTTCTGTATTCCCTACCGAGAGGGACCTTGACGTTTCTGAGGTCAGCATGAAACAGACTAATATGCTAGATAATCCTGGGAGTTACAGACCAGTCAGTCTAATGTCTGGGAATTACAAGTAAAAGACTCTACACAGACACTTCATCAAACCTACACTATGGGCACCAGCTAGTCATCTAAAATATGAAACACTTATGCTCTAGGCATGCAAGAACCCTAGTTATGTTTGTCCACTCATTCCATTTCTCAACATCTAGTATTTTACTTCACTGACCTACTCAACTGAATGTTAAATGGCATATTTTCTGCCTCTGTCATTAACTCTGGAAGTGAATTCCAGTGTCACAGCTCTTTGAGAAGTTAAAGTGTAAGAGGCTTATTTGGTCACATACCATTATACACAGTTGTCAAAATGTGACAACAGGAAGTGAACACAGACTTAATTCTTTCTGGAACATTAAAATCTTATGCATGGACAAATAGATAAGAAATTCCCCTTGTTGTTTTGAGGGAAAATAAACTATTATTTAACTTTTCTTTCTATTTCAGAAATTGCCAACAGATGAATGTTTCTTCCATGAAAGATTGGAGCCAAATAACTACAATACATATCGTTCAAAGAAATATGAAAGTTGGTATGTTGCTCTCAAAAGAACTGGACAGTACAAACCCGGACCAAAAACTGGACCAGGACAGAAAGCAATTCTATTTCTGCCGATGTCTGCAAAGTGCTCATAGTCTTTTCCAGCTGTTCCCAATTTATTTAAAAATGGCAATTTTGCAAACACAAAACTGACATGACTGTTTTATTGCTGTGAAAGGCACCAGTGTACACAGTATCTTGTCGCCATGCTCTCAAGTTGTTTTGGCGGTTTTACAAACTGCAGTAAATCAGCTGTGCAATATCACGCTATACAAAATGTGATTTTTAGTAAAATGTTATCACATATTTGTTTTTTGAAATCATGCAGAGTTAAACTCCAAAGTGTCCTGTATATAATCCCATATACTGGTTTATGTGGTAAATCATCAATGGTTAATTTTGGTTCATAACTGTATAACACACAGTAATTTTGATTTAGACTTGAGGTTAATGTTGTGATACAGTATTTACTTATCAAGTCATTCAAAGGGTTACATACACTATAATCCCAATAACTGTTGCATTTGATTCCCTGACACAATTTGAACTTGCAACAAGTCCACAATTAGAATCAAACATTTAGGTGTTTCAATTTGCCCACTGCCAGATTAAAATATTTCATTTTTAACAATATAAATTCAGTAATTCATTGGTTCTTTGTTTCATGTGCAGAGTCCTAAATATTTAACTTGGATGTATTGTTAACTATCCAAAAGGTGTTGTGGAAATGTAATGTTCATTTTTGGAATGCTGTTTTACTGACTTTTTTTGAATTATTAGCAACTTTTTCATTTTGTGTTTTACTTTGAGGACTGCAAAATAGATAATGGATTTTCTTAATTATGGGCTGGAATGATTTGAGGGTGACCAAAGAAAAGCAATGATCAATGTAGATTACTTAAATAAATATATGTAAATTAGGTTGGACTGGACTCCAGTCCTTTATGGCTAAGATCTTAATAACCAAAAATTACCTTAGCCATTAAATTAACTCAAAGTAGTGTGGATCAATATGTATTGAGTAAAACTAATGAACCCTACAGGATTATGTGCTTTCTGTTAGAGACATTGAACATCTCTCACTGTCACAGTCACAGTGTTGTGATAGTTTCAAATTATATAACTGATGCTCTGGACTGTGTGACACTGACACATTCAAATTTCAACAAACATAATGCAGCATTGATTGGAAATTAAACACAATCAGATCATCATAAATACAGTTTCAACTGGACACAGCTCCATGGACAAATTTTTTAAAATACATTCGCCTTTTCTTTCCCCTGCAGTGCTCCCTTCCCTTCCATTGTACACGTTATGAGGAGACTGAAGTAAATCTGCTGAGTTAATTTACTTCTGTCTCTTCTCCCTACCCATCTTAGTCAGGCATTTTGCATAATTTTCCCAACATTGATTTCATATGGAAAACATTATACTGTAGTCTGAAGAATGTTATTGAAGGTGATATAAAACAAATTGATACATTTATCATAAATTAGTTTTCATTTACCAGGAGCATTGTTTTCAAAGCCGTAAAAGTCCAAGGTGTTTGATGTGTGAAGCCATTATCTTAAGCCTCTGCCACAAACTCTGTTTGTTAATCACTGTTTGCATATCCGTTACTGGCCATTTGCTGAACTTGAGCCAGACTGTTTGCATTGTTATTATTTGACCATTTATCCTATTTGCCTCTGAGCTGGGCTACCAATCACATAACACCACCATCATCACGACTGCCTGTACAACATCTGTAATACAATTTGTTGTCCTTCCTGCTTCAGTTCATCTGTTGCTAAATCCCTCATCCATGTCTTAACTTCCAAATGTAATTGTGCAGCTATTCCAATTCTCTCTTGACAATCTCTCACCTTACACCTTTTTAACATTTAAATAATCCAAAACTGCTGCCTGAATGCTACTTTACACCAAGTCCTGGTTAACCATAACCTCTCAGGTTACTGACCAACATTGCTTGCCATCTAGCAATGCTGTGATCTTTAATTCAGTACCTTTTATTCAAATCTTGCTCCTCTCCAATTCTGTAATAGCCTCCAGCCCACAACCATTTGAGAACTCTGCATTCCTCTGACTCTGGTCTTATACAGATTCCCTGTGTCCTCTCACATGTAATAGATTATCTTTAGTTGCCTCGCCCTTCACTCTGGAATTCCTTTCCTCAAGCTGTCTGCTTCCTTTTTCAAGATATTTGATATGTTGCATATATAGAGTTAAATTGTATAATTAGCTCTGTAATTGCTTTTGGGGTGTTTATTCTGGTCAAAAAATACAGAAGTAAAATTTGTTGATATACCCAAACATATTCTAAAAAAATTTGTTTAGTATTTTTCCCCTACTATTTTTGTGAAGTTATAAATGAAGAATGAAATGAAAGTATGCTGCAGGTTCATTTGTAAACACAATTTTGAAAAGGAAGAAATAGATAAATGAATAATAACGAGGCATTTTGTATATATCTTTAATTCAATATTTAAACATATGAACTATAAACCTGAGGGAAACTGTCATTTTTGAAATTGAAGTGATGTATTGAGAAGCTTGGTTTTTATACATTTGAATAAAAATGTTGCAAAAATGTAGTTCTCAACACTGAACAAAATTGGATTTTACCCATTCTGTATCGCACCAGTTATTTGTTTATTTGATTAGACAGATAGAACAAATTCAATTTCTAATCTTCATAGTAACTATTTTCCTTCACAACCTATTTCAATCCATTCGGTTGCAGCTTCTCGTATTTCTCTGGTAATTCTTTGTGATAAAGTTTGTAAAAAAGGCCTGTATAAACTGCTGGGAATTCTCTCATATTTACATCAATCTTATCAAAGCCTTCCCTGTATCCATAAAATAACAGCTTGGCTATCCTGCTGGTTATAAGTGTTGTGTGTTCACTTCTGGCCAGCTCCTCCAGATCCATCCATTCACACCGCAGGCATTCTTCTTGGCAAAAATTGATGTCAAACGAGACAGCTTTCAGACGACAAACAATGTACATGTCTGACTTCCCAAAGGCTCCTGGATGGTTATGCTGTTGCCTGATGCTGAGAAGTGACAAAAATTTGGACCTTATTCCGGTCTCTTCAAATACTTCTCGGACAGCTGTTTCACCTAGAATCAACAGCCAGACTTATTTTTAAGCATTTTTGGAAGATGTCTGAAATGGTAATGTAACTACCAACATTTTGAGATTTCATACATTAATTGCAGAAGTGCAGCATTGCAACACCTACAAAGTCAGCATAAATAGGGTGCAAGTTTTTCATGGCATCTCACGTGTACACTTTCCAATTCTGCGTTTGTTGGCCTGCTATTTGGAGACTCATTCAATTACATTGAATACCTGTCAAAGCCCGACAAAGTGCATGTAGCTACATTTCCATAATGTATGATCAGATTGAATGCTACAGCTTTAAGGCATGTGTCAACTTCCTCCATGGGTTGTGTTACTTGAGAAACTGTTAGTTCATTTTTAGTTAAAAATCACACCCATCACTGGATATCATTAAAAAGAATGTAACCCACTCTATCATGGTACTGTAAAATAATTACAATATCAGATCTTCATAAAACTGTACAGGTATACCTTTGTGCAATTATGAGTATTGCAAGTAAATCATTTGCATACCCCATTCCTTGAATGAATCTTGTTTTGGTCTACAAGGCCAGATTATTACTGCAGCATTCTGCAATAATCGTTCCTGAACGCCATAGATGGTTACTATCTTCATTAACCTATGCATTCTATTTTCCTTTTAAACTGTTCCAGATAGCAATGCTTTAATTTTTGTATAAATTACCTATTGCTGATTTAATATATCTAGATGTTTAAGTTTTTGTTTTGTTTGCATATGTGGGACATTATCCATTATAGCTGCTTGCTGATTCATACTGTTCCATCTGCAAAGAATAGTAGGGAACCAAGTTTGTTTTTAAATTAAGTTCATCTAGCACGTGCATAGTGGGGTTGCAGATTACACAAAGTAAATCACTCCTGTCAAAGCTGGAGATAGTTGGGATATGTGGTCAATGGGCATTCTGTCATTTATTCTGCATAAAATGTCAGTCTCTGATACATTGAATGCCATTATTAACAATTTAATATGATAATTTAAACAAAGTGAAAACTAATTTTATCAATACATGTTTTGAAAAATGGAATGTTACTTTAAATCACAGAAAAGGTTAAGCAGATGTTTAACCTGTGTTAATGACAATAAAGAGGAAGACAAGATTTATCTTGGTAGATAACTGATTCCATTAATTGCTTGTAATAAAGACATCAAATAATTTGTTTTAACTTAAGGTTGTCAATCAAATTCAGTTGCTGTGAAGACTTACAAATGCAAGTAAATATTATTCCAAAGTGAGATGTTTTTGTCAATTACATTTTACTTCATTTGATCATCCCTTAATATTACTTTTTCGAATCACGTACATTTTTCATTTATAGTAGATCAGCAATGATCTCTGCCGTTCTGTTTTGTAGCAAATTCTGAAGTGCTCTGCGTATGTTTCCTGTCCTTTTTATGACAGTTACTTCACAAGAGACCAATTTGGTTAGGCTAACTCTTTAAGAAACAAAATATTTTTGCAAGGAATTTTAAACAAAGGTCCTGAACTTCATTCTCAGCACAATAAAACCCCAGCTGAACAAAAAAGAACTTAATCGATACCCACTAGCAACAGCATACTGGCCTCTGCTGAACGGTTGTAAATCCCTTGCCAATGTGAATATTTATTTTAACATACAGATGTAAATCTGTAAAACAGGTTTAGCTTGATGATAATATAGCATACACACTGAGCTTTTATGCCCAAAATTGCTTAAAAGCATTTCAGGCATAAAAGAAACAGCACAGCTGCAAGAATTAGACTGTATGTGAACAAATTTCAGAATTATCCAATGCATTCTCGATGCAACAAAACACTGATAAGAGGACTCCTTTGAGTTGGAATTAAGTGACCTTTTATTATACAATTTTTAATTCTGATGTTCTTGAACAGCATTCATTTAAATCAGAAAGTTTTAAACTTGCAATATTATTCTCGAAGCACAAGTATTTTCACACTGACAGTTTTGTGCAAAGGATAAAATGTTACAGAAAATCCATGAGATGATTGCCAGTAGCAAACAGACAGCAATAAAAGATAAACAATGGTGAATCAATGTTTTTTTTAAGTCATCCTATAATGAGATGGTCAGTTCTTACTTCAAATACATGTATGAGTACCCCCAGTAACATTTTACAGACTGGTAAATTAAAAAAAAATTATCAAAATTGTTTAAACATTGATTTAAAATTGATTCAATTAATCTAGCGATCTGTTTCTCCACCAGAATTTTTTGCCAGCAGTGGAATTGGTATTGTACCCTTTAGAGTGCCTCCTAAGCACCAAATGATTTGTTTTAACAAAACCGGTCTTTCTTTGATACGTAACACTCAGCTGACTAGGTTTATAAAGTAAAGGAAGTCTTAATTGGTTATTTACTTTTTTGTTAGCAACACCCTAATATTTTTCCTTTTTGTTTAAATAATTTAGTTTTAGTCAATTAAGAATTAAGTTTTATAAGTTAAAAATTCAAACGCTGTTTTAAAACTGTAACTTGTTTCTCTTACTGTGGAACTGATAAATCTACAAGTAACGTTTGAATACTGAAGTCTAAGTAAATCCCAAAACAACCAAAATTATTCAAAATGGAAATGCAAATATATTTGAGAATATTTATTCTTGCTCTTAAATATTTAAAGTACAGGAGGGCAGTGGGATGGCATTATTACAGTTGTTGGCTTAAAACATTCAAAGCTGCTTTATTTATATGTACTCACCAATATCTTCACCCAGATCAGAGAGGCCTCCTGGAAACTTCCAAGCATTTTTTATCTTTTAAAAAAGAAATAAAAGTGCAAGTCACTAAAAGTAAACTATTATAAATGTGATATAATATTACTCGCTACATTTTAAAGCACCTTTTAAAAGCAAAACTATTAAAATGCTTTCTGTTGATTTTTAAATTAAATAAAGCAGCTACATTTTTTTTAAAGTATGTGAAATGATGACAGTGTTTCATTCTACTGATGCTCTAGGAACAAATGGGAGAGAAGTGTTGAGTTTCTTTTCAAAGAAAGGAAGCTTATTTCCTTTTAAAAAGAAAACAATTGAAAAATGCTGCTAGTTCTTAAATTAATAGGGAGAATAGTGGAGTTGATTTAAAAAAGACAAGCTGCTATGTTTAGAAAACTTCTACAGGCTGCAGCAAGGTTGTAATCATACTAATGCATTATTGTATTAATTTTCAGTAGTGGCCTTTTGAAGTGTGTTGATGTATTTGAATTCTGTTCAATGTACTCAATGAAAGTTTGTATTATGTAGTACTGTCCTGTACTGCACTGGTTTAAAAGTTTTTCCTGTATTATCTGGTCTGTTTAAATAGATGAGAATTGTTTTTTGTATTTCAATGTCTATCTAATGAAAACATTAAAACAACTGTTCAAGTCAATTATGGATTGTAAAATTTGTGTAGAGTCCCACTAAAAGCATTAAATTGTTTGAACATTTTTTGCCATCAATCTGATTTTATATCTATTGGATTTAATATGAAATTATTGCAATGTGGTTTAAATAATCTGTACTGATTATAAAAAGGAAGCAAAGGTAATTAGAATGCCTTCTATGTTCTGGTCAAAGATGTTCTGGAGATCACCTACATTTAACTATGATCAAAGTGCCTCAAACATTCTGGGGAAAAATTATCAGTATCAGAATCATTTTAATAGGTGTTATATTTTTGTAGTATTTTATGGTCCTTGGGCTTATTCCTATAACTTGGAAAATAGGAGCAAGAGAGGGCCAAACCTATTCCATTTAACCGGTTCATGTCTGATCTACCACAGGACTTTTTTTCCCCACACTATCATCTTATCCTTTTGATGTCTTTAATATCTACAAATCTATTTGTCTTAATGATAAATATAAACAGATATCTTATCCTGCACCAAGTCACTTACACTTAAACTTGCAATATTATTCTCGAAGCACAAGTATTTTCACACTGACAGTTTTGTGCAAAGGATAAAATGTTACAGAAAATCCATTAGATGATTGCCAGTAGCAAACAGACAGCAATAAAAGATAAACAATGGTAAATTAGCCTGTGCAATAATTGGATAGTGTGAGCTGAATTGAGCTGAAAAACCTCATCACTGAATTCTAGCTCACTCGATGTATTGCTTTGATTACGTGACCTGTTGCAAAGTGATCTAGATTTTGATACGTGGAAAAGGAGACTCTACTGGATGGTTTTATTTAGTGTATTTAGTGAACCAGTTCGGTTGCAAACGCATTTACAGTGAACTTGTAATCTACTATTTCGTCACAATCACAAATAAAGAATCATCCCCATCTTTCTGAATTACAAACTGCCCTTGGGTGACATGATCTGAAAACACGTGCCTAGATTTTCAGAGACCTGGAGACATGAGAAGTGTCAGGCAGAACCTGGATCTGGAAGTCCTGCCTCAATTTCTGGCTGATTCTATTTTCACCAAGGAAGTTGGGGAACAGGAATCGGGACTAGAAGAATGACTCTCATACGATGGAAACCCAAACTCAACTCAGCCATTTGAACTTAGTCTTGAGTATTTTCAGACTAGGCACAAATGCTTGTGAAGATTGGTTAAGGGACTGGGGGTTTTCATGTGGAGAGGTGGGTATAAGGAATCTGGAAATTTCCTGGATTGGTACTGACAATGCAGCAGAAAGCATGTTGGATGGCATAATTTTTGTTCCATGGAGTTTGGTATGTATTTGAAATAGACTGCCAAGTCCATAAACAGTTGTGGAGGTGGCCACAGACTGTCAAATGCCAATGTGGGATTGTTAAAAGGGATAATTAGCCTTAATTAAGAGGCCAGACTTACTCAAAATAATGGAAGTGCACATCAGGGAAAACACTGCATGATTTTCTTTTGCTTGACTCTGTTTTGTCAATGGTACAGTATTTCTTTACAAAAGATAGAGGTGTAAATTAGTTATAGTTTCTGATAACTGGTTTAAAATCACGAATAACTGTTTTATTTAGCTTTTCCAATTATACAATTGATACACATTTCACAAACCAATTAACTCTACAGTAGGGTATGGAGGATATGAGGTGATACTAGAATGGGTGGAACAGCATGAAACAATGAAAGGGCAATTGAAGCAGGAGAAAAAACACAATGGAATGAGAGTATTTGTGAGATCTTTTGAGGTTTTCTTTAAGAAGGTTCCCACATCTCGACAATGGTTCATAATTCCTCTCTGGGATGATGAACTTTGAGGTCTCCAGATGCTGACCTGACTTCATGAAAATTGCAGGAAAACTAGGAGATTCCCATCTCCACGATAGTGCAGGCCATAAGTGGGACTGTTCACACCCTTCTCCTATGGTGATGAAATTTGGAAGGATAGGAATTCTGGAATTGGGTCTCATTTGCGTAAAGATCTGTGTTGTCTCCAACTCTGCAAAAATCCAGCCTAAGCATTGAAGAATTGTAAATTTCAAAAATTGGATAAAGTGAACTAGGTCTGAGAATTGAAAAACCTATTATAGCAAATTCAGTATCTGTTTCTTCACAATGCTAAGCGCTATCATCATAGCATTCCAATTGCTTGATTGCTTTCCACAACCACGACACAGCCTCACAGCGCCAGAGACCTGGGTTCAATTCCCGCCTCAGGTGACGGACTGTGTGGAGTTTGCACATTCTCCCCGTGTCTGCGTGGGTTTGCTCCGGTTTCCTCCCACAAACACAAAAATGTGCAGGTTGGTTGAATTGGCCATGCTAAATTGCCTGTAGTATTAGGTGCAGGGGTAAATGTAGGGAAATGGGTCTGGGTGGGTGCGCATTGGTGTGGACTTGTTGGGCCGAAGGGCCTGTTTCCACACTGTAAGTAATCTACTGTCACCCCAGTGGATCTGTAAACTGTTTGACAATTTAAAGGTTATTGAAGAATTACCTGTCTTTAATAGTTATAAATACAAATATTTATTTTTATACAGGATTGACTATATGAATGTTAAACACATTGAATGGACTTTTATGAATGATAATGGTTTTATTAAATAAAGTCTGTATTAGATATTTATTACTTTATTTAATCTGAGGACAGTTTTGGAGGTTTGTCAATGGTGGATTCTGGGTGAGTTGGCATGAAAGGTATAAGGATGAAGGGTGATGGGTGGGGGAGTATAAGTTGGCATAAATCAACAAGGGAAGTGGACAGGGTATGAGGCACAAGGATTAGGGCATCTAATGGTTCAGAAAATAAGTGGGATGAAGTTCCAGAAAATAAAGTGTACCTTTTAAGTAGTCTGCCTTGGAACTCTGCACTACTGTGGTTGCCACTGACCTGCATCAGTGTGGAGGAAAAAAACCTCATCTTCTGCCTTGGGAGTCTACAACCACAAGGCTTCAACACTGAGTTTAACAGTTTCCAAATCTCCCCTCCCCCCAGATCCAAACCTCTGACTTGCCTCTGCCCTCTTGACCTGACCTACATGTCCATCTTTCTTCCCTTCTATCCGTTCCACACCTTCCACCAACCTATCACAATCACCTCCTACTTTCAGCCACCTATCACCATCCCAATTACCTTTCTCCCAGCCTCACCTCCCCATTTATTTCTCAGCCCCCTTCCCCTGACCTCCCCCCCCAAGTCCTGATGAAGGGTTAAGCCCGAAACGTTGACTCTCTCGCTCCTCAAATGCTGCCTGACCTGCTGTGCTTTTTCTAGTGCCACACTTTATCGACTCTGACTTCTCCAGTATCTGCAGTATTCACTATCTCCTAATGCCTCTGTTCCTCATGTTACTTCTCCAAGCTTCCCTGGAATGAAGATCCTGTCAGCATTCCAACCCCTTCCCTAGCCTTCAACCGCAACCACCTCCACAAGGGTGGCATGAACTTGGAAACTTCCCAGCTCTCTGAATGCACCTGAAACAAAATTCCAGGTCACAGCCCATAGCATGTTGTCAGCATACACAAATCTGCCTCACCATCACTATCCTTCTCAACAATGCAATGGTTTAAAATGATTAACATCCAGTAGTGGATGCTTGCAAATTTTCTCAAATGTAAATTTAGCTAAATTGTTGCTTAGCTAGGTGGACATCCTGTCACTTTGTCTGATTTTTATTTTACTGTAGAGTCACAGAGACCTACTGGACAGGGAAAAGCCCTTTGGCCATCGAGTGTATGCCGATCAAAAGAAACAACCTAAACCTATCTACTGAAATGCTCACTCTTGCCTCCATAACCTATAGTCAAACCTAGAAGATATTCCAAGCTGATCGCCCACATTCTACTCTCTGTAAACTTGAGGTTATTCAAAGTATTGCTGTCTCCATCTTAATCTGCAGAAATTTAGCTCTCAATCACCCCTGTGCTTGCTGACCTATTTTGGCTGTCAGTCAAGAAAGTCTTGATTTTATAATTCTTATCTTCGTTTTGAAATCCTACTGTGGCCTGTCTCTATAACCTCCTCCAAATCCATAACCTTATTCTAGTCTCAAGTGTCCATGATTTTAAACACTCCATCATTCATGATGTTCCTTCAGTTGTTAAACCCCCAAGCTCTGGAACACCCTACCTACAGCTCTCCACATGATGACCCCATTTAAGAATTTTTTGAGCCTTTGACCGAGCTGTTGGTAATCTGTATAATGGCTGAGAGTTTGTCAACAGTATGTCATTCCTGATATCATTACTAGAACTCTGGATGACTTCTTTTTCTTTTTTGGCCCTTTCCCATATGATTATAATCAATATTAGAAGCACCAGTGTCTTGCACAGAAGGCACGTTCAATTTGGTGGTAAAGGAAGCTTTTCATTGGTAACGCTCTGGCAGCTGATAAGTGTGTTGTGTTCAAAGAGGATGCCTGTTCATCACTGCCAGGACATTTCACTGATTGAGAGTACGATATTCTTTGAAAAAAATGTCTGATTGCCAAAACAGACCGATTCCATGTTCAGCGATGCCTTTCTGCTCGTTCCCCTTCAAGTTGTTGGGGGAAGGCAGGACATGCTCCTTCCTGAAAACAGCTTAATGAAGGCTTCCTGCCAGACTAAGAAAATATAGGAAGAGAGGAACTGTGGGATCATGTACCACACCTTCGTCCAGTCCAAGAGAGAAGTGGATTTCTGACAGCACGTGTCAATGTTTTGGGGACACTTGGATAAAACATCTCAATGATAGGAACATGTGATGGGGTGCCCGCAGGTAAGGGGGTTAAGTGTCACTCAATATCATTGACTCCGCACTTTATGCCATGCAGAACAACTATGCTCAATGTCAGGGAGAGGACAGCATATGAGTTCGTGACCTGAGGCACATCAAGACAGTTGGTGACAGAGGCTGAGGCTTGACAGGCTAGGAGTAAGGAAAAAATGATTATCATTGTGGCAATAGCATATATGCACATAGGTTATTATCCAAGGGCCAGGCCACGGCCAAGGCAGCAGCCAGAAGACTCTTCCTTTGGGGATAAAGAAGCATTGTCCCATCAAGTGTATGGTCATCTGCCTCATCATCCACCTCCACTAATACAATTACACCCACATGGTGTGCGGACGGGTCAAATAGAGATTCAGGTGCAAGCTGGTGAGCTCACCAGACTTGTTCCAGCAGCTGAGGGAGGATGCGACAGCTGGCTCCTGAGATAATCGAGGAACTAATGAAAGTCAGGCCTCTCTTGAAACAGTGAACAAGCCTTTGGTCATGGCAAAAGGAAGTAAATGCAACAGAGACTAGATGTAAATATGGCAACGGTGGCAGAGATTATGCAGTTTTGCATGGGGTTCATACATACCATGATTTCTGCCATGTATCAGCCATTGGAGAGGTTGGAGGTGGGATGGAGAGGCAGGTTGAGCAATTAATCTCCAGTTGTAGCTCTGTGTGGCAATGGCTTGGCAGCAGAGAGGAATGACACATTGGACCTCCATCCGGGAGGCCCTTGCCATCACAGAGAGGTAAATACATACCCAGGTGAAGGAGAAGTGTGTGTCAGCTACCCAGTACTTTCATTTTAGGATACACCAAGCCTCTTCTCATCACCTCCACCATCAACCCCAGTAGTTCTTTCAGGTGAGATTCAGTGCTGAAGCCCCCTGTAGGCTGAAACCTTTAAAGCCCCATAGCATGGTCTTATATCCATTATTACAAAGTTCTTTGACGGGTTAGTTATGGCACACAATGCATATGAAAAAGGGGCAGCATGGTAGCTCAATGATTAGTATTGCTGCCTCAGTGTTAGGGACCTGGGTTCGATTCCAGCCTCAGGCCTGTTTGGACTTTGCACATTCTTCCCATATCTGCATGGGGTTTCCTCCAGGTGTTCTGGTTCTCTCCCACAGTCAAAAGACAATCAGATAAGATGAATTCACCATGCTAATTTGGCCATAGTGTCCAGAGATGTGTAGACTAGATGGGAATTGCAGGGTTTCAGAGATAGGAGAGAGGGGGTGGGTCTGGGTGGAATGGTCTTTGGAGGGTCAGTGTGGGCCAAATGGCCTGCTTGCACGTTGTAGGAATTCTATGATTCTATGACACACTTCAGCCTCCTAGATTGCATTAACCCACTATAATTTGCCTACTATCGTAATTGGTCTATGGCATACGCAACACCTTCTCCAAATAATCCTCAACATCAGTGCCCCACAAAACTGTGTACTCGACCCCTCACTATATTCCTTATATACTCACAATCATGTGGCCAAATTCAGCTTTGACTCCATTTACAAGTTTGCTGATGACACCACCATAATGAGTCGGATCTCAAACAATGATGAGACAGAGTACAGGATGAGACACATGGTTTTGAGGCAGTTGTAAGGATGACAATCTCTCCCTCAACTTCAGGAAGCATAGTTGAGGATACATGCCTGTCTATATCAATGGTGCTGAAGTGGAGGTGGTCGAGAGCTTCAAGTTCCTATAAGTACCTGATCAGGTGTACCCTTCTGTGGGAAGCTATGGAAGAGATTTCTGGGCCCTTGCTGAGATATTTGTATCATCGATTGCCACAGGCGAGGTGCCAGAAGACTGGAGGTTGACTAACATGCTATCACCATTCAAGAAAGGTGGTAAGGAAAAGCCAGGGAACTATAGACTGGTGAGCCTGACATTGGTGATGGGCAAGTTGTTGGTGGAAATCCTGAAGGACAGGATTTACATGTATTTAGAAAGGCAAGGACTGCTTAGGGATAGTCAGCATGGCTTTGTATGTGGGAAATCATGCCTCACAAACTTGGCTGAGTTTTCTTTGAAGAAGTAACAGAGGAGGGCAGAGCAGTGGAAGTGATCTTTGTACTCCAGTAAGGTGTTTGACAAAGTTCCTCATGGTAGACTGGTTAGCAAGGTTAGATCACATGTAATAGAGGGAGAACTAGCTATTTGGATTCAGAACTGGATCAAAGGTGGTGGGGAGAGGGGTAGTGGTGGTGGAAGAGTGCTTTTCAGAATGGAGGCCTGTGACCAGTGGTGTGCCACAAGGATCAGCGCTGGGTGCACTGCTTTTCATCATATGAATGATTTGGATAAACATATAGGAGGTATGGTTAGTAATTTTGCTGATGACATTAAAGTTGGAGGTGTAGTGGACAGTGAAGAAGGTTACCTTAGAATACAACGGGATCTTGATCAGATGAGCCAATGGGCCGAGGAGTGGCAGATGGAGTTTAATTTAGGTAAATGTGAGGTGTTAAATTTTGTAAAGGCAAATCAGGGCAGGACTTATAAACTTAATGGCAAGGTCCTGGTGTGTATTGCTGAACAAAGAGACCTTGGAGTGCAGATTCATAGTTCCATAAAAGTGGAGTGACAGGTAGATAGGATAGTGAAGAAGGCATTGGTATGCTTGCCTTTATTGGTCAATGCATTGAGTATAGGAGTTGAGCGTCATGTTGCAGCTGTACAGGACATTGGCTAGGCCACTATTTGAATACTGTGTGCAACTCTGGGCTCCCTGCAATAAGAAGGATGTTGTGAAACTTGAAAGGGTTCAACAATAACTTACAAGGAGGTTACTAGAGTTGGAGGATTTCAACCACAGAAAAACGCTGAGTAGACTTGGGCTACATTTCCTTAGCATTGAGGCTGAGGGGTGACCTTATAGAGGTGTGGACAGGATAAATAGACAAGATCTTTTCCCTGGGGTGGGTGAGTCCAAATCTAGAGGGCATATGTTTAAAAGGGGCAATATTTTCACGCAGAGGGTGGTGAGTGTATGGAATGAGCTGCTAGAGGAAGTGGTGAAGGCTATACAATTACAACATTTAAAATGCATCTGGATGGGTATCTGAGTAGGAAGGGTTTAAGAGGATATGAGCCAAATGCTAACAAATGAACTAGATTTATTTATGATATCTGGTCAGCATGGATGAGTTTCTGTGCTGCATATCTCTATGACTCTAACTAAATATCACCAACAATCTATCCTGGGCAATCAATGTCAATACTGCAGTCAAGAAAGCACACCAACACCTCTACTTCCTCTGAAGGCTATGGAAATTTGTCAAGTTTACAATGGCTCTTAACATTTTTTATTGATGCAACATAGAAAGCGTCCTATCCAGATGCATCACAGCTTGGTATGGCAATTGTTCTACTCAAGACCGCAAGAAATTACAGAATTGTGAACATAGCCCAGTTCATCATGAAAACCAGCCTTCCTTCTACTGACTCCCTGTATACTTGCCACTGCATCAGCTAAGCAGCCAATATAATCAAATACCCCTCTCGCACCGGTTATATTTTCTTCCAATCTCTTCCATTGGGCGGAAGATACAAACGTTTGAAAACACGTACCAACAGATTCAAGTACAGCTTCTTCTCTGCTGCAATCAGACTTATGAATGGACCTCTCACATTATTAGAGTTGATATTTCTCTGCATCTTCTCTACAGCTGTAACACCAAATTCGGCAATCTGTTCTATTACCCTGATGTATTTATGTAAGTCATGATTTATCTGGTTAACATGCAAAACAATACTTTTCACTGTATGTCAGTAAACGTGACAACAATAAATCAAATTAAATATGAGACAACCAGGTGAGACCTTGCACAGAATGCTTCCACCTTAGCTGGTGATGTTGGGGTTGCACCTTGACATCATGGCGGCAAAAGAAAATTGAAAGGAAATAGGAGTGTTTTTAAAACATCATTTTTAAAAAACATTTATGTGTAAACTTGAATTTGTAACATTGTGGAGATTTCTATATTGTTTTATTTAAAGGTCAATGAAAAGACATGGAATTTTTTTTTAACAAAACAGGCAATTTTTGGAAACCACATGGTTCCAGATATTGCTGGTCTCATCGGTTGAACTCACTTCAGGAAAAATAATCTCGCTTCTTCTACAACTGAGAGGGTGCTCATTCTGTTTGAAAATGTTCTTTGGATTTTCAGCTGGGAAGAAACCTATTGAATGATAGAAGCTTCACAGCTCAGTTCTCCTGTTTCTGGAAGAATCCTTGTAGTGGATCCACAATGGTACCTATAGCTTTGATCCAAATGCTCTCAATGAAGAGTCTCTAAATAGCACCTGAAAACTTTCCTAGTGACAACTGAACCTGTTTGTTTACTAACAATCTTGGCGCACCAGAATATCAGATTGACAGCCACATGAACATCTCAAAGCTTACACTTCTGTTGCCTTGAGGAGTTCAAACTTATTAAAGTGCCAAACTTTTTTAAAGTGAATTTCTTCAAACACACCATGTTTTTCCTTTAGTCTGGTGTGTGTTGTTATTTAGAGAGTAAATATTTATATTTCGAAAACCAATTTTGTATCCTTGTGGAATCAAATTTTGTTTTACAATAATCAATAATTTTCTATTTATTAAGAAAACCAGATTGATGGATCTACATCTACTATAAAGATAGAAAATGATTAGCCATATCAGGAATCATACACATGGGTCCTGATGATTGAGAATTAACACACAACAGGTTTCAGTTTCAATCATTTGCCTCTCTTTGTGATAAAACAGATTTCTCCTCACCATCATTCTGAAAAATCCAGCCTGTACCCAAAATGTCTGCAGGGTACACTGTTTACTGCAGGTATTTGTACAATGCCAGCCATTTGTAAAAACCACATTTTTAACATTATGTCTTTATTTTTGGACTGAGGACCAAATGGGAAAATATACACTACTTTAAACCAAGAAAACTAGAGAAGAAGATGTAGTTTTAAACAAGTGACTGGAACTCATTGTAACTTGTATTTATGTTGCTGCTTGTCAGTGGGTTTGATGATAAAATGAGGATTGGTGTGAAGTAAATGGAGTGCTGCACGGTAAGATGGGGTGAGGCTGGAGTGGGTGAGGGGTGTGGAGAAATCGAGGTGACTGATGTCACATCGGCAGTCAGCAATAAAGAGTTCCAGGCCAGGTCAGAGGCTGGGAGATGGTGTCCAAGTGGAAGAGGAAGATTGAAGGTGGCAGAAGATGTCCTTGGAAAGTGGTTAGGAATCTTTGTCAAAGAAGACAAGGAGGTGGCAGAATAAGAGCTCTACATCATGGCAGGCATGGAACTCATTGAGGTAGGGTTGGAGGGGCATAAACATGAGTCCTTTGCTGAGGACAGACTGTTCTGTCCTCAGGGGTGGATGTTGAATACATGGAATAGCTCAGGGGTGGGGTATTGGGGGGTGTCTTGAGGAGGCTAAAGGAGGAAGGAGGGTGATGTGTGGGGTGGGGAGTAGTTGTGGGAAGGAAAAGGGTGATGGGCTGGGGAGGGAATGGGGGATCTTGGAGGATGCAACTGGGGAAATAATAACAGGAAATGGCAAATACTTCAAATCAATATTTTACCCCAGTCTTCAAGGTGGAGGATACTATAAATATCCCAAAGATAAAAAAAATCTGGAGTCAATTATAAAGGATGAAATTATGACACATCTGGATAGCAGTAACAGGATAGGTCAGAGTCAGCATGCATTTATGAAGGGGAAATCATGCTTGACTAATCAACTTGAACTTTTTGAGGATGTAACTCTGAAGATGGATAAGGGAGATCCGGTGGATATAGTGTACCTGGACTTTCAGAAAGCCTTTGATAAAGTCCCACATAGGAAGTTAGTGAGCAAAATTAGGGCACATGGTATTGGGGGCAAAGTACTGACTTGGATTGAAAATTGGTTGGCTGACAGGAAACAAAAAGTAGTGATAAACAGCTCCCTTTCGGAATGGCAGGCGGTGACCAGTGGGGTACCGCAGGGATCAGTGCTGGGATCGCAGCTTTTTACAATATATATTAATGATATAGAAGATGGTATTAATAGTAACATTCGCAAATTTGCTGATGATACAAAGCTGGGTGGCAGGGTGAAATGTGAGGAGGATGTTAGGACATTACAGGGTGACCTGGACAGGTTAGATGCAGTTTAATGTGGATAAATGTATGGTTATCCACTTTGGTGGCGAGAATAGGAAGGCAGATTACTACCTAAACAGAGTCAAGTTAGGTAAAGGGGCAGTACAAAGAGATCTGGGTGTTCTTGTACACCATTCAATGAAGGCAAGCATGCAGGTACAGCAAGAGGGATTGAGTATAGAAGCAAAGAGGTTCTTCTGCAGCTATACAGGACCCTGGTGAGACCGCACCTGGAATATTGTGTGCAGTTCTGGTCTCTAAATTTGAGGAAAGACATTCTGGATATTGAGGGAGTGCAGCGTAGGTTCACAAGGTCAATTCCTGGAATGGCGGGACTATCTTATGTTGAAAGATTGGAGTGACTGGGCTTGTATACCCTTGAATTTAGAAGACTGAGAGGGGATCTGATTGAGACGTATAAGATTATTAAAGGATTGAACACTCTGGAGGCAGGAAACCTGTTTCCGCTGATGGGTGAGTCCCGAACCAGAGGACAAAGCTTAAAAATAAGGGGTAGGCCATTTAGGACAGAGATGAGGGGAAACTTCTTCACCCAGAGAGTGGTAGGTGTGTGGAATGCTCTGCCCCAGAAGGCTGTGGAGGCCCAGTCTCTGGATTCATTTAAGAAAGAGTTGGATAGAGCTCTCAAGGATAGTGGAATCAAGGGTTATGGAAATAAGGCAGGAACAGGATACTGATTGAGAATGATCAGCCATGATCATAATGAATGTTGGTGCAGGCTCAAAGGGCAGAATGGCCTACTCCTGCACCTATTGTCTATTAATAAGGTGCTGACAAGAAGAAAGACCTTACAACGGTCTCTGCCATGAGCGACAAACTATTTGACAAACAATAGGAATAAATGCAAACGAGTCACCAGAACTCAATGTCATGCATCCAAGGATTTTAAAGGAAGTGGCTGCAGAGACAATGGAGGCATTTAAGAATTCACTGGATTTCGAGAGGATTGCAGTTGTATTGGAAAACTGCTTATATTTGAGTTCAAGAAGCAAGAGAAAGTAGAAGACTGTAAGCAGTTAGTTTAATAATTCTAGAGTCTATTGTGAAGGAAGAAATAGCAGGACCTTTAGAAAAGCTTAAGACAAACAAAACAAACATAGTCTTATGAAAGGGAAATAATGTTTGACAAATTTGCCAGAGTTCTTTGAGGATGTAACAAGCAGATTTTCAAGAGGAACCAGTATATGTAGTGAATATAGATTTCCAGAAGGCATGAGATCAGCTGCCATACAAAAGGTTATTGCTTAAAATGAGAGTTCATGGTATGGGGGTAATGTTATTAGCTTGTACTGAGTATTGGTTAACACACAAAAGACAGAGTTTTGGGATTAATGATCTTTTTCAAGTTGGATATACGTAACTAGTGAAGTATAAATCGTACGGTCACAATTACTTACTATCTATATTAATGACTTGGAAATGGAGGCAAAGTGTGATACATTCAATTTTGTTGATGATGCAATAATAGGAAGGGCATGTTTTATGACAGCATAAGGAATCTTCAAGGGAATTGTGACGATGCTGTCACTTTAAGAAGGTTATTTTGTCTTTTTTCTGAAGAGAGGTTGTAAAGACAGAGGTGCCAAAAAGTCAAGGTCGAAGAGGCCTTTGGGTTTTGTTTAAAAACAGCTTAACAATGACAGGGGAGTGGCCAGTTCTCCTAATTCAGGTTAGTTTTTTTTAGCTGTAGCAGTCACAAAATGTGTAAGTCCAGAAGAGTTGCAAGCTTCAGTAAAGGATTCCCCTTACTTCTCTGAAATTTCTCACTGGATGTTGCTCCACCTGCCTGTATGAAGCTGCTTTTCAATTTACCTTTTTGCCAAAGGGTCTGTTTATAGGATGCTACAGTATTGGCTCTGTTAATTTTTCCAATAGTTAAATTATTCTAAATTCTGTTTTCTTTTGTTCATGTTTCAACACTAATGTTTACATAAATTCAGTTTTGCTGAAAGCCAAGTGGTTTGGCAAGTTGCATCACACCTGGAACATTCACTTCACATCTGCCTTTAAAATAAGAAAAAGTTAGGGTCTGGGCTACTTCTTGGAATATTTTGAGGGGGTCTGGCCCGGTCTATATTAGGGATATAGAAAGGTTGAGGCAAAAATCTGGTAGATAGAGTTTAATAAGACAATTGTGAATTCATGCATTTGGTAGGAAGAATCAAAAGGAACACTATTATTTAAATTGAGAAAGACTCCAAAAAAGTGCAGCACAGAGGGATTTGGGTGTTCTTGTATGTGAAACGTAAGAAGTCAGCATAGTCAGCCTTTATTGCCAGGGAGTTGGAGATTAAAAATAGAATCATAGAATCCCTCCAGTGCCATTTGCCCCATCGAGTCTGCATCGACTCTCTGAAGAGCATCCCACCCAAACCCAATCCCCTTGCCCTATATCTGTAACCCCATATTTTACCAGGGCCAATCACCTAACCTGCATAAATGTGGATTGTGGGAGGAAACCAGAGCAATAGTTACTAATGCAGCATCTGCTTTTTGTGTCATACAGAAGTCAGGTAATTTACAGCTACTTGCTGGCTTTTAGCATTGAAAAGGAGACAGGTTTCATAAAGTTAAGTTCATTTTACAGCACTCCTTGAGGTCCAAAAGCAGGAAGACGCGACCCCCATTGACTCAAGGAAGCCATCAGGAACCCCATTAACCAATTTCTGGTTCACAATCCTGCTCCCAATTTCTGAATTCCTCAACTCTATCCTCTCTCTATTCCAATGTGTGCAATTTCTGACCTTCCATTGTAGTCGTGATGTTCATTCTCATTAATAATGTACAATCACTGTCTTGCTGCAATACCCTATTTTTCCCCATGATATCCAATTTCTCCTGCATCACAATGTTAAGTATCCATCCCTACTGTATGTCTGATTACCCTCCTCTCATCATAATTTCCAAGCACCCTCTTTGCACTGTGATATTCCATCTCCCCCTCCCGTTGCAATGTCCAATTGCAATTATTTCTTCCATTGTAGCGATAATACTTCTCTCCCACTGTACTGTGACGTCCAATCTCCCTGCCACCACCATCATCAGATCTGATCTTCCCACAAACATGCCATGTGTTTTCTCTCTCCTACTACTATGCCTGATCTTGCATCCAGATTGCCAGGGAATGAGCATCTCCAAGAGTTTCTGGCTTTGGCTTCTGTTGTATTCAACTGTGTTTGATTATGTCATTCTGGTAAATGATCTATTCATACTGCATTTGATTGCTTAAGCCTGTGGATGGAGCTCAAGAGCTAAGTACTCTAAGAAAGTTGCAAAAAGACTATAGCTTTGAGTGAGGCCATTGATGTGTGCAGAAAATTATGTGATTTTTTTTAGATTTTTAATGTATTGTAAATAAACCTGTTGCAGATTCTGAACTAGAATCTGCTTTATATTACTCAGAGATATATATGAAATATTTAAAATATTCAGCAATCCAACAATTACACCTTCTGCTGAACTAACCCACCCAGTTGTTGTCCAAGCTATGAATCTGGCCACCAATTGATGGACTGACAATAGAACAAAAATAAATAATTATTATTTTGAGCTTATCTGTTTGATTTAATTAACCCTCCTCTGGCCCCACAACTTTATACAATCTGTAAACTTCACCATTTGCATTGTGTTCTGAGTCTAGTTATGGTTGGCAGTATCTCCAGGTTCCCAGTATTGGTAGATACTAGTCATTTTTAGCCTCACCCTTCCCTCCCCCTTTCCCCATAAATGTTAGAGCCTCAATACTAGCAATCAGTCTTCTGGATTTTCTCAACACTGTCTCTAGGCTTTGAATATTACCTTCATTATCTCAAAGACACGATATTCAAGAAGCAGTTTGACCAACACAGTAGACAATTTCATAACAATGAAATATAGCATCCAAGTGTGCTTAAGTTGATGATTGATAGATTGTTCTTGTTTCAATTTAATCTGCAGTTAGCTTTGCACCATTCACAGAGTCAGTGTTGCTCATTTTTCATTCCAGCATGACTATTTCCTAAGTTGGTTTTCACTGGTTCACATTAAATTTCATCTGCCACAATTTCAACCACTTATTCAAGATACTGTGTACTTTCAAAGCTTCCACAATTGATTTTACTACTCTCTCCCTACATCCCCTAAATCAAATTAATCAAACCTTAAAATATGAAATTTTTTTCTGCATTCAAGTTATTAATATAAACTATAAAAATATGTGACCTCAAAACTGATCCAGTCCCATTGGCTTGTCAATACTATAATGATGATGAGATGTTTCCAAAATGGTTTTATCCAATGTGAACTTTCAAGCTGATTTAACTTTAAAGTAGTAATTACGTGTGGATCACAAATGTACTGTGACTTCTTGTACGTAATGGAAAATCCCTGTGTATATGTGTGCCTTTCAGTACATGTGTAGTGATATTCCCTGAGCTATAATTTCCCTAAACGGAGCATTGAATGTTGAAGACTGTAACACCTCTGTTGAATTGTTTTGCAGTTTAAAAAAAAACTTGGGAGCCAACAATGTAATTGAATTAGAAACTGACCTGCTCAAGTGAAACCTTTTTTTGGAAAGATTGAAGGGAAAGAAATAGGTGGTGCAGCTGTAAGTAGTAATTTGGATTAACAAACCAACTCCAATTCCAAATTTTAGGTGAGCAAATTATGACAATGTGACAATCTTGAGTTCATTGTGTTTCAGTCTAAACTAATCTTTGGGTATAATGATGTTAATAAAGAAACCTTTAGAGTTGTGACGGATCAAAGCTCCTTGTTACATTCTTAAATGTTGGAACTCAGCAGTTTTATATGCCTTGTCTCTTTCTCTGCCAGTGTCTACAAATAGTATAGGCAGTATTCACCATGCCCATACTCTTGAATTTCCTCATGATGCAGAGCTCAAAGTAATTTTTGTTTCCATTGGATCAGCAGCAGTACTATGCAAAGCTTTGTATTCATTAGTTTCAGTAAAACTGAGTGTAACATCTGAGTGTAACTCAGATTGGACTTTATTTCCAATAGCTGTTCTCTCTCTGCAACTTTTATGTTAAGCCCTGTGGCAGTGGTTGTGTTCCAGGACTTTACTATAGTACTTGCAATTTGGGAGGGAATGGGGAGAGAACTGAGAGTCTCTTGAAATAATATGAAGCATTCACCAATACACCAATAAAACAAACTTCTCAGCATAACTGTACTGAATGCTTCCCATAAACAAAGCTTATTCTGTCCACAATCTTACTATCTGATTTTGTTGTACTTTATTTTAATGATTTTTTGCAAGAGTGTGCCCAAGGGCCCCTCAGCATGAAGTTGTTTTCTCTATGTTCAGCCTCATGTGTTGAACTTATAGTATTTTTTAAAAAGCACACAATCTGCCCATCTTGTAGATTTTCATTGAAGACAGCTAGCAAACTCCAAAGCCACTATTGTCGATTTGTATTCTATATGTAGTCAAAATGATAAATTTGTTTACATATATATTTTGAGAATTTTGTTCGCTTAGTATTTGTGCATTATAAAAATACAAAATCTATCTGCAAATGAAGGCTGCCTGCCAAAATCAAACTGTGCTTGCCAAACTGCCCGAGACCAATTGGGGCCCAGCACAGTGAAATGGAGAGCAGTTTTACTTGATGCTGAAAAAATACATTGTTAAGTCTTACTACTTCCCAAATAGTAGGTGTCTGTTCTTGTGGTGCTATTTTTTCACCCAATCTCCTTAGTGGCAACAGGAAGTAATATAATTCAACTTGGCTGTGAATATATTCTTTCACAATCATCATTAACATGCATTCATCGACAAAACGAGCCTTGAGGTGTATCAGGCTTCTGTTTTCATTTCAGGATAGAAGTCTGGAGGTTGTTAGATTGGAAAGTTACCAGTGACAAATTACTTTCTAAATCTGCCTCTGGCCAAAAGAAAAAAGACTAAAAGCTTGAATTCAATGACGTCAATGATATTGTTGACAAACTCCCAAAAATTAGGTTCATACTTTTAATCAATAAATAAAATTGATTCAGATTGAATAAGTTCTTAACATTATTCTAATAGCTAATATGAGAAGGATATTGTAAGGAAAATCATACTGACTTTGGCTAGATAGGACAGTGGAACAGAATGACTATAATTCTAGGTGGAATTAAAAGGGAAACAATCTGAAAACTGTGTAGCCAGGCTCAAAATAGATGGAAATAACCATCCTGGTTCAGTCAAATTCCCTGTTTATGATTCTAGCCACAACCAATGCTTTGAATGGTAATTAAAAACATAAAGCCAACCCAATGTTACACTTTCAAACTGCAGTATCTTCTGCTATTAGGTCAGTCCAACTGATGTTTCTTTGTCTCATATACACACAGGCACTTCACTACCTATGTCAGGAGTAGAACTTCTGCAGTTCCATAATCTCCCTGATGTTACTTCAGAAAGAGGATTAGGAGAGAAATTCCATCAAACATATTGTGTGAGATTATAGAAATCCCACAAGATTCCAATGTGCATCCCTAACAGACCCTCTTATTGTCCTTCATTTAGTTTCCCAGTAAAACTTTGTATGATGCTTTTATTGAAAGTCTATGGTTCATAACAAACATAAATAGACAAGGGATTCCATGACATACAGGGAGAGATTAGGAGGGGTGACCAAAAACTGGTTTGAAAAGATGGGTTTTAAGAAGGATTTTTAAATGTGGATATGATTGCGCTGGAAGGGTGCAAAGGAGATTCATCAGGATATTGCCTGGCATGTTGCATGGCAGCTTTGAAGGGAGGCTGCATAAGTTTTAGTTACTTTATTTGGAGCAGAGAGGTTGAGGGGAGACCTGATAGTGGTGTATAAGATAATGGAGAGGCATATACAGAGCGAATTGAAGGCAGCTGTCTCCCTTTGTTGAGGAGGCAAGAACAAGGGGCATGTTTTTAAGGTAAAAGGAAGGATGTTTAGATAGGTTTTGAGGAAAGCATTTTTCACTAGAAGATGGTGAGAGTTTGGAATGCACTGCATGGGAGGGTAGTTGAGGCGGGTAAGCTCACAACCTTAAGAGTCATAGAGACGTATAGTATGGAAACAAACCCTTTGGTCCAACTCTTCCAATCTGATCAGATATCCCAACTCAATCTAGTCCCACCTACCAGCACCCACTCTATATGACTCCAAACCCCTTCTATTCATATACCAATCCAGATGCCTTTTAAATGTTGCGATTGTACTAGCCTCCACAACTTCCTCTGGCAGCTCATTGCATACACGTACAACTCTCCACGTGAAAATGTTGCTCCTTAGGTCTTTTTTATATCTTTCCCTCTCACCCTAAATCTATGCCCTCTAGTTCTGGACTCCCCCACCCTAGGGAAGAGACTTTGTCGATTTATCCTACCCATGCAACTCATAATTTTATAAACCTCTATAAGGTCACCCCTCAGCCTCCGACGTTCCAGGGAATACAGCCCCAGCCTACTCAACCTGTCCCTTTAGTTCAAATCCTTCAATCCTGGCAACATCCTTTTAATTCTTTTCTGAAACCGTTCAAGTTTCACAACATTCTTCTGATAGAAGGAGACCAGAATTGAATGCAATATTCTAAAAGTGGCCTAACCCATGTCCTGTACAGCCACAACATGATTTAAAAAGCACTTGGATGAACACTTGAAGTGTCATAACATTCAAGACTTGCGCCTATTGCAGAAAGATGGAACTAGTGTAGATGCAGTGTAATTTTGGCAGTAAATAATCAATAGGCTGAAGAGCATCTTTTGTATTGTATGATTCTATGTATTGAAAAGTGGACAGAGGGATATTGGAAGTTCCAAAAAGTCGAGCTGAGATTGCTGAAGACTCTGCCAGCGAGGATGGAATACATGGAACAAAGCACAAAAATTCAGAAAAGAACTAAAGGGTGTAGGAAGGATATACATTGCTGACACAGGGTATGTGAGACTTTTAAGGGATTCTAAGTCAAAGCTGTTCACTTGATTGGCACCCTATCCACCAATGGAAACATTCGCTTGCTCCACCACTAATGCAGTCATATTGGAACCATATTGTAGTTTCTTCTCTCTTGCTGGATCAAAATTCTGGAGCTCCTTTCCTAACTGTACTGGAAATACCCTAACCAGACATATTATAGCAATTCAAAAAGGTGGTGCTCACATCAACTTCTCCAGGGCAAACAGGATGGGCAACAAATTCTGGTTTGGCCAGCAATGCCCACATATTATGAAAGATTTTTTTTAAAAATGAAGATTTTAAATGAATTACTTAAAGTGAGAGAAAATCGACATAAATCACGACCGCCATTCTATTTCTTTGTTCTTATGATGTTTAAATGAGAGAATTTTAACACTTTACTGATGGGTTGCCTATTTACTATCCTTGTAAATTCTGTGATCATCCAAGATGTCCTATGTCCTAACTTGTACAAAGTTTCACTCCTATACTAGCTGACCTACATTAACTCCTGATTGATTGCCTTGATTTTAAAATTTTCAGTTTTATTTTCAAACCTCACCAAGGCCTTGCTTCTCCCCATGTTTGTAATCCCCTTCAGCTCCTCAATCTACATAATTACAAGCTTCATTGAAAGAGTTAACATCGGATATATGTAATTTGATGCCTAGTGTTAGATGTCCCATCAACTAGCTGATGTGTTGGCCCCTTAGAGTTAATTCTATAGCTGGGGCTGGAGTCACACATGGGCCCAAATGATGTAGGGATGCTCAGTTCCTTCTCAAAAGATATTGGTAAGATTTTGAAGATAAACATAGTAGCTTTTATGGTAATTTATCTGGTATAGTCCACAGATGTTTTGAGCTTAACTTGCTTTTTGGAACTTGAACTGGCAACCTTTAATTTGCTGTTTCAGTACTATAATCACCCCAGCAATGAGGTTAAACAGGATCTAGCTGTTTACATTCTGTTTTAAATTGTGTTTTGGGGCCCGGGTGTCCTTGGAGAAGGAGCACGCAGTGTCCACCAACACCCTGGACTTGTTCAGGGAGAGGTGGGTGCCGCAGGGAGTGGAGTGCATTATTTCCCCCTCCAATTCTATTTTGATTTAGTCCCTGCCCTCCCCTTTACTGTTTGATCACACAGCATTACCCTTTGATGTGAAGGGCACTGCTTGTCACTGGCCACCTGGGTGTTTTCCTATCTTCCTGGTGGTGGAAATTGAATAAAGATTCGTGCACTTTATGTCTCTCACTGTATTTCACACCTGCACACACACACCATGGGTGCTGGGGAAAAATAAGCACTACTGCAATTAGGCGGTAGTGTGGGGGTTAAAAGAGTAAAAAAGAAAAAAAAATTTAAAAATGTGTTTTGGATTAGATGGAAGATTGAAAGTGCGTTTGGTCTGTTTGTTGAAATGAATTGTTCCATAAACGAGGGGGCTTGAAGTGGCATGAGAATGTATAATATGGTGGGAAGGTGTGGGGCAGACAGCCTACGATCTGCCCAACTACCACTAATTAAGTTCAGGTCAGAAGGGTCAAGAATAGAATAGAAGCCAATTGGGGCCCTTAAATTGGTCAGATGGGTAGATCAGTGGCAGATGGATCTTAATCTTGATAAATGAGAGATGATGTACTTTAGAAGAAGCAACATGATGAGGGAGTACCCAATGAATGGTAGGACCCCAGGAAGTCCAGAGGGATTTTGGGGTGCTTACTTAGAGATCTCTGAAGGTGGGAAGATAGGTTTAATAGGGCAGTTAAGAAGGAATACAGGATTCTTGCCTTTATCAGTGAGACATATGTTATAAGAATATGGAGGTTATGTTTGAACTGTACAGATCTTTGATTATTCCTTACCTATCTATTCGTCTGTCCTTGTGTGGTGGTTGGAATTAAAAAGGATTGGGTTTAAATCTTAAATATTAATTAAGTTATTTTCTTTTAACTGTTCTTGAGTTTTGTAGCTCCGGATGAGGTTCTGGATGTCACTGAGCTGGAAGGTTCATTTTCAGATGTTTTCTCATAAGAGGTACAGTTAGTAAGTTTGCAGATGACACCAAAATTGGAGGCGTAGTAGAGAGTAAAGAAGGTTACCTCAGATTACAACAGGATCTGGACCAGATGGGCCAATGGGCTGAGAAGTGGCAGATGGAGTTTAATTCAGATAAATGCGAGGTGCTGCATTTTGGGAAAGCAAATCTTAGCAGGACTTATACACTTAATGGTAAGGTCCTAGGGAGTGTTGCTGAACAAAGAGATCTTGGAGTGCAGGTTCATAGCTCCTTGAAAGTGGAATCGCAGGTAGATAGGATAGCGAAGAAGGCGTTTGGTATGCTTTCCTTTATTGGTCAGAGTATTGAGTACAGGAGTTGGGAGGTCATGTTGTGGCTGTACAGGTCATTGGTTAGGCCACTATTGGAATATTGCATGCAATTCTGGTCTGCTTCCTATCGGAAAGATGTTGTGAAACTTGGAAGGGTTCAGAAAAGACTTACAAGGATGTTGCCAGGGTTGGAGGGCATAGGTTTAGGGTGAGAGGGGAAAGATATAAAAGAGACCTAAGGGGCAACATTTTCACATGGAGGGTGGTACGTGCATGGAATGAGCTACCAGAGGATGTGGTGGAAGTTGCATCATTTAAGAGGCGTTTGGATGAATAGGAAGGGTTTGAAGGGATATGGGCCGGGTGCTGGCAGGTGGGACTAGACTGGGTTGGGATATCTGGTCGGTGTGGACAGGTTGGACCGAAGGGTGTGTTTCCATACTGTACATCGATGACTCTATAACATCTTCATTGAGCCTCTGGACGAAGCACTGCTGATGATTCTTGCTTTCTATTTATATCTATTTCTATGAACAAACACGCTTAACTTGGATCCTGTTTACCACCCCCTGAGAAAAAGAACAGGAAATGACATCACTAGCCCAGAGAAACCCTCGTCCGGAGACTCATTGGAGAGATTAACGCATGTGGTGATGAAACATCTGAAAATGAATCTTCCAGCTCAGTGAGCAAACCTGCATTCATTAACTCCGTTCTGTTAAAGTTATTGTAATGCTCAAATTCTTAAGTCTTTAGTGCTATAAACATGGTGTCTAGTATTGATTTATACAAAGTCTGGTACTGGTTATTCAAAATGTCTGCTCAGGAATCACTGGGGTCAAGTTTGAAGGTCATCGAGAACTTTAGTTTTGCAAATAAAGGACACAGGCCGATTTGATTGGGTCTCTGTGTCATGCTCACCACCACTAAGACTAGTTTTCGACAGCAAGTATTTCATTAACTGATGGAATTTAAATTCCATCACCTGTCATGGTGTGGTTTGATTGCATGTTCAAGGGCAAAAGCCTGAGCCTTGGTTCCTCATGCAGTGACATTACTGCTTCAAACTGAAGGCAAGGTGACTGATTTCAGTGAATGCTCACTCATCTTCCACCACCAATTACACCCTGCACTTACCTAAAATCATTTTTTTAAAAAGTAAGAATAGACTAGTGACCCCTTAATCCAGCTCCTCTATTCAGATCATGGCTGATCTTTGACTATTTCAGCACATCAATTCTGTAATTATACATATTAGTACAGACACTTTTTATTACCATAAGTAAATCTCCATCTTTCTTTACTGTGGGGACAGAAATGTTCTCGTTGTCAACCTGCCTGATCTAACATTTATCATGCCAATAGCATAAACTCAATCCCTGGTAATTCAGAGATTTTCTTCTTCAGTCTGCCCTGTGGTTCTGGAGTGGAGCCCCTGAAGCTAAACATAGTTAATTGTCTCTTTTTCTATTGGAGAGAGATGCCTATGGTCCTTGTGGGCTATGGCTAACTACCTAATTAGAAGATGACTTCTCAAAGGAAGTTACCCCACCCAATGGTGCACTCTCATGTGTTGTAGCCACCAGCTTAGTACACTGAGGTGCAGAAAATAGTTAAGAAGGCCAATGGAATGCTGGCCTTCATATTTAAAGGGCTTGAATTTGGGGATGGAGATGTTGTGGTGCAATTATAGAAAACTTTAGTTAGATAATACTGAGAGTATTGTGAGCAGATGGGCACCACACCTTAGATGGATATTTTGGATGTTGAGGGAGTTCAATGCAGATTTATAAAGATGATACCTGGACATCAAGGGTTACATTAGGTGAGATTAGACAAATTAGGCCTTTATTCTCTAGAATTTAGATTATTAAGGGGTGATCTAATTGAGGTCTTCAGGATATTGATCAGGAAAGATAGGGTACATTAAGATAAACTATTTCCACTGGTTGAAGATTCTAGAGTTGGGGGCATAGTCTAAGAATTATGGTGAGGCCATTTAGGAGAGATGTTAAAACCACGTCTATATGCAAAGAGTAGTGGAAGTTTGGAACTCTCTTCTTTAAATGATGGTTGATGCTAATTCAGTTGTTAAACTTAAATCTGAGATAGACAAATATTTATCGAGCAAGGGTATTCAGAAATATGGGTCAACGGCAGAAGTATGGAGTTAGGCCACAGATCAGCCATGATCTTATTGAATGACTGAGCGAGACCAAGAGGCTGAATAGCATATTCCTATGAGTTGAACGTATTAGTGAGTCAAATGAGTCAAAAGAAGCAGACAATGGTGCTGGTGGCAGCTGAGAGAGCTCTTGGAACTCTGTTCAGGAAGGCAAATGAATCTTGATGGTTGCTACAGAAAGAACACCAAAAACACTAGGAAAAAAGACATTGTCTGTCTTGTGTTGAAGGATAAATGTAGGAGTCAACTTTCCGTTATTTGTAGGGTGCTCAGTTCTTAACTCTGCAGTCTACTTTGGTAGATGTCATTTCCTCCAAGATCATTGCAGCTAGGTTTTTGCACCAGGAACAGTGCAACAAAGTTTTACTGTCTTGCATATTTAATTACTCGATTAGGCAATATTTGTTTTCTTTTCCACATAAATTGTCAAAATTCAAGGAATGTTTTAATATGTCTTCACTTCCTGTACCTGACTTGTTGCTATATCACAAATCTGAATGTCAGATTGATGATTTTAAGATGACCGATTGAAGGACTGGGTCACAATGGAGTGAAGGCTGCATGACTATTACTACTCGAGGTCTGAACTCAAAGGAGCAGGAAGAATGAAAGATCTCCAGGCAAAGCTTCACTTCAGCTCCAAGATGCTCTTTCTAGTATGTACCATGTCTTCCATCTTGATTACTTTGCATCCCTTTTCTCGTTGCTTACTGAGTCCTTCATTCCTACTTCATCCTGTACATTGATTGCTCTTTAATAATATTGGTTTTGCAGCATTCCACAATTGGTTCTGTCGGCCCAGCCTTGCACCAATTGCAGGGAACATCCACAGCTTTCAAAACAACTGAACATAAACTTTCACAACCCAATGGACTACTCTCAGACATACTGGGAGGGGGCAGGGGCTTTAAGATGCTGCTATTTTGTCATGGTCGAAGATATATGCCTTGCTCCCAATTAATACTCCTGCAATGCAAGGCAAAATACAACAGATGCTGGATTTCTAGTCATTGTAAACATGGTTCGCAGCTTGAAATATTGGGCGAATACTAAGTTGACATTAGATTAATGAAGATATCATAGCAGAGCTCTCAGTTTTGAATGTATACCTATATGAATCTCCTACAGTTGTGAATGAGTTGGACAGTTATTATTTGAAAATTTCTCTGATTAGCAATGGTTCCTGGCTGGTCAGCTTGAAGTATCTGAGCTTCTTGAAGGACAATTCTTCAAATAACCTGCCCCTCCGATTGTATACCCTGGAAAATGTGTATGGTTTCTGCGTGCATGTTCCCTCTGTTGCCTTCACTATCAGCCTCTTGCAATTCCTCCTTCATTTGCCATTGTTGCAGAAGCTCCTGTTCCACTTGCTGCAAAAGAATGTATCTAAAGCCAAAACCATGGTACACACGTTTTTTAAAAGAAATGTTCTTAAAATTAAAACCTTGGTAACAAAATTGAAGCCTATAGAGAAATGAGAGAGCAAATTTCTAATTCATGAAACAATTACATCAGGACTGCCATGATAATCTTGCCAACCTGCGTTAAATCTTAACTTTAGTAGTTAAAGTCACATTAAGGGTGCTATTAAGATTCCAATTTACATATATTTATGAACTGCATGCCTCTCTGAGGGAGTGGAATTGTTGACTATAATACTTGCTAACATGAATGTGCAGCAGCCAGGAATACATTATGTCAAGAAAAAAATCTGAGCCATTATCTCCGCTCTTTAACACTAACATTAAAGGCTGAGAGGTTGGAGGAACCCGCAGAGACAAAAACAGTGTAGGGCCATTCACTAATGTAAAAACAAAGCGAAGAGATTTTAAATTGAGGTGCTGACAAACAGGAAGTCAATGCAATTTGGAGAGCACAAAGGTAACAGGTGAGCTGGACTTTTTGAGAGTATGATATGGACAGCAGAGTTCTGGATGAGCTCAAGTTTAGAACATAGAACATAGAAAAGTACAGCACAGAACAGGCCCTTCGGCCCACAATATTGTGCCGAGGATTAATCCTAATGTAAAATAAAAAAACCTAACCTTCACACCCCTCAATTCACTGCTGTCCATGTGCATGTCCAGCAGTTGCTTAAATGTCCCGAATGACTCTGCTTCCACCACCACTGCTGGCAACTCATTTCATGCATTCACAACTCTCTGCGTAAAGAACCTACCTCTGATGTCCCCTCTATACCTTTCTCCTAATATCTTAAAACTATGAACCCTTGTGCAAGTCAATCCTAACCTGGGGAAAAGTGTCTTGCTATTGATTGTATCCATGCCTCTCATTACCTTGATATCTCGATCAGGTCACCTCTTTTCCTTCTTCTCTCCAGAGAGAAAAAAGTCTGAGCTTATTCAACCTTTCTTCATAAGGCATGCTCTCCAGTCCCTGGCAGCATCCTGGTAAACCTTCTTTGCACCCTCTCCAAAGCCTCTGTATCGTTCCTATGGTAGGGTGACCAGAACTGGACACAATATTCCATGTGTGGTCTCACCAGGGACTTGTAGAGCTGTAGCAAAATCTCGCGGCTCTTGAACTCGATCCCCCTGTTAATGAAAGCCAAAATACCAAATGCTTTCTGAACAACCCTATCCACTTGGGTGGCAACTTTGAGGGATCTATGTACTTGAACACCAAGATCCCTGTATTCCTCCACACTGCCAAGAATCCTGTCTTTAATCCTATATTCATCATTTGAGTTCGATCTTCCAAAATGCATCACTTCGCATTTGTCCAGGTTGAATTCCATCTGCCATTTCTCAGCCCAGTTCTGCATCCTGTCTATGTCACGTTGCAGCCTGCAATAATCCTTGATATTATCAACAGCACCTCCAAATTTTGTGTCATCTGCAAATTTACTAACCCAACCCTCAAGCTCCTCATCCAAGTAATTTATAAAAACTACAAAGAGCAGAGGCCCAAGAACAGAGCCCTGCGGGACACCACTCAACACTGACCTCCAGGCAGAATACTTTCCAACTACAACCAATCTCTGCCTTCGGTCAGCCAAACAATTCTGAATCCAGATAGCCAAATCTTCCTGTATCCTGTACCTCCTGACTTTATGAATGAGCCTACCATGAGAACCTTATCAAATGCCTTGCTTAAGTCATTTACACCACATCCACTGCTCGACCTTTGTCGACTTGTCTTGTCACCTCTTCAAAGAACTCAATAAGATTAGTGAGACATGACCTGCCTCTCACAAAGCCATGCTGAATGCCTTTAATCATGCTATGCTTTTCCAAAGAGTCATAAATGCTGGAGATCAGAGTCAAGGTTGGAGTGGTGCTGGAAAAGCACAGCATGTCAGGCAAAGTCTGAGGAGCAGGAAAACCTTCATCAGGAAGGCCCTACCTTCTTCCTGATCATTCTCTTATTCCTCACGTATGAGTAAAATGCCTTTGGGTTCTCCATAATCCTTCCTGACAAGCCTTTTTTGTGTCCCATCCTGGCTCTCTTCAGTCCATTTCTGAGCTGCTTTCTAGCAAGCCTGTAATCCTCTAAAGCTGTGCTTGATCCTTGCTTCCTTTTGACGAGAAGCTCCTCTATTGTCGTCATCCAAGGCTCCTTAATCTTGTCTCTTACCTGTCTCAGAGGAACAAATTTGTGCATCACTCGCAGCAACTGCTCCTTGAACAATCTCCACATGTCTACTGTGCCCTTTCTGTGGAACAATTGCTCCCAGTCTATACTTCCCAACTCCAGTCTGATAGTGTCATAATTTCCTTTTCCCAAATTAAATATCTTCCCTTGGTAACTGCTCCTTTCCCTCTCCAAGGCTGTGGCAAATGTGAGGCAGTTGTGGTCACTGTCACCTGTCCTGGTTCATTGCCGAGCACCAAATCCAAAATGGCCTCTCCCCTCGTCGGCCTTTACAGAGGGTGCAGGTTGGGAGACCAAATAGAACAGCATTGGAATAGCTGAGTCTTGAAGTTACAAGCGCGCATAAGGGTTTAATTAAATAAGCTAAGATTAGAGAACAAGTGGGTGATGTGACTAGAGTGGAAGTAGACAGTCATGGTCATGAAGGGAATATGGGGTTGCAAGCTCAGCTTAGGAACAAATAGTTTGCCAAAGTTGAAAGTAAGAGAAAGTGAGGACTGCTGATGCTGGAGATCAGAATCAAGACTGTGGTGCTGGAAAAGCACAGCAGCTCGGGCAGCATCCTGAATCGACAGTTCGGGCATAAGCCCTTCATCGGTAATGAGGCTTGTGGGCCGGGGATCTGAAAGATAAATGGGAGGGAAGTGCAACTCGGGGGAAGGTAGCTGGGAATGTGATAGGTAGATAAAGGTGTGGGTGGAAGTGATAGGTCGGAGGGGAGGGTGAAGTGGATGGATAGGAAGGAAGATGGACAGGTGGGACCGGTCAAGGGGGTGTTGCCAAGTTGGAAGCTTGGGACTGGGATAAGGTGGGGGAAGGGGAAATGAGGAAACTAGTGAAATCCACATTGATCCCGTGTGATTGCAGGGTCCCAAGGCATTCTTCCTCCAGGCGTCGGGTGGTAAGAGTTTGGCGATGGAGGAGACCCATGACCTGCATGTTCTTGGTTGAGTGGGAGGGGGAGTTACAATGTTCAGCCATGGGGCGGTGGGGGTCAGTTGGTGTGGGTGTCCCAGAGATGTTCTCTGAAACGATCCGCAAGTTGGCGTCCTGTCTCCCTGATGTAGAGGAGGCCACATTAGGTGCAACGGATACAATAGATAATGTGCATGAAGTACAATTAAATTTCTGTCAGATGTGGAAAGATCCTTTGGGGCCTTGGACTGAGGTGAGTGGGGAGATACGGTCATAGGTTTTGCACTTCCTGCGGTGGCAGGGGAAGGTGCCAGGGTGGGGAGGCGTGGATCTGGCGTAGGAATCGCGGAGTAAATGGTCTCTCTGGAATGCAGGTAGACGCGCACAGGGAAATATATTCCTAGTGGTGGGGTCTGTTTGCAGATGGCGGAAGATGATGCGAAGTATGCAGAGGTTGGTGGGGCGGGGTGGAAGGTGAAGACCGGGAGGTTCTGTCCCTGTTACAATTGGAGGGGTGGTGTTTAAGGGCAGAAGAGCAGAAAGTGGATGAGATGTGCTGGAGGGCATTGTCAACACATGGGAGGGGAAATTGCAGTCTTCAAAAAAGGAGGCCATCTGGGATGTTCTATGGTGGAACTGGTTCTCCTGGGAGCAGATGCAGCAGAGGCAGAGGAATTGGGAATTAGGGATGGTGTTTTTACAGGACGTAGGGTGGGAGGAGGTGTAGTCCAGAAGCTGTGGGAGTTGGTGGATTTGCAGCAAATATCCGTATCTAGTTGGTTGCCGGAGATGAAGATGGAGAAGTCCAGAAAGGGGACGGAGGTGTCCGAGATGGTCCAGGTGAATTTGAGATCAGGATGGAAGATGTTTTACATCCTCTGCTTTTTTACATCCTCAGAAGAATTCACAGACTCAACAAATGCTTTTTCTCCGCCATATCAGACATAAAAGAACGTAAGTACAACAAGTTTTCACGTTGGAATTTCTCGACCATTCCAGAGCCTTCTCCTGGCGTCCGGAACTGCTCAGACTCCATTAGCCATGTGGCTACTCCAGCCACCACTGTTGCGGTGAGCCATAACGTCACTTCCGCCTCCACCACCCCACAGACCACAGCCACTATCGACCATGTTGCCTCCGCAATTGCTGTCCAGACAACCACCTCCGGGTCTCTGGCGCTGTGAGGCAGCAGTGCTAACCACTGTGCAACCATGCCTCCCACCAAGAAGGATTTTAAATTTCCATACATAGACTGGGACTGCCATTGTGTTAAGGGTTTAGATGGTGAGGAATTTGTTAAGTGCATACAAGAAAATTTTCTGATTCAGAATGTGGATATACCTACCAAAGAAGGTGCAAAACCTGACCTACTCTTGCGAAATAAGGCAGGGCAGGTGACTGAGGTGTCATTGGGGGAGCACCTTAAGGCCAGGAACCATAATTCTATTGGTTTTAAAATAATGATGCAAAAGGATAGACCGGATCTAAATGTTAAATTTCTAAATTGATGGAAGGCCAACTTTGATGGTATTACGCAAGAACTTTCAAAAGTTGATTGGGGACAGATGTTTGCAGATAAAGGGATGGCTGGAAAATGGGAAGCCTTCAAAAATGAGATGAGAGTCCAGGGACAGTGTGTTCCTGTTAAAGTGAAGGGCAATGCTGGTAGGTATAGGGAATCAAGAAAAAGAAGGATATCAAGAAAAAGAAGGAAGCATATGTCAGGTATAGACAGCAGACATCAAGTGAATCCTTAGAGTATAAAGGCAGCAGCAGTATACGTAAGAGGTATATCAGGAGGACAGAAAGGAGACATGAGACAGCTTCGGCAAACAGGGTTAAGGAGAAGCCAAAAAGATTTAAAAATACATTAAGGACAAAAGGGTAACTAGGGAGAGAATAGGGCCCCTCAAAGCTCAGCAAGACTGCGTATGTGTGGAACTGCAGGAGATGGGGGGATATACTAAATGAGTATTTTGCATCAGTGTTTACTGTGGAGTGGATATGGAAGATATAGAACATGGTGAAATAAATAGCGACATCTTGAAAAATGTTCGTATTACAGAAAAGGAGGTGCCAGTTGGCTTAAAAAGTATAAAGGTGGATAAATCCCTGGGACTTGAACAAGTGTACCCTAGAACTTTGCAGGAACCTATGGAAGTGATTGCTGGGTCCCTTGCTAAGATATTTGTATCATGGATAGCCACATGTGAGATGCCGGAAGACTGGAGGTTGGCTAACATGGTGCTATCATTTACACAAGGTCGTCAGGAAAAGCCACGTAACTTGAGGTCAGTGAGGCTGACATTGGTGGTGGGCAAGTTGTTGGAGGGAATTTTTGAGAGATAGGTTTGACATGTATTTGGAAAGGCAAGAACAAATTAGGGAGAATCAACATGGCTTTGTTCATGGAAAATCATGTCTCACTAATTTAATTGAGTTTTTTGAAGAAGCAACGAAGAGTATTCATGAGGGCAGAGCAGTGATGGACAAGATCATTATGGACTTCAGTAAGGCTTCAACAAGGTTCCTCATGGTAGACTGGTTAGCAAGGTTAGATCACATGGAATACAGGGAGAACTAACCATTTGGATATAGAACTGGGTCGAAGGTAAAAGAAAGAGGGTGGAGGGTAGCTTTTCAGATTAGAGGCTTGTGACCATCAGTCATTTATATAACAGGAGATACAGTCACTAAGTTTGCAAATGATACTAAAATTGGAGGTGAGGTGGACAGTGAAGAAGGTTACCTCAAAGTACAATGAGATCTTGATCAGATGCGCAAATGGGTTGAGAAGTGGCAGATGGAAATTAATTTAGAAGAATGTGAGGTGCTGCATTTTGGAAAGGCAAGTCAGTACACTTAATGGTAAGGTCCTGGGGAGTGTTGCTGAACAAAGAGACCTTGGAGTGCAGGTCCATAGTTCCTTTAAAGTGAAGTCACAGGTAGATAGGATAGTGAAGGAGGTGTTTGGTACGCTTGCTTTTATTGGTCAATGCATTGAGTATACGAGTTGGGAGGTCATGATGCAGCTGTACAGGACATTGGTTAGGCCACTGTTGGAATACTGTGTGCAATTCAACTCTCCCTGCTTTAGGATGGAATGCTGTGAAACCTTAAAGAGTTCAGAAAACACTTACATGAATGTTGTCAAGGTTGGAGGGTTTGAGCTATAGGAAGAGGCTGATTAGGCTAGGGCTATTTTCCCTGGAGAATCAGAGGCTGAGGGGTGACCTTATGGAGGTTTATAAAATCACGAGGGGTGTCATAGGGCACATTATACCCCATCTTTTCCCTGGAGTGGGGGAGTCCAAAACTAGAGGCCATAGCTTTAAGGTGAAACTGGAAAGATTTAAAAGGGCAACGTTTTCACACAGTGTGTGATGTGTGTGTATGGACTGAGCTGCCAGAGGAAATGGTGGCGGCTGGTACAAATACAACATTTAAAAGGCATCTGGACAGGTATATGAATAGGAAGCATTTAGAGGAATGTGGGCCAAATGCTGGCAAATTGGACTAGATTTATATAGGATATCTGGTCGGCTTAGACGAGTTGGACTGAAGGGACTGTTTCCATGCTGTATATCTCTATGACTCTAAGCAAACTGTATGTGCTTGGAAATACAGCCCTTTTTCAAAGATATCCAAAGCCTACTTTGCTGTTGGAAAGGTTCAAAACAAGTATACTGGCATGACTTAACTATGCAATATGTAGTGCTAATCATGGCTCACTGTTTGACAAGCCATCACAAAACACCACTCATATGATTAATTCGTCTGACTGACTGCCATTCAGGACAAAAGCAATTCACACCAAATTTTGTCATTAACAGTAAACAATCCTATTTATTGTAACCACACCCAACTACTTAAAATGGCCGAGAAAGGATTATAAATCTACCATTATGCCGACTAATTTTTTTTCCTTTTATTATCCTAACTAAATTTGCAGACAACAGACAAAAGACAGATGAAGACAGTTTAATACACACAAATATAATGGGTGGAAAAAGACAAACAGGACAAAATCCTGAAAATCAAAAATCCAGATCACAAGGGTAAGCTAAATTGTCTCTCATAGTTCCTCACAAAGGAACATAATTGGCTATTTCCCAGTCCTCTGGGACCTCCCTCGTGAAAAATAGAAACATAAAGATTTCAGTTGAGAGTGTGGTGCTGGAAAAGCACGGCAGGTCAGGCAGCATCTGGGGAGCAGGAAAATCAACGTTTCAGGCATAAGCTCTTCAGCAGGAATGAAGCTTGTGAGCTGGGGGCTGAGAGATAAATTGGAGCAGTGTGGGGCTAGGGGGAAGGTAGCTGAGAGTGCAACAGGTAGATGAAGGTGGGGATGATGATGATAGTTCAGAGAGGAGGGTGCAGCAGATAAGTGGGAAAGAAGATGGACAGTAGGACAGGTGCCGAGTTGGAAGGTTGGATCTGGGATAAGGTGAGAGGAGGGAAATGAGAAAACTGGTGAAATCCACATTAATCCCATGTGGTGGGAGGGTCCCAAGGCGGAAGATGAGGCATTCTTCCTCCAGGTGTCAGAGTTTGGCAGTGGAAGAGGCCCAGGACCTTCAGGTCCTTGACGGAGTTGTGGGGGGTGGGGTGGGGAGTTAAAGTGTTCGGCCACAGGGTGGTGGGATTGCCAGCAGTTTCCAACTTGTCTCTCTCAGTATTAGATCCCATCAAGTCATGGGGACTTCTCTACCTTAATGATTTTCAAAACACCCAACACCACCATCACCTATTTTATACAGACATTCTCTAGAATGTCAGCATGCCCCTCTTCATGTCCTTCTCCTTTGTGAATACGAATGCAAAGTATTGTTAAGGACCTTACTCACTTCCTCCGGCTCCATGCATTAATTCCCTTGAGTGGACCTACCCTTTTCCTAGCTATATCTTGCTCCTTATATACGTATAAAATGCCGTAGTATTTCCCTTTAATTTTGTCTGGCCAAGGACTTTTCATGGCTCCTCTTTACACCCCCTAACTCCTTGTTTAAGTACTTTCCTGCTTTTCTTATATTCTTCATTAGCTCTGCCTGTCTTCAGTTTCCTAAACCTTGTATATGTCTTTTTCTTTTTCATTAAGCTCACAATTTCTCTTGTCATCCAAGGTTCCTGAATCTTGCCATCCTTATCCTTCATTTTCATAGGAACATGTTGGTCCTGAACTCTTTTATGTCAACATTCTGATCAACAGGATGCTGTGATAGTTAGGAAATGTATGGAATTGTTGGTGCTTAGTGAATTGGGATTATATTCATTATTAGTGCAATCAGTTGAGCTGTTGATGAAATGTCTATCTGGAAGGGTTTTATGTTTGGCTGCCTCCTCCATTCTTTTTTTTTTCCCTCTCTTCCCCAACTGCTTACAGTATACCTGGTTGTAACCTCGTTATGATGGGGTTAAAAAGGATACAGAAGGTCACGCGTAATCAAAGCACACACTCTGGAAGATAATGTAGAGGTTTCTTCCAGAGTATTCCTGAATCATTTCTGGTGCACTCTATCATCTGCTTGAGAGCCTTTTATGTTGGTTATATGGCTGGACATATGTTTGTAGATCACTCAATGGCATCATTAGCCAGAAGGTCAACAGTCAGCCCCTGGTTTGGCATGGAGACTCAAATCCTGATGGTATAGTGGGCTACTGCAGAAGAAAGGCACTATGACTGCTACAAGGATATCAGTCGTTGAATTGAATGACACATGAGACAGTGAGGAGTAGAATAGTTTGCAGTTGTAATATATCTGAGTTTATGTGCTGGACCTGTAAGGCAGCATGTACGCTGCCACGGTCATACTTCACCAAGAAAATATTTAGCACAGTGAACTTAATGAGAAAATATGAAGCTGTTGAACCAGTGGATGTCATGTATTTGGAATTTCAATAGCATCAGATGAGATGACACACAAGAGGTCATTAAACAAGCATCATGAAAATGAAAGTAATGAATAGTCTGCATTGATGACTGGTTGATGGACAGAAAACAGAGTAGGAAGAAATGGGTCTTTTTTGGGTGGCAGTATGTAACCAGTGGGTTACCTTGGGCCTCAGCTACTTACAGTCTTTTTCAATTACTTATGATTGAATGGAAATGATTGAATGGAACTTTCAAAATTTGCTGATCACACAAAATTAAGTGGGAAACTGAGAGATAAAAAGGATCCAAAGAGGTTGCAGAAGGCTAAAAACATGTTGGGCTCAGTAGACGAGAACACGGTAGGTAAAAACAATTGCAGCGAAGTGTGAAGTTGTCTATTTTAGTTTTAAGAATAAAGAATTTTTTTTTATGTGGGAAACTGGGAAATACTGCATTTGATCCTTGTACATAAATCACTGGAAGTTTATGTGCAGGTACAGTAAACAATTAGCTAAGTAACTGATACGTTGGCAAAAAAAAACAGAAAATGCTGATGAAACTCAGTCAGTCTGGCAGCATCTGTTCAGCAAGCAACTGTTAATGTTTTAAATCTGATATAACTCTTCTTCAGAACCTGCTGAGTTTCTCTGGAATTTTCTGTGTGTATTTAAGCTTTCCAGCATCCATAGTATTTTGGTTTTAAGTGCTATGTTAGCTTTTGTTACGAAGGGTATTGGAAGGAAAGAGTAAAGAAGTCTTACAAAAGTTAGCCTGAGCTTTGATGATGCAACACCCGGAGTACTGTGCAAAATTTTTGTCTTCTTATCTAAGGAATGATGTACTTGCCCCTGAGAAGGGATCTAATGCAGATTCTTTGGAATGGCTTCTGGGATGAGAGGATTATCTTATGAGGACAAATTGATTACACTAAGCCTATATTCTCCGGAATTTGAAATGAGAGATGATCTAAATGAAAATTTAGAGGGCAACATATTGAAAAAAATATTTCCCTTAGGTGGGAAATCTAGAACATGGGGTCACATGATAAGGGACCAGCTATCACGGATATAGGGGAAGTGCTAGATGAATATTTTTCATCAGTATTCACACTGGAAAAAGACAATGTTGTCCAGAAGAATACTGAGGTGCAGGCTACTAGACTAGTCAGGAATGAGGTTCACAAGGAGGAGGTTTTAGCAATTCTGGCAAGTGTGAAAATAGATAAGTCCTCTGGGCCAGATGGGATTTATTTTAGGATTCTCTGGGAAGCCAGGAAAGAGATCGCAGAACCTTTGGCTTTGATCTTTTGTGTCGTCATTGTCTACAGGAATGGTGCCAGAAGATTGGAGGATAGCAAATGTTGTCCCCTTGTGCAAGAAGGGAAGTGGAGACAACCCTGGTAATTATAGACCAGTGAGCCTTCCTTCAGTTGTAGGTAAAGTGTTGGAAAAGGTTATAAGAGATAGGATTTGTAATCATCTAGAAAGGAATAAGTTCATAAAGGATAGTCAACACATTTTTGTGAAGGGTAGATCATGCCTCACAAACCTTATTGAGTTTTTTGAGAAGGTGACGAAACAGGTCATAGGGTCAAAGAGATGTACAGCATGTATAAGGGTAAAGTTATTGATGTGGTGTTAATGGATTTCAGTAAGGCATTTGATAAGATTCCTCAAGGTAGGCTATTGCAGAAAATATGGAGACATAGGATTGAAGGTGATTTAGTGGTTTGGATCAGAAATTGGCTAGCTGAAAGACGACTGAGGGTGGTGGTTGATGGGAAATGTTCGTCCTGGAGTTCAGTTACTAGTGGTGTACTGCAAGGATCTGTTTTGGGGCCACTGCTGTTTGTCATTTTTATAAATGACCTGGATGAGGTTGAAGGAGGATGGGTTAGTAAGTTTGTAGATGACATTAAGGTCGGTGGAGTTGTGGATAGTACCGAAGGATGTTGCAATTACAGATGGACATAGATAAGCTGAAGAGCTTGGCTGAGAGGTGGCAAATGCAGTTTAATGTGGAGAAGTGTGAGGTGATTCACTTTGGAAGGAGCAACAGGAATAAAGAGTACTGGGCTAATGGTAAAATTCGTGCTACTGTAGATGAGCAGAGAGATCTCAGTGTCCACGTACATGAATACCTAAAAATTGCCACCCAGGTTGATAGGGTTGTTAAGAAGGCATACGGTATGTTAGCTTTTACTGGTAGAGGGATTGAATTTCGGAACCATGAGGTCACGCTGCAGCTGTACAAAACTCTGGTGCAGCCGCACTTGGAGTATTGCTTATAGTTCTGGTCACCGCCTTATAAGAAGGACGTGGAAGCGTTGGAAAGGGTTCAGAGGAGATTTACTAGGTTGTTGTCTGGTATGGAGGGAAGGTCTTATGAGGAAAGACTGAGGAACTTGAGGCTGTTTTTGCTAGAGAGAAAAAGGTTGAGACGTGACTTAATTGAGACATATAAGATAATAAGAGGGTTAGATAGGGTGGACAGTGAGAACCTTTTTCCTCGGACAGTGATGGTGAGCACGAGGCGACATAGCTTTAATTGAGGGGTAATAGACATAGGTCAGATGTCAGAGGTAGCTTCTTTACTCAGAGTAGTAGGGGTGTGGAATGACTTTAAGGGCATTTAACTGGTCACTGGATAAACATACGGATGAAAATGGAATAGTGTAGGTTAGATGGGCTTCAGATTGGTTTCACAGGTCGGCACATCATCGAGGGCCGAAGGGCCTGTACTGTGCTATAATGTTCTACGTTCTATTAAGAAAAATTTCTTCACTTCAAGAGTTGAGAATCTTAGGAGATCTCTGCACCAGAGACTTGTTGCTGCTAAACTGTTGAGAATATTCAAGATAAAAAAAATCAATGGATTTTTGGGTACTAAGAAAATTGAAACATCTGGGGATAATGTGGGAAGATGGAAGTGAGGTAGAAGATCAGCCATGATCTTACTGAATGGTGGAGCGAGCTTGAAAGGCTATCTGACCTACTGATGCTTCTATCCACTATCACTAGTTTCCATACATACAGACAAAAAGAACACCACTTTGACTAGGACAGGCGAAACAAAGACATGCACGATAATTCTTTAAGGCATGGCATTCTAACCAGAGTTCCATCAATAAACACATCGACTTAGATCCCATCTACCTTCCCTTGAAAAAAAGAACTGGAAATGACATCACCCAGCTTAAGAAACCAAGACGTATAAATAGAGAGGTGGGACAAACCATCAGCATTTCGCCAGAGACTCTCACTGATGATGTTACCTAGTCATGTTGATGAAACATCTGAAAACAAACCTTCCAGCTCAGTGAGCTAACTTACATACTTATCATCAACCTGAGCTACAAATCTTCTCAACCTCATTCAAAATGAGATTCACCATTTCCTTGTTCCCTTGACAGTTGCAAAAATACAATATTATTCAAACTAGTTGGCCTTTGCATAATCTACTTTTCTCATGGCTCATGCATCACTTCACATCTACTTACCAGTTCAATATCCTCCCATCCTGCTTGCCTTTTGCTTCTGCTTCCTCTTAATATGTGTACATCCACACATGTACGTTTTTCTTTCAAGGAGACACTCACTAACTCATCTCTTTGTATTGGATAATGCAAAGGGGCATGACCAGGAATCAGCAACAAATCTTGTTGCCGAATTAAAGCTGAAACACCATAAGCATCACAAATCTATGGCCCCACCAGACCTATGGGACCTGAGGCAAGGGCCTTATCTGAACTAATAGGGTCTTTGACTATTACTTGCATTCTTTCATGTATCTCAGAAAAAAAACATAGTGTCATGTAGCCTGACAGCATAAAGCTGCATGGTTATGTTTATCATTTGCTATTATCTATCCAAACTGTGGTCCCTTTTCACTGGATCTTCTTCATTACCCACAACCTGCAGAATTTTGTTTTTATTCATTGGATGTGGGCAACTCTGGCGAGGCCAGCGTTTATTATCCATGCTTAATTGTCTGTTGAGAACCTCGTTGTTGTGGGTCTGGTTTTATGATTATTATTTGACTCTGAATTCAAGATCTATTTTATTGTATTCAAATTACACTTCTTGCCATAACAGGACTTGAATCTGGATGCCCAGAACATTACCTGGTCTCTGGATTAGTCCAGCGATTATATCTCCCACAGACTCCTTTATCTCAAATCAAAGGAATAGAATCTTTCTCTAGAGGTTCAAGAATTCCCAAGTACAAAGTTCGACAGTCTGGCTAAGGTAAAAATTCAGTTTGAGAAGTTTGCAATTCACAAGTCATCTAGTACTATAAAGCAGTAGCAGGTACAAACAACAGAAAAGGTATAGGAAACAGCTCGCTAGGGGAGATTCCAGTTCTACTGAGGAGAACAGAGATAAGGATCCATAAATTCAAGAACAATGGAAAGAAAACTGTTTGCCATAAAGCAGTTATGTTGGATATTGGTAATCCTACCAGGAATTTTCACCACAACAGCAGAAAACATTTGCTTATGCAGCAGTAGGATAACTCTGCAGTACACACACTGGAAACTGTGGCCACTTTATGAACATGCAGGACTGACAGAGCTAATGGTAGAGTCATAGGGTGTGTCATTGAACAGAGAGACAACACACAGAGTTGCAGGTAAATAGTTCCTTGAAAGTGGCATAACAGATAGACAAGGTGGGTGAAGAAGCATTTGGCACGCTTGCCTTCATGGGTCAGAGCACTGAGTATAGGCTTGGGACGTCATGTTATATCTGTACAAGAGATTAGTAAGGCCACATTTGGAGTACTGCCTACAATTCTTGTCGTCCGCCTACAGGAAGGATGTTATTCAACTGGAAAGGGTGTAAAAAAGATTTACAAGGCTGTTACCAAGGTTGGAAGGTTTGAATTAAAAGGAGAGACTGGAAAGACTGAGACTTGTTTTCCCAGGAGCACAGGAAGCTGAGGTGTGTCCTCACAGAGGTTTATAATATCAGTAGGTTAACAGCCAAGATCTTTTCTCCAGGGTAGGAGAGTCTAAAACTAGAGGGCATAGGATTAAGCTGAGAGGAGAAAGATTTAAAGGGACCTGAGGGTCACCTTTTTCACATAGAGGATGGTGTCTATATGGAACGAGCTGAACAGAGGAAGTTCCTCCAACAGAGGAAGTGGTGGAGGCGTATACAATTAGAACCTATAAAAGACATTTGAACAGGTACATGGACAGGAAGGTTTAGGGGATATTGGCCAATTGCAGGCAAACAGGACTAGTTCAGTTTAGGAAACCAGGTTGGCATGGACAAGTTGGGCCAAACGGCCTGTTTCCATGCTTTATAACTCTAATCAACTGGTCTTTAAAAGATTTCTGCATGACAGATGTGGATTTACCCTCAAACAATCACTGGTCCCCTCCACTCCATCTCCATTCTTGAGTTTCTGTCTAATATTGTCATAGTTAGCCTTCCCCTATTTTAATACTTTCACTCAGGAACAACTCTTATTCTTATCCATACATAACTTTAAAGTTATGGAATTATGGTCACTGTTCCTGAAATGCTCCTCCAGTGAAACTTTGATCACTGGCCAGGCTCATTTCCCACCATCAGGTCTAGTATGGCCCTTCCTTGGTTGGACTATTTACATATTGCTTCAAGAAACTCTCACTGACGTGCTTAACAAATTTCTCCTCCTCCAAGCCCCAGTTTAAGCGAAGTCTCAGTCAATATAGGGAAGTTAAAATCACTCGTCACACCAACCTTTTGTTTTTACATTTTTCCATAATCTGCCCACATATCTGTTCCTCTATTTCTGCTGGCTATTAGGATTGTTCTGACCATGGGATGTGATCTTACCAAACTGGCCATAGTAATCAACTGTCAGGAAAACTCAACAGAGAAACCAGAGAAAGATTTGATGGTAGGTTCAACTACCTGCTTACTTCCTCTTTGCCCACAGAAAAATTTCAGAACACGGCATGATTCGCCAGCACTAGCCCCATGAACCCTTCCATCGTGGACATTGACACTGCACTTTCAGGGAGTCATTGCTAATATCTTCCAATGTATTGGCACGGCACCTGCAAGGACAAACTGGTTTGCAGGAGACACCAGTAACCAGCAGTGAATAGTTACACAGGGAAAGGAGCCCATTACATGGTGCAGACTAGCCTGCCTATCAGGACTGCTCCCTTGCTCTTTCAGCGCACATTTATGTGGTGTCTACTGGCATACCTGCAGCATACATGTATTGCCTTACCCTGCCATGATTCACATTGGCAAATGGCATAGTTGCACAACCAAGCAGATGACTGTACTGCAGTCCTCAGCCAAGTGTACGTGCATCTTGCCAGGTGTCAATGTGGCACATCGGTCTATTACTTGCACCATGTGGCTTCATTGTTTGTGCCAAATACACAGCATCTAAAGTAGGCAGTATAACATGTCTAGAAGTCTTAGAGAAGGAATGTGAAGACCATGGGGATGCCATGATCAGACATCCGTTTGAGGTGGCAATGCACAGGAGGACAGTGCCTTTATCCTCCAGAGTAAGGGTCATGTTCAGTCCTTCGTCTCCATAGGTAATAATTTGGGAACGTGGGAAGGACGTTGCAGTTGGATATGCGTCCACAAGTCTAGAGAAGTGAGGGTTAGTACTAGTAGATCAAGTTGCTTGAGTGAGTGGGCCACAGTTGTCCTCTTAACTCTGTTCGTAGAAATTATGGGGACAGCACGGGGACAATTTTGGGGCGGCACGGTGGCACAGTGGTTAGCACTGCTGCCTCACAGCGCCAGGGACCTGGGTTCAATTCCTGACTCAGGCGACTGACTGTGTGGAGTTTGCACGTTCTCCCCGTGTCTGCGTGGGTTTCCTCCGGGTGCTCCGGTTTCCTCCCACAGTCCAAAGATGTGCGGGTCAGGTGAATTGGCCATGCTAAATTGCCCGTAGTGTTAGGTAAGGGGTATATGGGTGGGTTGCGCTCCGGCGGGTCGGTGTGGACTTGTTGGGCCGAAGGGCCTGTTTCCACACTGTAAGTAATCTAATCTAGTGTTGGAAATTGGGGTCCCTTTGAAAATTGTGTGCAATTTGAAGTATATCTGAAGTAACTAACATAAGGGAATGCATAGTGAAAATGAACTGAAGAACAGATTTCAAACTTGTGCATCTATTTGACAAAATGGCTATTGTAACCTGAAGAGCAGCAAGATACATTTTAAATGATAAGGCACTGACACACAATCCAAAGAGATTGCAATGAGTGGGTATAAATTAAATTAAAATGAAATGAATTGAGAATTAAGACAATTGAAGGCTAAGGAAAGAACATGCTAAATAAGAAAATTCCACCGTATAGGTATAGGTGAGGGAGAGCTGGTGAACTTAAAGCACTTATATAATTGGTTACTCTAATCAAATGTATCGTAATCAGCTAAGGATAAGCCAAAGTTCTCAAAGAATGAGGAAGAAATACAAAAACTTGATATAAGGAAAAATGAAAACAAACATCAGGGAGACCAAAGAGTGAGATATCTGCCCCACTTGGAAACCCACGTTCTGCTGTCAACTTACTGAGACAGCTATAATGGGAGATTCCATACATAATATCACTGCACTGAGAGTAAATATCGCCATGCAGAATGAGGCACTTAAGGCCACCCAATTCCCTCTTTGTCTCTAAATCTCAGTTCAATCCTAGATAATGACCAGTACCTCAGAAAACAACATTTAGTTAAAGTGGTTCAACCAAAGAAATGGAAGAAATTCAAAAGCCAGGACAGTGTGTCTGATATGATCGATTCTACATTATCAGTCAGATCCCTGGGTTGAGGATGTTGCTCCTTATGTATAACAGCTGCTCAAACGTTAATATTAGCAGTTCCTTTAGCTTTATTATGTCAGCTGCAATATAACATCAAGAAATTAAGGATCTAAACTTGAACCTTAGAAATAAATAGGTTAGTTAAAGATAATTGTGAGACGTCGTTAAATATATTTCCTTCTCAAAGGGAGAACTGTTGAAATTGGGGTGCCTTGTTAAACATTGTGCATTTATTATTCCATACTGAATAGTTCCTGCACAGTTTGAGACCACATTTAACTGTGTCACAGTAGTAACTACCCTTCCACAAAAATTATCAATAGCCACAAATCCTTACTATTAGGGCAATATTTTTTAAAATAAAAGTTTTCTGCTTTGAAGACATGAAAATTAATTTTCAAATGAGATGGGCAACAGGTAATGGTTATTCAATGACATGAATAGGTATCCAATGGTTGTTGACAAAAAGATTCAGACAATTGATTTTCACAGTATAAACTACCTGGCCCTAGAAAAAGATTATATCAATAAATACTCTGGAGCAGAGGGTGGTCTTCACAGAGTGGTCATCTTCAGGCGGTCATTGTAGGCAACTGTCCTTATTGGGTGATTCGTTCAGGCAGTCTTCAGAGAGCTGTTTTCTCCAGATGAAAAATAAACCAGAAGAGGAGGAAGATCCAAACTAGTGTCTCCTAACACCTCAGCTAGACAATAGACAACTTTGACAAAATCCATGCATTCTGCATTAAGGCCTGTTTTTCCTCTGGTATCAGTGAACAATGTCAATGGCCATGGTTGTAGATATTTTCTCCTCAACCTGTTCAGAGATGTTATGAGACGCCTCTGGAGCAAGAGGTATTTGATCCCAGGCCTCCTCGTTCAGATGTAAAGCACTGCTATTGTGCCATAAGAGACCCTGGTCATGATTATATACTGTCTTTTTCTAATTAACTAATGTATCATATCTGAATTACTGCATAACAAACTCAATAAACTCAGGAAATTGCCACAAATTGTCAACTGCGTATATTAAGTAACTGTGATCACAAACACATCCAAAATCAACAGCTGGAAGAAGGAAGGAACAGGTAGGCTGTGGAGTCACATGTATACAGCTTGGATGATGACTTGGGGAAGAGTGAAGCCTGTGGAGTTGACAGAATGGGAACATAGAAAGAAGGGAGTGATATTGGGTATCTTGATGGTGCGTTAACGCTGAGGCTGAAAGCCTCTCAGAAAACCTGTTACAATTGTGAAGCACATAGATAGAGTGCAACATTGAGGAGATCGGGTGCAAAGAAAATTGCGATAGGCAGGGTAAGTGAGCTGGCTTATGAGGAAGGGGCCTGCTTCTGCAACCAGTCACTGGGCATTCATATGGTGATAATCTTGTCCTGTAACACAATAGCTTGGCAACGCAGGCATGCAGGGTCCTACTTTCCAACCATCCTAAAGCACTGGATATCTTGGTTTCATATTCCTGTCACTGTTGCTGGAGAACTCTTCAGATGTACATTCCTGTGCACACAGCCAAAGATGAAGGGGACCGCTCTAAGGTGTCATAGTCAGCTGATGCCATGCACATAGATTGCTAAGTCTGCTCCCATATTGGCAGTCACATCACACTAAACACTGTACTAGGTTAATGGCCAAAGAATGATGAACAACATGACAAAGTATCTATAGTCAAAACAGATAGTGAAAGAACCACAAGAACAGTGAAGTGCAAAGAAGTATGAAATATAATAACTTTTGAAAAAACAATGAAAACTAAACTTTCAACTATTTACACCATATGGTATGCTGGACAAACTGTTTTCATGCATTTTCCAGCCATCGCCCTCATGGGCTGTTGGTAGAACTTTTCCTTCTCTCCTTCCCTCTGCAATGTATTGAGCTCTCCTGCTCCACAAATGGGAGAAGAGAGCCTGTTCTGTAGTGGGCGGTCCTCTACTTTTAACTGGGCAATCTTGGGGGATTTATCTGAACAGGTCAAACAAGCAGCAGGCCTTCTTGCCAGAGGCAATTTGACCGTCTTCATCTGGAACTTCCAAAGGTCAGATGTGGTGAGGGGGGAGCAGGCAGAGTGGAGGTGGAAGGCTTGGTCACATCTGCATGCTCCTAGGTGTCAGAGCATGAGGATTGGCGGGAAGTGGATGAGGTTGCACAAATAAGTGTGAGATAGCAAAGAGCAAAATACAGCACCTACCCTAGTGGAGTGGAGAAAATAATTGACCTTCTTATACTACTCCCAGTCATCCCCAATCTGAAGATGGCACCTACCCAGGTGAAGATCTTTAAGCATGGTGGCATGGCATGTTGTTGTGGCCTCTCTGCCTGTCCTCCAGGAAGAGGACTGCTTTCTACTTCTCCTTCCACTAGGATCACCAAGTCCTTCTCAGTGTGGTGCCAGTCTCCCTTCTTCATGACCTTTCCTCACTCCTTCCAGAGCTGAATAGCACAACTTCCTGATGCCTGCACCCCTGCAGGTGTACAGGGGCTTTGGAAGATAGCTTGGCTGCAAGGGATTCTGGTCTTAGGAGGGCCTCCGCTGAGTGGTGAGTTGCTTCAAGAACGGCATGTGATAAGATGGGGTGGGAATTGGAAGTGATTCTTGCCATAAGGGTTCAAATTAATGTGGTAGGTTTGGTAAAATATGTTGAGAAAGCTCACTCAGCCTTGCAGCAAGAATCATTCCATAGAACTCGACACAACTCACTCTTTGCCAACAAATATCAAAGATTCAGTTCTGAAATTGAACATAATTCTGTTATCACTAATGAACCATAACACCTCATTGATCACCAGTTTTGAGTTACTAGATCTGTTCAGAATCTATTCCATCCAGTAGGCTGGTGGTGCCATACAACCCAATGCACATATTGTCAAAGTGAAGGATTTTGTCAGCAAAAGAACAATACAGTGTTCACTCCAGCTGATACTGCCATGGACAAATGCATTCTTGACAAGTATACTGGTGAGGATGAAGCCAAATAATTTTTCCCTCATTCATTCAGTCATTCCCCACCTACGGTAACTCTAGTCTAGCAGCTATGTCTTTTGTGACTTAGTCAACTCAGCTAGTAGTGGTATTAATAAGCCACTCTTGATGATGGACATTAAAATTCCCCACTCCGAGTACATTTGTGGATACTAGCTTCAGTGCTTTCTTCAGTGATTCCTTCAACTGATTTTCAGCATGGAGCAATAGTGATTCATCAGCTAGGGTGGTGTGTTAGGTGGTAATCATCAGGAGATTTTCTTCCCAATTTTTGACCTGATGCAATGAGACTGCATGGGCTCTAAAGTCAATACTGAGCATTCCCAAAACAACTCCCTCCTGACTGTACATCCCTGTGCCACTATCTCTAGTGGATCTGTTCTGCATATGGGGCAAGACCTACTTAGGGATGGTGATTGGGGTTTTCCTGTAAAATATGACTTCATGAGTGCCACCTATGTCAGGTTCTGGGACTGCTTTCTCAATGTTTGCACTATTAGATGCTCTAATGAGGACTTTAAAGGGTTGACAGGACAGGGTTTGCTACTCTTCTTTCCAGTGTCTAGGTTATTGGTGGTCTGTTCAGTTTCATTCCTTTCCCTAGACTTTATCGCAGCCAGACTGAATGGCTTGGCAAGACATTTCAAATGGTATTCAAGTGTCAACCACATTTCTCTAGGTAAAGATGGAAGATTTCCTTCCCTGAAGATGATGAGTTAACCTGATTGTTTTTTTACAATTCACTTTGTTTTCTCATTAATCTGGGTCACCTTTAGGGTAGAATCTGATTCCAGATTTATTAACTATTGGTTTACTAGTCCAGTGACATTACCACTATGTTCCTAATAATAGAGACTCTATCTTATTGGTTGATAAAGCTGAGGAATTCTTTAGCACAGAGGATTGTTGAGGCTGGGCTATAAAGTGTATTCAAGACTGAGATAGACAGATTGTTAATTAGTAAGGAAATCAAGAGTTACAAGCAATATACAGGAAAGTGGAGTTGAAGATTATCAGATCAGCCGTGATCTCACCGAATTGTGGAATTGACTTGATAGGCTGAATGATCCACTTTTGCTCCTATATCCTATGGTCCCATGTTCTTGTACAATAGAGTATTTACAGCTTCTTTTATAGCTGTATCAACCAGGACTGGCACTTTCTGACAATATGGATGCAAGTCTCCAATTCAGTCTATTCACCTAGGCCATTTAGTGCCATCCGATGAATGCTTAATCTCATACTTGTTAATCCTTCCTGTATATATTATCATACTCTTAATTTGCTACTGCCGTCTATCTGCCCATTTTACTAACTTGTTCATGTTATCTCTTGGATGGAATAAAGGGGGCGACATTTCAAATATGTTGTGTGGCAACCACATTACTTGTTTGCCTGCTAAAATACACTAGACATGGGTGCTGAAATCTGCGTCCACCTGCTTATGTAAATAAATAATTAAAGGTTAGTTAATCTTAAGAGTAAGCCTAATATTGCTTAATATTACAATTTATATGTATAGCTGGTGTGGTCAAATGAGCATCGGATGCATTTCAACAGGATTTCACTTTTGCTTTTTTATCTGCACCACTGGTTCAATCCCACTTCCTAGCTTTGGGAGATCTCCCTGTCCTAAAAGAACCCAGGGCTTTTGGGGCAGCTATCTATCTTTTTTGTGCACCATTCTGCAGTTCAGGCAGTGCCCAATACTAAGCTCATGTGTTGGACAATTCTCCACTTTTTTGGGTATATTGAAACAATTTCACTAGGATATGGCTAGTTCTGGAGCACAAATCTTTCAGACTACCATCAGGACGTTTCAGAACCATGAGCCTATTTTGTATCATGTGGAGTGAATTAAACTGGCATCTGTGGGAACCTCAGAGGAGGCAATTCTGGAATGAAACCGATTGCAAATGTTTTACAGGTAAAGAAGAAAATGAATAAAGAAATAAGAGCAACGTTAAAACAAAACAAATAAAGATTAAACTAAGTACATTGAAATTAAGGTTGAAAATGACCATCAGGAATATGAAGAGATTAGTAAAGATGTTAAAAAAAAGCAAAGACAATTTAAAAACAAAATTTTCAAAGAATATCACAACATATTTTATAGACACACAAAATTAGGTCAGTAAGGGATGTGCAGATATGCTCATCTATAATGACAGTGAAATTACAGAAATAATTGCCTCAGTGTATATCAGCATAACCAAGAGACTGCACATAACATTACAAGAAAAGGCTCCAAGATATTGACATTTTAGTTCGAAAGAGGGCTGATAATTGATAAATTAGTTAAAATTATAAAGCATAAAACCTGGTTTGGATGGTTTGCACCCTTGCATATTAAAAAAAAGGAAGGGATACCAAAGGCAAAATCTATTAAATTGACAAAAGAATTGCCTAATAAAGGATGTGGTGACTGGGGATTAAAGATTAGCTAATATTATTTTTATATTTGGAAAGGGAAATAGAAAAAAAATCAAGTTTTCTCAAACTCTAAGAAACTGTCTCAATAAAATTAAACCATTTTTCATAAGCCGTAAGAGGACTCTAAATTTTTCGGAGTCTCCAAAATGCAGGGAAAATTTACGTGACATAATATTTCTGGACTTTGCTGTGCACCATTCAAATTCAACTGCTGACTTTCTGCCTCAGCTATAGAATAACAGCATAAGACTTCCAATTACTTTGGGTGAGGTTCAGGATGGAGTCTGGATCCCAACCCTTGCCACATATTGGAGACAGCTTCAGGGATTGTTGAGTGCCAAACACCCAACTTGGTTCTCTGGGATTTAATCCCAATTGTTTTTTCTCATGCCATTACAGGCCACCCTTTGGTGCTGCTCTATGCACTCTCCCAATAGCCCCTTACAGCCCTCATGCCAATTCCCTACCAACTTGTGACCTCTTACTTAACACTTTACACGGCCAACCCACCTGATATCAAACACAGGCAGACCTCAGGAGATGTGTTTCAGATTAAATAAGATTTTAAATATCAATTACAGTCTCCACTACATTAAAAGAAAATCACTCTCATTTGTGAAAATCCATTCAGTGCTTTTAAATCCCTTCAAGGCCTTAATCCCTGATAAAAACAAGTGTTTATATTCACTATCCTGCATCAAACACAGCTAATCGTCTAATAATTTATTTGAACAGTCAATTAAACTGTGAATTTGCAGTTTCTGTAATCATAATTTATGAAGCTGTCAAGTATTAATAATAGGAGAAAGTGAGGATTGCAGATGCTGGAGATCAGAGCTGAAAATGTGTTGCTGGAAAAGTGCAGCAGGTCAGGTAGCATCCAAGGAGCAGGAGAATCGACATTTCGGGCATGAGCCCTTATTCAGGAAAGTATTAATAACACCAGTTATTAACCAATTAACACAGTTAAAAATCACACAACACCAGGTTATAGTCCAACAGGTTTAATTGGAAGCACACTAGCTTTCGGAGCGACGCTCCTTCATCAGGTGATAGTGGAGTGTCGCTCCGAAAGCTAGTGTGCTTCCAATTAAACCTGTTGAACTATAACCTAGTGTTGTGTGATTTTTAACTTTGTACACCCCAGTCCAACACCAGCATCTCCAAATCATGATAACAATAACACATTTGACCATATTAATAAACAGCTATTGGAATAACTAGAACATTTTTTCATCTCTTTCAGGCACAGATAGGCTTTTTCCCCCCAATTTTTAAAAGCTGGTTATTTGAATAATTTGGTCATTTGAGATTTTTCAACTGTTACAGACACAGACAAATAATTACTTTTTCATTTGTGGAGGATTGGTCTTTTAAACAATTATGGCAGTTTAAATCCAGGTCTTCACTGCCAGCTTTTAAGATTTTCACAATCTTCACAACTCTGGAAATCCAAGCCAAAGATTTAGTCGTAAAAAGCAAAGGAATGAAATCTGTCATCCAAGTACTAGTGCGTTTCTTTAAATTGTTGGCGAAACATAAACTACCGAGTCAACATACAAAACAATGATATCAGAAACAAAACAGGATCATATGAAAGAGAGATATATATATCACAAAACCTTTAGCGAAATAGGGTTTGCTTGGACTGGAGCTACTGAATACGATCAATTGCAGTGTGCATTGGGGTCCTGTAAATTAAATGTTCCCCTCTTAAGATACCGGTAGTTTCAAATGTAGCTACTCTGTACCTAAATGGGTAACAAAAACATTTGGGTGTGCTAACATATCACAAATTATTTGCAGTTCTTATGCTGTAAAACTTGTCAACAAAAGTATGAGATTCTCCTGGATATCAAAACTACTCCAATAACAGTTTGAGTCCAAATCAAATTGCCTGAACTCACTTAAGTGTGCAGCCCCTTCAACTTGTTTTGTTTGGCAGTGTAAGCATGGATGCCTAACTTGCATTCAGCTTGTGCAGAAATTTTTGAGTTGCTGTGCAAATGCAAACAGATTGCATAAGTTGTCAAGAAGGACTGTCAGATTTTGAAATAATTTGCTGCAGGTTACCTGCGTGAAAACTGATTTATTATTCACTGAAATTAAATCAAAGTATTGTCAATGCCTTGCTTAGAAAAGGTAGAATGGGTGGATTGATGAGTTTTCAAGTCCAGAAATGGGGAAAGGGAGGTAAAATGTGAACTGAAGGGGGTGATTGGTTGCACAAAGAGCACTATCCCAACCATGTTCCCAACATTTTAAAACCTGAAAAAAAAGTGCGTATTTTGCATGGGCAGGTTTATAATCGAGTACATTGAACTTTCCACAGTATTATTCATTCTTATTTTATATTTAAGTACAGCAGACAAGCTGCCAATTTTGGCATCTGCCCCAACTGTATTATAGGAATTAACAGGGAATGGTTGGGATTATGGTGTCCTGGACACCCACCCTATTTTACATATCCCATTCCCAAACAGAACTAGCAGGGGCAGATAACATCTAACTCACAAACATGATTTAATCCTTGAGTACTAACTTACTGTTAGCAACAATAAAACCTATCTGCCATTTCTTGATCCATCTATTTTGCTCATCCAGACATCATTTAAAATGAAATATAAGCATAAAAAGATGAAAAAAAGCCATGTGGCATTTGAGTGTACAGCCTACACATTAATCTGTATCTCCTCGTGTAGCTACTGCCTGAATGTTAATGATATTTAGACATAAGATGGAAAAAAAATGTTTTACTACAATTTATATGTTTCCTGTGGGTTTTATAATCCAAATACATATGCTATTTCCATGAACAGCTCAAGATGATGCCTGAGGACAGGGTGTGAGTTTTTTTTAGCCTTCTCCGGGGACATCTCGATTTACACAGATATTTTTCTACTGATTTTCTACACATTTATACAATAGGAATGCGGAACATATCACAGATTTGTGGTGTTACAGTATTATCCCTCCTTCAATTCCCTTTCTACATTGCTCTTCATGGAAGTGTGCAAGCCAAGAATTCATTTTATGTTTAAAACTTGTGTTGACCAGCTTAGTTAAAACAAATTATAGACGTTCACTAATGAAGTTGAGATGAGACATAAATACATCTCTTGATGTTTTTTCATACTTTATTCCTCATCCAAAATAAACAATTTATTCTTAGTGTACTTTTTCCATATAGTCATGATTTGGAGATGCCGGTGTTGGACTGGGGTGCACAAAGTTAAAAATCACACAACACCAGGTTATAGTCCAACAGGTTTAATTGGAAGCACACTAGCTTTCGGAGCAACGTTCCTTCATCAGGTGACAGTGGGGGGCTCGATCGTAACGATCGAGCCCTCCACTATCTCCACTTTGGAGAGCGTCTCTCCAAAAGCTAGTGTGCTTCCAATTAAACCTGTTGGACTATAACCTGGTGTTGTGTGATTTTTAACTTTTTCCATATACTTTGCTATGCTTGATTTTTAGTAAGTTCTGCAGCTGTTAACTTGTACCCTAAAACTTAAATCCAGATAATTTAGTTTGGTAATATTGTGGATGGAAGCATAAAGTCACAATGAGCAGATTTTCCTAATTTTTGTGCAGAATGTCAAATGCAGCCTTATCTGCTCCCCATTTAAGTAAGTGCTTCACAGTGGACATCAATTATCTGACTGGTATATGATTATGAGTTACAGTTGGTTCTGCTATAATGCGTGTTTCTTCAACATGAATTGGCTTTAACACAATTGAAGAACGTTCCTCACCTGTATTGACTATAATGCAATTCCGGCCCCATTAGCTTAGGTGACACGACTATTGCGATTTTTTTATAATGCGAGGTCACACGAGAACGGAACTATCGCATTATATCAGAACCGACTGTACTGAATTTTTCTAGCAACAATCAGACAAACACTGTCATGCACCAATAATTGACTTTTTCGTGGAATGACAGGCTTACCCAACAGAAATGTAGTGTGTTATTGCCATTCAATTTACCTTATTTTTATCTTGCACAACCAGAACTTTACCAGTGGTTTCATCAAACACAGCACCTGCAGGATAGACAAGAAACAAAGCCTGAATACGTGCCCAATTTGCAGTACAGGATTTGGAGATCACCGGAGATTAGCATGAAATAAATTTCTGCAAAAAATTATTACAGAAAGTGAAACCTGAGTGTCCTTTTTATAAGTTCATATCTTCAAATGTTTGTGTTTATTCTAAAGTTGCTAGGTTGTGGATGTTAAGGTGTGGAAATAGAGAACTAGATCGTCCAGGTTTCCTTTTCTACCTTGTTTTGGGGTCCTGCCAAGGTAGGGACTTCAATCAGCCACTGAACTGGCCATACTTCTGGGTCAAGAGTCTTAGCCTCTGCTAGGTAGTTGTAATATTTTTAGGGTGGACTTTTTACGGAACAAGCCTCAGAAACTTCTTAAAACAGGAGAACCAAACAGTAGTGACCTGTCTTTTTCAATGCTACACTTGGTAGTCCTGTGAAAATATTTATCTCACCCCTTCCTTTAAGTGACCTCCCAAATAAAGTTAAGTATTTTTAAAATAACACATTTTCTTGATTTATTCAGGTAGATAAAGAAACACTAATAATTCACAAAGGCAGTGCTGTAACCATCAGAATCCAACATAAACAAAAGAAAAACAAAGAACAAAACATACAAAGAGAGAGTGTTGGAGAAACTCAATAGGTCTGGCAGCATCTGTGGAGACGGAAACAAAGTTAACATTTCAAGTCCAGTGATACATCATCAGAATATGCAGTATGACTTTAAAAAGTGTTTTACTTCTCGTAAGCTGTCTCTCCTTCACTCACATACTGTTGGCTTATGTTTGCTTTTCTCAGAAGTTCAAGAAAAGCTTTGCATATTCTCCATTTAAGTGTATCATAGAAGACATCAGTTAACTGATAAGTATACGAATGGTGACTTTCAGGTAGTTACTTCGTAAAACTAGATACTGGGCAATGTGACAATAAGACTCTGACGAAAGTAAGAAACTAATGTCACTGGACCTAATAAGGTATTTATAGTAGATACAAATTTGCAGCAAACCATTTCTTAGAATCATAGTAGCCTACACTAGAAAATTAGGTACACAAGCTGTTGGTCAATAACACTTTAGGTTATGGTTTTTCAAGAGAATATCAAAGTCTTTTTTAAATGTGATGAATATTTTCACCTCTATTTCCCTTTCAGACAGGGATGTTGTCTATTCATTGGATGAAAAGAAAAATTCTCATCTTTCTCTAATCCTACTAACTACTGTAAATTAATTTCCTTCGGTAATTGACCTCTCTATTAAGGGCTTGGGCCCTTTTTATCCATTGTATCTATGCACCTCATAATTTATTACTTCTCAATTAAGTCTCCAATCAACTGCTTCAATTGTAGAGAAAACAATCCCATTCTGTTCAACCTTTCCCCAGAGCTAAAAATTTGAAGTCCTGGTAATAGCCTCATAAATCCCCGTTTTATTCTCTCTAGTACAATCATAGCATTTCTGTATTGGGGTGACTAGAGTCCTAGTTATGGTCTAATAGTGTGTTTACAAATCTAGCACAACTTCACTGGACTAATATTCTATACCTCATCTATTAAAGGAAATACCCCCCCACACCTTAGTGATTTTAAATATCTTACGTCTTGTTACCTTCAGGAATCTGTGGACAAGCAGTCTAAGATCCCTCTACTTTACACTTCCCAGTTTTCTATTTATCGTGCTCGTTTTCTCTTCCCAAATGCATCATCTCACATTTCTCTGGATGGAGTTCTATTTTTTAAAATTCACCTGACCAGTCCATTAATATAGCTTTATAGCTTTCTTCCTTACTTTCTCAAAAGCCAATTTTCACATCATCTACAAACTGCTTAATGATGTTTCCTACATTTAAATATAAACCATTGATATATACCTTGCAAGGATATAATACTTATCCCTGTGGTCTCCATAGAAACAGCTTTTTAGCCACAAAAATGCCTGTTGACCATTACCCTTTACTTTTTGCCACTCAGGCAATTTTGGATCCAACTTGGCATTTAGGTTAACTAGGGTGAGCTAAACCTTATTTAAAGGTCTAAGCCTTGTTAAAAGTCTCCCTGAAATACATTTTGAACCAGATCAATTGTGTGACCCTCATTGATCTCCTCAAAATTCAATCAAGTCATCAGACATGACCTTCCGATTTAAAAAAAGATGATCCTGCCCTTTCTGATTATCTTCTTGCTATTCATGTATTTACTAACATTCTTGGATTTTCTTAATTTTACTTGTCAGTTTTTTTTTGGAAAAAACCTTTTGCTCCTCGTTTCCTTTTTTTGTTGCACTTTCTATGATCTTAGAGGAATTCTGCTGTATTAAGCTCTCGTGTCTCCAGGTTCTTTTTGTTTCTCATTCTAGCCTTACATCCCTTAATATTCAAAGGGCACTAGATTTGAGAATACAGTTTTTTTTTCTTTGTAGGAATATATTTGTTCTGTACTCTCACTATTTCCTCTTTGAATGCCTTCCACTGCTTTGTCATGAATTTACTTTAAAATTGCTGTTTCCAATCAACCTTTGCAAATGTTAGCCTTCAAAAATTGGCTTTTCTCCACATACATTACACATTACAAATGTTCCCTTTTGAAATCTTGTACTGCTGAAAGTTATAAAGAGGCCAGCTCTGCTGTGAATCATAAATATTTCTAGAAAACATTATACCACAGAACCTGCAACTTGGATTAAAAACCAAGCCAGAAGTATTCCTGAGAAAAGGTGAGTACATTGACTGGAGAAGGAGTCAGTCTCTGAAGCATAAAAAAAGACTGCTTTGATAAATATAACATATATTTTAATAAAACAGCCACTTACATATACATATATTTACATAATAGTTCACAGTTAATCTTCAGGTCCAAATGGAAAAACTGAGGTTAGCAAAGCAAAATGTGGTTGACTCTAAACTGCCTTTTTGGCAATTAGGGGATGGGCAATAAATTCTGGTAGCCTAGCCAGCAATGCCCTCATCCTATGAATGAATTAAAAAAAATCGTAGAACACTGAACTTTAATTAAATTCATCAGTGAATGTAGTTTGATATAATGAGATTCATGTAGTTCAGGATCATGTAACTAATTTCATGACTCTGATATCAGTAACAAAGAGAGAAGACCAGTCCAGAATGAAATGTGAACAGAGAAGTCTTAGATACAATAGAAGATAGCTGTATTTGATAACTTTCTATGTGCAGGTGTAAGTGAAGGGGTGTTGCAATACATAAGGAATTGAAAAGCCTTAATGATGAAGAGTAAGCTGCCTCGGGGCAGTGGCTGTGCAGACACCCACACCTCAAGACAATCCAGATGGATGTCTCATTGTGTATATATCAGTTTTGGTTAAAGGGACAACATATGGTAGGTAGTTCATTCACCAACTTGACAGAAAGTCTATATGGTTGAGATTGACAGTATTCAAAAAGAAATTAGTGAAAAAAAAATCATTAAGGCCAATTGGTTGATTTAGTTTTATTCACATATGCTAAATTAATCTCAAATTTTATGTCAAAGTAATAGGCATCCCCAAAAAAATATTTTTCAGGGTTTGCTAAAAGATGTAGACAAATTTAGAATTAGCAGTTTATTAAGAATCATTCTTTTTTGTGTGTTTCTTAAGTCATTAATAATATTTCCATTGCCACATTTTTCCATTGAAAGAAAGTTCAAAGTTTTGTCTGAAATATCATATTTCTCAGTATTTCAGCTTTTCTTTTACTTTACCGGTAGATATTTTTTGATTTGTTGCTTTCAAAAACTCTTGGTATACCTGATACAACTTTTGGATTTGTAGTTCCAATACTCAACCTCACAACTTGTAGATATTTTATGGACAAGTAATTTGAATTAATGAAAGAAAGACTTACATTTATTTTGCACTCTTGTGGCCTCAGAATATTCCAATGCACTTCATAGCCAATGAAACACATGGATAGGAAAGGTTTGGAAAGATATGGTCCAAATGTACAGAAATGGGGTTGCATGATGGATGTTTTGGTCGGCCTGGACCAATTTGAGGCAACGGGCATGTCTTTGTGCTGTAGGACTCTATGACCCTATGTGGTCTCATCAATGCCCTGAATAACTGCAGCATCAATTCCGCTTGCAATGAACAATACATTTTATTAGCTTTCATAGTTATCTTTCATACTTGCACACAAACCTTTGTGATTAATGTAAGAGGACACTCAGATCCCTCTGCATCACAGACCTCTGCAATCTCCCACCATTGAGATTATATAGATCTTATTTCATCCTTCCTGATGGACAATTTCAGATTTTACCATGTTATTATCCACTTTATTACTCATTTCCTAACAACATAGTAGCCTCCTTATGGCGATATAACAATTTACATTCCTTTAGGGTGTAGGTTTGCTCGCTGAGCTATAGGTTTGATATCCAGACGTTTCATTACCTGGCTAGGTAACATCATCAGTGGCGACCTCCAAGTGAAGCGAAGCTGTTGTCTCCTGCTTTCTATTTATATCTTTCTCCTGGCTGGGGTTCCTGGGATTAGTGGTGATGTCATTTCCTGTTCGTTTTCTGAGGGGTTGATAGATGGCATCTAGATCTATGTGTTTGTTTATGGCGTTGTGGTTGGAGTGCCAGGCCTCTAGGAATTCTCTGGCATGTCTTTGCTTAGTCTGTTTCAGGACAGATGTATTGTCCCAGTCGAAATGGTGTGTAGGGCTATGAGGGAGGGAGAGTCGTGTCTTTTTGTCGCTAGCTGGTGTTCGTGTATCCTGGTGGCTAACTTTCTTTCTGTTTGTCCTACGCAGTGTTTGTGACAGTCCTTGCATGCAAACCAAAAATCTGGGTTCGCTACGTGAATGACACCTTTGTCATCACAAAACGAAACAAGATAGAAGAGACATTTAACATCATCAACAACAGCCTCACAGGCATAAAGTTCACTAAGGAGGAAGAAACTGACAACAAACTCGCATTTCTGGACGTCACAGTAGAAAGAAAGGACAAGGGAGAATTACAAATCTGCGTATACAGAAAACCGACAAACACTGACCAAATACTCAACTACACCAGCAACCATCCCAACACACACAAACGAAGCTGTATCAGAACACTATTCCAACGAGCCACCACACACTGCAGCACAGACGAACTTCGAAAAACAGTGGAGAACCACCTATACGACGCATTCAAGAAGACCAGATACTCAAAAAACACAGTGCGCAGATTCCTCAAGAACAAACCACGACAAGCAGACAAAACACAGCCAGAAACCCTAACCACCTTACCATATACCAAAGAAGTTTCAGAAATGACAGCCAGTCTACTGAGACCCCTCGGAATCCTAGTAGCACACAAACCCACCAACACTCTCAAACAAAAACTAACAAACTTAAAAGACCCAGTGCAACCCATGGACAAAACCAACGTCATCTATAAATTCCATGCAAGGACTGTCACAAACATTACGTAGGACAAACAGGAAGAAAGTTAGCCACCAGGATACATGAACACCAGCTAGCCACAAAAGGACACGACCCCCTCTCCCTCATAGCCCTATACACGGATGAAAAAAAACATCATTTCGACTGGGACAACACATCTATCCTGGGACAGGCTAAGCAAAGACATTCCTAAAGGCCTGGCACTCCAACCACAACGTCATAAACAAGCACATAGATCTAGATGCCATCTATCAACCCCTCAGAAAACGAACAGGAAATGACATCACCACAAACCCCAGGAACCCCAGCCAGGAGAAAGATATAAATAGAAAGCAGGAGACAACAGCTTTGCTTCACTTGGAGGTTGCCACTGATGATGTTACCCAGCCAGGTAATGAAATGTCTGGATATCAAACCTATAGCTCAGCGAGCAAACCTAAACCCTAAACCTCAACCTGAGCTACAAACCTTGTGAATTTACATTCCTACCTATATTTCTTGTCAGTAAATTTAGCAACCAGCCCTGGGGTCCCTTCATTCCAGTCATAAGAGTCAGAATTGTACAACATAAAAACAGACCATTCGGTCCAACTTGTCCATGCCGACCAGATATCCCAACCCAATCTAGTCCCACCTGCCAGCACCTGGCCCATATCCCTCCAAACCCTTCCTATTCATACACCCATCCTGATGCCTTTTAAATGTTGCAAATGTACTAGACTCCACCACTTCCTCTGGCAGAACACTTCCCCATTCCAGAACATTTAAATGTTAATTGTCGAGTGAACTTTAACAATTGGTGTCATGTCAGCCCAGATAATGTAAGTTAGGTGTGATCTGTCCTGTGCCACAATGGTCAGACTGATTCTTATCTAAAAAAATTATTTACAGAATCTTACATGGATTCTTGCAGTTTTTGAGCAAAGTAAAATGTAATTCTGCAAGTACAAATTCACCCCATAAAATTATATGTGTATGTGTGCATGTGGGTTATTACTGTCTGTGTGCGTGTGAATGTGAGTGTAAAAAGGTATAAGTCTGCGAGAGGGTGCATGTGAGAGTGTGCGAGTGTATGTGTGAGTGTATGAGAGAGGGTTGAGTGAGTGTACATGTCTGTAGGAGAGTGTGTGTGTCTGCAGGAGTGTCTGTGTGTGCGCGCGTCTCTCTGTGTGTGCGTATTGTGCAATGAGGTCACCTGTAGGGTGACATGAACCGAAGGTCCTAGTTGACACCATCCCCATGGGTACCGAACTTGGCTATCAGCCTCTGCTCGGCCACTTTTCGTTGTTCCCTGACCCGAAGTCCACCTTGGAGAATGGTCACCCAAAGGTCCGAGGTCGAATGTGCTGGATTGCTAAAGTGTTCTCCGACTGGGAGAGAACACTCCTGTCTGATGATTGTTGTGTGGTGTCCATTCATCTGTTGCCATAACCTCTGTTTGATCTTGCCAATGTACAATGCCTCAGGACATCCTTGACTGCAGTGTATGAGATAGACAACGTTGGCTGAGTTGCATGACTACCTGCCATGTACATGGTGGGAGGTGCCCCCACGCATAATGGTGGTATCCATGTCGAAACTCTGACACGTCTTGCAGCATCCACCGTGACAAGGTTGTATGATGCTGTCTTGAATGCCTGGCAGCTTGCTACAAACAATGATCTATCTGAAGTTTGGTGGTTGTATAAAGACGAGAAGTGGAGGTGTGGGGAAGGTCTTGGTGAGGTGCTCAACCTCACTGATAATGTGTTGCAGGCTGTGAAGAATATGGTGTACTGGACAATGAAGGGTACCCTATCAGTTGCAGCTCGTGTCTATCTCCTGAGGAGGTCATTACAGTTTCTCGCTGTGTCATATCGGAATTGTTGGCCAATGAGTTGAGCTTTGTACTCCGTTCTTATGAGGGCATCCTTGAGTACTTGCAGGTGTTCACATTCCTCCTCATCTGAACAGATCCTGTGTATGCGTAGGTCTTGTCCATAGGGGATGGCTATTTTAATATGTTTTGGGTGGAAGCTGGAGAAGTGTAGCATCATGAGCTATCTGTGGGTTTGCGATAGAGTGAGGTGCTGAGGTGTCCAACCTTGGTGGAGATGCATGTGTCCAAGAATGAGACAGATAGTAGAGAATAGTAGCCAGGCCTGGAGGATTTGAGCTATAGGGAAAAGTTGAGCAGGCTGGGGCTGTTTTCCCTGGAGCATCGGAGGCTGAGGGGTTATAGAGGTTTATAAGATCATGAAAGGCATGAATACGGTAAATAGACAAGGTCTTTCCCCTGGGGTGCGGGAGTCCAGAAGTAGAGGGCATAAGTTTAGGGTGAGGGGCAAAGAGAGAAAAGAGATCTAAGGGACAATATTTTCAAGCAGAGGGAATGAGTTGCCAGAGGAAGTGGTGGAGGCTGGTACAATTGCAAAATTTAAAAAGCATCTGGATGGGTATCTGAATAGGAAGGGTGTGAAGGGATATGGGCCGGGTACCGGCAAGTGGGACTAAATTAGGTTGGGATACTTGGTTGGTATGTACGAGTTGGACCAAAGGGTCTGTTTCTGAGCTGTACATGTCTATGACTCTGTGACCTTCAGAACTTTACCAGCAACTTCTGTTTTTGGGTTGACAAGAGACAATTTTGCCTGGGGAGCAAGACCTTGCAAGATCCAAGACCTTGCAAGAACCGAAACCAGGGAGACATCAGAAAATGTCAAAGGGTAATTCAACCCTTCCTGACAAACAAACAACACTAAATGTTTGGAGGAGAAATGCCTTAATAAGATGAAAGACAAGGTGTATATTCTGGGATAAAACCAAAGTTATAAAAGGGACCTAAGGGGCAACTTTTTCACACAGAGGGTGGTGCGTGTGTGGAATGAGCTGCCAGAGGAAGTGGTGGAGGCTGGTACAATTACAGCATTTAAAAGGCATCCAGATGGGTATATGAATAGGAAGAGTTTAGAGGGATATGGGGCATGTGCTGGCAAGTGGGACTAGATTAGGTTAGGATATCTGGTTGGCATGCATGTGTTGGACTGAAAGGTCTGTTTCCGTCCTGTGCACCTCTGACTCTATACCAGCAAAATTATGAGTATCTTTGAAATATGGAGAAAGTCAGGACTGCAGATGCTGGAGACCAGATTTGAAAAATGTGATGCTGGAAAAACACAGCCTATTTTGAAATATTTCAAGTTCCTAAAGAATTAGATAGTAATAGAGTTGTTAAAAGTATAAAATTTAACTCTTAGTCTTTGTTGTCTTCAATGGTTCAATGACTGCGGACTCGTACTGTATCGTCATTTCCTGATACGTGCTTAGGTACCTGGGTAAATTAATATTTTGTACACTGGTTGAGGAGTCTGTGGAGTCTTAGAAACACCATTTTCCAATCAACATTTGGCAACCCTGCTAAGATGTTTTGGTTTGAAGTTGCCCTTAAGGTCCTCCGAACCCAAACTGCCAACCTTGCCTGGTATCTTGCACATTCAACTGCAAATGTGTTGCTGGTCAAAGCACAGCAGGTTAGGCAGCATCTCAGGAATAGAGAATTCGACGTTTCGAGCATAAGCCCTTCATCAGGAATAAGAGAGAGAGAGCCAAGCAGGCTGAGATAAAAGGTAGGGAGGAGGGACTAGGGGGAGGGGCGATGGAGGTGGGATAGGTGGAAGGAGGTCAAGGTGAGGGTGATAGGCCGGAGTGGGGTGGGGGCGGAGAGGTCAGGAAGAGGATTGCAGGTTAGGAGGGCGGTGCTGAGTTGAGGGAACCGACTGAGACAAGGTGGGGGGGAGGGGAAATGAGGAAGCTGGAGAAATCTGAATTCATACCTTGTGGTTGGAGGGTTCCCAGGCGGAAGATGAGGCGCTCCTCCTCCAGCCGTCGTGTAGTTGTGTTCTGCCAGTGGAGGAGTCCAAGGACCTGCATGTCCTCGGTGGAGTGGGAGGGGGAGTTAAAGTGTTGAGCCACGGGGTGATTGGGTTGATTGGTTCGGTATCTTGCACATTCAGCCTGAGCTGGTTGTTAGGAGGGCAGCTGCTTTACACAAAGGCCAGGATATAAACTGAATGTGTGAGATGCTGGCAATGACCACAGTTGAGCCATAAAACAAGTTAATTTAAACTGTAACAGACAAAGCATAAGCCAGGTGACTACACTAGATACAAACTTTCCTTTTAAATGGATTAGATTAAAGGTTTAGAATGGAGTAGAATTGATGGAGCTGCAGAGTCAGTGGACCATGTGTATATTAGGTGCGGGCAGTTGCGCCCCCTTTTTGATTTTCTTCAAAACCTTCTTCTGTTTCTGGTTGCACTTCAGTCCCACATTCCTAATCTTTGGGCACCTGGTACAGAGGGGTGAGGGTAGGTCAGAGAATCTCCTTGTGGGTCTGCTCCTGGGCTTGGCCAAACTGGTCATAAACAGGTCCAGGCAGCGGCCCGTGGAGGGGGTCGTTATGGCTGATTCCCTACCCCTCCTCCATGTCTACGTTCGAGCATGGGTGTCCCTGGAGATGGAGGGTGAAGTTTCTGCCAACACCCTCAGGCTGTTCAGGGAGTGGAGTGTCTTATTTACCCCTCTAACTCGATTTTGATTTAACCCCTGCCCTCCTCTTCACTTTTTATCACGCAGTATTGTCCTTTGATGAGAAGAGTATTGCTTGTCACTGGCCACCCTGGTGTTTCCTTTCTTCCTGGTGGTGGAAATTGAATAAAGATTTGTACACCTGGTGTACAAATATAAGCACTACCACAGTTAGGCGGTAGGGGGGTAAAATAGGAAGAAAAATTAATAGAATAGAATCCCCACATTTTGGAAACAGGCCAGGCAGCCCAACTAGTCCATACCAACCCTTCAAAAAGTATTCCACCCAGACTCACACCCCTACATTTTACCTGACTAATGCACCTAGCCTACACATCCCTGGACACTATGGTCAATTTTCCATGGCCGCTGATCTGTCACAATCACCTTCCACTTGCATCCATCTATCATTTTTCCAGATACCTTCTCCCCATCTCCACCTCCACCCTTCTCTTTATCTCTCAGCCCCTTCCCTCCTCCCAACATTCCTGATGAAGGGCTTATGCCTGAAAGATCGAAGCTCCTGCTGCTTGGATGCTGCCTGACTTGCTGTGCTTTTCCAGCACCACATTTTTCAACTTTGATCTCCAGCATCTCTAGTCCTCACTTTCTCCTGAACCAATATCTGTTTAAAAAATGCCCAAATGGGCAATATTTTGCTGTAAGCCAGACTGGTCTTGAGATGAAGGTTCCCCTGCACAGCAGGTGTGGCAAAAAGCCCATAAAGAACTAGGGAAGAAAGCTGCAAAGCTTGCCTCAGCAATTGCTGCTGTCTGCAGCCTGGAAGACTCCAGGGGTAAGGTAGCTGAGATGGTTGCTCCAGAAAAAAACTACAAACTTTGAAAGACGAGAATGCAAGGTTAGAGCTCTCAAAGAAAGGGCAAGATAGAAAGCTGCAGGAAAACTGAATCCATATGGGACAGTTGTAGTCACAACTTTAAAGATTCTATGACGAGAGGATGGCGCTTGGGATTGGGAGGCAGTCTTACTGTATTTTGACAGACTGAGACAACAGTGTAGTGAGCTCCAAGCAGTCCTCCATGCCCGCAAACACAGAATAATATGCTTAAAACACAAAATGAAGCATTTGAAGTGCCAGGAACAAATACAGTCCAGAGAGAAACAGGTCTCCGCTCAGAATAAGACAACGTACGCCTTTGGGATTCTACCTCCATGGAGATAACAAAAGGCTCTGCACTGACCCATCCATATCCAATCTACCTGTGTTCATGTGGGGACTCCCACCACTCACCCCAATCCAAGCCCTGACCTACACACCGACCCACAGCTGGCACCACAGCCCATGAATTCTGTGGTCACCTACTGTCACAGAGCTGATGATTGCACTACACATACCACAACTATTACAGCCACCCAGGTGGCAGACATTGTCAAAAAAATGAAACTCTTTGATTCCACCTCAGACCCATACACATTTTTTGATGAAATTTACCGACAGTCTGTCATACAAGGACTGGATGTTGAGGAGAAAACCAAATTAATCACGACATGCCTCAGTCCAGCGGTCAATTCAGCCCTCCTCCAGGGCCAACAACTCAGGAGGGGGACCTTTGATGACATGAAGGCAGCGGTCCTTATTGCTTAGGGTAGGATAAGGCAGACCCCATAGAAACTCTGCACAAGTGCTGACAACAAGGGGAACATCCCCTGAGCTTTGCCCATAGACTCTATATCCAATTTGACCATGTTTTCAGGGACATGATCCGCATCTCTCTTTAATGGAAGAATTGTGTCCACACCCTTGTCTCCCATGCCTAACTGAGCACACCGCAATACAACTGTTGTTAAATGACAGAATTAAAGATGACATCATCAGCCAAAACCACATAGCACACTGGACCCTTTTACTTCAAGGCCAGGACATAACTGTGAAGCAGATGAAAACTTCTACCCTCCTGGCCCATAATCTAGCATACTACAGTGAGGCACACCAATGTCAGGTTGTAGCTGTTGGTAGCCCCACAGGTCCACTCTCACCAAAATTAAAACCCAGACTGTCTGATACAAATGCAACCATTGAGAGTTTATACTGATGGATCTGCCACAGTAGAAAATGGCATTGGGAAAACTGGTTGTGCCTTATATGCTGTCGTATGTAGGGGAAAAGTAGTACTTGCATTGGTCCTACAGCTCCTAAGCCACATGAGTGCTCAAGCTGCAGAGTTAGTGGCGATGGCATATGTAGTCACCAATAGTGATCAGCTCCCACTGCCACACAACATCTATTCAGACACCATGTACATCTGTAACAGCCTCACCAACTTCCTACCATGCTTGAAAAATGAGGTTTCGACTCAGCAGACAGCAAACTTCTTCCAACAGCACCGCTACAAAAATTCATATTCCAACAAGCTCAAAACAAATCTATGGTGTGGTTAAAGTCAAGCCCATCACAAAACCTCCCTGCCCAGAAACATTAAAGCTGATGAGCTAGTCGGATTAGGGGCTTGACAGGGGCACTCCTGGCACCCACCAATCCCTGAACTCCTCCTGGACCCAATACAGAAGATGGTTATTGCTGTTAAACAGGCCAACACTTAAGATCTCAGGGAGGCCAAAGCTCTGACCCTGACTTATAACAGGTCTCCCAAGGCAGGTAGCCCAATGAATACAAACATTGGTAAACTAAACTTTCAATAAACGATGGCCTCCTTCTCAAAGGATTCTGGAGCTCAACCAAATTATCTATCATTTCCATAAAACCCAGAGCCAGTAAGTGATAGAGGTCTGTATAGACAAAATTAAAACTCGTGTTGGTGGCCTAACTTGGACAAAGATGTCGAACATTACATCGACAACTGCCTAATTTGTGCACAGAACAACACTTATCACTGTAGTAATGAAGCATACTTGAGACACACATGACCAGTACAGGGACTATGGACTAACCTCCAAATTGACTGCATTGGTTCCCGACCCACCTGGGAGAAAGTGAAGACTGCAGATTCTGGAGCTCAGAGTCGAAGAATATGGTGCTGGAAAAGTACATCAGGTCAGGCAGCATCTGAAGAGCAGGAGAATCGAAGTTTTGAGCATAAGCCCTTCATCTTATGCATGAAACATCGATTGTCCTGCTCCTCAGATGCTGCCTGATTGGTTGTGCTTTTCCAGCACCCCACTCTTCGACTCCCTACCCACCAGCCCTTGTGGCTATATATACATCTCAGTTATTATCGACATCTTCACTAAGTGGGTTGAAGCACTTCCCATATGTACAGACACTGAAAAGGTCACAGCCAAAATCTTGACACAACATATATTTACAAGATGGGGCCTTCCCTGCAGCATCGAGTCTGATCAAGACATCCATTTCATAGCCCAGGTCATGCAGAAAGTCATGTCTCTGCTTGGCATTACATTGCCTATCACCCATTTTCCAGGGGGACAGTAGAACGTACAAACCATACTCTCAAGGAGTTAATGTGAAATACCATACAGCAGAACAGCACTACATGAGACATGACCTTTATACTCATGTTAGTCAGAAATTCAGTATCCAACTCCACAAGCTTCACTCTACAATTTCTAATGACAGGCTGGCAAATGAAAGGTCTTGGACTCTTATTAGGACTAGACCTTTGAGAACATGGTTTAGACACACTTACACATGAAGCTGCTGCACGCACTCTTCTGGAAAACATCAAGGCTGCACAAATAGCTGCAGCTTTAAAACTGGAACAAAATGAAAACAGAGTTGGGCCTATTTTGATGCTAAATTCCATCCTTTGGAGTACAATGTTGGCCAACAATTCATGCTCCATGAGTACCAACCTTTCCTTGCTTTCAAATTTACGGAGCTTCACTCCATTGCAGATCAAAGTTAGTCCCTCTGTCAATAAACTCCTGCTCGATACGAATAGAATGGCTGGTAGCACATCAATGAGATGAAGCCCTACACCCCACATGGCAGTTCCCACCACTTCCATGTGCTTTTAGTCATAATCCACCCAAGTACAAGCCTCGCAGGAAACCTACCCAGCAACACCGCATGATGACTGCAGCAATGAACCCTCTCCCAGATTCCCCAGGACCGAATGAGGTGACATACTCCCTGTCCTGTGACATCTCAACCCCTGACTCCACTGGCATCCACCTGCCGACCAGGATGCACAGTCATTAACAGAGAGGACGCAGCACCAACAGCGCAGGGCACAGAACCTCCTTTGTGATTATGAATGATATGACACACAATACAGTTCAGATGATTCTGGTGTGTCAGGCGAACCCAACCTGCATACTGGGTAACACTACATCCTGCATGTGGGGAACATTTCTTCTATCACCTCGTGTTTTCTTTTTGTTATTTATTTTTAAAAAAACGGCAAGCCAGTGATGGGTGACAATTGGAACGATTTGATAATTCTAAAATATTATATAGAACATGGTGTTAGATATTAGACCAAGATATTTACAGAAATTATTCTTGCTTTTTAAAAAAAGTGACCTAGAATGGCTACTCCAAGACCACAATGCAACCCTTAGAACATTTATTGTGCACTATGTATTGTTGTAATGACTGTATCCAAAAAGCTATTGCTGGAACGAGGAAAACGATGTACCATTATCTGTGATATGACCCACCAAATGCCTAAGTATGTGTGGATAGAATCCTCTGGGTCCACCCTGCGAAATCAGTGATATTCAGCTGTAACAATCAGTTCATGATGTGTAGGAAATCTAATGGGAGCTCCAAACTGTGGTGTGTGAGTGTGGGGATCACAGACGATTGGTGGAGTTTCTCTGAGAATGGGTAGTGGATTGTCTGATACATAGCCCGGATAAGGGGTCGGAGTTAGGATGGCAATGCCCCACCAGGGAGAATATCTGGAGTACAGAATTTTAAAAAAGGCTAAGACCAGTAATGAAGGCTCCTTCCCCAGCTTTGTCCTAAATACGCACCAGGCCCTAGCAAAGGACTAGTCATTAAACCCACAGGCAAAACCTAACACAAGCTAATGCCAGTCATAGCAGATGTATTAAGGATACAGTTATTGGAATGGGGTCCTTCCCCATTAAAACAATTATATTCCTACCTGACCTGCAGAGAAAGGGACGAGGTACAGGGAAATATGAGGGAAAACTCAGACGAGCAGTTAATGTATAGAGAAGGGAACTCTTTACTGATCTACCACAGCATATGGACAGGAGTGTCAGTGGTCAATATCTTTGATTTTGCTTATGGTGACAATAAATGCAGGAGCTTGACCCATCAAATCAAACAAGCCCTAGAAGGACTAAATACAGACAACCAACAGGGTACCAGAGGACAACTAGTGGAGAATCAAGCTAGCCAACACTCAGTGACCATACTGGAGGGTTTGGCCAAGATGATTAACCAGATCATCCATGGCAAAATCAGGAATGACGGTGAGTAACAAAACCACACCCTGTGCAGTACCTATAGAAACTGAATGATTTAATAGCTGAGGAAAGGCCCCAGGCAGGCCAGGCTAGGGAAGGTCCCATCTGGATCAGTGATGAATAGCTCAAACATTTGTTCCAAGAGAGAACCCACATTAACATCTCTAGGTGTCAGATGTGACAGCTCACTAGGGTGTGGTACAATGACAATTGTAAGGACACTCTTGGCGAGGTGCTGGCCTTAATGCTAGGGAATTCCAATTATCCCTAGTGACAAAGTTGAAATTCGAAGTTGAAAATATTGGAATTATAAAAAAGTATTTGGATGGGTTACCAACGACACCCACACTCCCAAATGCTGCGGAAAGACAGGGGACATTGATAGGGACCACTCTAATTAAATGCAAATTAACAGAACAAAGCATTGTTTGCCCCTATCCTTTATACCTAATAAACATGCTCTCTGTGGTTTTAAAGCAAACAGTGATTTAAACAGCACTCTTGAAGCTAGGAGCCTGAGGACTGATGTCACACAGGTCTCATACAGGGGGAGGGAGAATATAGTGTAACAGCATCACTTGGTGACTACCATTATGGGGAATTTATATGTAAAAAGGAAAAAAATTAGTAAAGACAAATGTGGGTTCACACAGGCAGAGATTGAAGAATTTATAACAGGAAACAGAGGAATAGTAGAGAAGCTGATTAATTACCGTGGGTGGAATTTTTCACTTTCTTGAGCAGTGTTGACAATGGTAAGTAAGTGGGGAAAAGAAAGGCAAAAGTAGAAAAATTAGATTCTGAACACCAAGAAAAATTGAATTTCACCCTATAATAGTAAGCGGGTAAGTATTGAATCTTGCAAATGATCTTGTCCACCTTGTTTCCATGTGTTTGCATTTTATTAGCTAAATCAGTTCATTTCTACACAGCTGCTAATTCATGGACAATGTCCTCTTCCACCCTTCATCCATGCAAGTGGACATCAACCAATCACCAGCTATACCACACCATCATTGTTGATTTCAGACCAACTCACACACCATTTTAGCTCTTCAGGACTTCACTTTGGAGTTCAGAGGCACTGTGACTTGTAAGCTTCTGTCAGATTGCTTTGCACATTGGGACGCGCGCACACACATCTCATGTATGTACACAGGAAACATGTTCGCTAACTTCCTTCGCATCACACACTTTATGCGTATTGGGGGCTGCCAGTCTCTGTGGTTTGCATTGCAGTTCAGTGCATATGCTCTTCAGTCCTAACTTACAGGCTGCCAGCTTCTGTCACCTGGATTGTTTTTGAATTACAGAGGGAGAGGTAGGCAGTTTCTCAAAGCACTGAATTTAAGGGGGTGAATGGCACTGTGCTACATCAATGTTCTGCTTATGCATGTACTAGCAGCTTATACAGCATACAACTCACAAATGCAGCAAGTAAATGACCATGTCTGAATTTCAAGGGGAATCGGACTTTAGTGGGGTCAAAGGGACTACAGTCCAATCAGAGGATATTGTCACATTCAGTCATGAACCTGATATGATTCCAATCCAGAGAACTGACCATGGCTAGTCAGATGCTTGGCTCTGAAGCCATGATCCATATCTTGCAACCTGGAATTGGACCATGGTCATTCCTATAAGTCAAGTGCAACTTATCTGGAGATTACAGATATGTCAGTCAGGGACTGGATCTTTCTCACTGGAAAATGCCATGCCAAGTCAGTCCATCACAGAACTACTAAGGTCAGTCTGTGGAGTCCTTGGGATAAATGGGATGCTTATGTCTGGGGATAGGGTTCATTCTATTGGCTTACTGTGGGAACGATTACAGTGAAAGGGGGCAATAAAAGATTTAAAGATGAGAGCTCAATATGGATAGGACTCAGGAAGTTGCAAAAGGCAGGAGAATTCACAAGTGACAATCATTGTGGCCTTGAAAAGGGAAGAGCACATGGCCAATAAAGGCACGGCAATTCCCAAAGCCATGGACTCAGGAGTAAATTGGGGGCATTAGTAGTTACATAAAGGGAATGAATGGAAACTGAGTGAGGGGAGCTGAAAGGTCATCAGGCATACAGGCAGAGCAACACAAAGGAAATACAGTAGCGCCTCGACATACGAATGACCCTGTTAACGAACAAATCGGTTTACGAACAGGATTGTACGTAAAAGTTTGCTTCAACGTACGTATAAAATTCAAGGTATGAACGCAAAAAGCCCACGTGCGACCACGTGGTTTCATTGTTCTGCTGTGCTAAGAACTTGTTGAAAGCAAAAGCTCTCGGGGCCCCACGTGATCTCATTCAGTTCGTCTTTGGCGCGTGTGCTGTGATGAGCCGTCCAAGCATTCTTACGCTATCCAAGCAATGGGAAAAATTGATTCAGTTCACGAACTTTTCGGTTAGCGAACCGGGTTCCAGAAAGGATTAAGTTAATAAGTTGAGGCGCTACTGCATGCAAAGCGTGCAAGTCACTTATGTAGACATGAAACTTGTTATTTTTGATACAAAGTCGAATGAAATAACACAAGGTGGCTGTCACTGCATGCACAGTTGGATGGAGTAAGTTACTGTTTTACTCTTCAGGGTGGAGTATAATTCTTCGAAGATGAGGCTTCAAAAGGAACAATTGCATTAATCATGTATTCACTGATTCAGTAATGCCACCAATCAAATTGCAATTCATTGGCTTTTTGCAAAAATGAACATTAAATATCATGATCTCAAACAAAAAGATTTGCACTAATTGACTTCTTATCCTGTCAGAGAGGCAGATCTATTCAGATGCTAAATTAAAACTCCTATCCATGTTTGCAATTTTAAATCACATTTCATATCTGATGCTGGAAAAGAACACCCCTGAGCTGCCGTATTCTCAAACCAATGTGGTATGTGATATTCAAGTGCATTTTTTTTTTGGTAAGGGTACTGTGACAGTGGATGAATTGACAGAATTGCATTCCTATGAAAAAGAATTAGCACTTTGATTCTGCAATTTGAATAAGCTTACATACCTGAGAGTTCCTTATCAAGGCATAACACTGGCCTCCTTGTGAAGCTTCTATACCACTGTGTGTCAGGGCATAACATGACACTTCATTATGATTGATGTAAGGGCTCAGGAATGCTGTTACTAAAATGTTGTTTTATTTCCAATATGTTCCACAGTTTATCAGCTTATGTACCTGAGATAGACTAGTTGGTATGTTCCTTGTGGCCTTGCTGTATAGGCAAAGACAACTTTGAAGGGGAGAGCCATTATAACATTGTTAGTAAGCCCAGCAAGAACAGCTACCTCCAGCTGCTGCTGCACAGCCTCCAGAGGGAGAAGCAGCAGATGAAGAGCCCCGAAGGAGGCAGAAGCCAATGAACAGACCCTGCATGTACTGGCCTCTTTCTCTACAACTCTTAGAAAAGCAGTGCAGTTGCAGATGAATCACTCTGGGCTGTCATCATTCAATTGTGTTAGCTACTAGAGCAGCAATTGTGCTCAGAAGAAACATGGCTGTCAAGGTTACAGCTGAATTGCATTTTTATGTCGGTGACTTGCTTCAAGAAGTAACTGGGGACCTGTGTGGGATCTCCTAATCATCAATCCATAAATGCATCTGGGATGTCACTGATGCTATTTTCTCCAGCTTCTACTAATTTCTATTATACTGCTGTGATGAGGAGAGTCTAAGTAGCCAGGTTGTGTGATTTTATAATATCACTGGTTTCTCCCAGGCACTGGATGGCACAGACTGTACACATGTTGCTTTGAGAGTGCCATGTTACCAACTTGCAGTTTTTCAACTTAAAAATTTCCCACCCCATCAATGTTCAGCATATCTATGACCATCGATGCCAGATTGTGAAGGTGTACGCCAGATATCTAGAAGCTGTCATGTCACTTACATGCTTTGAACACACATGTCTCTACCTCCTTCTAAGGTCCTCAAACTATACAGAGATGGCTGTACAGAGAGAAGGGCTCCTTCTGCTCACATGACCTCAATAAGTCTTCATGTAGTCCTCAGACTGATGCAAAATGAAAATTCAGTGATGGCCACACTTCTACCAAGCTAATTGTAGAACAGACCACAGGTCTCAAGATAAGATTTCAATGCCTGGACTGCTCCAGTAGTTTAGGTCAGAAAAGGTGTGTTATATCATTATGGCACACTGCGCCCCTCTCAAGTGGAGCTGACAAAAGTGTGATGTTCTAGAGATAGAGGAATTAGGGGACCAACAGTAATCCTCTGAAGATGAAGGTGAAAATCAAGACATTGATTGGCAGGGACATCCATGAGACCATGAAAGAGCAAAGCACCATCAAATGCAAGAAGCCAGAGAGAACGTAACTGAAACTTACTTTCAGGATGAATAAGCTGGGTTTGGATTTCCTTTCGTTGTGTCTCTCTCTGTTGGTTATAAGGCAATTAACCTCAGGCAGTCCAAAGTACATAGGATCTGGTTATTTTTGCAATTATTGAATTTTTCTGGTCTTCATAGAATCATAGAAAGGGGAAGCAATGGCCTAGTGGTATTATCACTATTATTAATCCAGCAACTCAGCTAATATTCTGGGAACATGAGTTTAAATTATGCCAAGGCAGATGGCGGAATTTAAATTCAATTTTAAAAAATCAGGAATTAAGGGTCTAATGATGACCATAAAGCCATTGTCAATTGTTGAAAAAAGCCATGTGGTTGACTCTTAACTGCCCGCTGGGCAATTAAGGATGTTTGATAAAAGCTGGCTTAGCCAGGCATACCCATATCCAATGAGTGAATGCAAAGAAAAGAAATTACAGTGTCTGTACCAGCTCCTGAAAGAGTTACCCAGCTAGTCCCACTTTCTTGCCCTATTTGCATAGCCCTATTGTTGAATACATGTTTAAAGCTACAGTAGAATTTTGAGTAGAATTAGAGTGTTACCTTTGAGGATTTAAATGCTCTGTACCCCCTAAACAGTGAAAGATTTAATGACACATAGAGAATTAATGTTTTGTCCAGAAGTCAGAAATCTTGAAATTTTAAAGTGGTGTCCAACAGATTACAGGTCAAAACTGAAGACGATAAAATATAATAATATCAGAAATTGCTGGAAAGACTCAGCAGGGCAGGCAATATCTGTGGAGAGAAAGCAGAGTTATCATTTCAGTTCCGATGACCCTTCTTCACTCCAGCAATTTCTGACTTTGTTTCTGATTTCTATCATTTTCAATTCCAAGGCTTTTGGATGATGAAACATAGATAGTTCTTGAAAGATTAAAATTGGAGCAGCAGAAATTAGAGTATCGAGAAAAACAGAGGGAATGAGAAAGACAGATAAGTGGGAAAGAGCAAACAACAAAATCAGAAGAGAAATAGTTTCTGGAAAAACTGTGAGGAAAGGAGTTTGACCTAAGAAAGCTTGATCTGAAAAGGAGCACAAAACCCATTGTGTCTCATTCAGACACTACTAGCTTAGATGTGAGGGTGAAGGCAACTTGTTTTGCTCATTCACTTCCTAAGTTTTGAGAAGGAGAAGTACAAGCTTTATTAATCTTGTTCAAGCAAATGGCACAGCAGTTAAAGGGCCAGTCCAAAACAGTGTCATAAAGATGTACAACACGGAAACATCCATACTTCTTACATGGTAGCCCACAAACCCAACAACACACTAAAACAGCAGCTAATGAACTTGAAAAACCCTATACAGATAAGAAGCAAAAGTAATGAAATTTACAAAATACCATGCAAGAACTGTAATAAACACTACATTGGACAAACAGACAGAAAACTAGCTACCAGGATACATGAACACCGAATAGTCACAAAATGACATGACCCTCACTAGTATCCTTACATACAGATAAGGAAGGACACCACTTCAACTGGTACAACATATCCATCTTAGGTCAAAGCCAAACAGAGACACCCACAAGAATTTCTAGAAGCATGGCATTCCAACCCGAACTCTATCATCAAACACATCGAGTTAGACCCCATCTATCACCCCCTGACAAAAACAAAGGAAATGAATCACCAACCCTAAGAAACCCAAACATATAAATTAAAAAGCAGGAATCATGTACAGTGCTTTGCCTAGAGGCCCACTGAAGATGCTACCTCATAGGTGACGAAACATCTGGAAATGAACCTTCCAGCTCAGTGAGCAAACCTACATCCAGAACCCTGAAATACAAATCTTCTCAGAACTCGCCATACTTATTACTATAATGTAAGCTTTGGTAGAAAGTGCTGGGGGGATACTTAGCTTGTCTGAGGAAAGTGCTAGTATGAGGTAGTGAAAAAGGCTATCTTAGGTGTTTACCAGTTAGTTCTGGAGGTGTACTGTCACTTGTGGAAAACAAACTCTGGCAATGGGCGATGAGGCAGGTTTAATAAAATACTTCAGGGTAAAAGATTCCTGAGGAAGTAGTGCTCAAAATATGATGGAATTTAATATTTCAGTTTGAGAGTGAGGAACGTCAGTCAGAAACAAAGGTTTTCCACATAAATAAAGGGAATCACAATTAAATAAGGATAGAGATAACTAAAGTGAACTAGGTAGACAGAATACCAGGAATGACAGTAAGAAAGCAGTGGCAGACATTTAAACAAGTTGATTCATGATTCTCAGCAAAAAATTCCTCCCAGTAAAGAGAAAAGATTCTAACTAAGAAAGTCAAGGAGAGTATTAAGTTGAAAAAAAATCTTATAACGAGACAAAAGTGAGTAATAACCCTAAAGACTGGGATAAATTCAGAATCCAGCAAAGGAGAACCAAAAAGAAAAACAGAGAAGGCAGCTTAGCAATTAATATACAAACTGTTGGAGGTGATATCATTTCTGGTTCGGTTTCTGAGAGGTTGGTAAATGGGGCCCAAATATATATCTTTGTTAATGAAGTTCTGGTTTGAATGCTAGACCTCTAGGAATTCCCGTGCGTGTCTTTGTTTAGACTGTCCCAGGATGGATGTATTAGCCTAGTCGTACTGGTGTCCTTCTTTATCTGTGTGTATGGATACCTGTGATAGTTGGTCATGTTTTTTGGTGGCTAGTTTCCTGCCTGCCTGTCCAATGTAATGTTTGTTGCAATCCTTGCCGGTATTTTGTATATGCTGTTCGTTCTGCTGGCTGTTACTGGGTCCTTTAAATTCATCATCAGGAACTATTTCAGTGTGGTGGTAGGTTTATGGGCTACCATGATGCCTAGGGGCCAGAGTAGTCTGGTCATCATCTCAGAGATGTCTTTGATGTATGGCAGGGTGGTTAGAGTCTCTGAGCATGTTGAGTCTTCTTGTTTAGGTCTGTTGTGCAAGAATCGGCGGATTGTGCTTATCGGGCACCCACTTATCCTGAATAAATTGTATAGGTGTTTTTCTTCATCTTCTCTTCGTTCCTGGGTGCTGCAGTATATTGTGGCTCAGTTAAATAATATTCTGATGCAGCTCTGTTTATGGGTGTTGGGATAACTGCTCTTGTAGTTGAGTACCTGGTCAGTATATCTGGCTTTCCTGTAGATGCTGGTCTGCAGCTCTCGATTGGCTTTTTGTTTTGCAGTGATATCCAGGAAGGGAGTCTGTTATTCTCTTCCTCTTTAGTGAACGTTATACCAGTAAGGATGCTGTTTATGTGTTTGTGGGTTCTTCTAATTTGTTGTGTTTCTTGATGATAAAGGTGTCATCCACATAGTGGACCCAAAGCTTGGGCTACATCTAGGAAAGGCTTTGTTCTAATATCTGTATACCTGCTTCTGCTATAAGTCCTTATACTGGTGATCCCATAGACGTGCCGTTGATTTGTTTGTAGATTTTGTCATTGAAGGTGAAGTGGATTGTGAGGCACAGGTCTACTAGTTTGAGGATGCTGATGGAGTTTGGTGATGGAGTTGGTGCTGTCAGGCATTTGTGTCCTTCATTCGTCTAGCAGCGAGGCCAGTGTTTCTTTGGCTAGGGTGATGTTTATTGATGTGAATAGTGCAGTCGCGCCAAATGAAACCATGACCTCGTCGTCCTTTATCTTGGTGTCTTTGATGATGTCAAGGAATTCCTGGGTGGAGTGGATTGAGTGCGTTGAGTCTTCTACTAGGTGTTTCAATTTGCGTAGCAGTTCCTTTGCTAGTCTGTATGGCGGTGTGAGACAATGGGTCTAAGGGGGGCCCTTGTTTATGTACTTATGGTAATCTGTAGAAACAGGGTGTGCTGGATCCTTCAGATTCCATCTTTGGAGGTCTGTCTTGTTAATTTCATCTATCTTATGTAGTTTCTGCAGGGTCACTGTCATGCTGTTTTTTAGCTGTGGAGCTGGGTCCATCGCCACCTGTTGGTAGGTATTGATATCTGTGAGTAGTGTGTTTGCTTTCTCAATGTATTGTGTCCTGTTCAGGATGATGGTCACGTACCCTTTGTCTATCGGCAGGATTATGATATTTCTGTCTTTTCTCAGTCCTTCCAGTGCTTTCCTTCCAGTGTGTTGAGAGTGTTCCTTTTTTCCTTTCTGCTTAGTGTTGCTGCTACTGTCTGTCATATGGCCTACTGGGTTTCTTTTGTAAGTCTGTTGTCTTTCAGGGTGGATCCCAGTGCCGTTAGGAAGTCCTTTTTATCCGCGTCCCTGTGGTTGAAGTTCATCCCTCATACTAGGACGGCTCTTTCCGTGTTTGAGTGATCAGTCAGACAGGTTCTTTATCCACGTCTCTGAATTGTTTGTGTTATTGCTGTGAGAGAGCTGGGCCAGTTTTCCTTGTAGGCCTGGCATTCAAACCTGAACACCATTAACAAACATATAGATTTGGACCCTACTTACCAACCTCACAGAAACAGAACCAGAAATGATATCACCTATCACAACAAACTGAGACAGATAAATAGCAAGTGGGACAGAACACTAAAGCTTCATCATAGGCCCACTGATGATGTTACCTAGCATGGTGACACAACATCTGAGAACAAACCTACCAGCCCAGTGAGCAAATGTACAACCTGATCCACAACCTGAGCTATAAATCTTCACCAAAATCTCAAAATTCACATTTTGTTCTTACTGATATTTGTGTACATTGCTTAGACATTGCTAACTAACTGAAAACACTACACTAAGCCCATCACACTAAGAATGTGACTGAAGGAGAGATCTTTATACTGGAATGTCATATGCCGTGATGCAAGTGCCTTAAGGAACAGATGCCTGGTCTCAGTCTAGGGCATAAAAAAACTTTTGCAATCAATTCCATTATTCTTTACTAGCCAGTTGGTCTCCAGTTGTACTACTGTTTAAAAACTGGTATTAATTGATCCTGAACTTATCTTTAGATTCCATGTGTTCTCCAGCTATATTCACTTTCATAAAAGTGCTCTCCTCCGCTTGATCCCATTTTCCACTGATATTTTCATCTTTGTCATTTCCAATCTCAATAATGTATTAATCAAAAGACTGCGAATGCTGGAAACTGGAAAAAAAACTAAAAGGAGTGAAAGCAACAGGCAGGTCTGGTACTACATGAAGAATTAAGAACGTTCATGTGAGATCCCGCATTAAAACTGAAAATGAAATGAAAATGTACCTCAGTTCATAACCACTGCCCCTACTTTTCTTTTGGCAGCAATTGATGGCAATTTCACTAATAACCCATTTACACCTCCTCTAGCACCAATTTTTTTATTTCTTTTCACAAGCACTCCACTACCAATATGATTTGCCTTGAACTGTTATTGCTTTTGCTACTTAATATCACCTTTTTAACATCCTTTCATAGACTACCCCTTTCGTCCTATCCTCCCCTTTCATTTTCTTTGCCTCTATATTGGAAGTCTGTTTTCTTTTTCCAATTCTGATGACCTCGTTGATCTGAACTATTAATTGAGTATCTGCAGATACTGAATGACCTGCTGAATATTTCTAGCTTTTTCTGATTTATATTAATGCTTTCTTACTTAGTTGCCTAACCTCTAGCTTCTTTAAACACAGGTAGATTGAACCCACAACTAACCTTATCTAATCCTGTACTAAGTCAATCTAGCCCATTACCTCTCTTCGCTGACCTACACCATGTCTTAATGCATTAATTTAATAAATCTTTTAATGGTCCCAATCCCCCTTTTTGTAATCTCATCCAACTTTACAATTAATTCTTGTCTACTCACCTCCTCCATCAAATTCTTTCTTTTTCTGACTTTGTGCCCATCCATTTTGACACACGATTGGCGATTTGGCCTTTAGTCACCTAATCTCATGCTTTGGAATTCTCTCTCTCTCTCCAACAGTGCTATCTTTCCAACTCCCTCACATTCTTTAAAACTTATCTTTTTAATTCTCCTAACAGTTCTTTCTCTATCTTGGTGTTTTTAGATCATACCTCTGTGACATATGTCAGGCCAAAGGATTCATAATTGTTGTAGCTTAAATATTTTTTATTTGCCTAACAAAAAGCTGATAATTTTATTTTCGCTTAAGTCAGTGAGTTCCTCAGTGTGACTCTTAAGGTTTTTAAAATTTAATTGTACCATTTTTTATTACATTTCTTTTTATTCTTCTATCTTTAATTAATTTCTGTTTTGCATTATATTTTCCTATTCCTCCCTCTGAATAAATAGGTTTTGTGCTCAAGAGAAACATGTAATTGGTCTTCGTGCTGGAAACAGATGTGATACAGTGAAAGTTCAGCTGAAGTCAGTTTAAACTGTATACTTACTGTAAACACATGCAGGGAGGAAGGCGTGGTCTTCAAGATACGTTTTGAAATAGTTTCAAATGCTTCTATTTAGTTTATTGGGCTATAAATGGTACATGTTTTTAGTAAGCAATATCGAAGAAATTATTCTTCGATCAGTTAAAGTGATTTGGAATAGCATGGTGCAGGCTTTAAGCTTCAATTGAACAGAATTCACAGGTCAACTTGCCTCAAAGGCAGATTTACACAAAATAGAATAATAATCTTACAAATCGGATGTGAGATGCAGAATTAAGAGCTGTACTCAAACCGGAGTATGGCTGTTAGTCAATTCCAAAAGCACAATGCAGAGTCACACAATGGTTTTCAACATGAGACGTTTACAAGGGATGATGAATCTAAGAGGTCAACTTCAGTGTATTAACATGCCAAACTATGCAACCATATAACATAAAACTAACAACTATGGTTTTAATGCGTAGCAAGTCCTGATCACTAGTAGAGAAGCGTATCACGACGAAACATCATTCTTTTTTAGGAGCAAGCAACTGGCTTCTCTGTCTATTCTATCTGTTCCCCCTGGTAAAACCATCTGCTTACCTTCTAAATTTCGCAGTATGGGTGCCACCACAGTTCACTTTTCTTGTGGTTCCAGTATTGGATACCAATCCTGGTGGCACTATTGGGACAATATGTCCTTCCGATAGGAAGCAGAGACCCCACTTCAAGCCAATTATGTTCCAAAGGATATTAAATGGCTGCTGAGTGAGCTGGTCAAATGTAGATGGGCTCACCTTAACCTTTACCACACGCCCCAGTGTAAATTTAAACTCCAAATCTATGTTTAAATTTTCACCATTTAGAATTTATTTTGTTTTATCCTACCTATTCCAATTTCAATAACTTCATATTTTCCTACACTGAAACCAACTACCACAATTCTGCTCATTCACTTACTATACCAGTATCTTTGTAATTATGTGTTTCAATCTACACCACCTTTGACTTTGTATCATTCTAAATAGTTGAGGTTCCAATATTGATCCTTGAAAGATGCCAATAGTAGCATTATTATTGTTATTCTTTTAGGAAGTATTTCACCACCAGGTCACAATCTGCCTTCAATTTCATGGGTTTCAACTTTGCTAAGAGTCTCTTATCAAATGTCTTCTAGTGGTTCACATAAATAATTTCCATTGCTATTCCCCTGCAATCTCTTGAAAAAATTAAATAAGGTTGGTGAGACTTGAACTCCCCTTTGAAAGCCTCATGCCGTGTCCCTCTGGTCAGCTGAAAAGTTTCAAGGTATTCAGTCACTTTAACTACACACAGACTTGTTATTTCCTGGTAACACATGTAACGCTCACTAGCTTATAGTTCCCTGGTTTCCTCTTTCACCTTTCTTAAGCAGCAAATTGATATATCCAATTTTCTAATCTTAAGGAACAGCTCCCAAATCAAGATAACATGGCAAGATTATAGTTCAGATATCTGCGAACTTCCTACCTACTTCCTATAAAAACTTTGATAAATTCCCAGGATCAGATTATTTCCACTGTTCAATGTAATTATTTTCTTAAATTTTTCATAAAGAACTTTTTGTTAGGTCCCTAAAAGGATTCATTATTATGTTCCATGGGATACCTTGCCTGCAGACATCTTCCTTTACTGTAAATAGGAATGCAAAGTAATTCAATATTTCTGACATTTCCTTATTTTCATTGGCAACATTGGAAAGGTGCCCATGTTACTTATGACCATCATTTAAAATATTTGTGTTGATTTTGATATGCCTTTCAAGTTTCTTTTCATATTTTCTTTTTATACTTCCTGGTATTACTTTTCATCCTCTCCTGTTCTTTGTATTTCTCCCATTGGATAGAAACTGTGCTATTTTTTGCATTACTGCATGCTTTTCCTTTGAGTTTCATGGTGTTGTGGCTGTTATTTTTTGGAAAGTAGAATTCTTGTCCCTTGTGAATATAAGCTGTATTTATATTAAATTATTCATAGACACCCTGCACAGGATCTTGTTTCATTTATTAACAGACTTGCTCAATTGATTGAGACTCTAGACTAGCCACATCACAGCCCTTGTCTAAATTTAAAATCTTAACAGTTGTTTCTATTTTCTCCTTTTCAAACACCATGAATCAAAGCTTTCAGCTAGCACAAAGTAGGTAAGCTTGATGGTGACTATGCCTTAAATTGCAAACTTACCATTTACACTAGAACCGTTGCACTTTCCAATGCCACTCCAGCAGGGTTGCAGAGATGAACACAAAGTATCAAGCATATTTCTAGCCGTGTCCCCTCTTTCTCATCAAGAACTGAAGATTCACACCCTTAAGGCAGTCTTCAATTTCTTCACTTACATTGTTTTAAATGGATCTGTCAATTCTAATACTAATCAATTTCCTCTCAGTGACAATGCTATGCCTTCTCATACTCTCACCAAATCTCAAATACGTTCTCCATCATTAACAATAGTCACCAATACCCCATCTCAGGATATATTCATTGGCAGTGACCGCACAACCTTACCCATAGATGGTTACGTTAGACATTTTACCAGCTTCATCACACTTTTAGGCTTGAATCCAAATATGATTCTGAACTTCAATAGAGTTCTGCTATATTTTGGATCACACCGGCACCTATCATTGAAATGCTACTGCTATGGAAGTTACTTTGGCAGTTATGTAGTTAACTTAGTGTTGAAATGCATGCCCAGAATCATATTACAGATCTCCAGTAACAGATAATGGTTGTGCACTGCACTGTGATAGGCTAGTTAAATCACTGATAGCTGAGCTAATACTGAAGACGATGGTATTGTAATGTGATAGGTTACGTGTAATGGAGGGAACTAGCGTGGCAGACGATGTATAGTTTAGAAACAAGCCAGCATGATTGGTTATGCTAATGTTATCCGATAAGTGTGGGAACAACAACTGCATAAGCTGCAGAGGAACAAGGAGCTTGTGGACAGTCAGTGAAGACATTTTTCTGGCTGCCACAGCTTTCATTTTTGCCCCCCAACTGTGGGAAATTGAGAAGCAAATTTGTAAGGAGGTCTCAGATATCTTTAAGAATGATAGGGTTGTAAAAATAAGGGATTTTAATATACCAAACACAAATTGGGACTGCCATAATATTAAGGGACTGGATGCTGAGAAATTTGTTAAGGGTGCACAAGAATTTTGTTTCTCAGTATGCGGATGTACCTACTAGAGAAGGAGAAAAATGTGACCTTCTCTTGGGAAATAAGGCAGGGCAAGTGACTGAGATATCTGTGAGGGACCACTTTGGGGCCAGTGATCATAATTCTACTGGTTTTAAATAGTTATGGGAAAGGATAGACCTAATCTAAAGGTTAAAGATCAAAATTGGAGTAAGGCAAATTTTGATGGTATTAGATAAGAACTTTCAAAACTTGATCGGGAGAAATTCATCGCAGGTAAAAGAACAGCTGGAAAATGGGAGGTTTCAAAAGTGAGATAATGAGAGCCCAGAGGCAGTAAGTTTCTATTACTGTGATGGGCAAGGCTGGTAGGTGTAGGGAATGTTGGATGACTAGAGAAAAAAAAGGAGACATGGCAGATGTAGACAGCTGAGATGAAGTGAATCCCTTAAGGAGCATAAGGGCAGTTGGAGAGTACTCAAGAGGGAAATCAGGAGGGAAAAAAAGGGGACAAGATGGCTTTGGCAAATCGGGTTATGTAGAATCTCTTTAGATTCTCCTAATACATTAAGGGCAAAAAGTAGCTAGGAAGAGAATAGGGCCCCTTAAAGATCAACAAGACTATCTATATGTATAACCACAGGAGATTGGTGAGACACGAAACAAGTGTCTTGCATCAGTATTTACAGTGGAGAAGGGCATGGAAGCTTGAGAACTTGGAGAAATAAGCTGTAGTGATTGGCACAATGTCAGCCAGGTGGATCTCATAGAATATGAGTTTCCTGATTGCGGCTGTTAACCTAGTCTAATCAGGGAGCCCTGGCTTACAGATATAAACAGGAGTGTCAGGGCTACCGCTTACTCTAAGAGCTGACTCTATGCTAGATGGATCAGTGTCATGTATTATGCATCTGTAAATAAAGAGTGACTTGGAGACGGGATAGTGGGCATCGTGGAGTTATTTCAAGAGTGCGAGCTTGAAAAAGTGTCCATATTAACATGGTTTTGTGTGGGGTAGATCGTGCCTTACCAACTTAGAGTTCTTTGAGGAAGTGACCAAATTGATAGATGAAGGAAGGGCTGCAGAAGTCATATACATGGACTTTAGTAAGGTGTTTGATAAGGTTCTCCATTGTAAACTAATGGAGAAAGTGAAGTCACATGGTGTGCAGGGTGATCTAGCTAGGTGGACAAGGAACTGGTTGAGCAACAGGAGACAGAGAGTAGTAGTTGAAGGGAGTTTCTCGAAATGGAGAAAGGTAACCAGTGGTGTTCGACAGGGATCAGTGCAAGGGCCACTGTGGGCATTGTTGGTCTGATCAGCAAGTTTGCAGATGACACAGAGATTGGTGGAGTAGCAGAAAGCATAGGGGACTGTCAAAGAATACAGGAAAATATAGATTAAGTGTGAGAGATGGGCAGAGAAGAGGCTGATGGAGTTCAATCCAGGCAAATGTGAGGTGATGCACTTTGGGAAGTCTAATTCTAGAGTGAATTATACAGTAAACGGAAGAGCCTTGGGAAAAGCTGTTGAGCAGAGAGATCTGGGAGTTCAGGTCCATTGTATCTTGAAGGTGGCTGCAAAGGTGGATCGTGTGGTTAAGAAGGCATATGGTACGCTTGCCTTCATCGGAAGGGGTATTGAGTACAAGAGCTGGCAGGTCATGTTAAAATTGTACAAGACTTTGGTTTGGCCGCATTTGGAATACTGTGGACAGTTCTGGTCGCCACATTACCAAAATGTGGACACTTTGGAGAGGGTGTAGAGAAGGTTTACGAGAGTGTTGCCTGGTTTGGAAAGTGCGAGCTATGAAGAGAGGTTGAGTAGGTTAGGATTTTCATTAGAAAAAAGGAGATTGACGGGAGACCTAATTGAGGTCTACAACATCATGAGGGTTTAGACAGGATAGATAAAAATAAGCTTTTTCCCAGGGTGAGAGATGCAATAACGAAAAGTCATGTGTTCAAGGTGAGAAGTGAAAGGTTTAAGGGGGCTATACCCGGCAAGTACTTTACACAAAGGGTGGTAGGTGCCTGGAACGCATTGCCAGCAAAGGTATTAGAAGCAGGCACGGTAGATTCATTTAAGGCATGTCTGGACAAATACATGAGTAGATGGGGAGCAGAGGGATAGAGATGCTTCAGAATTGGGTGATAGGTTTTGACAGCGGATTTGGATCGGCTCAGGCTTGGAGGGCCGAAGGGCCTGTTCCTGGGCTGTAAATTTTCTCTGTTCTTTATTACAGAGGAGGAGGTGCTTAACATTTTAAAATGCCCATAAAGGTGGATAAATCCCCAGGACATGATTAGGTGTAGGCAAAAACAATGACTGCAGATGTTGGAAACCATGTTCTGGATTAGTGGTGCTGGAAGAGCACAGCAGTTCAGGCAGCATCCAAGGAGCAGTAAAATCGATGTTTCCTGATGAACGGCTTTTGCCCAAAATGTCAATTTTACTGCTCCTCGGATGCTGCCTGAACTGCTGTGCTCTTCCAGCACCACTAATCCAGAACATGATTATGTGTATCCTAGAACTTTGTGGGAAGATGAAAGTGATTGCTGGGCCCCTAGCTGAGATATCTGTTTCCTAACGTGGTAAGGAAAAGCCAGGGAACTATAGATTGGTGAGTCTGAGGTCAGTGGTGGTTAAGTTGTTCAAGGGGATTCTGAGGGACAGGATTTACATGTATTTGGAAAGGCAAGGACTGGTTAGAGATAGTCAACATAGCTTTCTGTGTGGGAAATCGTATCTCACTAACTTGATTGAGGATTTTAAAGAAGTGAAAAAGAAAATTGATGAGGTAGAGTGGGTGGACGTTGTCAATATGGACTTCACCAAGGCGTGGAACATGGTTTCACTTGGTTAATGGGTTAGCAAGGAATCCAGGGAGAGCTAGCCATTTGGATACAAAACTGGCTTGAAGGTAGGAGACAGAAGGGGGTGGTGGAGGCTTGTTTTTTAGACTGAAGGTCTGTGACCAGTGATGTGCTACAAGGATCTGGGTCACCTGTTTTTGCCATTTACATAAATGATTTGGATGTGAATATAGGAGGAATGGTTAATAAGTTTGCTGATGATACCAAAATTGGTGGCGGCATGGACAGTGAAGAAGGTTACTTCAGAGTACAATGGGACCTTGATCAGATGGGCCAAAGAGAGGCAGATGGAATTTAATTTAGATAAATGTGAGGTGTTGTATTCTGGAAGGCAAGTCAGGACAGGATTATACACTTAATAGTAGAGTCCTGGGGCGTGTTGTCAAACAAAGACACCTGCAGGTGCATAGTTCCTTGAATGGGGATTCATAGGTAGACAAGGTGGTGAAGAAGGCATTTAGCATACTTGCCTTAATCAGTCGGTGCACTGAGTATAGAAGTTGGGAGGTCATGTTGCGGCTGTACAGGACATGAGTTAGGCCACTTTTGGAATATTTTGTTCAATGCTAGTCTTCTTGTTATAGGAAAGATATTATTAAATTTGAAAGGGTGCAGAAAAGGTTTACAAGAACGTTGTCAGGATTGGAGGTTTGTATTAAAGCAATAGGCTGAATAGGCTGGGACTATTTTCCTTAGATTGTCAGAGGTTGAGGGGTGACCTTACAGAAGTTTATAAAATCATGAAGGGCATGGATAGAGTGAATAGCTAAGGTCTTTTTCCCAGGACAGGCAAGTCCAACATTAGAGAGCATAAGATGAGAGGGGAAAATTTAAAAAGAGACTTAAAGGGCAACTGTTTCACACACATTATGGTGTACGTTTGGAATGAGCTGCCAAAGGAAGTTGTACAATTACAACGTTTAAGAGGCATCTGGATTGGTACATGAATAAGAAGGTTTAGAGGGATATGGGCCAAATACTAGCAAATCGGACTAGATTAATTTAAGATACCTGGCCAGCATGGACGAATTGGATCAAAGAATCTGTTTCCCTGCTGCACAACTCTAAGACTCTATCTGCACCTTGTGTTACCAGTTTATACAGCAAATAGACTGCACATGCATCAAACAAATGTCCACATCTTAAAGTCTAAGGGGAGTAGTCCTAAATCAAATCAAAGGAAAAGACAGCACCAAGTCTTCCTGACTGAGGGGCAAGTCAAGGGAGCCAACAATATCAGTCCAGGAATCTGGGCACAGATGTCTGCCACTTGCAGTGGTCAATGTCAGGATCCTCTTTTTGTAGGTGGCAAAGAGCTGAATATCAAATACCTCACCTCCCTAGTTGGCTCTTTTTGCTCAATAATGAGTCTTTTCCTCTGGAAAGAAACAAAGAGTGGAACTGAGTGAGATGAATGTGGCTAGCACAATGGCTAATCTGATGAAAGACGGGTAGTTAGGTGTCCTGAGTGAGTAGAACATACCAGATGGCCTCCTTCTTTAGAGACTGCAATTTCCCTTCCCATGTGGTTAGAGATGCCCTCCAAAGCATTTTGTCCACATCCCGCCCCTCTGTCCTCAAACCCCCCCCCCCCCCAACCGTAACAAGGACAGAACCCCTTAGTGTTCACCTTCCATCCTACCAATCTTCGCACAAACCACATCATTGGAAGACATTTCCGCCAGCTCCAAACGGACCCCACCACCAGGGATAGATTTCCCTCCCCAATCATTTCTGCTTTCTGCAAAGACTGTTCCCTCCATGGTCAGGTCCACGCCCCCCCAACAACTCATCCTTCCTTCCCGACACCCTCCTGCCACTGCAGGAATTGCAAAACCTGCGCCCACACCTCCTCCCTCACCTCCATCCAAGGCCCCAAAGGAGCCTTCCACATCCATCAAAGTTTTACCTGCACATCCACCAATATCATTTATTGTATCCATTGCTCCCGATGCGGTCTCCTCTACAGTGTGTTGACTGGACGCTTCCTAGCAGAGTGCTTTAGGGAACATCTCCGGGACACCCGCACCAATCAACCCCACCACCCTGTGGCCCAACATTTCAACTCCCCCTCCCACTCTGCCAAGGACATGCAGGCCCTGGACCTCCTCCATTGCCGCTCCCTCATCACCCGACGCCTGGAGGAAGAATACCTCATCTTCCGCCTTGGAACACTTCAACCCCAAGGCTTCAATGTGGATTTCCTAATTTCCCCTTCCCCCACCTCACCAGCTCCAGCCTTCCAGCACAGCACCGTCCCCATGACCTGTCCTACCTGCCTACCTCCCTTTCCACCTATCCACTCTACCCTCCTCGCTGACCTATCACCTTCATCCCCACCCCCATTCACCCACTGTACTCTTTGCTACCTTCCCCCACCCTCCTTTCTGACCTATCACCTCCATCCCCACTCCCACTCACCTATCGTACTCTATGCTACTTTCTTCCCACCCCCACCTACCTCTCATTTATCTCTTCACTGTGCAGGCACCCTGCCTCTATTCCTGATGAAGGGCTTTTGCCCGAAACATCGATTTTCCTGCTCCTCGGCTGTTGCCTGACATGCTGTGCTTTTCCAGCACCATTCTAATACAGACTCAATTTCCAGCATCTGCAGTCCTTGTTTTTACCTAGAAAACAGAGGTCAGGATTAGTGGTGTAGGGACTGAGTGGGTGAGAATGAGTGAGGGAAGATGTTACAATGTGATAGTGAGAGTGGTAGACATGGAACCTTAGTGCGAGTAACAGAAGAGATAGTGTGAGTGTGCCTATGGTAAATGGGAGGATACAATGTGCAGGAAATCAGAGGGTCATGGTGCATTAGTAATGAGGCAAGTTTGAGAAGGTATCATGAGAAATCTTGCTAAACTTCACTCAGAGACCATCCTTGAAACTCAACAAAATTGACGTTGAGCTGAATTCCAGTAAAATTCAGATTTGGAGATGCCAGTGTTGGACTCGGGTGTACACAGTTAAAAATCACACAACACCAGGTTATAGTCCAACAGGTTTAATTGGAAGCACACTAGCTTTCAGATCGTCACTCCGAAAGCTAGTGTGTTTCCAATTAAACCTGTTGGACTATAACCTGGTGTTGTGTGATTTTTAACAGTAAAATTCAGCATTGCATTTCTGTTAAGGAGACTCAATAGAACATAGGTATTTCTCCTACTCCAAAACTATTAGCCTGCTTCATCATTCGTAGCTGATCTGATTATTCCACATTCACGCTTACAACAAACAACTTTCATCTCATTGCTTATCAAGCATCTACCTGCCTCTGCCTTAAAAATATTCAAGTTGTTGCATCTACTGTTTTTACTGTGAGAGAAATATAATTCTCCTCATTGCTGTCTTAAACGGACGACCACTTACTTTTGAACAGTAGTTCCTAGTTCTAGATTTTACCTACAAGAGGAACACCCTTTCCACATTGACTGTCATGATTCCTCATGCTTTTATATACTTCAATCAAGTCACCCCTTACTCTTCTAAACTCCAGCAGATACAAGCCTACCATGTCCATTTTCTCAAAAGGCATCCCAGCCATTCCAAGTGCCTGTCCACTGCAGTCACATTCTGCCTTAAATAAGGAGACAAAAAGGTATAGGAGCAGAAGTAGGACCTTCAGCTCAGTGGGTCTGCTTTGCCATTCAACAAGATCATGGTTAATCTGGTATTCCTCAACTGTAATTTCCTGTTTTAACCTCATAATCCTTGATCCCCTTATTGATTGTTAAATAAACACACAGCTTTGACAGCCCTCTGTCATAAAGAATTCCACAGATTCTGAGAAAATAATTTCTGGTCATCTGTCTTAAATAGGTAACCTCTAACACTGGGATTCTGCTGCCTGGTCACACTCTCCCTAACTGCATCTACCCTATCAAGCTCCCTAAGAATCTTCTACGTTTTGATAAGATATCATCCCATTCTTCTGAACTCAAGTGACCACAAGTCCATCCTACTCAACCTCTCCTCCATGCATATATACCTGGAATCAACTCAGTGAACATTTTCTACACTTCCTCCAATGCCAGTATATCTTTTCTTAGTTATGAGGACCAAAACTGTTCATTGTATTCCAGCTGTGGCCTACTGTCTTCTATAGTTTTCAGCAAATCCTCCCTATTTTTATCCTCCTTTATCTTTGAAGTTAAAATAAAGTCATTTTGCTTTCTCTATTACCTGTTAAATTTGGATGCTAGCTTTTCACGATTCAAGTATGAGGACACCCAAATCCCTCTGTGTTGGAGCTTTGTGTAGTCTTTCTCCATTTAAATAATATTCAGCACTTCTATTCTTCCCGTCAAAATTAATTACCTCTCAGTTTCCAAATTAGTAGATGGAATGTAAGTTTTCACCCATTCACTCAAACTGTCTATATCCCTCTCTAGATTCTCGCATACAGTATAGTAAAATTCTGTTCTATTACCCTGATGTACTTATGCAAGATGCAATTTGCCTGGATAACATGCAAAACAATGTTGTTCACTGAATCTCATTATATATGACAATAGTAAATCAAATGAAATCAAGTCAAATACAGTACTGTACATAGTACTCTGCATGTGGTCTCACTAATGCTCTGTATAACTGAAGCATCATCTCCATACTCAATTTACCTTGCAATAAACAGTTTGTGAGTTTCTCTAAATACTTGCTGTATCTGCTTACTAACCTTCATGTGCACTGAAATCCCTGAGATAGTTCTACAATCTCTCACTATTTTGATAACATGCTCCATTTTTATCCTTCCTACTGAAATGGAGACTCACATTTTCCCACATTATGCTCCATTTGCCAAATCTATGACTGCTCACTTAACTCAGTTATATCCCTTTATAGTCTCATTATGTCCTCTTCACAAATTTCTTTCCTATCTTTGTGCCATTTGCAACTATACCTTCAGTTTCTTAATCCAATTTATTTATATAAATTGTAAAACATTGAGGGACCAACACTTACACCTGTGATTAAGATTAATGGCCATCACCATTCGCAAATGGATGTAGCAGAACTACAGAGGTTAGATCTGATCTGTTGGCTATGGAATTGCTTATCCCCAACACTGTCTGCTTATACTGTTTGGCATGCAAAAGTTCCATGCTGAAGCTTGAACAGATTGACCTTGTTTTCAAGTATACCTGGCACTACTGCTGCTCCTGGCATGCTCGCTTGCACTTTTCACTGAATGAAGTGTGTTTGTTAAGATAGAGCAAGATACTCTGCTAGGGCTCATGGTGAAAATCCCTACAAAGAGCTTGATTACAGCAAAAATAATGTAAGATTCAACCCCACAATGCTGCGGGTCATGAATCAAATTGGTTGTGGGAAAACACAGCAAATTGATTGGTATTGAAAAGATAGAGAAAAATTAAGATTTTATTGAGTTAATTTGATATTTCTGTTACATCGGCAATACTGGGTGGGCAAAATGGCGTTAGACAATCTGGCATGTGATTAGTACACACTGAACACACTGAATGGTTTGTTTGAGTAAGGTAATTGTAAAAATGTTGAAATATTAGCATCTAATAAAAAGAAAATTTGAGACAAATTTTATATTAAAATTTATATTAAAATGGTTTCATATTAAAACATTAATTAGTTTTAATGCGGTGATCATATGTCACTGCCCTATTCACTTGGGAAAGGATATCTTCTGTAGAAAGTTTCAAATAGACATAAATTAGTGTGGAAATGTCCGTATTGAGCAAACAAAAAACTTCGAAAAATAGATAAGATATCATCAGTTGAGAAAAGGTGTACTCATAACACCATAAGAAAGATTAATTAATCCCATTTTAGAGATGTGTTAAGATGTAATGGAAAAGCAATTTGGTTAAAAAAATTGTGATTCATTGTAAAGTCCATGAAATGTAATTTTCATGACATTTCAATTTACAGATGAACACAGTGGAATGTGTGAGCTTTTAAACTGTAACAGCTGCCTTCTTTCACTGAAATAATATACAAAATCTGGCTTAAAGCAATATTTTTCTAATAGCTATATTTCCATCACTGAATAAATATAACTTAATCAAATGGATCCCTGGTGTGGTGCACCTAGAATTTCTGCAGGAGATTCTTTGATAAATCTGCTTTGTGCTAATCTTCTCCCAAAGTAATGCTATGGAATTTCTTCCCCATAGACTTAAAAGACTTGTTGCTTCTAGAGATATGTGAGGCAGATAAAGCACACATTTATGTTTATTTTCTGTAACAAATACAGAAAATGCTGGAAAAACTCAACATTCTAACAGCATCTGTGAACAAAGAAACAAAGTTAACATTTCGGGTCTGTTATTTCTCTTCTTCAGAACTGAAAGATGTTGGAAAATAGGTTTGTTTTATGCTTTTGACAGGCAGAGGAAAAGCAAGATGGCAGATGATTTATAGACCCAATACAAAAAAGAAAGAGACTTAATACTGAGAAAGAAAAATAAGGTTAAAAGAGTGTAAATTAAGATATAAAAGGGAGAGAATTAGTCCTTGCTATAAAGTGCAAAGTAAACAAAATACAAACATATCACTTGTTGGAGAAGTGGAAGGCAGGCATAAATTTCTGAGTTTCTGAAGCTATTGAATTCAATGCTGATACCTTGATGATGTACAATGCCTAAGTGGAAAATGCAGTGCTGTTCCTCAAATGTGCACTGTGCTTCACTGGAAACTTGCAGCAGGCCCAAAAAAGAAATGTTTGCACGACAGCAAGGTGGTTTATTGAAATGACAAGCAACTGGTAGGTCAGGGTCATTTCTATGGATAGAATAGAGGTGTATCACAAAATGGTCACCCAGTCTGCGTTTGGTTGCACCAATGCAGAAGTTACAGCAATTCAATTGCAAATGCAATAGGTTTGAAGAAGTATAACTGAAATACTGCTCCAGTATTTGTTACCTTGGACATAAAAGAAAGGAGGTGAATAGGCAAGTGTTACACCTGCGATGACATGGGAAGATGCCATGGGGGAGCGGGCAAGTGTTAGGAGTGATGCAGGATTGGACCAGGGTGTTATGGAGAGGACGGTCCCTGCTGAAGGGAAGGAAACATAAGCTTGGTGGTGGCACTCTGCTGAAGGTGGTGGAAATGTGAAGCATGATCCTATGAGTGTGAAGACTAGTGAGGTGGAAACTAAGGATTAGTTGAATTCTACTGTTCTGAGAAGGAGGGGAAGGAACGAAGGTAGAATTAAAAGAGATGGATTAAACATGAAGGCTCTGTCAACAAATACAGGAGTGGTGGAATCCTCAATTGAGAAAAAAGGCAGTCATTCGGAGACGGGCTGGTGGAAGGTAATGCTATCTGAAAAGATATTATGGAGACTGAGAAACAGGGAGAATGGAATCGAATCAGGACACAGATTAAGGGGAGGTGCAGTCAAGGTGACCATGGGGGTTGATGGGCTTGGAATGAATACTGATTGACAGTGTAGCCTCAGAAATGGAAACAGTGAAGTCAAAAAACAGAAGGGAAGAGTCAGGGATGGATGAATTGAAGGTGAGAGAAGGATGGAAATCGGAAACAAAACTGATTCATTTTTCCAATTCTGGGTGAGCATACGAAGCAACACTGAGGACATTGTGTATCAGGGAAAGACTTGTTGATGGGGACTCGTGCACAACTAAAGCAAGGAATGTTCTACATACCCTGCAAAGAACATTGCATAACTGGGATCCGTGGTACCTGTGACTTAGAGAAAATAAATGAGTTAAAGGTGGAGTTGTTCAAAGTGAGAACAGAAGCAGAGAGCTTTCAGACCATCCTGATGGAGGATGATAAATAGAAATATTGCACATCCGTGGTTAAAATGATATCACTGGGCCCAGAAAACTAGCTGTCTTCCATAGCTTGATTCACCAGAACAGATTGTTAAACAGTCGCTATAGCTAGAGGGTTGCCACTCTGCATCAAATATAGCTGATCAGAAGTCTCTTCTGCTCTTAGCATCTGCCCTAGGTTAAATGGAAGGACTTGCGGGTTCATTGTCACCTGTTTTACCACGTTATGCATGTAAACTTCATAACCATCAAGTTGTGGAGTGGAACTCAAAATCTGGGTTTCTGATTCAGAGGTAGGGACAGAACCCACCAATACAAGGAAGCCTCTTTTCCTCACGGTCATTATCATATTGGGAAAGCCAATGATGACACAAAATTTCCCTAACAAATAGGACTCTTGGAGCAAACTTGTGACTTTGGCATTCACACATTACTTCGCTCACTCTTTTCATCGGATAAATATGATATTCAATATACTGTCCACAGTATTTTCCAATTATCAACAATATAGCAGAGACAGATTAGTGTCTGAGGTTTAAAGTCTATTTTCAGAAACGTATAAATAAGGCAAACATCTATTAACCTTTAATTTGTGTGAATAAGATCATTCATTTCAGTGGTGCCTGTTTTCCTGGGTTATGCAAGTGGAGGGGCAAAAATGTAACATGCCTAGGATGATTCATCTAATGACTTTCTCACTGTTTACTGCATCACTAAGCCCCTGTTTCCCTCTAGGTACAGTGGGCAAAATTCAGAACGTGAGAAAATGAATAAAATGGAAGGATTATCTTACTTTAACAAAACAAATAAGCCAGAAATTTAATCTTCTTGGTCACCTAATTAAATCAATTTATTTACATGGCATACTACGCAAATTGGTCAAGGGAACATCACTGGAGATTATCCAACTTGTTTCCTTGTCTGGTGCCAAAAACTTTGAAAACATGTTCAAACATGTTCTCGACAAACACCGGAACAGGATAACTACCTCAAATGCTGCCACCTGCTGTCAGATTTAAAAGTATGCTAATTCTGAAATAACAGCTGCAATTTATATAACTGATAAAACTGTTGATGAAATTGTAGCAGGACACATATACTACAAAAGATATATACTAACAGAGAATCTTGATTACAACACACATCTACTTTTAAATAAACCTTCAGTTGCCATGTTAAGAAGAGGAGAAACTATGCCATCACATTGCACCACGCAGTGTAAAGAAACTTGGCATTTCAAAGTCCAAGTCACAGTACTGGCCAGAATAGCAACTAAGGCTATTTTCAGAGGCCAAAGGGGATAGGAACTGAGGAAAATAAACACAACATTCTGTGAAGCTTGTTGACACCATTCCACTCCAGGGTCATTTTCAGGAAGACCTGGTTAGGGACGCATGACAATTAACTGAGATGATTAAGGTATCTATTAAGCCCCATTTCTGTGCGATCTTGAATCTTGCAGCTGGCAAACAAAACCCCGCACAGCAGCTAAAACATGGCCAGTTAAATAAGTTGGCCTCCTGGCAAGAGATGTGGGAAGCTGCTGTGAGTGGACCAATCCATCTTCTGCAATTACATGGACACCATTCTCCCACCTTTTCCTCCGCTGTATTGATGACTGTACTGGTGCCACCTTGTGCTCCCAAGAGGAGGGTGAACAGTTAATCAACTTCACCAACACCTTGCACCTTAACCATCTCTGACACCTCCCTCCCTTTCCTGGACCTCTCTGTCTCCATCTCCAGCGACCAACTCAATACAGACATCATTTCAAACCCACCAACTCCCAAAGCTCCCTTGACTACACCTCCTTCCACTTACCTCTCCTGTAAAAGCACAATCCCTTACTCTCAATTCCTCCGCCTCCACCGTATCAGCTCTCAGCAGGAGCAATTCCAATCCCAGACATCCCAGGTGGCCTCCTCGTTCAAGGACCACAATTTTCTCTCCCACATGATCAACAATGCCCTGCAGCGTATCTCCTTTGCTTCCTAAACTTTCGCCCTTGAGCCCCATCCCTCCAACTGCAACAAGGATAAAATCCCACTGGTCCTCACCTTCCACCCCACTAATCTCCGGATACAGTGAATTATCCTCCACTTTTTCCGCCGCCTACAATCAGTCCCCATCACCAAAGATATATTTCCCCTCCCACTCCTATTTGTATTCCGCACAGACCATTCCCTCTGTGACTCCGTTGTTAGGTCCATGCCCTCAACCAACCCATCCTACACATCTGGCACCTTCCAGTGCCACTGCAGGAGGGATAAGAGTCAGAGTCATAGACATGTACAGCAAGGAAACAGACCCTTTGGTACACCTCATCCATGCTGACCAGATATCCCAACACAATCTACTCCCACCTGCCAGCACCCGCCCCATATCCCTCCAAACCCTTCCTATTCATATATCCATCCAGATGCCTTTTAAATATTGCAATTGTACCAGCCTCCACCATTTCCTCTGGCAGCTCATTACATACACACACCACCCTCTGCATGAAAAAATTGCCCCTTAGGTCTCTTTTATATCTTTCACCTCCCACCCTAAACCTATGTCCTCTAGTTCTTGACTCCCCAACCCCAGGAAAAATACTTTGTCTATTTATCCTATCCATGCCCCTCATGATTTTATAAACCTCGATAAGATCACCCCTTAGCCTCCAACACTCCTGGGAAAACAGTCCCAGCCTATTCAACCTCTCCTTATAGCTCAAATTCTTCAACCCTGGCAACATCCTTGTAAATCTTTTCTGAACCATTTCAAGTTTCACAGCATCCTACTGATAGGATTGAGACCAGAACTGCATGCAATATTCCAAAAGTGGCCTAACCAATGTCCTGTACAGTCGCAACATGAGCTCCCAACTCCCGTACTCAATACTCTGACCAATAAAGGAAAGCATAATAAACGCCTTCTTCGCTATCCTATCTACCTGTGATTCTATTAACTTGCACTCGAAGGTCTCTGCTCAGCAACACTCCGAGGACCTTACCATTAAGTGCATAAGTCCTGCTAAGCTTGCTTTTCCAAAATGCAGCACCTCGCATTTATCTAAATTAACCTGCTCCTACACTCCACCCTCACATCCATCCAAGGCCCCGGCAAAGATTTTTCTGCACATCCACCCACCTGATCTACTGTGTCCGTTGCTTTCGATGTGGTCTCCTCTACAGCGGGCAGACGGGACGCCAGAACATCTCTGGGACATATGCACCAAACAATGCCACTGTCCTGTGGCCGACCATATCAACTCCCTGTCTCACTCATCCAAGGACATGCAAGACCTGGGCCTCTTCCACTGCCAAATCAAAGCCATCAGACAAATGGAGGGAGAAGGTCTCATCTTCTGCCTGGAAACTCTTCAATTACATGGCATTAACATTAACTTCACAAGTTTCCAAATCTCCCCCACCAACCTCATCGCAGATCCAACCCTCCAACTTGGCACTACCATCGTGACCTGTCCATCTTCCTTCCCACCTAACTGCTCCACTCCCCACTGACCTATCACTATTAGGAACAATTTTCCTACGTTCAGAGGACTCAACATTGAATTCTCCGATTTCAAATAACCTCCTGTCCCATCACTCCCAACTCCCTAACCAGCCCCTCCTCCTCCTCCCTTTCATTTCACTACTAACCTTTCCTTCCAGCCACCAACCAGATTCATTCCTCCTATCGAACTGTGTTCTCTTATCGCTACCTCATTTCACTGCCCCTCTCCCCACGCAAAACCCTCACTCATTCTCCTTTATCTGTAGCTCCCCTCTAGCCCACCCTTTGTCCTGAAGAAGCGTTATATCTGAAACATGGACTTCTCCACCTCCTGATGCTCCCTGGCTTGCTGTGTTCTTCCAGCCTCCTGCTTGTCTACTTCATTATAAAGTATATCTGCCAATGGATCTGCTTTGAAGGGCGTCCTACTGACCATCCAACGTTCTCTCCTTCCCATCCCTTCCCACTTCAGTTTTCTAGAACTGCATTCTATTTTTAGAAATGTTTAGACCCTCTAGCCTCACTGATCATACCTTATCTTTGCCTAATCATTTTCAATGGCCTGGCCAAGCCAACTATTACACCTTACCCACTCCCATGACCCCTCTTTCCCCACTTCAATATCCACTAACTCAGTATCCACCATGGACAGACCAAAGGAGCCATGTAAATATGAAACAAAATTCTAACATGTCTCACTCATATACACAGAATCATAGAGACACACAAAATGGAGACAAGCCCTTTGGCCCAAACTGGTCCATGCCGATCAAAAGGTTCATCCATGTTTACCCCATTTCCCTGCACTTGGCCCATATCCTTGTAACGCTTTCCTATCCAAATGTCTTTTAAATGTTGTCAATGTACCCGCTTCAACCACTTCTGGCAGCTCATTTCCAAATGCGTACAACCCTCTGTGTAAAAAGGTTGCCCTCAGGTTCCCTTTTATTCTTTCCCTCTAGTCCTCGATTCCCCAACCATAGGAAAAGGACTAAGTGCATTCACCCTATGCATGCTTCTCATGATCTTATACAATTCTATAAGGTTCCCCCCTCAGTCTCCTATGCTCTCAAGAAAAAGGTCCTAGCTTTTCCATCCTCCTCCGACAGCTCAGACCCTTGAGTCCTGGCAACATCCTTGTAAATTTCTTCTGCACTCTTTCCAGTTTAACAACATTCTTCCAATAGCAAGGCGAACAAAACTGAACACAATACTCCAAGTGCGGTCTCACAAATGTCCTGTACAACTGCAATATAACTTCGGAACTTCTATACTCAATGCCCTGACCAACGACGGCCAGTGTACCAAAAACCCTGTCTACTTGTGACTCCACTTTCAGAAAACCGTGTACCTGAACTCCAAGGTTCCTCTGTTCCACTACAATCCTGAAATCCCTACCATTGACCGTGAAACTCCAATCTTATTTGACTTTCTGTATTAAACTCCATTTGCCATTTCTCAACTTATTTGCCCAGCTGACCAAGGTCCTGCTGCAATTTCTGATAACCTTCCTCCCTGTCCACGTACCTCCTATGTATCTGCAAACTTACTAATCATGCCTTGTATATTCTTATCCAAATCATTAATATTGACAACAAACAGCAATGGACCCAGCACCGAACCCTGAAGCAGTCCACGAGTCACAGGCCTCCAGTCCAACAAGTTCCATTATTACCCTATGCTTCCTACAATCAAGACAATTGAGTATCAAATTTGCCAGCTCCCCTTATATTCCATGTGATTTGATCTTCCAGAGCAGCCTACCATGTGGAACCTTACCAAAGGCCTTACTGAAATCCATACAGATTACGTCTACTGTCCTGCCCTCGTCAACCTTTATGGTGACTTTGTCAAAGAACTCGAACAAATTTGTAAGGCATGATCTCCCATGCACAAAGTCATGCTGACTACTCCTAATCAAAACCGGTCTTTCCAAATGCATGTATATCTTATCTCAGAATCCTCTCAAGTAACTTAGCTACCACAGATGTTAGGCTTGCTGGTCTATAGTTCCCAGGATTTTCTTTGCAGCCCTTCTTGAATAAGGGCACAACATTCTCAACCCTCCAGTCTTCCAGGACCTCCCCATAGCTAACGACGATGGAAAAGTATCAACCAGAGGCCCCACAATTTCTTCTCTCGTCTCTTGCAGTGTTCTTGGATATATGCGGTCAGGACCAGGAGATTTATTCAACCTTATGCATTTTAATACATCCAATATCTCTCCTACTGTGATATGGACTGTCTCCAAGATATGACCACTAAATTCCCCAAGTCTTCATGTCTTTCTCCATGGTAAACACAGAGGAGAAATATTCATCAAGTATTAACCCATTTCCTGCAGTTCTACACATACATCTCCACTTTGGTCTTTGAGGGGTTTTATTTTCTCTCTAGTTATTCTTTTTCCTTTAATATACTTAAAGAACATCTTTGGATTCACCCTAATCTTCTCAGCCAAGGCTATCACATGCATTATTTTCACCCTCCTGATTTTCTTCTTCAGTAAACTCCTATATCCCCTGTACACCTTCAGGGATTCCTTTGATTCCAGCTGCCTGTACCTGAGCCATACCTCCTTTCTTCTGGTCAAAGACTCAATCTCTCTTGTCATTCAGGGTTCCCTATTCCTGTCAGCTTTGCCTTTTACCCTCACAGGAATATATAGATCTTGAACTCTAGCTATCTCACTTTTAAAGGCCTCCCACTTGCTGGAGGCCCCTTTGCCTGAAATCAAACTACTCCAATCAACTCCTGCAAGCTCCTGTCTAATTCCATCAAAATTCACCTTGCCCCCGTTTAGAACTTGAACCTGTGGATCAGTTTTATCCCTCTCCATAACTATTTTAAAATTCATAGAACTATGGTCGCTGCTCCCAAAGTGGTCCCCCACTGTCACCTCCGTCACCTGTCTTGCCTAATTTCCCAAGAGTAGTTCGGGGCTTTGTTCCTTCCCATGTAGGACCCTCTATATACTTCTTGAGGAAATGTTCCTGAGCGCACTTAACAAATTTGACCCCATTTAAGCCCTTAATGCTATAGCAGTACCAGTCTATGTTAGGAAAATTCAAACCTCCTGCTATGACAACCCTATTGCTCCTCTAAGTCTCCCTAGTCTCCTTGCATATTTGTTCCTCTAATTTCCATTGATATTTGTAGGGCCAATAGGACATCCTCTTCTTATTTCTTAGCTCCACCCACAAAACCTCAGTTATTTCATCTGATTACTGCTGTGATACTCACCTTAATCAAAAATGCAACTTTTCCCTCCCCTCTTTTCACCACTTCTATCCCCTCTAAAGCACTTGTACCCTGGCACATTAAGCTGCCAGTTCTATCCCTCCCTTAGCCGTGTCTCTGAAATAGCTATAATATCCCAATCCCACCACCTATCCACGCCCTGAGTTCATTGGCCTTATCTGTCAGCCCTTCGTATTGAAATTGAGGCAATTTAATCCAACAAGCATTCCTTGCTCTCTGTCGTGTTCCAGCCTCTCTGGTCTCTTCGCTTTACTATTTTTGATTACTGTATCTACTTCCAACTTCGCACTTGCCTTCCTGCTGTTGAGTATCCCACCATCCTGCCAACCTAGATTAAACCCTGCTTTGCAGCACTAGCAAACCTGGTCACCAAGATATTGGGTCCACTCCAGTTCAGATGCAACCCGTCCCTCTTGAACAGGTCACCTCTGCCCCTGAAAAGGTCCTAATGATCTAAGAATCTGAATCCCTGCCCCCTGCACCAATTGTTTATCCGAGCATTAATCTGCTATGTCCTCCCATTTTTACCCTCACTTGTCCATGGCACTGGAAGCAATCTGGAGATTACCACTGGTGAGGTCCCTGGTTTTTAACTTCTTTCCTACCTCTCTATAATTACTCCGCAGGACTTCATCCTTATTTCTATGCATGTCATTTGGGCCAACATTCACAATGGCTTCTGACTGCTCATCCTTCCCTTTGAGAACATTCTGCAGCCGCTCCAAGACATCCTGGAATCTGGCAGCTGAGAGGCAACATATGATCCTGAATTCCTGTTTGCAGCCACAGAATCTCCTGTCTGTCCCCCTAACCATCAAGTCTCCTATCACTAAGATCCTGTTTAACTTTACCCTTTCCCACTGTGCCTCAGAGCCAATCATAGTGTCACCAACCTGGCTACTGCTGTTTTCCCCTGAATGGTCATCCCCCAGCAGTATCCAAAACCGTATACTTATTTTCGAGGGGAATGGCCACAGGGGATTTCTGCACTCTCTGCCTACTCCCTTTGTCTTTCCTGATGGTCACCCAGTGACTCTCTGCCTGCACCTCAGGTGTGACCATCTCACTAAAACTCTTGTCTATGAAGTGTTGAGCATCTCGGACAATCCTGAGTGCAGCCAGCTCCAGCTCCCTAACATGAATACAAGTCCAAACCTTAAGACCTATGCAAAGCTTTTCATTTGGTATTGAATCTGTTACCACGATGTGACACTGCACAGATTATCAATTCAAGTTGAAGTCCTGCTTTTTCTCTCTTTTAGTTACTGACATGCTGTGTTTCAGCCCACTTCATACTACAGAATTTCCTCCAATATTGATAAGCGTATGATTATGCAGAAAGTCCATTTCTGTAATATGTTTGGACTTTTTGTTATTGTTTTAAGACTACCCATTGCTGATAAAAGCACACTTTTTAAAATCAGATGCACACCCTGATTCATGGATTGTAGGCATTTCAGTTTCATGGACAGAATGGAGAAGCTAAAATTTCACCCTTTAAAGAAATTTGAGAGGTAATTTGGTAGATATGTTCAAAATCATGAAAGGTCTTTACATTGCATATAGAGTGAAATTTTTCCCATTGTTAGAAAGATTGAGAACAAAAGGTGGGGGGGGGGGGGGGGGGGGGTGCATAGGTTAAGTCTATCAGGGTACGGGTTCAGGCAAGCGGTCCTGTATGGGAAGGGGCTTTTAGAGTTGGATTCTCTGGCAGCAGCAATAGTGTGGGTGGGCAGCCAGGTTTTGGTCCTGCAGCAGCGTAAGGAAGGCGGTGGTGATGTTGTGGATTGGGTCCAGTACTGGGAGAGGAGGTAGCTGCGGGGGCAGTCAGGTATATAGTTGGACGGTGGGATGTTGGGTTCTTGGGTGCTGTAAAGACCCAAGAGGGGAAGAGGTAAAAGGAGAGTAGTGTAGTTGGAAGTGAGGTAAGCATGGAATCTGTTAAAGTTATCCAGGAGTTAGACTATGTTGTTAATAATGTAAATTTTCCTGCATAACGTTTTTAAACGTAATTTCATCAGAACTCTCCAAAGTCACCTAATTAAATGGAGACTTTCAGAGGGTTTCAGATATACTGGAATTGATCAGTGGAAACTTCAATTTCCCAGGTGATTCCTTTGAAGTCTACTATGATGGGGATTCCACAGGGTCTCCATGTGCAACTTCCATCTGCAAGGAAGAACAACTGCCCAGCAATCAAAATATTCAGGCTAGTGCCTCCTTTTCCTGTTTAACCTGAAACAGTGTACTGGATTTCTCTATCCTGTCTACTATATCGTATTGTCTATGAAGTACCTTCTCATGACCTGGTATAACTGGTAAAGCAGAAGAGCTTAGAGCCTGGATTAGCATATGGAACTATGATGTGATAGCCATTACAGAAAGATGGTTGAGAGATGGGCAAGACTGGCAGTTCAAGATTCCAGTATTTAAATGTTTCAGGCGAGGTAGAGAGGGATGTAAGAAGGGTGTGGAAATTGCATTACTGATTAAGGAGAATGTAACAGCTATCCTAAGGGAGGACATCTTGGAGGGTGCATCCAACAAGGCCATATGGTAGAATTTAAGAATAAAGAAAGTGTAATCATTTTGATGGGGTTATCTATAGGTCTCCCATTAGGCAGCGGGAGATAGACGAACTGATATGTAAGCAGATCAGGAAAGATACAAAAAGAATCAAGGTCATTTGGTAAAAAGTCTCATCACCAGAACTTTCAAATAAGCATCAAAATGTGGCTTAGCTGGTGGTGAGAAAGGCATTGCCTGTCAAATCTTTCATGCATGCCTGGTCTCTGAATGCCACAGCACACTGCCCTCGAAATGGCTGCGCTGGTGAAGATACTGTCACATGTCTCCTTCTGGTATGTACCTTTGCGAAGGAGGTCTGGAGAGAGATGCAGTGGTTTATGTCGAGGTTCATCCTGAGTAGCTCCATGATACAAGGCTCTGTGAGCTGTTTCCCGGGATGCACACTGAGACAAATAATGACTATGCCAGGAGGACCATCAACGTGGTGAAGGATGCTCTTTGCACTGTCCAAAATTTGTTGGTCTTCCATTGCAAAGAGTTGACCTCAACTGAGTGTTGCAGACTGGTACACTCTAAATTCCCAGGACAATATGCTGAGGGACTCACTAACGTTTGGGGCAGCTGTCACTAAAGTGCAGGGGGGCAAGACTACTGTCTAAGGTCTTTCTGCCAAAGTTTAAAGAGGATCTGTTCAATTACTGGAGTCTCTTGTTGCCTCAAGGAATGTAAATACTGTTCTGCATGAGTAAGAAATGCCTTTGGTTTTTGCAACTGCAGGGAATGTTAAATTCCAATGTTTGTTTTTCTTAATATGCCAAGACTGTACAGAACTACATTAATATCAGTGAATGTGGATAAAGTTTTTTTTAAATGATTAATATAATAAAAAATAGGTCTGCTGTAGTGGGTGATTTTAACACCCTCAACACTGACTGGGACATCCATAGTGCCAGTGGTTTAGATGGGGCAGAATTTGTTAGGTGCTAATTTACAGGAAGGTTAATTATAACAGTATTAGGCAGAAAGTGGAGATATTAGATTGTGGGCAGCCTTTGAGGGGAAATCCATACCTGCCATGTGGGAATATTTTAAAGGCCAATTGATCAGAGTTCAGAACTAACATGTTCCTGTGAGGATGCAAGATAAAGATAGTAAGTTTCTCGACCTTGGGTGACAAGAGATATTGAAAGTGTAGTCAAAAATAACAAGGAAGTATATCTAAGATTTAGGAAACTGAAATCAAACAAGGTGCCTGAGGAACATAAAGAAACATAAAGGAAGCAGAAAAGAACTTAAATAAGAAAGGGCCACAAGTAGGATTTAGGAGAAAGCACTTTTTTTTCTGTTTGTCAGCTGCAGCAGCAACTCGAAGGGTGGGAGCTTGGACCAGGGGCCTGCCGGGAGCGGTAAGTCACTGATTTGAACCTTTAAAAAAACTTAGCTCGAGCACGGGAGTCCTCCATTTCTGTTTTTTAGCGGCAGCAGCAACCTGAAGGGCAGGAGCTCAGACCAGGGGCCTGCCGGGAGCAGTGAGTCACTGATTTGAGCTTTTATATTTGAAATCAGAGAGCAGAGGTTTCTGGAAAAGGAGGGACTTCTATTTTTTATTTCTGTCCAGCTATACAAGTCAGTGTTTTCTCAAACTGAGACTCTTCCTTTGAAGGGTCTCCCACCCAACCACCTCCTCTAACCTTAAAGACAGGGACACAAGAGGTAAGCTTCTTCATTTTTACTTTGTGAGAAGGGGACTAGCAGGGATGGCAGTGCAGGGATAGGAATGTTCTTCGGGCATGATGTTTGAGGTGAGGAGCGCCATTAGTGTCCCAACCAAGTACATCTGCAGGAATTGCACCCAACTCTCGCTCCTCCAAGCCCATGTTTGGGAACTGGAGTGGGAGCTGGATGAACTTTGGATCATTCAGGAGGCAGAGGCTGTAATAGAGAAGAGTTACAGCAAAGTAGTTACTCCTAGGCACGAAGAAAGCTGGGTGACTGTTCAAAGGGGGAAAAAGCAAGCAATCAATCAATCAGTGGAGGGATCCCCTGTGACCATTCCCCTGAAAAACATGTATACCATTTTGGATAATGTTGGGGGGGATGACTTACCAGGAGTATGCAGGGGGGCCCAGGTCTCTGGCACAGGGCCTGTCCCTGTTGCACAGAAGGGAAGGAGGAGAGTGTTAGTCATTGGAGACTCAATAGTTAGAGGTTCAGATAGAAGGTTTGTTAGCAACAAATGAGACTCACGGTTGGTGTGTTGCCTCCCAGGTGCCAGGGTTGATAACGTCTCGGATCGTATCTTTGAGGTCCTGAAGGGAGAGGGTGACCAGCCTCAAGTCGTGGTCCATGTAGGTACCAATGACATAGGTAGAAAGAGGGATAGGGATGTAAGGCAGGATTTCAGGGAGCTAGGGTGGAAGCTGAGAGCTAGGACAAGCAGAGTTGTTATCTCTAGTTTGTTACCCGTGCCACGTGGTAGCGAGGCAAGGAATAGGGAGAGATATCAGCTGAACATGTGGCTGCAAGGATGGTGCAGGAAGGAGGGTTTCAGGTACTTGGATAATTGGGGCTCACTGTGTGGAAGGTGGGACCTGTACAAACAGAATGGTCATCACTTGAACCAGGGGAGTACTAATATCCTGTATGGGAAATTTGCTGATGCTATTCGGGTGGGTTTAAACAAGCTCAACAAGGGGATAGGAACCTGAAGTGTAGTTGCAGTGCACAGGAGGATGACAGTAGGGAGGACAGGGACAGGATTTCACAGTCACAGGAATGTGCTGGCAGTCAGCAAACTGGTTTGAAATGTGTTTACTTCAACGCCAGAAGTATCCGAAATAAGGTAGGTGAGCTTGCAGCATAGATAGGTACCTGAGACTTCGAATGTTATGGCCATTCCAGAGACATGGATAGACCATGGTGATTCTGCTCGCCGAGCTGGAAGTTTTTGCTGCAAACGTTTTGTTCCCTGGCTAGGGAACATCATCAGTGCTGTTGGAGCCTCGTGTGAAGCACTGCTTTGATGTTTCTTCCGGTATTTATATTGGTTTGTTCTTGCTGCTTCCGGGTGTCAGTTTCAGTTGCAGTGATTTGTATGTGGGGTCCAGGTCGATGTGTCTGTTGATGGATGTTCTTGCCGTTTCCGGGTGTAAGTTACTGACACCCGGAAACGGCAAGAACATCCATCAACAGACACATCGACCTGGACCCCACATACAAATCACTGCAGCTGAAACTGACACCCGGAAGCGGCAAGAACAAACCAATATAAATACCGGAAGAAACATCAAAGCAGCGCTTCACACGAGGCTCCAACAGCACTGATGATGTTCCCTAGCCAGGGAACAAAACGTTTGCAGCAAAAACTTCCAGCTCGGCGAGCAGAACCACAATGACGGATACCCGAGCTACAAATCTTCAATCAGATTTTAGACCATGGTGAGAAATGGATGTTGCAGGTTCCAGGGTTTAGATCTTTCATTAAGAATAGACAAGGCATTAAAAGAGGAGGAGGTGTGGCCTTGTTAGCCAAGGATAGTATAACGGTGGCTGAAAGAACTTTTGACGAAGACTCGTCTACTGAGGTAGTGGGCTGAGGTTAGAAACAGGAGAGAAGAGGTCACACTGCTTGGAATTTTTTATAGGCCTCTGCAGAGTTTCAGGGAGGTGGGAGACAGGATTGGCAAAATTATTCTGAGTAGGAGTGAAAGGAACAGGGTGGTCATTATGGAGAACTTTAACTTCCCCAACATTGACTGGAAATGCTATAACTCTAGTACGTCGGATGAAACCGTTTTTGTTCAATGTGTACAGGAATGTTTCCTGACATAGTATGTCGAAGGTCTGACAAGAGGGGAGGCCACACTGGATCTGGTGCTTGGTAATGAACCAGGCCAGGTGTTTGATTTAGTTGGAGGTGAGCACTTTGGAGAGAATGACCATAATTCAGTTACATTTAGTTTAGCGATGGGGAGGGATAGGTACATGCCACAGATCAAGAGTTATCGATGGGGCAAGGGCAATTATAATGCGATTAGGTAGGACTTAGGGTGCATAGAATAGGGTAGCAAAATACAGGGGATGCAGACAATGGAAATGTGTAGCTGGTTTAAGGAACAGATATTGCATATCCTTGATAGCTATGTCACTGTCAGGCAGGGAGGAAGTGATAAGGTAAGGGAACTGTGGTTTATTACAGAAATTGCATCTCTTGTTAAGCAGAAAGATGCTTATGTATGGTTGAGGTAAGATGGTTCAGATGAGGCAATGGAGAGTTACAGATCAGCTAGGAAGGATTTAAAGAGAGAGTTAAGAAGAGCAAAGAGAGGACATGAGCAGTCTTTAGCAAATAGAATAAAGGAGAACCCCAAAGCTTTCTATAGGTATGTGAGGAATAAAAGGATGACTAGGGTAGGAATAGGGCCAATCAAAGACAGAAGTGGGAAGTTGAGTGTGGACCCTGTGGAGATTGGAGAGGTGCTAAACGAACATTTCTCATCGGTTTTCACTCAGGAAAATGAAAATATTGAGAGGAGAAGAATGAGGTACGAGATATTAGACTAAAAGGATTGAGGTTAGTTACGAACAGGTATTATCAATTCTAGAAGGAGTGAAAATAGACAAGTCCCTGGGCCAGATGGTATTTATCTGAGGATTCTCTGGGAAGCTAGGGAGGCGATAGCAGAGCCTTTGGCTTTGATATTTGAGTCATCATTGTCTACAGGTTTAGTACCAGAGGACTGGAGGATTGCAAATGTTGTGCCTTTGTTCAAAAAGGGCAGTAGAGGTGACCCACGTAACTGTAGACCAGTGAGCCTTACTACTGTTGTAGGAAAGGTTTTGGAAAGGAATTTTAGAGATAAGATTTATAATCACCTAGCAAGCAACAACTTGATTTCAGACAGTCAAAATGGTTCCGTCAAGGGCAGGTCGTGTCTCACAAACCTCATTGAGCTTTTTGAGAAAGTGACTAAGTATGTAGATGCGGGTAGGGCATGGCGTGGTATACATGGACTTCAGTAAAGCCTTTGATAAGGTTCCACATAGTAGATGGTAGGAGACAATGTAGAGTCATGGGATTGAGGGTGATTTAGCTGTTTGGATTAGAAACTGGCTTTCTGAAAGAACGTAGCGAGTGGTGGTTGATATTCAGCCTGGAGTCCGGTGTGCCACAAGGATCTGTTTTGGGACCACTGATGTTTGTCATTTTTATAAATGACTTAAGATACAGGCATAGGTGGATGAATTAGTAAATTTGTAGATGACACCGAAGTTGGTGGAGTAGTGGACAGTTTGGAAGAACGTTACAGGTTGCAGGGGGACTTGGATAAACTGCAGAATTGGGCTGAGAGGTGGCACATGGAGTTCAATGCAGCTAAATGTGAGGTGATGCACTTTAGGAAGAATAACAGGAAGGCAGAGTATTGGGTCAATGAAAAGATTCTTGGTAGTGTGGATGTGCAGAGGGGTTGTGGAGTTTGTCCCTGAAGGGACACATAGATCCCTGAAAGTTGCCACCCAGTTTGGTAATGCTGTTAAGAAGGCATATGGTGTGTCAGGTTTCATTGGTGGAGGGATTGACTTCTGGAGCCGCAATATCATGCTGCAACTATACAAAACGCTCATGCGGCCACGCTTGGAATATTTCGTACAGTTCTGGTCGTCATATTTCGGGAAGGATGTGGAAGCATTGGAAAAGATGCAGAAGAGATTTACCAGGATGCTGCCTGGTCTGGAGGGAAGGTCTTATGAGGAAAGGCTGAGAGACTTGGGTCTGTTCTCATTGGAAAGAAGAAGGCTAAGAGGGGATTTGATAGAGACATACAAGATGATCAGAGGATTAGACAGGATAGACAGTGAAAGTCTTTTTCCTAGGATGATGACATCAGCTTGTACGACGGGCCATAACTACAAATTGAGGGGTGATAGATTTAAGACAGATGTCTTTACTCAGGCAGGTTCTTTACTCAGAGAATGGTAAGGGCATGGAATGCCCTACCTGCCAATATAATTAACTCAGCCACATTAGGAAGATTTAAACAATCTTTGGATAAGCACATGGATGATGATGGGATAGTGTAGGGGGACGAGCTGAGAATAGTTCATAGGTCGGCACTACATCGTGGGCCGAAGGGCCTGTTCTGTGCTGTGTTGTTCTACGTTCTATATTAGGAGTAAGAGGGCAACTAGAAAAAAAGTTAAGTCCACTCAAGAATAGATTAGATTACTTACATGTGGAAACAGGCCCTGCGGCCCAACAAGTCCACACCGACCTGCCGAAGTGCAACCCTCCCATTCCCCTACATTTACCCCTTTTACCTAACACTACAGGCAATTTAGCATGGCCAATTCACCTGACCTGCACATCTTTGGACTGTGGGAGGAAACCGGAGCACCCGGAGGAAACCCACGCAGACACGGGGAGAATATGCAAACTCCACACAGTCAGTCGCCTGAGTCGGGAATTGAACCCAGGTGTCTGGCGCTGTGAGGCAGCAGTGCTAACCACTGTGCTACCGTGCCACCCGAAGGAGGGAAATTATGCATAAAGCCAGAGGAAGTGGCCAAGATCCCTAACGAGTACTTCATATCAGTATTCACCAAGGGAAAGGACATTGATGATAGTAAGATAAGGAAGGGGAATGCTGATTTAAGGAGGAGGAAATATTGGGTGTCTCGAAAAACATTAAGTTAGGTGAGTCCCCAGAAGCTGATAGGATCTAATCCAGGATACTGAAGAAGGCAAGGGAGGAGATTGCTAGGGCCTTGACAAAGATCTTTGTCTAATCTTTAGCCACAGGTGAGGTCACAGAAGACTGAAAAATAGCCAGTGTTATCCCTTTGTTTCAGAAGGGCAACAGGATAATCCAGGAAATTATAAGCCAGTGGGTCTTACATCGGTGGTAGAAAAATTACTGGAAAAGACTTTTAGTGACAGACTTACTCGTATGTGGAAAAATATGAAATTATAGTCAGCATAACTTTATATGAGGAGGTCTTAATAGCGTAGAATGCACAATATAGTGTTACAGCTACAAAGAAGGTGCAGACAAACATTAACTCTAATAAATGAGAGGTCTGTTCGTAAGTCTGATAAGAGCGAGGAAGAAGGCCTTCTTGAAACTCTTGGTATGTGTTTTCAAACTTTTAGAACTTATACATGATGGAATAGGGTACAAGAGAGTATAACCAGGGTGGGAGGGGTTTTTGATTATGTTGGCTGCTTTTTGAGATGGACTGGACTGCATTCACAACTCTGAAATTTCTTGTGGTCTTGGGCACAGCAGTTGCCATATCAAGCTGTGATACATTCAGATTGAATGCATCTATAAAAATTGGTAAGAGTCATTGTGGACATGCTGAGTTTCCTTAGCCTTCTGACGAAGTAAAGGCATTGATGTATTTTCTTGTCTTTAACATCTTGTCTGTTGGTGATATTTACTCCTAGGAATGTGATACTGTCAACCACCTCCATCTCAGCAGCACTGATGCAAACAAAGGCACGTCCTCCACTTCATTCCGGAAGTCAAGGACCAGCTCATTCGTTTTGCTGACAATGAGGGAGTGATTGTTGTATTTACACCATGCCACTAAGCTCTTGACCTCTTTCTTGCACTCTGTCTTGTTGTTGGAGATCTGACCCACCACAGTGGGGTCATCAGCAAATTTGTAAATGGATTTAGAGTTGAATTTGGCCAAACAGTCATAAGTGTATGAGGAGTATACAAAGGGGCTGAGTGCGCAGGGTTGTGATGCACCGGTGTTAAGGATTATCGTGGAGGAGGTGTTGTCGCTGCCTATTCCTACTAATTGCAGTCCACATGTGAGGAAGTTCAGGATCCAGTTGCTGAGAGGGGAGCAAAGTCCTTGGTCTCAGAGTATGGAGATGAGTTTAATTGGAATTATGGTGCTGAAATCAATAAATCGGAGTCTGATGTAGGTGACCTCATTATCCAGATAGGCAAAGGTGAGGACTGCAGATGCTGGAAATCAGAGTTTAGATTAGAGTGGTGCTGGAAAAGACAGCAGGTCAGGCAGCATTTGAGGAGCAGGAAAATCGACGTTTCAGGCAAAAGCCCTTCATCAGGAATGGAGGCAGGGAGCCTCTAGGGTGAAGAGATAAATGGGGGAGGGTTGGGGCTGGGGAGAAGGTAGCAAAGAATACAATAGGTGAATGGGGATGAGGACGGAGGTGATAGGTCAGAGGGGAGGGTGGAGCAAACAAGTGGGAAGGGAGATTGGCACTGTCCTCATGACCTGTCCTACCTGCCAATCTCCCTTCCCACCTATCTGCTCCACCCTCCCCTCTGATCTATGAAAGGCTTTTGACCGAAACATCGATTTTCCTGCTCCTTGTTATCCAGATGTTTCAGGAATGAGTGTAGGCCCAGGGTGATGGGGTCTGCCATGGACAATAAGTTTAATACGAGAGGAGAAAAGTTTAAGGGAGATGTGCGAGGAAAGCTTTTTACACAGAGGGTGATAGATGCTTGGAATGTGTTGCCAGGGAAGGTGATAGAAGCAGATATGTTAGCAAAGTTGAAAAGGCATGTTGACAGGCACATAAATAGCTGAAAATGTGTTGCTGGAAAAGCGCAGCAGGTCAGGCAGCATCCAAGGAACAGGAAATTCGATGTTTCAGGCATAAGCCCTTCATCAGGAAACTTATGCCCGAAACGTCGAATTTCCTGTTCCTTGGATGCTGCCTGACCTGCTGCGCTTTTCCAGCAACACATTTTCAGCTCTGATCTCCAGCATCTGCAGACCTCACTTTTTCCTCCTAGGCACATAAATAGGCAAAGAATAGATGGTTGTGCACCGCATACAGGAAGATGGGATTAATTTAGAATGGCACCATGGTCGGCACAAAGATGGTAGACTGAAGGGACTGTTCCTAATCTGTACAGTTTTATGTTCTATCTTTTAAGAGCAATGAATGTAAATTGCTGCATGTGTTTGTTTGATAAAATTACTAATTACCCAGTGAATCAGCCTTGTGGAAGACAGGTAAAATTAGTTTTGCCTGCACTATACTCTGATACCTTTTCCTCACTGCGGTACTATCAAAATTAGACTTTTGCAGTGGCTCACATATTTTTACGGAACTGTTCTTTATAAGTAGCATGTACTGATATTGGATCTGGATTCTGTACATATATTAGAAGAAATATTAAATTCTCAAAATACTTCTTGGATTATTTTGCAAAAATAGATTTGTTCTTAGATGAGGGGACCACCATCAGTACCACTTTAAAAATTTTCACCAAAATAAGAGATCAACACTTAAAAAATCAAGAAACTTGGCAGACAAATGATTTGCTTTTTTTTTCCAACTATAGCTAATACAGGTTGATTGTTGGTTAATAAATCCCATTATCAGTTTATTTAATTTCTAACAGGTTAGATCTCGTTATGGATATATTGGTGCATTTGAAAATACCTTAAGTTCATGGTAACAGTGATTGGAATGACATTTGACAGAATTTTCCACAAATAGCAATTTCCAGTAGTTCCTGGGGAGGTTTCAGGTCACAGCAGGTAGGACCATTTATCTTTGTTATGAATAAGCAGATAAAATACTGAATATTCTGGAACAGAAAACAGTCTTATTTTTCTGCTTTGGACAGAAAAATGTTAGCCTAATCTTAATGGGAAGAAGCACTGTAGCAAGTGATTTGCAAAGAGCTGGATACCAATTTTCTTTTGCACTCATCACTCATCCAGTCATCTTTGGCTGGAGTTTGGGCATTCATACAGATGACACTAATCCCTCACCAACCAACAGGAAAATTATGCGTTTGAATCAGGCAACATCAGCATTACAAATTTGGTGCAATAGAAATACTACAAGGGGCCCATGTTCTACAACGGCTCATTAAAAATCTGACTTATACTCTGCTGAGTTGGATAACAGAAAATATTTAAATAAAACAAAGAACTACAGATGCTAGAATCTGAAATAGAAGAGAAAGTCATTGAACCATGGAGATGTACAGCACAGAAACAGACTCTTCAACCCAATTCCCTGCCGACCAGATATTCTATATTAATCTAGTCCCATTTACCAGCATTTGGCCCGTATCCCTCTAAACCCTTCCAGTTCATATGCCCATCCAGATGCCTTTTAAATGTTGCAATTGTACCAGCCTCCACCACTTCCTTTGGCAGCTCATTCCATACACATATCTACTGCATGAAAAAGATGTTCCTTCGCTCTATTTTTAAAATCTTTCCCCTCTCTCCTTAAACCTATGCCCTCTAGTTTTGGACTCCCCTACCCTAGGAAAAAGACCATGACTATTCACCCTATTGTGCTGGAGAAACTCAGCAGGTTTGGCAACATTTATAGGCAGAGAAAAATGGAATTAATGTTTCTATTGCAGTGATTCTTTGTCAGTTCTGATGAAAAGACAATGCAACTAGACTGGTACATAAAAATGAACCGTATTTCAATAGCTTGATTTTGAGCAACGAAGGGAGAGAACACAGTATAACTTGTACACATCTAGGATGTGGAAAGTTCTCTCCTTCTCTCTATCCAATCTCAGTAAGCCACAGCTGAACTTGGAAATAAACTTGGAAAACCTCAGTTGACTGAAAATCAAGGGTTACTTCTAGCTATTCTACTCCTGAGGCAACAGGACAACAGCTAAGCAACTGGTGTCATTCATGTATCCCAAAGACTCTTTTAAAAAAAAAACTGTAAACTGCAACTGTCTTAATTTTCCTGCCTGTATTAGGTATCCCATCTATTCCCAGCTTTCATGTAAGTTCACTGCATGTGTTTTTGTGTTGGTTGTTATGTTTTATCTCATATTATTTTTTATTTCTGTAATAAAATTCCACTCTTTTACTCAAGAGTACCTGAAAATTGATTCTCCTTCAGTTTGCTGTGGTTAACTAAATTTAACACAAGTGCTGAAACAAAACTAAGAACTGCAAAAGCTGGAGATCTAAAATAAAAGCAGAAACTGCTGACAAGACTCAACAAGTCTGACAGCATTTGTGGGGAGAATGCAGGCTTAACGTTTCAAGTTCAGTGACTCTTCATCAGAATTGTTCCAACTAACTGAAACGGGGATTAGGTTTAAGAGAGAGGGAAGCATGATCACCTCCCCGAAAATCTTTCTGTCACCTGGTTTCAATAGGTTGCTAAGGGCAGTAGTTGCAGCATAATAGAGTAAATATATAGGACAGAATTTCAACTCTGTTGTGCAGCCGTGAAGAAAACAAATAATAACATAATTTTCACATGTGGGAAGTTTTCTGGTCAATTTAAATGACCCAATTCTGGTACAATTTACAACTGGTTTAACTGCACCAGACAACTCTTTGTGGCTTTACTTGATTACTCTAGCATTCATTGTGAAAGTGCATGTTCAGAAGTACAAGAAGTACTTGTACCTTTTAGTACAAAAACAAATAATTAATTTTATGAAGATTTAAGCATATTTTTTGAGAATGAATGGGGGTTGATTTCAATTAATGCTAAAAATAGGAGGTGTGAGGGTCATAGCAAGAGACCACCCCTGTCCAACTGCCTCCCTAGAGATTGATACCCAGATTATTTTAACTCTCAGAACGAACTTACATATACCGCATATAACTCATGCCTGAATCCATCAAGAATGATATTGTCTCAAATTGCTCCTGTAAGTTCCCCTGCCAAAAATCCACGACTTCCTTGTCAGGTCCACGCCCGCCACCAACCCACCCTCCCCTCCTGGCATCTTCCCCTGCCAAAACCAAAGGACTTGCAAAACCTGCGCCCACACCTCCCCCCTCACCTCCTTCCAAGGCCCCAAACAAGCCTTCCACATCCATCAGAGTTTTACCTGCACTTCCACATGTCATTTACTGTATTTGTTGCTCCTGATGCGGTCTCCTCCACATTGGATAGATAGGATGCCTACTTGCAGAGCGCTTCAGAGAACATCTCCAGGACACCCACAACAACCTACTCACCGCCCTGTGGCTGAACAGTTCAACTCCCCCTCCCACTCCACCAAGGACATCCAGGTCCTGGGCCTCTTCCATCATCAAACCCATATCACCAGACGCCTGAAGGAAGAATAACTCATCTTCCACCTCGGGGCCCTCCAAACCCACGGCATCAATGTGGATTTCACCAGTTTCCTCATTTCCTCTCCCCTCACCTTATCCCAGTTCCAACCTTGCGACTCGGCATCACCGTCATGACCTGTCCTACGTGTCCGTCTTCCTTTCCACATATCCGCTTTAACATTCTCTCCGACCTATTACCATTACCCCCACGTCCATCTACCTATTATACTCTCAGCTACCTTCCCCCCAGCCCCACCAACACATCCCCCCACAGCCCCAACTTATCTGTTCAACCCCTCAGCTCACAGCCTCATTCCTGATGAAGGACTTTTGCCCGAATCATAGATTCTCCTGCTCCTCGGATGCTGCATGACTTGCTGTGCTTTTCCAGCACCACACTCTCGACTCCTACAAGTTACAGGAGAAAGTGAGCACTGCAGATGCTGGAGATCAGAGCTGAAAATGTGTTGCTGGAAAAGCGCAGCAGGTCAGGCAACATCCAAGGATCAGGAGAATTGACGTTTCGGACTCGTGCCCGAAACGTAGATTCTCCTGCTCCTTGGATGCTGCCTGACCTGCTGCGCTTTTCCAGCACCACATTTTCAGCTCCTACAAGTTACACCCTACTTCCAGCATGCATTATCCTTATCAGGCTAGAATGTAATTTACATAGGAATTCATATAAATTACAATATGGGAACAAATGAGCAAAAGTGTGGGAAAGCAAAAGATCAAGTGGATAAATTCAAGCAGCAATTTGTAGATTTGCTGCCTAGTCTTCACAGCAGTCGTCATTGATCCCAAAGGGGAAATTAATCCAATTGGTATCAATATCTTCATTGATACCATTGGGGAAAGACCGTCATCTAAGGTCTTCCCGCTGGAGTTAAATAGTGTTCGTTCAGTTACCAGACCCTTCCACGACCTCAAATGCATGAAAATACTGTCTTGTATAAGTAACAAATGCCATGGGTTTGTTTGTTCTACAAATGTAAAGACTGTATAGAAATGAACTGAGGAGTGACCTTATGGAGGGTTCTAAAATCATGAGGGACATGGATAAGATAAATAGATAAGGTATTTTCCCTGGGGTGGGGGTATCTAGAACTAGATGGCATAGGTTTAACGTGAGAAGGGAAAGATTTAAAAAGGACCTAAGGGGCAACATTTTCATGCAGGAGGTAGTGAGTGTATGGCAGAGGAAGTGGTGAAGACTGGTATAGTTACAACATTTAAAAGGAACCTGGATGGATAAATGAATAGGAAGCATTTAAAGGGATATGGGCCAAGTGCTAGCAAATGGGATTAGATTAATATAGAATATTTGGTCAGTATGGACAGGTTGGACCTAAAGGTCTGTTTCTGTGCTGTACATCTCTATGACGCTAGTGACAATGTACGTACATAAAGATTTTTAAGTGGCATCCCACAACACTCCCTGCAACTTTAAGTCTGTGGAACACAACCTCACAGGAATACATTTTCCCTCTCAGTGAAACATAGTTGTGGTGTATCACGCTCCATTTTATTAATATGCACTCTCCACTTGGACCGACTTACTCTCCTTAGCAAGGTCACAAACGTACAAAAGTCAACATAAATTGGGGAACATAGTCTGAAAGATTCCTGCATAATCCATTTAGGTGATCAAAAATGAATTAGGGAACTCATTGACACCTCTTGTACAACCTTCTCCTCAGCCTGAAACACATTCAGCTTTCTATTGAAGATATATAATGAATCAACATTCAGTATATGATCTGTTCCATGGATTTACTAAAAAATACTTCCTGACATTCAACAATGTTCTATCTGTAACTAAGTTACAAGTGTGAACCCAGTTCTCCCTAGCCCATTCAGTTGAGTAACTTGCCCTTGCACAGAGGCTGGTCCTCTCACTACTTAATGGCATGCAGTATGCAAGTTAAACAGTGTATTTCCACCTCTCCTAAGCAACACTCAAAGGTGCACTTTAAGGAGGACAGAGTGCCACGTTGCCTCAGTCACCAATGGTTTCACCATTTACACTTCACATCACTTTGTAGATCTTAAGCACTGCGTAAGTACATATCACTATAGTCAAAAGTACACAAGTAGCTTGAATGAAACGGTTTACAGAATGAAGATGGTTCTTATCATTGACACTGAAGGGTGCATGCTAAAATTTGTTTTTAATTCATTTGTGGGATGTCAGCATTGCTGACTGGCATTTATTGCCCGTTCCCAGTTGCCCTTGAGAAGGTGATGGTGAGCTGCCTTCCTGAACCACTGCAGTCCACATGTTGTAGTTTGCCCCACAGTGTCAGTAGGGAGGGAATTCCATGATTTTGATGCAACAACAGTGAAGGAATGGTGATATCTTTCCAAGTCAAGAATAATGAGTGACTTGGAGGGGAACTTGCAGGTTGTGGTGCTCCATATTTGCTGCCCTTGTCCTACAGCCATCCCAATAAGAGACAACCTAACCAGCGGTCCTGAACATTCAATGGCATTACCATCACTGAATCCCCTACTATCAACATCCTGGAGGTTATCATTGATCAGAAACTCAACTGGACTTGCCACATAAACACAGTGGCTACAAGAGCAGGTCAGAGGCTTGCAATACTGCTGCGAATCACTCACCTCCTGACTCCCCAAAGCCTGTCCATCACCTACAAGGAACAAGTCAGGGTGTGATGGAATACTGCCCACTTACATGAATGACTGAAGCTCCAGCAACACTCAAGAAGCTGGACATCATCTAAGACAAAGCAGCCCGCTTGTTGGCACGACATTGGCAAACATCCATTCCCTCCACTCCAGATGCTCAGTAGCAACAGTGTGTACTGCAGAAATTCATCAAAGATCCTCAGACAACACCTTTCAAGTACTACCATTTAGAAGAACAAGAGCAGCAGATACATGGGAACACCACAGCCTGCAAGTTTCCCGCCAAGCCACTCACCATCCTGACTTGGGAATATATTCCTGTTCCTTCACTGTCGCTGCATCAAAATCATGGTCTTCTCTCCCCAGTGGCATTGTGGGTCAACCTACAGCATACGGACTGCAGCCATTTCAGAAGGCAGCTCACCAACAACTTTTCAAAGGCAATGAGGGATGAACAATAAAATGCTGGCAAGCTAGTGATGCCCACAGCCCACGAGAGAATTTTTAAAAAAACCTTCCAATACGCAAAGCCCATAAATCATTTTTCAGAAACCTTGCTAATGAAAATTGATTTTTACTGAATGTAACTGAACTTTCAAATGTGGTACTGCCTCAATAAACCCTAAATGTGCAAAGGACATTCCTTCCCCAGTCCTTTCACCTAGCAAAATGATGAATGTTGACTTTGGGGTGGGACTTCTGGTATCAGGGCTCCAGTGCTACTCTACCTATGATGTAGATCAATTCTGTGTCTGTGAAAATTCAGGGCCTTGGAAAATATCTGATTTTGTAAAAGTACTGCAGTTTTATTTTAGCTTGAGGATTAGAATTTTTCATCAGTGATTATTTTTAAGTTTTCTTGATCACTATGATTTCCTGAATTAAAAAAAAGAACTACTCACACTAAATTACTGATCAAGATTCACTCACCTGCCACACCGACTTGATGTGTAGCATAAGCAGGAAGCCTGCTTTCCCCCTTAGCTAGCCACAGTGCCAATGTGGAATGGTCCTTTTCAGCATGGTGAAATGTAAAACCTTGAACAGCTGCTGCAGATATAAATCTGCTCTGGAGAATAGGAACATGCAGCCAGACTGCCACCTTGCCTTCTGCTCTCCAGTGCTTGATAGCATCTACAAAAGAAATAGAATATGTTGAATCCTATTTAATGCGATGAATTGTAAACATTATTCCTTCCACCATCTTGTTTGATGTTAGTTTTATGACACATTGACAAGCAGAAAGTGAAAGCTAAAAAGACATGTTCAAACAAATTAACTCTGAAACAGAACATACTTTCATAATAGAGAGCAATGAACTTGCTGAAGAAGGGATGGCAATAATCTTTTGTCACTCTTGAATTTAACAGCCCCATTTACAAAACTCAAAAACCCAGCTAGCCTATTTTTAAAACTGTGTGTTCCCTTAATTCAGGGTATTGTGTATTTGAACCTCTTGGGAGTCACCGAATTTTCCCATTGTCTCACGTCATTCTATTGGTTGTAAATTCAATTCTGTATTTTCCTCCCAAAATATAACACCTCACATTCATATACATTATTCTTCAGTCAACTGGAATACACATTCACAGTCTAGGCTCACATGTAAAGAATAATTACCAGTGATCCTGACTCAAATTTCTTTGAATGCTTATAGAACAAGTTACATCTGAAACAATAACTCTTCATCCATAAAGTGCTTTTGTATATTATGTATTGTATCCTTAATTAAGACATCAAACTGTAGGACATAGAAGAAGATAGCTGAAAATGTGTTGCTGGTTAAAGCACAGCAGGTTAGGCAGCATCCAAGAAATAGGAAATTCGACGTTTCGGGCATAAGCCCTTCCTGATGAAGGGCTTATGCCCGAAACGTCGAATTTCCTATTTCTTGGATGCTGCCTAACCTGCTGTGCTTTAACCAGCAACACATTTTCAGCTGTGATCTCCAGCATCTGCAGACCTCATTTTTTACCCATAGAAGAAGATAATTCATCTCATCATACATATGCGAGTTTCTGAGAACTATCCATTGTGCCCATTCCCTCCCCTTTACCCATGCCATTTCAACTTTTCTTTTTCAAATGTTTATCCATCTTCCTTTTGAAAGTGAACTTACATTCTGGCTCCACTACTGTTTTTGGATCAATAGCCTAAAAATCTTCTATGTAGAAAGAACTCTCTGAACCTCTCCTTTTGTATTTTGATGATCTTAGGACAGGACAGACTCAGCAGAGGTGGTGACCCAGGGGTGGTTTATACTTGGGAGGCAGTTAACTTAGAAGTCCTCAACATTGACTCCAGAGCCAATAAAGTCTCATGGCATCAGTCAAACAGTATTCTACCATGTTGAAAGCACTTAGAGGAAGCACGGAGGCACATAATGTACTCTGGGAGGGGGCTTCAATGTGCTTCATGAAGAGTGACTTGGTAGCACCATTACTGACTGAGCTATTCAGGTTTCAAAAAAAAAAATCGCTGCTAGGCTGGGTCTGCGTCAGGTGGTGAAGAAATTGGCAAGAATGGAAAAAAAATTCTTGACCTCATTCTCCCGAGATTACCTGCAGCAGATGTTTTGTCCATGACAGCATCAGTGGGGTTGTGGAGGTAACGTGTCATTTTCACATTAAGGATAGCCTCCATCATGTCATGTGGCACTATCACTGTGCTAAATGGGTCGGACTTTGAACAAATCTAGCAAGTAAAGACTAGGCATCCATGAGGGGTTGTGGACCCTCAACAGCAGTCAAGTTGTACTCCAACACAATCTTCAGACTCATGGCCTGGCATATTCCCTACTCGACCATTACCATCAAGCTATATGATCAAATATAGTTCAATGAATAGTGCAGGAGGACATCCAGGAGCAGGCATACTTATGCTAGGCAGTGTAAGCAGCAAATGATAGACAGGTGATTCCATAACCTACAAATCAGATCTAATCTCAGCGGAGTTGTGAATTGTGGTGGACAGTTAAACAACTCACTGGAAGAGGTCCCACAAATATCTCCAACCCCACGATGAAGAAGTCCAACACATCAGTGGAAAAGATAATGTTAGAGCATTTGTAACAATCTTCAGCCAGGAATGTGAGTCTACAATCTATCTCAACCTCTTCTAGATGACCCCAGCACCGCAGATGCCAATCTTCAGTCAATTCTATTAACTCACACGATATCAAGAAATGGCTGAAGGTACTGAATACTACAAGGCTGTGGGACCAACAATATTCTGGCAATAATACTGAAGATGTGTGCCTCAGAACTTCCTGCGTCCCTAGCTGACCCGTTGTAGTATAGTTCTAAATATTGGTAGCTAAACAACCAAATGGAATATTGCCCAGGTATGTCCTGAATGCAAAAAAGGCAGGACAAATCCAATTTTCCAATTACCAATCCATTAGCTTACTCTTGATTATCAGTAAAGTGATGGGAACTGTGATCTATAGTGCTATCATGTAACATTGCTTAGTAATAATCTGCCCACTAATGCTCAGTTTGGATTCTGCCAGGGCCTCTCAACTGCTCACCTTAATATAGTCTTGGTTTAAACAAAGGGGCTGGATTCCAGAGTTGAGGTGAGAGTGACTGCCTTCAAATTTCAGCCTGCATTTGACCAAATGTGGCACCAAACAGCTCATGCAAAACAAGAGTCAATGGAATCAGAAAGCAGGAAGATGGTTGTGGTTATGGTTGTTAGAGGTCAGTCACTTCAACTCCAAGACAACTTTGCAGCATAGTCCAAGGCCTAACTTGCTTAATCAATGATCTTCCATCCTTCATAAGGTCAGACCTTTAGGACTCAAATGAGGGAAAATTTCTTCACTGAAAAGGTGGTGAACCTGTGAAATTCTCTATCATAAAAGGCTGTGGAGGCCAGGTCACTGAATATATTCAATAAAGAGATAAACGTTTAGATTTTGAAATTGTCAAGAGGTAAGAGAAAAAAGCAGGTATATGGCATTGAGAGAGGATCAGTTATGATCGCACTGAATGATAGAACTGGCTTGAAGGGCCAAATGGTTTATTCCTACTACTGTTTTCTATGTTTCTATCTTTTAAATGGTGACTGCAAACTTTCAACACCATTCACAACACCTCATATACTGAAGTAGTCCACGTCCAAATGCAGCAAGATATGGGTAGTATCCAGGTTTGGGCTCACAAGTGCTAAGTAACATTCATGTTACTAAAGGACCAGACAAAGACCATCTTCAATAAGATAAAATCCAATCATTGCCTTTTGAAACTCAAAGTCATTACCATAACTGAATTCCCCACTATCAACATCTTACCATTGACCAGAAACTGATTGAATTAGTTACGTAAATGCCATAGCTGTAAAAGCAAGTCAGAGGCTTGGAATCCTGTAGTGAGCAACTCATCTCCTAGCTCCCCAAAAGCCTGTCCATCATCTAAATGGAACAAGTCAGGAATATGATAGAATACTTGCTTAAATGAGTGCAGCTTCATCAACATTCAAGAAGTTAAAGACAAAGCAGTTTACTTGCTTCGTACCATATCCACAATTACTCTCTCCAAATCAGACACTGTAGCAGAGCAGTGTGCTCCACCTAAAAAAGATGCACTGCAGAAATTCACCAAAGTTCTTTAGAAAGCATTTCTAACCCACTATCTAGAAGGATAAGGGCAGCAAATACATGGGAACATCAAAACTTATAAGTTCCTGTCCAAGCCACTCAACATTTGACTTGGAAACATATTGATGTTTCTTCAGTATCACAGCATCAACATTTTGGAATTCCCTCCTGAAGAGTATTGTGGAGCTACTTATGCCAGATGGGACTGCAGTGATTCAAGAAGGCAGCTCATTACCACCTTTTCAAGGGCAACTAGAGATGGGCAGTAAATGCTGGCCCTGTCAGTGAGGTCCACATCCCATGAATGAATAAAAGTAAGTTTATCATCTTTGTAAATCTTCTTCCATCATAAATGGTACGTGTTTGTCATAATTTAATGGACAATGAACGCAAGGCACTATCAGCAATTTTGAAGACAGAAAATATGGTATTTTTTGTAATAAACTTTGATTAGTATATTTCTGAATTTCATGCAATATTTCTGTAAATGTTTTAAGTCTCAGTGTGTTTGGGTCATAAAAAATTAATATGTGGGAGGAAGTTAGGAATGTTTGAATAAAAAGTAAATATAAACCAGTAAAAAATCTAAGAAGTTACTCTTGTATAAATTGTGTTCTCGTACCATGTTAATGTAGTAAGATTAGGTCTGCACTCATGAGTGAACATTAATAGATTTTATTAAACGTACTGTACACTAAAGAGAGAAGGTGAGAACTTGTCTGAGGACCTGCTCATTTAGGTCTGAGTTCCAGCTTATTCTGACATCCTCACATTGTCACTTACAACATTGGCCTTACTTATTATAAAATAACCCTTAATCATTAGCATTTTGTATTCATAATCATTGGTGAACATTACTGTTGCGACATGGGATCAATTTTCCTGCTTAATTTACAACCAGCAACACAGAAAAGATTTATCTTGTGTAATGATCTGTGAAAATTCGATAGGCTAAGAACTAGTTAAAAGCTGAAAATGTGTTGCTTCAGGAAGGCTCATGCCCGAAACGTTGGTTCTCCTGCTCTTTGGATGCTGCCTGACCTGCTGCGCTTTTCCAGCAACACATTTTCAGCTCTGCAGTCCTCAATTTCTCCTCTAAGAACTAGTTAAAGTAAATACTAACAACTTTGTTTCTTAAAGTATAACAGAGTATAATTAACTAATAACTATTCACAATTCCTTCCTTTAACCTATCTTTCACCATCCCTTCGAAAATACTAGTCCGATAAAACTCAAAACACAAAACTTCTTATCTCAAAACCAGGCAGCTTTCAGTTTTCTCTGAATTCCTGTCTTCCTTTCTTCTTCTTGGTGATTCTGCTTCACAAGTTACTGATCGATAAAGATATCTTTCAAGAGAGCTATTTTTCAGGCAGTCTTTTTACATGTTGGCAGTTTGGCAGGTCTCCTCTCAACTGTTCAATTTTCCCCGGTCTTATATCCCTAAAGTATCCGATTGTGTCACTGGTTTTTAAAAGTGTCAATATACTAAATTCAAACTAGATTGGATTTTGGTATTTTTCGGAATATAATTTAAACTGATTGGCCTAATTCGAATCTGTTTTGTTGTTTCCAGGCAACAATCTACCCTAGCTACCCCAGCACATTGTAATCTTTTCCAGAACACTTGGTGCTGTCAAGTAGTTTTTGCTAGCTTTTAAGTATCTTAAAGATACAATACACGCACATCTTCATAATACCTCCCCCCTTATGAACCGTCATAAACAAAAGATGGTTTCTTTTTTCTCTACCTTTTAAACACTTTACCCTAACATACAGATAACTTTAATATAAGTTCACCTTAACCGCTTCTCCTATACATGTGTGTGAGATAAAGACTATCTATATAGTATATAAATAAAGCCAAATCTCATCTAACCTCTATCAGTTAAATCCATTATAACGCATCTGTGATTACATTTTTCTGACCTGCATATCAAGTTTATTCTGCTTATGATTTTTAAATTAAAAGACTGTAACATAAGACTCCAATGAAAGAGTCTCATGTTCCTGTCTTTAAATTGTTCTAAGAATGTAAGCGGATTGTGATCAGTGTACACAACTGTCTCTGATACATTGTTCGTGACATACACATCAAAATGCTGGAAGAACTCAAAAGTTCTTTTTCGACTGTGGAGTGTCTCCTCTGGTGAATGTTGATTTTCTTAAAAAAAAACTGGTAGTTCAATCCCATCCTCATCTTCCTGTAAGAATACAGCTCCAACTCCTTTCTCACTAGCATCAATGACAACTTGGAAAGGTTTTGAAAAATTTGGTGTAGCTAAAACTGGTTTGGTGGTTAATATTGATTTTAAATGGTGGAATGCCTTCTGACATTGATCTATCCACCGAAACTTCTTCAGCAAATTGGTTAACAGGGTACCACTACACTGCTGAAGTTTGGAACAAACTTCCGATAGAATCCACTGAGTCCTAAGAATCGAAGCATCTCCTTCTTTGAGGTTGGTTCTGTAAATTCCTTGATGGCCTTTGTCTTCGTGTTCCGTGGGGTCAGCCATCCATAACTGATGTTATGTCCCAAAAAGGTCACCTCTGCTTTTGCGAATTCTGTTTTATTTAAAGTTTATCACCAGTTTTGTTTCTCATAGCCATTCGAAGAGCTCTGCCAACTGTACCATGTTATCTTTCCAGGACTTACTGAAGATCATTACATCATCCAAATAAACTGCACAGTTTTGTTAACACAACCACAACTCTGTTCATGAGTCTTTGGAAAGTGGCAGGTGCGTTCTTCATTCCAAAAGGCATCACTTTAAACTGATATAGCCTATTTGGGGTTACAAATGCAGAATTTCTTTCACCAACTCTGATAAAGGTACCTGCCAGTAACCATGCATTAAATCCAACATGGTGATGTTACTGGCTTGCCCGACCTTCTTGGTATAGTCCTCCAATCTAGGAATTGGATAGGAGTCCGATTTTGTCATAGCTTTGACCTTCCAATAATCCACACAGAATCATTGAATCCCACTCTGGTTTGAGAACTATGATGATTGGCGAACTCCACTCACTCTGGCTTTGTTCGATGATGTCCCCGTCGAGTATAGCCTCCACCTGCATTTGGACCTGTCTGGCTTTGAAAGGATTAAACCGATAGGGGTGTTATTTTATCGGAGCAGTATTCCCTACGTCGACCTCATGTACAATAGCTTTAGTCTTCCATATCTGATTCTTACGTATATCCTTATTTTGCAGTAACAAATCTTTCAACTGCAGTCTATGCTCCTGAAACAGATAGCTTACTAACCTATCCCACTCCTCAAGGACTTCTTCATTTTTTTTCTATTTTGAGGCACCTCAAAATCCACATCATCTGGCTTTGATTCCTCACTTGGTGGGGCATTAACTAACACCTGTTTCTCCATTTTTTTCTCTCTAGTATAATACGGTTTCAGTATGTTCACATGACATAACCGCTACCTTTTTTTTTCCTAACTGGCACCTTTACTAGATAGTTCATCTGACTCAACTTTTTCTCAATTTGATAGGGACCACAAAACCTGGCTTGGAAAAGATCTCCAATCATTGGTAACAGTACTAACATGTTATCTCCTTGGGAAAATTTCCGACTCTCAGATCTTTTATCTGCCACCTGCTTCATTTTATACTGTGCCCTCTTTAGGTGCTGTTTAGCTAACTCACCTACTCGATTTAGGTCTCTCCGTCACCTCCAATACATAATCTAAGTGTGAGATCTCCGACTTTGGTCCCATCGATTTTTTAAAAATTATTTCAAAGGGCCTCACACTTCATGACCGAATATTAACCCAAAGGGAGTGAACTGAGTAGATTCATTTGGGGCATCTCTAATGGCAAACAATATGAATGGAATACCTTTATCCCAATTATTCAGGTAGTCCTGACAGTATGCTCTCAACATGGTCTTCAAGGTCTGATGCCATCTTTCTAAAGCTCCCTGGGATTCAGGAATGGTACGCACTGGGTTTAAAGGGCTGAATACGTAAGCTATTCATAACCTCCTTAAACAGTCTAGCAGTAAAATTTGACCTTTGGTCCGACTGAATCTCTCTGGGTAGCCCATACTATGGAAGAAAGCTGCTAACTCCTCTACTACTTTTGCCTCGATACTGCGTAATGGAATTGCCTCTGAAAATCTGGTAGACACATCCATTATGGTTAACAAGTACTGGTTCCCACCTTTTGTTCTCAGGAGGGGACCTACACAGTCAATTATAACCCATGTGATAGGTTGTTCAATTGTGGGAATTGGCACCAAAGGTGCTGGTTTTATTACCGCCTATGGATTACTTACCATTTGGCATGTATGACACATAAGGCAAAAGTTCACCACATCCTTGTGCATTCCAGGTCAACAAAAACATTTTTGTATCTTAGCCCGAGCCTTTCGTACTCCTAGGTGACCTTCTAAAGATAGTTCATGTACTACCCATAATACTACAGGCAACACAATCTGGTGCAGTTCAGCCCATTTCCCCAAGCACTGATCTGCCGTGGTCTCCATTTCCACCTTAGGATTCGATCTTTCAGATAATAACTCTCCGGAACATTCTATGCCTCCTTTTCAGAGTATGCATCCACACACATATCTTTTATCATCTTGCCTTGCTGTTGCAAATCCCATAGCCTTTCAGGAGTAAACACTTCTTCTGACCCTCTGCCCATTCAGGTTTTTCCTGCACCATTACATCAAATAGGGTTATCTGCTAACTGAACCTCAACTCCTTCATCTTTCTCTTTACTTTTCGCTTCGTGTTGTGACTTATGATAGTGTGATCTGGTTGCCACACAGTATGGGAAAATATCAGGATATTTCTGTTTTAACTCCTCAGTTTCTTGATCTTCCTTGGGCTTCTCCACAACAAAAGGGGTCACTACCACCTTTGATCATGACAAATCATTCCCAAGAACAAAATGAATTGCTGTAACTGACACTCTGTTACAATCACTCCCACTGCAACTTGCCCAATCTTAAGTTGGCACTCCAACATGATCTTACAGAGAGAAATGCTACATTTCTGTCCATCTATCGCTCAAATTACCACACTCTCAGATAACAGATCAGAAAGAGTGCATACTCGCTCATCCCTTACTATCAGCAACTGGTTAGATCCTGTATCTCTCAAAATTATAACTTCTTGTCCTTCTCCTTCTGATCTTTGAGTAAACTTTATCCACAGAGGCAAATTCTTTGCAGAGATCAGGTACTAACCCTGCTAAGAGTGTGCACTCTCCTGCAGCTCCTTGGCTATTCTTGGAGTCTCCCCTTACTACCTTCATTAATGCCACTAGCTTAGCTTCTTTTACTATAACTTTTTCCATAGCACCTTTAACGACCAGCACTGTGACTTTACGTGTCCCACTTTACCACAGTGGAATCACCTGAGGCCTTTTACCTCCTTTCCACCCTCTTGGGCTTCTTTTTTATCCTGTGGTAAATTCTTACCAGTGCCCTCTACTCTAGTATAGGATCTCCCCTTCTCCCAACTTGTATCTCTCACAGGACGAAATTCTGGCCGGAAGCTTGTCTTATGCACCAACATGTACTCATCTGTTAATTCTGTTGCCTTTCTCACTCCCTGAATTTTCTGTCCCTCCACATGAATTCTTACCATCTCTGGAAGTGAGTTTTTAAACTCCTCCAGCAGGATAATCTTTCTTAGAGTGTCAAAGGTCTTACCCATTTTCAAAGTACGCACCCATCCATCAAAATGACTATGTTGCATTCTTTCGAACTCAACACAAGTCTGGCCTGGTTCCTTCTTTGTTGAATATAGAAAAGTACAGCACAGAACAGGCTCTTTGGCCCACGATGTTGTGCCGAGGTTTAATCCTAATGTAAAATATAGCAACTTAACCTATGCACCCCTCAATTCACTGCTATGCATGTGCACGTCCAGCAGTCACTTAAATGTCCCCATTGACTCTGCTTCCACCACTACAGCTGGCAACGCATTCCATGCATTCACAACTCTCTGCGTAAAGAACCTACCTCTGACGTCTCCTTTATACCTTCCTCCTAATATCTTCAAACTATGACCCCTCGTACCAGTCAATCCTGCCCTGGGGAAAAGTCTCTGGCTATTGACTCTTAACTATTCCTCTCATTATTTTGTACACCTCAATCAGGTCTCCTCTCTTCCTCCTTCTCTCCAGAGAGAAAAGTCCGAGCTTATTTAACCTTTCTTCATAAGACAAGCCCTCCAGTCCAGGCAGCACCCTGGTAAACCTTCTTTGCAACCTCTCCAAAGCCTCTGTATCTTTCCTTTGGTAGGGTGACCAGAACTGGACACAATATTTCAAGTGTGGTCTCAGACTTGTAGAGTGCAGCAAAACCTCGCGGCTCTTAAACTTGATCCCCCTGTTAATGAAAGCCAAAACACCGTATGCTTTCTGAACAACCCTATCCACTTGGGTGACAACTTTGAGGGATCTATGTACTTGAACACCCAGATCCCTGCTCTTCCACACTGAGAAGAATCCTGTCTTTAATCCTATATTCAGCATTTGAGTTCGACCTTCCAAAATGCATCACTTTGCATTTATCCAGGTTGAACTCCATCTGCCATTACTTGGCTCAGCTCTGCATCCTGTCTATGTCATGCTGCAGCCTGCAGTAGCCCTCTATACTATCAACGACACCTGCAATCTTTGTGTCATCTGAACATTTACTAACCCACCCCCAACCTGCTCAATCAAGTCATTTATAAAAACTACAAAGGGCAGAGGCCCAAGAACAGAGCCCAGCAGGATCCCAAGGAGAAAATGAGGACTGCAGATGCTGGAGATCAGAGCTGAAAAATGTGTTGCTGGAAAAGCGCAGCAGGTCAGGAAGCATCCAAAGAGCAGGAGAATCGACGTTTTGGGCATGAGCTCCTCTAATCTCATCATCCAAGGTTCCTTAATCTTACCCCTTCTTACCTGTCTCAGAGGAACAAATTTATGCATCACTCGCAACAACTCTACATGTCTGCTGTGCCCTTTCAGTGGAACAATTGTTCCCAGTCTGTACTTCCCAACTCCTGTTTGATAGCGGCATAATTTCCTTTCCCCCAATTAAATATCTTCCCTCAGTAAGTGCTCCTTTCACTCTCCAAGGCTATGCTAAATGTGAGGCAGTTGTGATCACGGTCACCAAAGTGCTCTCCCACCGCAAGATCTGACATCTGTCCTGGCTCGTTGCTGAGCACCAAATTCAAAATGGCCTCTCCTCTCGTCAGTCTGTCTACATACTGAGCAAGAAACCCTCCTGAACACACCTGACAAAATGGCTCCATCCAAACCATCTACACTTCGGAGGTTCCAGTTGATATTGGATAAGTTGAAATCACCCATAACAACAACTCTGCTACTTCTGCATTTTTCCAGAATCTGCTTGCCTATGAGATCTTCGATCTCTCTACTGCTATTAGGTGATCTGTAGAAAACCCCCAAAGCGGTGGCTGTTCCCTTGCTGTTCCTAACTTCCACCCATATTGACTCTGTGGACAAACCTTCCTCAACAACTTTCGTTTCTGTAGCTGTGATGCACTCTCAGATTAGCAATGCTACACCCTCTCTTTTTCCACCCTCCTTGTTCTTTTTACATGTTCTAAACCCTGGAACATCAAGCAACCATTCCTGCTCCTGTGAGACCCACATCTCCATTATGGACACAACATTGTAGCCCCAAGTACTGATCCATGCTCTCATTTCGTCACTCTAATTTCGGACATTCCTTGTATTAAAGCAGGCACACTTTCACCGATCCCTTTGTTTAATCATGTGAGAAACCTTCCTGATAGATTCAATACATCCTGTCGTTGCGCCATCAGCAACTGACACCCTCTCCAACATGTGGCTCTGATTCCGCCACCCCCCCACCCCCGCCAAACTAGTTTCAACCCTTCCAAGTCACACGAGCAAATTTCCCACCCAGGACATCTGTGCCCCTCCAGTCAGATGCAACCCATCCTTCATGTACAGGTCCCACCTTCCCCAGAAGGTATCCCAATGGTCTAGGTACAGTAGCGCCTTGACATACAAACGACCCCGTTCACGAACAACTCGGTTTACAAACAGGGTTGTATGTAAAATTTTGCTTCAACGTACGCATAAAATTCAAGGTACGAACGAAGGTACGAACGCAAAGTGCCCGTGTGCGACCAAGTGGTTTCATTGTTCTGCTTTGCTACATGCTTGTTGAATGCAAAAGTTCTCGGGCCCCACGTGATCTCATTCAGTTCGTCTTTGGCGCATGCGCCGTGAACATCGTTCGTTGCTACATCCAAGCATTCTTACGCTATTCAAACAATGGGAAAAATTGATTCAGTTTGCGAACTTTTTGGTTCGCCAACCGGGTCCCAGAACGGATTAAGTTCATACGTCAAGGCGCTACTGTATCTGAAACCCTCCCTCCTGCACCAGCTTCCCAGCCATGTGTTAAGCTGCATTCGCTGACTGTTCCTCATCTCACTATCTCATGGCACCGGTAGCAAACCTGAGATTACGAGTCTACTCGTCCTGCTCTTCAGCTTCCAACCTAACTCTCTGTAGTCACTTTTCAGATCCTCAATCCCTTTCCTGGCTATATCATTGGTGCCAATATGTGTCACAATTTCTGGCTGCTCACCCTCCCCCTTCAGAATCTTGTGAACCCGATCTTCAACATCCCAGACCCTGGCTCCTGGGAGGCAACATACCTTCCGTGAATCCCATTCCTGACCACAAATTCTCCTGTCAATCCGTCTAACTATTGAGTCCCCTACCACTAGTGCTTTTCTATTTTCCCCCCTTCATTTCTGAGCCACAGTGCCAGGCTCAGTGCGAGAGACCTAACAACTATGACTTTCCCCTGGTAGGCTGTCCCCACCAGCAGTATCCAAAATGGTATACTTATTGCTGAGGGGAATGGCCACAGGGGATCCCTGCTCTGACCGTCGGTTCCCTTTCCTCCCCCTTCCCCCCTTCCTTTCTAAACCACGGTCTATATGCTTCTGGTACCAATTCATAAGCACTTAAAATAACCTGTTTAACCTCTTCATAATCTCTTGACACCTCATCTGACAGTGCGGCAAATACGTCACTAGCTCCGCCTGCCAGTTTAGTCTGAACTAGCATTACCCATAAATTCTCGGACAACTCCGAATGCCTAGCCAATTTTTTTCAAATGAAATAAAGAAGACTTCAACATCCTTCCCATCAAAATGTAGTAGAGTTTTGACATATTGATATATATATCACTACCTTCTCTTTTAATCTCCATCCTGTTAACTTGACTTTGCTGACTAAGTTGCAACTTATCTCTTTCTCTCTCCCTTTCTTCTCTGTCTTTGCTCAGCTAAGAACCTTCTCTCTCTCTCTCTTTTTCCTCTCTCTCACTCTCCTTCTCACTCCATTTTTTAAAACTTCTAACTCAATTTTCCTCAATTGTAATTTAAGTTTTTCTGCCTCCATTGCACTTGTCTGTTTCTCTGCTACATCCAAGTGTTTGAGTAACTCTCTTACAATTACAGCTTTATTTTTGTCCTTGGTTAAACCCAAATCTAACTTCTTTGCTAATTCTAAAAGTATGGCCTTTCTCTTTCCTTCTAAACTTTCTTGGCAAATTTGAGAATCATCTTTGAGAATCTCAGAAGCTCTTTAGCAACTTTAAGAGCCATTTCTCTCACTTTTAATTTAATCAACCATAAGTCACTGAAATTAAACAAATTGCTTCACCTACATTTTATTTAAAGATCTCAGACACTAGTCTGCAAGTGTTTAAATCTGCTGGGATTTTTTGAACTCCAAAATTTATTCAAATCTATCTAAACCAGTTCAAATCACAGACCTGAGCCCCCAAACTGTTACAACGTGGGGTAAACTCTCTTGCTTAATTTACAATCAGCAACACAGAAAAGATTTATCCCATGCAGTAATCTGGGAAAATTCGACAGGATAAGAACTAGATAAAGTAAATGTTGTTGTGGTTCTGTTCGCTGAGCTGGGAATTTGTGTTGCAGATGTTTCGTCCCCTGTCTAGGTGACATCCTCAATGCTTGGGAGCCTCCTGTGAAGCGCTTCTGTGATGTTTCCTCCGGCATTTATAGTGGCTTGTCTCTGCCTCTTCCGGTTGTCAGTTTCAGCTGTCCGCTGCAGTGGCTTGTATATCGGGTCCAGGTCGATGTGTTTGTTGATAGAATCTGTGGATGAGTGCCATGTCTCCAGGAATTCCCTTGCTGTTCTCTGTTTGGCTTGTCCTATAATAGTAGTGTTGTCTCAGTAGAACACTTCCTGATGAAGGGCTTATGCTCGAAACGTCGAATTCTCTATTCCTGAGATGCTGCCTAACCTGCTGTGCTTTGACCAGCAACACATTTGCAGCTGTGATCTCCAGCATCTGCAGACCTCATTTTTTACTCAGTAGAACACATGTTGCTTGTCAATAAAGTAAACGTTAACAACTTTATTAATTAAAGTATAACAAAGAATAATTAACTAACAACAATTTACAATTCCTTCCTCAGACCTATCTTTTACCTTCCCTTCTATAATACGAGTTCGATAAAACTCCCAATTACGATTTACAAAATAAAACTTATCTTAAAACCAGGCAGCTTTTAGTTTTCTCTGAATTCCACATCTTCATAACAATCACCACTTATAACTTTATAACGGAAGAAAAGTAATTCATGAAACAGGGTTTAGAGTACTACCCTGAGGAAATCATACAGCAATTTTCTGGAACTGAAATGACTAACATCCAAACATCAAACACCATCTTTAACGCTTGGTATGTATCCAATTAGTGGAGAGCTCTCCCTGATTCCCACTCATTTCAATTTTTTCAAACATCTTTGATCTTCATTTGATGCCATGATGTCAAAGGTGAAGAGTGTGGTGCTGGAAAAAGACAACTAGTCAGGCAGCATCTGAGGAGCAGGGGAATTGACTTTTCGAGCAAAAGCCCTCCATCAGGAATGATGTCAAAGGCAGTCATTCTAACTCGGAGCACAAGAAATGCTTCCAAAAAGGATTCATCACACATCTAAAGCAAATGCACATTAAAATAAACAGCTCTGATTGGTCCCGGTCTCGTATACTTTCCTGGGGACTAGGATTTAGGGCCTGCTACAGTTCAGTCTAGTTCTGTTTAAGCAAAAGTAAAAAAAAGGTTTTATTAATTAGTTCTGCTAATTATTTTTATAATTATATTAACATCAGTTTCAGTGTTTTAGCATTTTTTTTGCTCAACAACTTGTTTATGTTATCTTGAATATTTTTATTGAAAAAATAATTATGATTATTATTGCGCGAAACCAGATCTCAGGCTGTTGCTGCTATGCTGCTTGAGGGGAACCACAGGCTCAAAATAAGCCCAATTGCTTTTAGTGAGCTGGAAGAAGGGATTACTTTTGCTGCTAAGGAAACAGCAAGTGTTGGAAAAACTCAGCAAGTCTGACAGCATTCGTACAGATCAGGGATCCTTCATAAGAATAGAGCACATTATGGACTTGAAGTGTTGACTCAGTTTCTGTCTCCACAGATGCTGCCTGGCCTGCGAGTATTTTCAGCATTTTGTGTTTACATTATAAATTTCACATATTTCACAGCTAAAATTAAATTTCCTTTAAAGTAGACATTAATGTCTGACAAAATCAGTTCAAATATAAATCATTCTTTTATTTTCTTAGTCTGGTAAACACTGAACCCCAGAATAGCCTTCACAGTGAGAGTACTACTTGAGATCCACTTTCTAGCATTAACTAGGGAGTCATCCAACTTCATTTTAACTCACAAGTTTCCTCTTTCCACCTGTGCATAAGGTTCCATCCACATTACTAAGATGAACCATTGAGACTTTTCACTTCTAGCTGCTCTCTCATCCCAGTGGATTCCTGTGATGTACAGTGATATTTCAAGAAAGCCTATAACCTGGTATCATAATGGTTTTTGCTCTATCCTTCCTATCTTAAAACCTATCACCATGAAACATCAATCACGGAGGCTTCTTATGCAGCTATAGTTGCTAATTAATTGCCTCTCAGGAAACAAATTTAATCTTGGAACTAAATGGACTGTTCAGAACACAAGTGTTTACAATCCAACATTCTTAACACTTTCTAGGATTTTGGAGGTTAAAGCAGGATCATGCTAATGTCTCTAAGTTTAAACAACTTTCACCTCCTTTTAAGTAACTAGCTGGGCCCTCTTTAACCTCCAATGATTTAATCACCCAGGCTTGCTGTCAGGCAGATTTAAGAACAGGTCCCAAGACCCCACCCACTGCATCATTTTACTTTTAATAAAAGACACTGTCCCAAAACAACTTCATACACCTCAAGGTAGGAAAAAATATGTCTTTGGTTCTCAATGTTCTCCAACACTGTTTTCCTTCTTGTCATTTGAGTCTGTTGTAGGTTAGCTGAGAGATTGATTTCAAACAGCCATGAAATTCTAAATGAGCAATACAGCAATTTTTAAAAAAAGCTGGGTTATGTTTTCTAATTCTGTATTTTTTTTTGTTTAAAAATATGTTGTCATTTTCTTTCTTCATTTACTCCCTTTCTTTATTCCTCTTTCTACCCTTATATATTTTGTTAGCCCATAATTTAACCTTTTTTTTAGTTATTTGTTCCCTTTCTTGCTCTATCTATTACTTTAACTGATAAAAAGAGACAAGTCATTGGGTATGGTGTTTATGAGGTTGAAGATATAGTACAGAAACATTTACTGTATGGACAGCTGCTGCGAACTTGCCACTCGTACACACCTTGGCATAATGTTTTACTCTCTAATGGTGGAGATCCCCACTGGAGGGCCCTCCACAAAGAGGTCCTCTCCTTCTTCATTGGGGATCTGGGGTGGAGACTGCTGCACACAGCAATCCCACACAATCAAACGTTGTGTAAGCACACTGGGCGCCGACCACATTTAGTTTTGAAGGCCTAAAACAAATGGTATAATCACATTTATGTTGCATGTTCCCATTTGCAGCCATATTTTAGTTTTCTGAATATGCGGCTCCTTAATTTTTGATTGCACTTCGGCCTCAAGCTCCTGATCTAAGCACACTCCATGGGAGAGGGGCAGACACATCAGAGGGCCCTCTTATTCTCATGGGTTTTCTCCTGGGCCTGGCCAAAGTGGCCATTAACAGCTTCAGGCAGCTGGTCATGGAGGGCCTGACTGCTCCCTTTTTGAAGTTACATTTGCAATCGGGTCCATGGCGAGGAAGCATGAGGCGCTGAACAATATGCCCGAGGTTTTTAAAAGAACGGTGGGCACTGCAGGGGCTGGGATGCAATGTTATTTTAATTTAGTAAGTTTCAGTTCACCACTACTTTGTATTTTTGCAACAATGTCACAGTAGGGCTAACCAATCATTTTTGATATTTTAATTTTAAAGAGTAGAGACAACAGCATAGTTTCCCATTTCCACAAAGAAATGAGAAATCTTGAGCTTCTTGGAACTGTTTGTGCACTCCCAAAAGTTCATTCCAAAACGTCAGATGCACCACTGAGAGACCTACTGCAAAACAAAGCAAAGGTGTCAAAAGAAATCTCTAAATAAATGCCATCATTGCATTTGCCTTTCTAACTACTGACTCAACCTGCAAGTTTCCCTTGACAGAATCCTGGCCTAGAACTCCTAAGTCTCTTTGCACTTCATATTTCTGAACTTTCTCCCCATTTCTCCTCTCACAAACCTTTCTTCCCATTTAGAAAATAGTCCATCCTCTTTTTTTTAACCAAAGTGCATGACCTCACATGTTCCTACGTTGTACTCCATCTGCCACTTATTTGCCCACTCTCCTATCCTGTCTAAATCCTTCTGCAGCCTTCCCACCTCCTCAGTGCTACCTGTTCCTCTATGGGGCAGCACGGTGGCTCAGTGGTTAGCACTGCTGCCTCACAGTGCCAGGGACCAGGGTTTAATTCCCGCCTTGGGTAACTGTCTGTGTGGAGTTTGCACTTTCTCCCCGCGTCTGTGTGGGTTTCCTCTGGGTGCTCCGGTTTCTTCCCACAGTCCAAACATGTGCAGGTTAGTGAATTGGCCATGCTAAATTGCCTGCAGTGTTAGGTGCATTAGTCAGGGTAATCTAATCTATCTTTTTATCACCTGAAAACTTAGCCAGAATGCCCTCAGTTCCTCCATCTAGATTACTAAGGTATAAAGCGAAAAGTTGTGGACCCAACATTGAGCCTTGCCACTTTTCACCAGCTGCCATCCTGAGAAGGACCCTTTTATCCCTATCTGTTTTCTGCCTGACAGCCTAGCTTCTATCCATGCTAGCACCTTGCCTCTGACATCATGGGCCTTTATCCTATTCAGTAGCCTCTTGTGCGGCACCTTGTCAAAGGGCTTCATGAAGTCCAGGTTGATAAAATCCATTGGCTCTGCTTGGTCTAACCTGTTTGTTATATCCCCAAAGAATTTTAGCAGATTGGTCAGGCATGACCTCTCTTTGATGAAACCATGCTGACTCTGCTCTATTTTACCATATATTTCCAAGTATTCAGAAATCTCATCCTTCACAAGGGATTCCAGGACTGAGGTTAGGCTAATAGGTCTGTAATTTTCTGTCATTTATCTCACTCCCTTTTTAAACAGGGGTGTCACATTAGTGATTTTCTAGTCCTCTGGGACCCTCCCTGATTCTAGTCATTCCTGAAAAATCACCACTAACGCCTCTGCTATCTCCCTAGCTAACTCCTTGAAAACTCTGGGGCGCAGTCCATCTGGTCCAGGTGATTTGTCATCCCCATGGCATTCAGTTTTTCTAGCACCTTCTCCTTGGTGATGGCCACCATACTCAGCTCTGATGTCTCACTCTCTTGACTTTTTGGGTGTTTTACTCATTGTCTTCCATCATGAAAACTGACAAGAAATAAGTATTTAGTTTCTCAGCCATTTTCTTGTTCCCCATCACTTCTCTCTAGCATCATTTCCAGGCCAATGTCCACTTATGCCTCTCTTTTGCCCTTTACATTTCTAAAGAAACTCTTACAGTCTTCCTTGGAGAGTTGGAAGTTGACGGGTGACCTTATAGAAATTCATAAAGTTATAAGGGTTGTTGATAGGCTGAACAGTAGAAGAATTCCCTAAGGTAGAAGAATTCAAAATTAGGAGCATATTTTTAATGCGGGGTGTGAAAGATTTAGAAAACTTGTGAGAGGCAACTTTTTTTTTACACAGAAGATGGTTAGTGTGTGGAATTAACTGCCAGAGGAAGTGGTGGATGTAGGTACAGTTAGAAATATTTAAAGAATATTTGGATAAATACATGAATAGCAAAGTTTTTGATTAGATTAGATTAGATTCCCTACAGTGTGGAAACAGGCCCTTTGGCCCAACAAGTCCACACCGATCCTCTGAAGAGCAACCCACCCAGACCCATTCCCCTATATTCACCCCTGCCTAACACACCTAACCCTACGAGCAATTTAGCATGGCCAATTCACCTAACCTGCACATCTTTGGACTGTGGGAGGAAACCAGAGCACCCGGAGGAAACCCACGCAGACATGGGGAGAATGTGCAAAGTCCAAACAGACAGTTGCCCAAGGCGGGAATTGAACCCTGGTCCTTGGCACTGTGAGGCAGCAGAACTAACCACTGATCCACCATGAGTTATGGGGCCAAACGCAGGGAGGTGGGAAAAGTTTAGTGTGGGAACATGGTTGGTGTGGACTAGTTGCACTGAAGCTGTTTGCATGCTGAATGATTCTATGGTTCTATGAATGATCATATGACACGACCACAGATCATAACCTTGGATCACTATTTGGACGTATGGAACTTTAACTATAATGGTTCTCTTTGAACAGTGACATACCCCAAAACTTTGACTCAGTGGTGGCCTGGAAAGAGAGACATAAATCTGGAATGTCACTCCTGACAAGGTTTCAAAGTAGCTCCTAAGGGAGAAAGTGTACTGAAAACTAAACAGCTGGGAGTATCTAAGAACATGATAACTGAAAAAAAAAACAGCTGTGGGGTAAGCATCATCACATTTTTTTTCTACTTGGAACCAGATTGACAGGAACATGCTGGTACCATCATTCCACAAGCCATTGAAAAGGTGTATGACTGAGTTGAACCACCAAGATGATCAATTTGCCTGTGACTGCTATTCACACTAACCTTGATCAGATGAGCCAATGGTCAAGCAGTGGTACATGGAGTTTTATTAAGATAAATGTAAGATGCAAATCAGGGAAGGACTTATACTCTTAGTGGTAAGGTCCTGGGGAGTGTTGCTGAACAAAAAGACCTTGCAGCGCAGGTTTCCAGTCCTTGAATGTGGAGGATAGATAGGTAGATAGAATAGTGAAGAAGGCATTTAATATGCTGTCCTTTGTTGATCACAGCACTGCATTTGGGGTTAGGAGGTCATGTTGCAGCTGTACAGGACATTGGTTAGGCCACTTTTGAAACACTGTGTGCAATTCTGGTCTCCCTCTAGTAGGAAGGGTGTTGTTAAACTTGAAAGGGTTCAGAAAAGATTTACCAGGATGTTGTTCGGTTGGAGGGTTTGAGCTATAGGGCTTGGGCTCTTTTCTCAGGAGCACTGGAGGCTGAGGGGTGACGTCATAGAGGTTTTTAAAATCATGAGGGGCGTGGATAGGGTAAATAGGCAAGGTCTTTTCCCTGGCTTGAGGGATTCCAGAACTAGAGAGCATAGGTTTAGGGTGAAAGGAGAAAGATTTAAAAAGGATCTAAGTAGCAACATTTTCATGCAAAGGATGGGGGATGTATGGAATGAATTGCCAGAGGAAGCGGTGGAGGCTGGTCCAATACAACATGTACAAGGCATCTGGATGGATCCATGAATAGGAAGGGTTTAGAGGGATAAGGGCCAAATGCTGGCAAATAGGACAAGATTAATTTAGGATATTTGGTCAGCATGGACGAGTTAGATCGAATGGTCTGTTTCCATGATGTACATCTCCATGACCCTAATAAGAACATCAGAAATAGGAGCAGGAGTAGCCCATTTGGTCCATCGAGCTTGCTCCACCATTCAGTAATGTCGTGGTTGAATTTTTTGTAGACACAGCTCCACTTAACCCCAGCTCTCCATAACCCTTAATTCCCTTAGTAAAATCAAAACTCTTTCTGTCTTTGCCTTAAAAATATTCAATGAGGTAGCCTCAACTGCTTCACTGGGCAGGAAATTCCATGGATTCACAACCTCAACCCTAACCCTAACCCAATCCTCCTCAACTTACTCCTGAATATGCTACCCTTATTTTGAGGCAATTTCCCCCTTGTTCTAGATTCACCCGACAGCGGAAACAATCTCCCTGCTTCTATCTTATCTTTTCCCTTCATGCTTTTCATGTTTCTATTAGATCCCCTCATTCTTCTAAATTCCAAACAATATAGTCACAGCCTACTCAATAACTCCCCATAAGCCAGCCCTGTCAATTTCAGATTTAACCTAGTGAACTTCCCCTGCATTCCCTCCAGTGCCAGTACATCCTTTCTCAAATAAGATGACCAAAACTGTACACAGTACTGCACTCCGGGTGTGGCAGCATCAGCCCCCTACATAACCTCCCTATTTTTCAATTCCATCCCTTTTGCAATGAAAGACAATATTCCATTAGCCTTCTTAATTATCTGCATCTACAAACCAACTTTTTGTGATTCATACACAGGGGCACCCTGGTCCCTCTGCACAGCAGCATTCCAAAACTTTTCACTATTTAAATAATTGTCCATTTTGCTGTTATTCCTACCAAAATGAACCACTTCCCATTTACCAATATTGTACTCCATCTGCCATAGCCTTGCCCCTCACTAAACCTATCTATATCCCTCTGCAGACTTTCAGTGTCCTCTACACACTTTGCTCTACCACTCATCTTAGTGTCATCTGTAAATTTTGACTCACTGCACTTAGTCCCTAACTCTAAGTTGTCTACGTAATATGGAATCAATTGCGATCCTAATACTGATCCATGAGGCACACCACTAGCCACTGATCGCCAACCAGAAAAGCACCCATTTACCCCCTGACTCGTTTCTTTGTTTGTTAAAAAATCTTCTCGCCATGCTAATACATTACCTGTAATGCCATTCATCTTTGTCTTATGGAGCAGCCTTTTGTACGGCATCTTGTCAAATGCCTTCTAGAAATCCAGATACACAACATCCACTGACTCCCCGTTTCTACCACACTTGTAACGTCCTCAAAACATTCCAGTCAATTAGTTAAACATGACGTGCCTTCCATGAACCCATGGTGCATTTGCTCGATGGATAGAAATTGTCCCAGATGTTTCATTATTTCTTCCTTGATTATAGATTCAAGCATTTTCCTCACTACAGGATTTAAGCTAATGGGGCCAATAGTATACCCGCCTTTTGTCGACCTTCTTTTTTAAAAAGTGATGTCACACATGCTATCTTCCAATGTGTCTAAACAACCTTAGACTCCAGCAAATTTTGATAAATTACCACAAACGCATTTGCTATTTCCACCAACATCTCTTTTAGTACTCTGGGATGCATTCCACCAGGGCCAGGAGACTTGTCGACCTTTAGCCTCATTAGCTTATCCTTTACTATCTCTTTAGTGATAATGGTTGTTTCTAGGCCCTCACCCTTGCCATAGCCTTTTTGTTATCAAATATTGGCATGTTATTTCTGTCTTCTAATGTGAAGACCGACTCAAAATACCTCGGCCATTTCCTCATCTCCAGTTATTAAATCCTCCTTCTCATTCTCTAAAAGACCAAATGTTGAACTCTTTTTTGTTTTATATATTTGTAAAAACATTTGCAATCTGATTTTATACTCTGAGCTAGTTTACTTTTGTAATCCATCTTACCTTTCTTTATAGCTTTATTTGTAGCTTTCAGTTGGCCTTTAAAGATTTCCCAATCCCCTCGTTTTCCACTAATCTTTGCCACTAGGTTTCATCATTAACAGAAAGTAATGATTTATTGTAAGTAAAATTATTCTTTAACAAATGGCAAAAGCTGGATTACTGATATAGTACAATAGTTTCAAGGCCTAAATAAAAAACATATTCATTCACAAATAAGATAAAAATAGGTCTGACACTAATATTGTGGGTGGAAAAAATATATTTGGAAAACAAATTCTGCACTTCAAGAACCAGACCAGGGTAGGATGAGTGATTTCTCACAGTTCTTTTGATATTTTTGATGACTGATAATGACACAATGTTGTCTGCAGACCAATACCAATCTTGGATTCATTAGCTATTTGGTTGACTTCAATCTTTTCTTGTATTAGACTTTTTTCTTTAAAATCTGTAACTTTTTTTTGTCTGAAACACTTACAGAAAGGAATGGTGTGCGTTGCTTTTTGTTTCTAGGCCTCTGTATGTCTGATTGCACTGCATTCACAGATCTGTAACAAACTGCAGCTGGACCAATCCAAAGGCTATCATTAGGTAGTTTGTCCACAGCTTAAAATACTCCTGATACTACTTTGATACTCAGAGTATTTATCTCACTGCTCCAAAAAGCAACATTGTGTTGTGTACATGATGCAATCCTACTTGACCTTCAAATTGTAGACAGGAAACCTTCCATGGTACTTCTTTCCTATATAGCAGGGCCCAACTACCTTATTCCAGTTTATAATCTAAAAGGAAAGATATGTGCTCTCTTAGACTCCTGTCAAGAATGCACTGGGATAAAAGTTAAAATGACCTTCAATCCTGGTCTGCATGTGTTAGCAGCCCAACATCCTTGTGGGTGGACTTCTGTGTTGTGAAGATCAAGCTCTAAGAACAGCATTTAAACACTCCTGTATTACAGGTAAAAAGGGAAAAGTTCATATCACTCAGTGCTTCCCAACAGCAACTTCTGAAAGACCTTCCATCACCCTACACAGCCAATAATCTCAAAACTAACTGTTCAACAACCAATGTCAATGTTACTGACAACAGTCACACGTTCAACTATCTACTCTTCATAATCACATAATAATTTGTTTTTTAAACTTATGTTTTGTCTCAAGTTCTTATTTTTAATCTGTATTTATGTGTTTTGCAATATTACTTCTAATTGCATTTAGTAATAATAAGCTCACTCTTTGTTAAATGAAAGAAGCCTGGTTTCATTAGCTCATTTTACAACATAAATTCATTTGGCACTCAGAGAGAGGTAGCCACAAGGTTAGACATCCTTTTAAAAATTAACCTTGTTGCAACCAAGTTGGCTCGCGAATACCCAAGTGGAGCCAGTTCATCCTTCCTCACCCTGTAGCCAACATTTTGAGATATCTCATCGAGAAGAATAATAAAATGCCTGGGGACATCATAACATTGAATGGGCAAAGCAGTAGCAGATGGAATACAATGTGGACGAGTTGAGGTTATGCATTTTGGGAGGAAGAATACAGACAAAGATATTTCCTAAACAGGGAAAGGCTTTAGAAATCTAAAGCACAAAGGGACTTGGGAGTACTAGTTCAAGACTGTCTTAAGTAAAAAATGAGGTCTGCAGATGCTGGAGATCACAGCTGCAAATGTGTTGCTGGTTAAAGCACAGCAGGCCAGGCAGCAACCTTAAGACTGTCTTAAGGTTAACATGCAGGTTAAACTGGCAGCTAGAAAGTCAAATTCAATGTTAGCATTAATTTCAAGAGTGCTAGAATATAAGAGCAGAAATGTACAGCTCCAGATGTATAAAGCTCTGGTCAGACTGCATTTGGAATACAGTGAGCACTTTTGGGACTGTATCTAGGGAAGGATGTGCTGGCATTGGAGGGCCTCCAGAGGAGGTTTACAAGAATGACCCTGGGGATGAAGGTCATATGAGCAGTGGTTTAGGACTCTGGGTCTGTGCTTTATGGTGTTTAGAAGGAATGGGGGGGTGCTGGTGGAATGCATCCCAGAGTACTAAAACAGTCCAAACAGAATGGTGAGAGGCTGGACGCAGTGTACGTGGAGATGTTTCCACCAATAGGAGTAGGAACGACTAGGACCTCAGGCACAGCATCAGATGAAGGGATTACCCTTTAGAACAGATGAGGAATAATTTCTTGAGCAAGACAATGATGGGTCTGTGGAACTAATTGCTGCAGAGGGCTGTGGCAGCCATATATATATTTAAGAAAGAGTTGGATACGTTCTTGATTAATAAAGGGACCATGGGTTTCAGGACGAAAGCAGGAGAATGGGCTTGCGAAATATATATTATTCGCAACTTGATGGGCCGAATGCCTAATTCTGATTTTACATCTTATGGTCTTATAACAACACAACAAATTGGATCGCATATTAATATAAAGAAATAGTTAGAGACACTTTGCAGAACAAGCACATTTTTCGGTCACATAACAAATCATCAAATTGGGATCTACATTTCTAAGTTTGTGCACCACTTAACCGAACAGAACGTCCCTCAGCTTTGGCTGGGCTGTGCTTAAAATATACGGAAATTCGGAGGTTAAAGTTGACTACTTGCCCTGTAGCAGGTTCTGAAATGTGATCTCGTCCAGTTCTGGCGGAAAGTGCCTGGGCTCCAGGTGGGCGGTGACCGCCCCGAAGCGGTCCGCTCTGGCGGTCTTGAGGAGAGCCCCGCGAGCGCCTCCAACTATCTCCCGCGTGCGGAGACAATGGGCCCACGTTCCAAAAGTAACGGCCCGCTGCCAGGCTCGCGCCACTGTCTGCCCAGCACCAACCGCCGAGTGAAGCATTGCTCTTTGGCTGACTGCAACCTGACAGTCGGAGCCGGCTGCTACCGAGCGTCACCTAATTAAAGCACCTGTCTTAGTCACTACACCACTCTGCCTAGTTTTGCCACCTTGGAAAATGTGAATGACACGGCTCCACACTGATAATGAAGGGCTTTTGCCCGGAACGTCGATTTTTCCTGCTCCTCGGATGCTGCGTGACCTGCTGTGCTTTTCCAGCACCACTCTAATCCTGACTCCACAGTGACAATCTCAGTCGTACTTTTGGCATGAATCGCTTTCAAACAGTGGAAGCCATTTCATTTTTTTTCAAATAGCGCATCATATTTCAAGGTGATCACACTAGGGAAGGTGATTTGACAATGGTAAACAGGTATCATTTTCTAAAATGAGATAAAGAGATGTTAGATTATTTAAGAAATGACAGACGAAAGTGTCCTTTATTAAAATAGTTAAAAATCACACAACACCAAGATATGGTCCAACAGATTTATTTAGAAACACTAGTTTTTGAAGTGCTGCTTCTTCCTCAGGTGACTGTGGAAAATAAGATCATAAGACAGAATTTATAGCCAAATGAGTACAGTGTGATGGAGAAGTGATGATACATTAAACAATTCTAGATCAAATTCTTTCACCTTTTAGAATGGGATGTGTTGGTTTCTGTTCTTTGATATTAAAATAGGCCAGGAACATTTGATGGTATGGTACAGACAGAACTTAACAGATATATTGATGGGGATTAGAGGGATACTGATTGCCTGGATGCAAAAGGTTTTTAGTTCAGAAAGGAATTATGTGTTGGTGAAGTTTTGGTGGGCTGAAGGGCCTGTTTCTGTGCTAGACAGTACTGTAATCTTTTTTAATCTTGTATCTAAAATATCTTTACAAAAACATCCAGAACATAAAATCAGAACATAAAGTGACAGTAACCATTTGCCCAAAGCATGTTGACAATGTAGAAATTGGTAATACATGGTGTAGTTGAAACAAATAGCCTGGATGCATTTAAAAGGAAACTAGAAAAACATTGACGGGAGAATCAAACAAAAGTTTAATATGATTGATTTTGATCAGGAAACATAAGAAGAGGTTTGCATGGACCATAAATGCTATCATGGACTAAGTGGTCCGTTTCTGTGTGCTATATGTCATGATCTATATGGAATTCAGTAAGGCATTTGACAAAGTTCCTCATGGTAGACTGATTAGCAAGGTGGTCACATGAAATACAGGAAGAACTAGCCATTTCGATGCAGAACTTGCTCAAAGGTAGGAGGCAGAGGATGGTGGTGGAGGGTTGCTTTTCAGACTGTGACCAGCGGTGTGCCACAAGGATCGGTGCTGGGTCCGTGGCTTTTCATTATTTATGTAAATGATTTGGATGTGTACATAGGAGCAATGGTTAGTAAGTTTGCAGATGACACCAAAATTGAAAATGTAGTGCACAGCGAGGAAGGTTCCTTCAGAGTACAACAGCATCTTGATCAGGCCAAGGAGTGGCAGATGGAGTTTCATTCAGATAAATGTGAAGTACTGTATTTTGGAAAGGCAAAGCAGGGCAGGACTTGTACACTTAATGGTAAGGTCCTAGGGAGTGCTGCTGGAAAAAAAGAGACCTTGGAGTGCAGTTCATAGTTCCTTGAAAGTGGAGTCACAGGTAAATAGGATAGTGAAGAAGGCTTTTGGTATGCTTGCCTTCATTGATCAGTGCATTGAGTATAGGAATTGGGAGGTCATGTTGTGGCTGTACAGGACATTAGTTTTGCCACTGTTGGAGTACGGCACACAGTCCTGGTCTCCCTGCTTTGGGAAGGATGTTGTGATTGAAAGTGTTCAGTTATTCCTGATTAATGTGTTTAAGTTATAGTGAGAGGTTGTTATTATTCCTCTTATTCCTGATGAAGGGCTTATGCTCGAAACGTCGAATTCTCTATTCCTGAGATGCTGCCTAACCTGCTGTGCTTTGACCAGCAACACATTTGCAGCTGTGATCTCCAGCATCTGCAGACCTCATTTTTTACTTACAAGGATGTTGCCAGGGTTGGAAGGTTTGAGCTATAGGAAGAGGTTGAGTAGATTGAGGCTATTTCCCCTGGAGCTTCGGAGGCTGAGGGATGATCTTATAGAGGTTTATAAAATCATCAGGAGCATGGATAGGGCAAACAGACATGGTCTTTTCCCTGGAGTGGTGGAGTCCAAAACTAGAGAGCATAGGTTTAAGGTGAGAGGGGAAAGATTTAAAAAGGATCTATAGGGCAACTTTTTTATACAAAGGGTGGTGTGCATATGGAATGAGCTGCCAGAGGAAGTTGTGCAGGCTGGTACAATTACAACATTTAAAAAACATCTGGATGTGTATATGAATAGGAAGGGTTTAGAAGGATGTGGGCCAAATGCTGGCAAATGGGAGTAGATTAATTTAAGATATCTGATACGCATGGACGAGTTGGACGGAAGGGTCTGTTACCATGCTGAATACCTTTATGACTCTATATCTGTGCTGTACTATTTGGATCAACATCGTTAACAAAGGGATATGGGAAAAGGTAGGACATAGGCTCTTGGTATTAGGGCTGATGAAGGGCTTTAGCCCGAAACGTCGAATTTCCTGTTCCTTGGATGCTGCCTGATCTGCTGCGCTTTAACCAGCAACACATTTTCAGCTCTGATCTCCAGCATCCGCAGACCTCACTTTTTACTCTTGGTATTAGAACAGTTGTAGCCATGTGGGTTGAATGGGTGATTTTGTTCATTCAATGTAGGTACTAATGTTTTCACTATTTTGCACCCAATATCCCTGCAATATCTTCTCATCGTGTTCCCTCTACATGTGCTTGGGCAGCTAGCATTTGTATGAATTGCACCTCCTACTGTACATCATGCTCAGTTTATTGATAATGTTCATCAGTCAATTGATTGAGAGCAAGTTACAGTATGAGTTCTTTCGAAGCAATCAGCTTCAAAAATTTAATTTTGAAAGGTTCTTGAGTTCATTCAATCAGGTTCTAAGTACTTTTAGAATTTGGACGTGATTCAATTTGTGGATTAGAAAGACTAAACAAGACAAATTAAGTGCTGACTGAATCGTATTTTGATAGAGCCATACGGCACGGAAACAGACTTTTCGGTCCAACTTGTCCGTGCTGACCAGACATCCGAATTTGACCGAGTCTCATTTGCCAGCATTTGACCCATAAGCTTCTAAACCCATCATATACCCATCCAGATGCCTTTTAAATTTTGTAATTGTACTTGCCTTCTTATAGCAGCTGGGTCCATACGCCCACCCACTCCTCAGATCCTTTTTAAATCTTTCCCCTCTCATCTTAAACCTATGCCCTCTAGTTTTGGAATCCCCCATCCTTGGAAAAAGTCCTTGCCTATTCAGGCAATCCCTGCTCCTCATGATTTCATAAACCACTATAAGGTCACCCCCTCAGCCTGTGATACTCCAGGAAAAAAGCCCCAGCCTACTTCAACCTCTCACTATAACTTAAACACATCAGTCCCATTAACACCCTTGTACATCTTTTCTGCACCTTCTCAAGTTTAACAATATACTTTCTATACAGGGTGATCAGAACTGTACATAGTATTCCAGAAGTGACCTCACCAATGTCCTTGTACAGCCACAACATGACGTTTCAACTTCTATACTCAAATATTCTGACCAGTGAAGGCAAATGCCTTCTTTACCACCCTGTCTATGTGCGACTATTGTATAATACCTGATAATAATTGAAAAGAGTTTTAAAAATATTAAGCTGTTATTTAGTTTGTTTTAGAAGGATAATGACACTATTCAATGAATTTGACAGGTAGCTCATTTAATATTATTTGGGACTCATTTTACCTGCTCTGTATGTTGTACTTTTTTTGTTGCAATTTCAGTTACTCTCTAATAACTAACATAATGCAATACCCTATCCTGTTTTGGTTTTAGCATAAGCCCAAGAGAGAGACCTGAATATTTGTTCTTGCATAACAGAGAAACTATATGGCATTCCAAGTGCAAATATCTTTGATCAATGCATTCAGACATGTTATGACATACCTCTGGAGCAAGTGAACTTCATCTATGAATTCTGGCCATTGTGCTACAAAACTCTGCGCTCTACTTGTACCCTAAGTATAATTTTACATGAACTGATGGATCCTCCAGTCCAGACTTGCATTTCGTGTCTCATAGTTGCACGTTGACATGTATCACTTGTTAAGAGTTAGTTTTGTTTACTGATTTGGGTTTTTGAAAATCTAAACTACATTACTTATAACTAGAGCAGCTCCATATAGTTTATTTAGGGCTCTTGAAGTGAAATGGTAATGTTCCTACCTCTGAGTCAGAAGGTCTGTGTCATAACCTGTCCAAACAGTTCCATTAAAATAATTACACTTTAATTTGTTGCTTTTCTCATTCTTCTCAGTGGTCGCATACTCATTTGCGAATCAACAGGGAGCGACTTTATATCTAAGACTAAGGATTCACACATCTTTCCAAACTGACAGTCAATGCAATACTGAGGGAATGTTCTATTTTCTGACATCAACATAATCTCCCAGCTGGATCTAAAATATTTCGATGGTAGTATTTCAAGAGCAGCAGGAAATTCTCTCCCATATTTTAGCGAATAAGAATCTTAAAATAAATTATTTGATCGTATCTCTCATAGCCGATTGTGCAAACCTGTGGTGGATTGACTGTCCTGTTTCCTGATACAGTACTGTGATAGCACTTCAAAAGTGATTAATTGGTTGTGAAACTCTTTGGGACATTACGAGATGGTGAAAGAAACAATATTAATACAAGTCTTTTCTTACTGCTTACAAGCGTATTGCTAACATTGCTGCCATGTTACCTTTCTTAGATTTGAGCACAGAATCTAGCATCCGCAGTTGTTTTTTTAATCAAATACTTTCATGTTTGATTTGCATTTCTTAAAATAATTTAGTTGGAAATTGTTTATTAAACTCATATAAAGACAACATATTTTGAGAATCACATAAAACAAGCAGCGGCCACCCAGTACTATTTCAAATATAACCCTGATTGGAAAATAGGAAGGAATGGACGGTTCTTTGTGATTGATTACGGTAGTTGCCCTTTCCCCTTTGACAGCGGAAGTTTAACGACGGAGGTGCCGCATGGAAACAGCGTTGTGTTGCTTAGTTCCTTTACACCATGTCTTCGAAAAAGAAAATTAAGTCCAAAATGACCAGGGGCGAGGAGGATGTGGGAGTGTCGCCGAAAGTACAGCCGGGTTGTTGCTCACCTGCAGCCCCATCTCCTGGGACACTCCGAACAGCAGAAGCAGAGGGTAGGTTGGGCACACACCACCAAGCTTGTCTCTCACTGACCGTCACAGACAGTCTGGAGAAAGGTAAGAGTGCCGCTTGCCTTTCAGTTTATTAAATATAATGCTTTTGTTTTTTTCAACATAAGTCAGAATTAAATAACTGATACTGCAGACTTGGTGGATTTGTTAGTTTCGTGATTATATATAGAAGCAATCATTTTGCTGTTTAATGATGTGTTACAGAAAAGTTGGCATTCAAACTGAAAGGGAGCAACGAAAGTGCTGTTCACTTCAAAAACAGTTGCACGCAGAGCAGCGTATTTTGAAGTGACCATGTTCAGTTACATCCAATTTTTCTCGCACAAATAATGGATGAAACAAGCACAACAAGATTGTTCGTATGCATTCAAATTTCACGCTGAGCCTTACAACTGCTTATGGTAGCAACGTAGCAATTCCCAGTTTACATTGCATCTTTATTTATTGGTGGGATGTAGACATTGCTGGTATGACATTTGTTTCTGATCCCAAAATGCCCTTAAGATGAAGGTCAACAAACTGCTTTGGTCCATATAGTGCAGTACACCCAGTGCTGTAAAGATAAAGAATGCGAGGATTTTGACCTAGTGTCAGTGAAGGAACAAACAACAAATTCACCTGCACCTCCACACACATCATCTATTGCATCCGCTGCACCCGATGTGGCCTCCTCTATATTGGGGAGGTGGGCCGCCTACTTGCGGAACACTTCAGGGAACACCTCTGGGACGCCCGGACCAACCAACCCAACCACCCCGTGGCTCAACACTTTAACTCTCCCTCCCACTCCACCGAAGACATGCAGGTCCTTGGACTCCTCCATCGCCAGAACATAACAACACGACGGTTGGAGGAAGAGCGCCTCATCTTCCGCCTGGGAACCCTCCAACCGCAAGGGATGAACTCAGATTTCTCCAGTTTCCTCATTTCCCCTCCCCCCACCTTGTCTCAGTCAATTCCCTTGAACTCAGCACCGCCCTCCTAACCTACAATCTTCTTCCTGACCTCTCCGCCCCCACCCCACTCCGGCCTATCACCCTCACCTTGACCTCCTTCCACCTATCACATCTCCATCGTCCCTCCCCCAAGTCCCTCCTCCCTACCTTTTATCTTAGCCTGCCTGGCAACCTCTCCTCATTCCTGATGAAGGGCTCTGGCCCGAAACGTCGAATTTCCTGTTCCTTGGATGCTGCCTGACCTGCTGTGCTTTAACCAGCAACACATTTTCAGCTCTGATCTCCAGCGTCTGCAGACCTCACTTTTTACTGAAAAATCTATGTAGTCAACATCCACTATATCTTGACTCTCATCCTTTTCTTATTTGTTCAAAACATTTAAATTCAATTAGTCAAGAATTATCTGCCTTTTAGTAATCTGTGAATATTTGTCAATTAACTCAACTCTTCAAGTGACTGTTGACTTTTTTCCTTCATTAAAGATTCCTAAACTTTCTCTTTAATTGATAAACTAACTGCCGTATGGGTGCTAGGACTGATCTAGGAACCTTGAATAAGAGTGCTGCAGTTTTTTAAAAAAATTCTGCCTTGTGGGACGTGAGCATCGTTAACAGGCCAGCATTTGTTGTCCGTTCCTAGTTGCCCTTGAGAAGGTGGTGGTCAGCTGCCTTCTTGAACTGCTGTAGTCCGTATGCTGCATGTAGACCCGCAATGATGTTACGGAGGGAATTCCTGGATTTTGACCCAAAGACAGTGAAGGAATAATGATATATTTGCAAGTCAGGATGATGTTTCCACAATTGCCATAATGCAATTTTCTGACAATTTCCCCTTATCTAGTGAAGCTTGAAAATTCATGTAAGCACTTCTCTTCTATCCACCCTCTGTTCCTTCAGCAGCTTGGGAGTCCAGACCAGATGACTTACCAATCCCAAGCATAGACAGTCTTTCTAGTATTTACTCCTTTCATTATTTATACTAGCTGCTACATCCATTACCTTTTGCTTCAGCAAATATTTCATCATATTTCTCTTTAGTAAACACTGATACAAAGAACTCCACTCAAAGACATAGGGCATGGCAGAGGAGTTCTTTGTATCAGAATGTATGTGGCACAAGTTCAGATTCAAGACCCACCAGTAGATGCTGGAAACCTGAAACAATCAAAAACAGGAATTACTAGAGAATTCAGCAGATCTGGCAGCATCTGTGAAGAGAAACAGAGAAGGGTTACTGGACTTGAAACTTGATGATGGATTGGTTGGATAAGGCCAGAGCAGTTGGCTGAGGGGTCATTGGTCAACATTCAGTATATGGCCCAAGCCATCCACTGCTTGATAACTCATCAAAAATTGAGACAGCTCAAGTGTGTAGTGGGCCATCATCAAGGCATTTCTTATCTGCGCTGCTCCTGTAAAGTCGAGAGTGTGGTGCTGGAAAAGCACAGCAGGTCATAGAGCATCCAAGGAGCAGGAGAATTGACCTTTGGGCATAAGCCCCTCGTCAGGAATGAGGCTTGTGGACCGGAGGGCTGAGAAGCACATCGCCCCCCCCCCTCCCCGGCTCACAAGCTCCCTTCCTGATGAAGGGCTTATGCCCGAAACGTCGATTCTGCTGCTCCTTAGATCCTGCCTGACCGTCTGTGCATTTCCAGCACCACACACTCGACTCTGATCTCCAGCATCTGCAGTCCTCACCTTCTCCCTGCTGCTATAGAATCCCTACTTCCTTGCTTTTGTCAGGTGTAATATTCTACTCTTCAGCAACAGAAATCTGGAGTAGTGAGCTCTCTACCAACGGGAACCCTCCTTTTCGATCAGAGATCTGGGGTGGGAAGTGCTGTAAGCAGCAGTACAATGTAAAAGTAGGTTAAGCAAGTTCACTGGGTGCCAGGCACATGTAGCTTTTGTGGCCTGGGGAAATGGTTTTTTACATTCCTGTTAAATATTTTCATTTGTAGCCCTTTTATTGGTTTTTTGGAGGGGCTGCTCTGAGATTTTCAGTTGCACTTCAGTCCTGCACTCCTAATCTGTGGGCATCCCATGCTTTGAAGGGCAGGCAGATGCGAGGGCCTGCTCCTGAGGCTTGAAATGTGGCCATTAACAGGTCTGGGAAGTGGGTCATGGAGAGGATCATAGTGCCTGACAACCTGCCTCTCTTTTGCACTATTTCTACTCTCAGATGCCCATTGAGGGGGAGCTTGTCTTGTTGACTGGCGCAATCAAGGCCTTTAGAGACTGGTGGACATTGCAGGATTTGGAATGCATCATCACCTGAGAAAATGATGTTTTTATTTAGGAAATTTCTGTTTATCTTCTATAAATTCTGTTAACTATTTGATTGGTTTTTGCTACAGTGCCCATCAAGGACTGTTTAGCCTGATTTCAGGTTTCAGTCTTTGCAGTGCCAGGTTGTTCTGGTATAATGTGTGTCAACGCGAATGGGCCATCTCATGATTGATGAATTATGGACTCTTTTTGGATAATACAAACTTTCTATTGAACGGGTTTAGCTATCTTTTACAGCGCAGTTTTCTATAGCAGTTTTAAATAGCGGGAGGTTGCAGAGGAAAGCAACTGCCACCTTATTCCAGAGCACCCTTTATAGTACTGTTTCCTTCTTCAGTTTGCTCATTAACCATTGCCTTCACTATCTTTGTTTCTACAATCATGTAGCCATGTTTCTCCTCTTTTAGTAAATACTAATACAAAGAACTCCAAGTATTACATCTTGCCATATGGCTGCATATATGTGATAACGTCCCTATCGCTGAACCAGGATGCCTAGGTTCAGGTCCTACTTGCTCCAGAGATGTGTAATGCCATCTCTGGTAAGAGGGACAGACAGTAGCTGACTGCGAGACATCCAAATGGTGTGTTGCCTCCAAGGTGCCAAGATTAAGGATATCTCTGGGAGGGTGCAAAGGGACTAGCAGAAGGTTGTTCTATACATTGGGACCAATGATACAGGAAGAGATCAGGACAAGATTTTGAGGAGAGAATATAGGAAGTTATAGGCAAGAAATAAAATGTAGTCCTTGAGAATAATAATATCTCGATTACTTCTGGTCCCACAAGGTAGTGAAATTGGAAAAGGAGAATAGAGCAGATAAATGCATGGCAGAGGAGCTGGTACAGGGGAGAATAATTCACATTTTTGGGTCATTGGAAACTCTTTGGGGGTAGAAGTGACCTGTATAAGAAGGACTGATTGCACCTGAATTGGAAGCGGTCTAACATAAATTACCGTCCAAAATCACCAATGTACAGGTGGGGAAATTTGCTAGAGCTGCTTAGGAAGATCTAAACTGGTGTGTGTGTGGGTGGCATGGGGCAGGATTGACCCAAGGAGATAGTGGGGAAGGTGAGCAGTCTAAGACTGACACAGTTGGGAAATGGAGTAAGTCGAAGAGTCGGGACAGGTAGGAACAAAACAGAGAATAAGATAGGATTGATAAGCGTCTCTTGCCTGTAGGTGTTCAAAGTTTGGGAGAAGATTTGTAGCTCGGGTGCTTGTTGTTGTGGTTCTGTTCGTCGAGCTGGGAATTTATGTTGCAGACATTTCGTCCCCTGTCTAGGTGATATCCTCAGTGCTTGGGAGCCTCCTGTGAAGCGCTTCTGTGATGTTTCCTCCGGCATTTATGGTGATTTGTATCTGCCGCTTCTGGTTGTCAGTTCCAGCTGTCCGCTGCAGTGGCCAGTATATTGGGACCAGGTGGATGTGCTTGTTGATTGAATCAGTGGATGAGTGCCATGCCTCTAGGAATTCCCTGGCTGTTCTCTGTTTGGCTTGTCCTATTATAGTAGTGTTGTCCCAGATGAACTCTTGTTGCTTGTCATCTGAGTGGAAGATCTTCATTATCTATGGGAATATTTAGGATGGTGGAGGATTTTAACTATGGAAATACAGACTGGCGCCATAGCAGTAAGGGCTTGGATGGAGAGGAATTTTTTTAGTGTGAATAAGAACATTTTTTTATTCCGCATGTGGATGTATCTAATGGAGAAGAACAAAAACTTGACCTTCTCTTGTGAAATAAGGCAGGGCAGGTGACTGAGGTGTTAGTGGGGGAGCATTTTGGGCCAATGACCATAATTTTATTGGTTTTAAAATAGTGATGGAAAAGGAGAGATATGATCTAAAAAATTAGAGTTCTAAATTGGAGGAAGGCCAATTTTGATAGTATTAGGCAAAAACATTCAGAAGTTGATTGGGGCGGGGAGGGGATGTTTGTGGGCTGGAAAATGGGAAGAATCCAAAAATGAGATAATGAGAGTCCAGAGACAGTATGTTCCTCAAAGTTTGTGAGAAGATTTGTAGCTCGGGTGCTCGTTGTTGTGGTTCTGTTCACCGAGCTGAGAGTTTTTCTTGCAAATGTTTCGTCCCCTGTCTAGGTGACATCTTCAGCGCTTGGGAGCCTCCTGTGAAGCGCTTCTGTGCTGATTCCTCCAGCATTTATACTGGTTTGAATCTGCCGCTTCCGGTTGTCAGTTGCTGTCCGTTGCAGTGGCCGGTATATAGGGTCTAGGTCGATGTGTTTGTTGCCATAGTAGCCATACACTCAGACGACAAACAACATGAATTCGATTGGGACAACACCACTATTATAGGGCAGGCCAAACAGAGAACAGCCAGGGAATTCCTAGAAGCATGGCACTCCTCCACGAATTCTATCAACAAACACATCGACCTAGACCCTATATACCGGCCACTGCAACGGACAGCAACTGACAACCGGAAGCGGCAGATTCAAACCAGTATAAATGCCGGAGGAATCGGGACAGAAGCGCTTCACAGGAGGCTCCCAAGCACTGAAGATGTCACCTAGAAAGAGGACGAAACGTTTGCAAGAAAACCTCCCAGCTCGGCAAACAGAACCACAACCACAGTATGTTCCTGTCACGGTGAAGGACAGCATTGGTAGGTGTATGGAATGCTGGATGGCTATAGAAATTGAAGTTTTGGTCAAGGAAAAGAAGGAAACATATGTCAGGTGTAGAGAGCAGGGATCAAATTAATCTCTAATCTCTAGAAAAGTGTAAGGGCATCAGCAGTATACTTAAGAGAGAAATTAGCAGGGCAAAATGGGGACATGAGATAGCTTTGGCAAATAGAGTTAAGGAGAATCCAAAGGGATTCTACCTCAAGGACAAAAGGGTAACTAAGGAGAGCGTGAGGTAGAAGAACAAATGGATAAACAGGTTATGGAAAGATGTAGAGGCAACAGGGTAGTGGTGATGGGAGATTTTAATTTTCCCAACGTTGACTGGGATAAACTTAGAGTCAGAGGTCTGGATGGGGCAGAAGTTATAAGAGTCCAGGAGAGTTTTCTAGAGCAGTATGTCAATAGCCCGACGAGGGAAGGGGCCATTTTGGACCTGGTGTTGGGGAATGAGCCAGGCTAGATGGTAGTTGTGATAGAGGATTCCTTTGGGAACAGTGACCACAATTCTGTAAGTTTTAGAATACTCATAGACAAAGATAAGAGTGTCCTAAGGGAAGAGTACTAAACTGGGCCAAAAGCAATTATATCAAAAGTAGGCAGGAGCTGGGAAATATGGTTTGGACACAGCTATTTGGAGGGAAGTCCACTTTTGATGTGGGAGGCTTTCAAATATACTGCAGGATAGGCCTGTCCTGTTGAAAGCAAAGGATAGGAAAGGCAAGATTTGTGAACCGTGGATGACAGGAGAAATTGTACAACTAACCAAGACGAAAAGGGAAACGTACATATGGTCCAGGCAGCTAAGAACAGAATGGGCCCTAGAGGAATATTGGAAGAGTAGGACCAGTCTTAAACGAGGAAGTCTTTAACGTGGGCTAAAAGGGGTCATGAAATAGCTTTAGCTAGCATAATTAAAGAGAATCCCAAAACCTTTCATTCTTATATAAGAAGCAAGTGGGTAACTAGAGAAAGGATTGGTCCACTAAAGGATAAGGAAGGAAGGCTGTGTGTTGAACTTGAGATAATGGATGAGATTCTGAATGATTACTTTGCATCAGTGTTCACTGAGGAGAAGGACATGATGAATGTTGAGATTAGAGATAGAAGTTTCATAACTCTGGATCACGTTGTCATAAATAGGGAAGATGTATTGGGTGGGCTAGAAGTTATTAAGGTGGACAAATCCCCAGGACTTGATGGGATCTTTGCTGAAAATGTGTTGCTGGAAAAGCGCAGCAGGCCAGGCAGCATCCAAGCAACAGGGCTTCATTCCTGAAGAAGGGCTTATGCCCGAAACGTCGATTCTCCTGTCCCTTGGATGCAGCCTGACCTGCTGCGCTTTTCCAGCAACACATTTTCAGCTGTGATCTCCAGCATCTGCAGTCCTCACTTTCTCCCTGGATGGGATCTTTCCCAGGTTTGCTGAGGGAGGAGAGAGAGGAAATAGCTGGGGCCCTGACAGATATCTTTGTAGCATCCTCAAACACAGGTGAGGTGCTGGAGGACTGGAGGGTTGCTCATGTTGTCCTCGTGTACAAGTAGGGTAGTAGGGATATTCCACTGTTGTTTGTGATATACATAAATGATCTGGAAGAGGGCACTGTTGGTATGATCAGCAAGTTTGCAGATGACACGAAGACTGGTGGAGTAGCAGAAAGCATAGGGCACTGTCAAAGAGTACAGGAGAATATAGATAACTGGAGAGTTGGGCAGAGAAGAGGCAGATGGAGTTCAGTCCAGGCAAAAGTGAGGTGATGCATTTTGGGAAGTCTAATTCGAGAGCAAGTTATACAGTAAATGGAAGAGCCTTGGGAAAAGTTGGTGAGCAGAGAGCTCTGGGAGTTCAGGTCCATTGTACCCTGAAGGTGACTGCACAGGTGGATAGAGTGGTCAAGAAGGCATATGGTATGCTTGCCTTCATTGGATGGTTATTGAGTATAAGAGCTGGCAGGTCATGTTAAAATTGTACATGACGTTGGTTCGGCCGCATTTAGAATACTGCGTACAGTTCTGGTCACCACATTACTAAAAGGATGTGGACGCTTTGGAGAGGGTGCAGAGAAGGTTTATGAGGATGTTGCCTGGTATGGAAGGTGTGTGCTATGAAGAAAGGTTGAGTAGGTTAGGATTGTTTTCCTTAGAAAAAAGGAGATTGAGGGGGAACCTGATTGAGGTCTATAAAATCATGAAGAGTGTAGATAAGGTAAATAGAGATAAGCTTTTTCCCAACGTGAAGGATTCAATAACGAGAGGTCACGCTTTCAAGGTAAGAGGTGAAAAGTTTAAAAGGGATACACGTGGCAAGTACTTTACTCAGAGGGTGGTAGGTGCCTGGAATGCATTGCCAGCAGAGGTAATAGAGGCAGGCATGGTACATTCATTTAAGATGCGTCTGGACAGATGCATGAGTAGGTGGGGAGCAGAGGGATACAGATGCTTAGGAATTGGGTGACAGGTTTAAACAGTAGATTTAGATCAGCTCAGACTTGGAGGGCTGAAGGGCCTGTTCCTGGGCTGTAAATTTTCTTTGTTCTTTGAATAGGATCCCTCAAGATCAGCAAGATTGCCCATGTATGGAATTGCAGAAGATGGTTGAGGTAATAAATGAATATTTTGCATCACTGCTTACTGTGGAGAAGGATAAAGAAGATTGAGAATGTGGGGAGATAAAAACTTCTTGAACGATGTGCATATTACAGAGGAGAAGGTGCTGGACATCTTAAAACATATAAGTTCCTGGGGCTGGATCAGATGTACTTGAGAACTTTGTGGGAAGCGAGAGAATACATTGCTGGTCCTGTTGCTGAGATATTTGTATTATCGATAGCGACAGGTGAGGTGTGCAAAGACTGGAGCTTGGTTAACGTTGTGTCACTAGTTAAGAAAGGTGGTAAGGAAAAGCCAGGGAACTCTAGAACGGTGAGCCTGACATTGGAGGTAGGCAAGTTGTTGGAGGGAATCCTGCGGGACAGGATTTACATGCATCAGGCACGGACTGATATGGGATAGTCGACATAGCTTTGTGCATGGGAAATTATGTCTGACTAACTTGATTGAGTTTTTTTGAAGAAATAACAAACAGGATTGAGGAGGAAAGAGTGGTGGTTATGATCTATAATTTTTCAGTAAAGCATTTGACAAGGTTCATCATGGTACACTGGTTAGCAAGGTTAGATCAAGGAGAATCCAGGGACAACTAGCTACTTGGATATAGAACTAGCTTGAAGATAGAAGACAGAGGGTGATGGTGAAGGATAGCTTTTCAGGCTGGAGGCCTGTGACCAGTGGTCTGCCACAAGGATCGATGCTGGGTCCACTGCTTTTCCTCATTTATAGAAATGATTTGGATTTGATCATTAGAGATAGACTTAGTAAATTTGCAGCTGACATCAAAATTGGAGGTGTAGTGGACAGCGAGGGAGGTTCCTTCAGAGCACAATGGGATCTTGATCAGATGGGCCAATGGGCCGAGGAGTGGCAGATGGAGTTTCATTCAGATAAGTGTGAGGTGCTGTATTTTGGAAAGGAAACCAGAGCAGACTTGTACACTTAATGGTAATGTCCTGGTTATGAGATGCCAGTGTTGGACTGGGGTGTACAAAATTAAAAATCCCACAACACCAGGTTATTGTTCAATAAGTTTAATTGGAAGCACTAGCTTTTGGAGTGCTGCTCCTTCATCAGGTGATAGGAGCAGCGCTCTGAAAGCTAGTGCTTCCAGTTAAACCTGTTGGACTATAACCTGGTGTTGTGGGATTTTTAACTTGGTAATGTCCACGCAGTGTTGCTGAACAAAGAGACCTTGGACCGCAGGTTCTTGTTCTTGAAAGTGGAGTCGCAGGTAAATAGGATAGTGAAGAAGGCGTTTGGTATGCTTTCCTTTATTGGTCAGAGCATTGAGTACAGGAGTTGGGTGGTCATGTTGCTGCTGTACAGGACATTGGTGAGGCCACTTTTGGAGTATTGTGTGTAATTCTGGTCTCCCTGCTATAGGAATGATATTGTGAAACTTGAAAGGGTTCAGAAAAGATGTACAAGGATGTTGCTAGGGTTGGAGGATTTGAGCTAGAGGGAGAGACTGAATAGACTGGGGCTGTTTCCCTTGGAGTGTCAGAGTGTCAGATGACCTTCTAGAAGTTTATAAAATCATGAAGGGCATTGATAGGGTAAATAGACAAGGTCTTTTCCCTGGAATGGGGCAGTCCAAATCTAGAAGGCATTGGTTTAAGATGAGAGGGGAAAGATATAAAAGGGACCTAAGGGACAACATTTTCATACAGAGAGTAGTGCATGTATTTAATGAGCTACCAGGGGAAGTGGTAGAAGCTGATATTATAACAACAAATTCTAAGGCATCTGGATAGGTAAATGAGTTGAAAAGGTTTAGACAGATTCGGGCCAAATGCTCGCAAATGGAACTACATTTATATAGAAATCTGGTCAATATGGACAAGTTGGACTGAAGGGTCTGTTTCTGTGCTGTGTATCTCTATGACTCTTAATGGGTGGCACAGTGGCTCAGTGGTTAGCATTGCTGCCTCTCAGCTTGGGGACCTGGATTCAATTCCAGCTTCGGGCAACGGTCTGTGTGGAGTTTGCATGTTCTTCCCATGTCTACATGGGTTTCCACCGGGTGCTCTGGTTTTCTCCCACAATCCAAAGATGTGCAGATAAGGTGAACTGGCCATGCTAAATTGCCTGTATTGTTCAGGGATGTGTAGGTTAAATGCATTAATCAGGGGTAAATGTAGAGTAACAGGGTAGGGGAATGGGATTGAGAGGTTTACTCTTTGGAGGGTTGGTGTGGACTTCATGGGCCAAATGGCATGTTTCCACATTGTAGGGATTCTATGTTCTGTGACTCTATGCTGACTGCCATTCTGTTCTCATACTTCCACTTGTCATCTTGCTTTCTTGTTTGCTCCCTTTATCAACCTATTCCATTTGACCTGGTTTTTACTCATCATGGATCATTCGGCCTCCTTTTTAATTACAACATAATCTCAATCTCCTTCATCATCCAAGGAACCCTTTTTTTTTCTCCTCTTGTTGTGATGTACCTAACCTGTGTCTGAAACATCTCTTCCATAAAGATTGCTCATTGACTGATTACAGTTTTTACTTTCAGTCTCTGTTTTCATTTTTACTCACATCACACCTAACTTGGAAAAGGGTCAGTTTGAAAGTTCTCAATTTAATTGTTCTTTGTCATGACCTAGGACTCTATCCAGAAGAATTGCTGCAGTGATAAAACAAAAACAGAAATTGCTGAAGAAACTGAGCAGATCTGACAGCATCTGTGGGGAGAAAGCATGGTTAACATTTTGGAGTTTGGTGGTCAGAGATGAAAATATTTGATGAAGAGTCAGTGGACTTGAAAAGTTAACTCTGCTGCCCATTCACCACAGATGCTGCTGGACTTGGTTAGTTTATCCAGAAATATCTGTTTTTGCTTCAAATGTTCAGCATCTGCACTTGTTTGGTGTATTGTGCAGTGATGTCCTGGGCCTGAAATGATTGGCATGCAACAATCACAACCATCTTCCCTTTGTGATTGGTATGACTCAAAGTGTTGGGAGTTTTCCCTCAATTCCCATTGATCTCACTGTTGCTAGGGCTTGATTTCACCTCCAGTTGAATGTTGCCTTGACATCAAAGGCAGTTCCTCTGCTTTTTTTGTTGTCCATGTTTAGATAAGGCTATGATCAGGTCTGGTGCAGAGTAGTCCTGGTATTCACAGTGAGCCTAAGTGTCATTTGATAGTACTGTCAATGTACCTCCACCACTTTGATGCTTCTGATTCGGCTAATGGGTAGTAATTGACTGAATTTATTATGTTCTATTTTGTGAAAATAGAATTTACCTGGGCAATAATCCACATTTTCAGATAGATAGATGTTGTAGTTAACACTGGAACAGTTTGGCTATGGGCATGACTAGCTCTGGAGCTCAAATCTACAGTACTACATCCAGAAGTTGTCAGGCCTAGTGTCTGCTGCATCTAATGTATTCAGCCATTTCTTGTTATCAGGGAGAGTGAATTGTTTGTCTGAAGATAAGCATCTGTGAAGGTGGGGAGGAGGCTAGATAAATCATCCACTCTGGATGATGAAGGAGCAGCGCTGCGAAAGCAAGTGCTTCCAAATAAACCTGCTGGACTATAACTTGGTGTTGTGTGATTTTTAACTCTGGATGAAAAGGGTTATAAGTGTTTCAGCCTTAATTTTTTGCATTTGTGATGGTTTCTGCCATCATTGAGGTTAAGAATTTTGTGGAGGTTTGACTGATTTATTGGTTTAAGTACCAATGACCTTTCATGATTAAAATTGATATTCTCATACCAAGGGGACAGTTCAGGACATATTTACCCCCTGTGAAGTATGAACTGCTTTGTTGGTGTGTAGAGACAATAAACTCAGTTAAATCAGCTCATGTTTGAGACTTGATTTCTGGCTCATGACATTTCATCCTGATTCTTTTGATTTTGTAAAACAATGTTCTAAAGCCTGCTGAAATTAAAATTAAAATCCCCAAGCTGACTTGGTAAAAGAACTCTACCCAATGGCTTTAATATTCTCCTTGACTGACTGCATTGCTCTGCAATGAACCCAGTTTGAAAATGCACACAAATTGATTGAAATTAAGATTAATCCCTCCTAATGAAGCAACTTAATGACACTTATTATCATGGCTCAAGAATTACTACTTGGTTGAGCTACTGGATAATTGTAGTTCATAAGGAATATTTTCCACCGAGAGAAACTTTTTTCAAACCCAACATTAGTCCTTGTATTGGTATTAATCCAAAATTTTCAGCATAAAAATGCAAGTTTGCTGAACTTCCTGCAGAAGAAATTGGTGTAAATGTGGGAAGTAATAACAGAGGAAGAAATTGACCAGACGTCCTATACAATTAATTTAAGCTCATACTGAAGAAGTTTAAGGACAGGATCTCAAATATAACACTTCATGTGTTCTGTTCCATGTATCAGTGAATAGAGATTTGTTAATTTGGCAGACCGATATGTAACAATGGCTTTGGTGTTTGAATACTCATTTGGTACTAAAATAATGAAGTACCTGTAATGACTAGATAAGCTCCAGCTAATCACAAGGTAAGTAAAGATATTTTGAGATCATAATGAATAGAATGGTGGGGACTGTTGAACATAGAGTTTTGGATCAGCTGAATGTTGTGGAGGTTGAATTATGGCAGGTTGATTGCAAGAATATTTGAAAAGTTAAGTATCCAGTACTTAACAGGTTTCAAGTATTAATTTCTGTGTTTGCAGCAAATGAGAAGGTTCCCAAAGCTTGCCGAAGATGTCTTGCTCAAATGGGTCTCAACAGCTTAAAATTGGCAAATCTCTACATTGGTCGACCAATCCTTCTTACCAGCACTGCTGGCAAACAGGAGGTAAGTGCCAGAGAGGGTAGCAGACCATTTTGAATGCACAAAGGTCTTGGAGAAATGTAGTTCTTGTTCCTATTTTATTTCTTATCCGACAATCCTTCAAGGCACAAGCATCCTGTCTTGGAAATAGTTCACCATTCCTTCCTCATGTGCATTCAATGTTCCATGAAAACAACATCTTCATAGACTACAGCAGTTCAACAATATACAGCCAAGCTTCTTTGGGCCAACTGTGATAGACAACAACATATTTCACCAGACTTGTCCATAAACTAAGAAATGGATAGGAACTTTAAGATGTTCTTTTCGCATTTGTGTTCTTGCTACTCTTGGTGGTAAACCACAGTAGCAAGAAGTACTGTAGCAGTAAACTTGGTGAGCTGTTGGCTGAATTGGTCCAATATATTCTGTCACTAAAATGTGTTGCAGGCACCACATGTGAGTGATGAAAGGTATGGAGAAAAGTCAAGTACTATTACTGGTGGAAGTGTGAAATAAAAACAGAAAATGCTGAGTTCTGGTGGCAGCTCTTGAGAGACTAACAGTTTATGTTTTGAGTCCAATGTGACTTCATTGAAATTTCTTGAAGAGTCATATTGGATTCAAAACGTTAACTTTATTTCTGTCTCCACAGATGGTACCAGACCTCTGAATTTCCCTAGCACCTTCTTTTTATAATAAGGTGAATGGATATTGAATATGATGATAGAGTGATGATGAAGCCAACTGTTCAGTCTCTAATTGGTACTTCTTTTGAGTTGTGATTACATCCAATACGGATGAACGGTGAGCATTAGAATGCTTTCCTGATCTGAGATTGTACTACAGAAGGAGTGAATGAAAGCAGTGAAATTAATCTTTAAACACTTTGATAAGTCTATATGTAGAGAAATACATTTTACAAGCATACACCTCCTCCCTCAATAACCACAATTTCATCCTGTATCCTTTTTTTGAGGAGCACAAGAGAATTCCCAGTTAGCGGCCATCACTTGCATACAGATAACATTCTTTTTGTCTTTTAAAAACTAGAATTCATAGAAACAATTACATTTTCAGAAGAAATTAATTCAAAGATGGCCATTTCCCGCACAAAACACTATATTGAAGGACACTCTTTCTCTAGGATCCTGCAGACTTTTAGTTTTATCTTGCCTAGTCTGTCAGGCTTGCTCTGAACACTAATAACCCAAGGCATTCTCAGTAGCAAGGTATGCCCAATAGTTCTTTACTGAGACAAGGTATACTATAAAATAATACTTTAATAGTAAAATATCACAAGTTTATCTGTACAGTGTTTACATTTACAATTGATACAGTTTATGTGGACTTCTCTAAAGATCAGACCAAAACAGGTGATCTGCCTGCTCCAACACAACTTCCAACTGTTGATCAAGCAACTGCTGTTCATGAGTCAGCTTGCTGAGGCACATTTTCTTCTATCACTTTTCAAACATGCAGTTTGCATGATCGATCCTTGACACTGTTTAATCTTCAGCAGTTGATATGTTGACCTCAGCAAAACATCACAAGTATATCATGTCTATTACAGTCAGTTGACGTTTTTACTCATTAGGACATTGCTTGTTTTCCTCAGAAGGAACTGAACTCTTGAAGTCTAAAGTTTAACTTTTAGCCAACCACTCTCTGCTATTGAATTAAGTTTCAGAAAGCCAAGTGGTGAATAATAGCATTGTAATCAGCTTTTAAACACTTAAGAATGCATTGCTTTTACACTGTCTGTTTTGTGAATCAATCTGTTTAGACACGTTAAGATATACACCACTGTGGCTTTCACATCCTGAGGCTGGACTAGAACTAGGAATTTATGGCTTAGAGATAGGGTCACCATGTAAGACCCTTCTATTTTTACTTATTTTTAATCAACCTGCTTGGATATGTTGTGACATACTTCAGAGCCAAGTAAGACTTGAATCTGGACAGCTGACCTTTGAAGACCCTTGCAAGACCCTTCAGTTCCTTCTTAAAATGTATCTTTGATCCAAATGTTCTGGTCCAGGAGTACGGATACTACTCATGCCCAAAAAGGCCCCCATTTTATTGGGAGTACAAATTAATCCCCATTTATTGCACCACACATGCATAAAATCAGCATTCTTTGAGAGGTCAGGAGGTGTTCTAATTTTCTCTTAGTACAGCCTCCCTCATAATCTTATTTCTAGCAAATGATAGATGAATGGGGAATCAGTCATGGTTTTGCCATTTGAAAGTCAAGGAATTGGCTGGGCTTACTCTTATTCAGCTGCTCATTATCAATCATTTAAGTGGTGATGTTGCTGAATAATTCTTAGCTCAAATCTTTGTTATGCAGGACTTGCTGAAGGCTGGTATGGACTTCTCTATTAACAGTTGAATATGTTAGAATAGAATACTCCTGGACCTTGTGTTGAAGGCCAATTTACTAATGAGATAGCTGAAAGTGACCTGCCCAGGAAAATGTCACGGCACGCTATTATTCTAATATCCTTTGACTATGCTGATTTAACCTCTGACAGGAACAAGAATTCACTGTCATAAAAGCATGTCACATCACTGATAGTACCAATTTGAAGTGATAGAAATGTATTCTGTGTAAAGTGTTTCCTCATTAGTACCAGATTTCTAAATCTAACTACAAATGGCATTAATACAGGAGAGATTAAAAACTTTTGTGTATAATTCTGATTGCTTCTTCAAAACAATTTATCCATCTTGCCTAGAAGCCATACAATCTTCTGGTGAAGGTAAAAAACCAAATCAAAAGCCCATGTGAATCTTATATTTTAAAAAAAACTGGAAAATTTCTTTTCCAACCACTTAGGGATATGAAATTTGTCAAGGGGTGAGTTCAAACATGAATTAACAACAGGAGTCTGGCCCTTGAGTCTGCTCGTAAGATGATCTGACTGTAATCTTTCACTTTCTTTTTTACTAAGAATCTATTTACATCTGCCTTAAAAGTATTCAAAAATCTGCTTTCACTATCGTTTAGGAAAGCAATTCCAAAGACTTACAACTGAGAGAAAGCAAATTGCTTCATCTCTGTCTTAAATGATAGACCACCTTATTTTTAAGGAGAAAGTGAGGACTGCAGATGCTGGAGATCAGAGCTGAAAATGTGTTGCTGGAAAGGTGCAGCAGGTCAGGCAGCATCCAAGGAGCAGGAGAATCGACGTTTCGGGCATGAATCCTTCTTCAGGAATGAGGAGAGTGTGCCAAGCAGGCTAAGATAAAAGATAGGGAGGAGGGACTTGGGGGAAGGGCGTTGGAAATGCGATAGGTGGAAGGAGGTTAAGGTGAGGGTGATAGGCCGGAGTGGGGATGGGAGCGGAGAGGTCAGGAAGAAGATTGCAGGTTAGGAAGGTGGTGCTGAGTTCGAGGGTTGGGACTAAGACAAGGTGGGGGGAGGGGAAATGAGGAAATTGGAGAAATCTGAGTTCATCCCTTGTAGTTGGAGGGTTCCTAGGCGGAAAATGAGGCGCTCTTCCTCCAGCCGTCGTGTTGCTATGGCCTGGCGATGGAGGAGTCCAAGGACCTGCATGTCCTTGGTGGAGTGGGAGGGGGAGTTGAAGTGTTGAGCCACGGGGTGGTTGGGTTGGTTGGTCCGGGTGTCCCAGAGGTGTTCTCTGAAACGTTCCGCAAGTAGGCGGCCTGTCTCCCCAATATAGAGGAGGCCACATCGGGTGCAGCGGATGGCAATAAATGATGTGTGTGGAGGTGCAGGTGAATTTGTGGCGGATATAGAAGGATCCCTTGGGGCCTTGGTGGGAAGTAAGGGGGAGGTGTGGGCGCAAGTTTTGCATTTCTTGTGGTTGCAGGGGAAGGTGCCGGGAGTGGAGGTTGGGTTGGTGGGGGGTGTGGACCTGATGAGGGAGTCACGGAGGGAGTGGTCTTTTCATAACGCTGATAGGGGAGGGGAGGGAAATATATCCCTGGTGGTGGGGTCCACCTCCCCTCCCCTATCAGCGTTCCAAAAAGACCACTCCCTCCGTGACTCCCTTGTCAGGTCCATAACCCCCACCAACCCAACCTCTATTCCCGTCACCTTCCCCTGCAACCGCAAGGAATGCAAAACTTGCGCCCACACCTCCTCCGCTTACTTCCATCCAAGACCCCAAGGGATCCTTCCATATCCGCCACAAATTCCCCTGCACCTCTGGGACACCCGGACCAACCAACCCAATCACCCCGTGGCCCAACACTTCAACTCCCCCTCCCACTCCACCAAGGACATGCAGGTCCTTGGACTCCTCCATCGCCAGACCATAGCAACATGACGGCTGGAGGAAGAGCGCCTCACCTTCCGCCTAGGAACCCTCCAACCACAAGGGATGAACTCAGATTTCTCCAGTTTCCTCATTTCCCCTCCCCCCACCTTGTCTCAGTCCCAACCCTCGAACTCAGCACCACCTTCCTAACCTGAATCATCTTCCTGATCTCTCCGTCCCCACCCCCACTCCAGCCTATCACCTTCACCTTAATCTCCTTCCACCTATCGCATTTCCAACGCCCTTCCCCCAAGTCCCTCCTCCCTACCTTTTATCTTAGCCTGCTTTGCACGCACTCCTCATTCGTGAAGAAGGGTTCATGCCCAAAACGTTGATTCTCCTGCTCCTTGGATGCTGCCTGACCTGCTGCACCTTTCCAGCAACGCACACCTTATTTATAAACAAAGATATTTGGTTCCAGATTGCCCCCACGTGTGGAAACATCATCTCCACATGTACCCTGTCATGATCTCTTTGAATCTTTTATGTTTCAATCAGACCACTCTGGATTAATATTGATGCAGTACTTAGAATCATAGAGATATACAGCACAAAAAGTGACCCATCGGTTTAACTCGTCCATGCCAACCAGGTATCCTAAGTAAATCTAGTTCTGGACCAATATTCCTCTAAACCCTTCCTATTCAAATACCCAATCAGATGCCTTTTGAATGTTGTAATTGTACTTGCCACCTCCGCTTCCTCTGCCATCTGGATTTGTATGCACGCCACCTACTCTGTGAAAAAAGTAGTCCCTTCAATTTGTGAAGATACTGCTTGTTCAACAAGCTTATTCTGTCCTTGGTTTTTTTAAAAAAGGGGTTATAAATGGCAGAGGTTCCAATATATCTGGAAATATCTACCTGAGAAGGCTTTTAAAGTTTTTTATTTAAAATACTTGTGCAGTGAAAGGGGAGTGGTCAGTTCTCCCAGTTCAGCATTTTGTTTGGGCTTTGGTTGAGTTTTAGCAGGGAACCCAGAGATACAGCTGCTGGGAAAAGAAACCGCTCCATTCTCTCTCCATCTCTCCTCCATCTCTCTCTCCATCTCTCTCCTGTAAGAACCTGTATTTGAATTTACCCTATTGCCAGGGGGTGTTTATGGGATGTTGCAGGTATTCGGAACAGCCCTTGGTTAAGTTGTGTTTTTGTGTCAGTTGGGTTTTCAAATGGTTATGTTATTCTAAGTTCAGATTTCTTTTATTCATGCATAAATAAATTAAACCTGAGTGGTTGGACAAGCTGCATCACTCTTGGAATATCCACTTAGTCCTGCTTAATACAACTACAACAGTGAGGGTCTGGGCTACTTTGTTGAAATATTTTGAGAGGGTCTGGCCTGGTCTATTACAGATTCCTTTTAAATCTTTACCCTGTCATCTTAAATCTACGCCCTTTAGATTTGGACTCCCCCACCTCAGGGAAAAGACCATGTCTATTTACTTATGCATGCCCCCCCCCCCCCCCCGATTTGAAAACCTCTAAGGTCACCCCTTAGCCTCTGACACTCCACGGAAAATCGCCTTCATCTATTCAGCCTCTGCTTATAGCTCAAACCCTCCAAATCTGGCAATGTCCTCGTAAATCTTTTCTGAACCCTTCCAAGTTTCACAACGTCCTTCCTATAGCAAGGAGACCAGAATTGCATGCAGTATTCCAATAGTGGCCTAGCCAATGTCCTGTTCAACCGCAACATGACCTCACAACTCCTATACTCAATGCACTGTCCAATAATCAAAAGCACACCAAACGCCTTCCTCACTATCCTGTCCACCTGTGCCTCCACTTTCAAGGAATTATGAACCTGCACTCCAAGGTCTCTTTGTTAAGTAACACTCTCCAGGACCTCACCATTAATTGTATAAATCCTGCTCTGATTTGCCTTTCCAAAATGCAGTACTTTGCATTTATCTAAATTAAACTCCGTTTGCCAATTCTCAGCCCATTGGCCCATATGATCAAGATCCAGTTATCGCTTATACCAGATGATCCTATCCTAACCAGCAATAGGTTTAGCTCTCACTTTAAGGAATTTGATGAATCAGAAGTCACTGTGGGACCTTGCACCCTGTTTCATAGATCCACTGTTCTCTGAGAAAAGAACCATCTCCTAACATCTGAGCTGGATCTGTCTTTCCCAGCCCTCTCTTTATAATAGTGTTTGTTATGGCTAAGTACGTTAGTTGTTTCAGTGTACAGATCTTCTAGGTTCCAGGCTAACAAACTTTTGTTTGTTTGGCAGGTTTGCACAGCATGGCCTATCCCAAGTTTCCCTGGGAGTAAGATTGGGTTAAGTGAAGTTACCCAGAAGAATTTAAAGGTCAAGGTGAATGATACAGTTGCTGTTGAACCACTGTTTGGTCCAGTATTACAGGCAGAAGAAATATATATTACTTTACGGTTTGTATCTATTGATTCACTATCAGCTACTTGTAGAAATGTACTTGGGTATAAGTTAACATATCTTGCTTGTATCCTAAGATCATAATTAAAGCAAAATATCCTTTATCATCTGTTTATATTATTGCTTCTAAGAAGTGATTGTAGAATCTGCTTTTAGCTTTTTGGTGGTGACACTTAATGTCTTAAAGAAAAGTGACACAATTAGATTAATTTATTTAATAAAATATCACACCAGGAACTGTATTCTACGCTGAAGAAATGTCAGGGAACATTTTCTGTTTGTTTTTGTACATCTTTTATGACACCACTCTGGTGGACCTTTTGGCCAAAACTATGGGATAGGGATACCGCCATGAGCCCTAAAAGTATGGAACTCAATCCTAACTCCAATTCTGACTGAAATTAATACTCTCGTGCTGTACTAGCTGAAATAACCAGAAACAGGAATAGGATTTTAGATCTAAATTAACTATATATACAGTCGAGTAATTTAACTTGATTTTTTAATGATGTTTTGATATGCAGTAGTTTATTAATTGAAATGACTATACTTTGTTCCAGCATGTCATCTTAAATTATTTTAATTGGCAATTGATTATCTTGATTGCAGAGATCAAAATGATTTCTTCAGTATAGAAGAATTAGCAGACTACTTGTTGAGGAGTATGGGTAAGCTGGATTGATGGATACTACTTTGTACTTGCAAAACTTTTGTAAGGTAAACATTGAATGCTACTCTTAAATGTTTATCTCCAAGCTCAGAATATCACTGTCATAGTGTGACACCTTCTTATTTTCAAGTCTGAATATTTCCTAATTATAGGAAAATTAATGATGCATGTCCTTTTTAGGAACTGAAGAATTGATCAGTCTTCATTGTATGACAAGTCCTTGCAGTCAATCAAGTTAGGAAAGTTATGTGATTGATTGAGGTTGATGTTCTATAAATCCTGACTTCTTCTTCAGCAGTCAATTTTTTTTTACTGCCAGCAGAGTTTTAAAAAATTTTCTCGGATTTAATACTTCGTGTTATTAGTACATATTGTTGAGTTTCCATTGAGACCCTGTAAAAGGTAACAAAAAGGGTAGAGTGTTTCACAATAGAGTCATGGCACAAGATCAGAGATCTAGCAAGGCTGGCTAATGCCACGCCAGTGATTTCTTCCAACTTGATTTCATTTTATACACTAGATAAATCATAGGATACAAAACTCCATTTGCTCGTATGTGCACAGGTTTGTAAATAGACCAGACGTTTTGGATATTTGTTGTCAATTTTATGAGTATCTTTATTTTTACTTGGTTTCTTGCATAGATGGGAAGATAGTATTACCTGGCAACTTCCTGAACCTTGTACTTTATGGTCGCACGTTTCACTTGATACTGAAGAAGATAAAAGGAGTGGATGGTGCAGTGTTGGAGATGCCGTCAACTGTCTCACTCAGTGATTCACAACTGAATGTAGAACCTTTACTTGATGAATCAGTAGATGAGAAAACCGCAATGGATTTGTCCAGAGATTTCAGTGATTTGATCATAGATGAAACCTCTGTCCAGAAAAACAATGCTACTCCTGATTCTCTTACTCCTCCAATGGGTTCTCAAAATATACCCATTGTAACCTGCAACAGTGTGGTGGGCAATGAGAAAATGCCAGAATTGCACAATGATTCACTGTGCTCTTTAGCAAGTAACAATGAAAATATTGAAAAATCTGAATCTGTTCAGGAAAGTGAAGATCAGTGTGACCCCCCAGTAGAGAAGTTAATCATGATGCCTGACAACTGCCTGAGAAGTAGCAGAGATACATTTTATCAAATCTCTTTCCTCACCCAAGTCAAGTTCATGCAGGAACAAAACAATGACGAGGAGAGGTTGCAAGAATCCAATTCTAGAGTCACTTATGACATGATTGGAGGACTGGACAATCAGCTGAAGACTATTCGAGAAATTATCGAATTACCTTTGAAACAACCACAGCTGTTCAAATCCTATGGTATGATATCTAAAAGCATGGCTAAAGTTTTCCTGTTTTTTGAGATAAATGATTTTCTTCTTAGTTCTTTCTTTTCTGACTTCAGAATCACCCATAATGTGAGTCTACTGAGAACTATCTGTCACTAGTGTATGATTTGAATTAACTTAAGTTAATTTGAATTCTTTTTAAAGCTTCTGCAAAGTTAGGCATGAAACTAAGTATATAGAAAATTTCTAGCAAGTGATGTATGTACTGTGGGCTTAAATCTAATTATTCACAAAACATTGAACTGAGCAACACTAATCTTCCTTAAGTTTAAAAGAAAGACAATAAGAACTAGGGTCATTTAGCGCACTGACTCAAATTTTAAGTCTATAGCTATATCACTCTTAATCTTCAAGTGGGTTATTAGGTAAAGGCATAGATGTGACGTAGATGTAACCAGGTAGACACCAAGATCCTACATTTAATTTCTGATCAGTGCTTCATTTTTTTCAGATCACTTGATCCTTGTGCACTGGTTAGAGACATTTCTATGTTTGCTTGTCATTCAGTAGGAAAAACAAATGCGTGGACATCAGTCAAGGACAGAATTGGGGCTGTGATACCCTCCATTACTGTTAGTCTACGGCCATTCTGCATCTCTCCACAATGGAGAATATATCAATTTTAATCTTCTTTGTAGTTCCATAATCTGTGCTGTCATTCATTGGGAAGTTGAGCAGGTTGCAGTTCCATCTGGCCACACCCATCTGCAACCTGATATCATGAGCTACGTAGGAGACCAATAATATTGAATGTTGCATTAGGTCTGATCTGGAGAATGGTGGGCTGAATTGGCATTGAAGTATGCTAATTCACCAGTTTTTTAAAAATGATCTCTTTAAGAATATCAAAGCTGAACCAAAGGTAGACCTGTCAGGAATTATTGTTTTGGAACTGCTGGATTATTCAGTATTCAATGTTACTTTAATCATTTTGATTTAAACATTATTTTTAGAATGTGGCTCATTGTGGTGCCAAATGTTAGAGCAGGCTCAAGAGACCAAACAATTTATTTTTCCTATTTCTTATGCTCCTGTTTGAATTACTTTTAGCGTGTTTCTTTGTTAAGCTCTTGGATTGATGCATTTATTAAATTGTGGTTAAATAGAAGTCAGTCTTCCCATCATTGTTCTCCTCTATTGCAAACCTTATCTTCTACTCTGTTATCATTACAGAATTATATGATAAGTAATTATTTGGACAAGCTTGGGTTTTGATTTTATTACACAGCCCTCGCTACACAAACTGGTAATATATCTTAATAGGTTATGCTAGTGTTTCTGTTTTTCAGTTATATTCCTTTCAAAATGAATCGTAGTGTTTTAGTTTTGACTGCAGAACTTGCCTCAGAATGAATCTTGTCTATCTTACTTCATCGTCAATTTACTAAACCCTGTAATTGGCTTTGGTTTTGTAACATCAAAGTAGTTTTTATTTTAAATAGATCCTCCTGGTTTGTTGATGATTCACAATTCTCATTATACCATTTCTGATATCTGCAATGAACAATGGTTCATGTAATGAAATAAATATGACTGAGGCTGAATATTTTTCAATGGGGAGGTAAAGCTGGCCAGGTCTAATGCATACTTCCTAAATTTGAGTAACATTGGTCAATATGTAGGAGAAGGGCACCTGCTTATTGTCTTGATAAAGCATATGGGTTGGCAGTAGGACTCCCTAAAAATGAAGTAAAAATTTGTTTTTAAAGAAAAACAAGACTCTGAATGAAAGTACTACTGAGAGTATGGAACTTAGCCATACAAGTCAGGGAGATTCCGTTAGCTTAATGAACCTTGCAAAGGGCAAATCAAAATTAACTAGTGTTCTAATTCTTGATTGCTACTTGCTGAATTTTGTTAGAAAATACAAACTTATGCCACTAGAGAAGGGCAGGATTTCTGCTGTAAAACTTATACAGCTGATGAATCTCAACTACAGTTGACTTCCGATGTGGGGGCTCATGTGGGTGAAGTGATCACAAATAATTGTTAGCAATTGTAAAATAATATTTCAATATCAATATGTTCAGAATGGGAAAAAATGAGGAATTGTTACTTTCAGGCATTAATTTATCAAGTAATATACAGTTTCTAGGTTAAAATAATCTATCCATTTTCCTGACCTTGCTGCATGATATACTCATTGGATTTTAGATAAGTACATAGAACCTTCCAGCCATTTGTAGCTGTAGATCTGTTGCAGTGTTTATTTTCCACTAGCTCGTATCTCACCTGATGCTACCAATGTATCCTCCTAATTCCATCTACTCAGAGTCATAGAGATGTACATCACAGAAACAGACCCTTCGGTCCAACTTGCCCATGATATCCTAATCTAGTCTCATCCCATTTGCCAGCACTTGGCCCATATCCCTCTCAACTCTTCCTATTCATATACCTATCCAGATATCTTTTAAACTCTTCCTATTCATATACCTATCCAGCCTCCACCACTTCCACTGGCAACTCATTAGGTCCCTTTTAAAATTTACCCCTATCACTCTAAACCTATGCCCTTTAGTTCTGGATTCCTCCATCCCAGGGAAGAGACCTTGTCAATTAACCCGATCCATGTCCCTCATGATTTTATAAACTTCTGTAAGGTGACCCTATCAGCCTCTGACAATCCAGGGAAAACAGTTCCAGCCTATTTAACCTCTCCCTATAGCTCTAATCCTCCAACCCGGGCAACATTCTTGTAAATTTTTCTGAACTCTTTCAAGTTTCACAATATCATTCTGATAGGATGGGGATTAGAATTGTGCACAATATTCCAAAAGTGGCTTAACCAATGTCATGTTGCAGTTGTACAGGACCTTCCCAACTTCTATAGGCAATGTTCTAACCAATAAAGGAAAGCATACCAAACACCTTCACTATCCTATCTACCTGCGACTCCACTTTCAGGGAACTATGAACCTGCACTCCAAGGTCCCTTTGTTCAGCAACATTCCCCAGAACCTTATCATTAAGTGTGTAAGTCCTGCTCTGATTTGCCTTTTCAAAATGCAGCACCTCACATTTATCTAAGCTCTACTTATCGAGGCTCTCCTTTAACTGTAACCACTCAATGTGGTAGTGAGTGTAACATTCTTATTATTGAGTAAATAATTTTTTCCTGAATTCAGAAAAATTTAAGATCTTTAGTGCCATGTAAAAGTGCTGCCTTGGCTTTACTATGCATTTTGTTTTTGTTGTGGTTTAGGAATTGCGCCCCCTCGAGGAATTTTGCTGTTTGGACCTCCTGGTACTGGGAAAACTTTGATTGCCAGAGCTGTAGCTAATGAAGTTGGAGCTCATGTTTCTGTCATCAATGGACCTGAAATTATGAGCAAGTAAATCAAATGATATATTATGATGCGATTGGAACCCATAGTTGAAACAACTTTGCCAAACATATTGTTATGAAGGTGTAGGTGTGTACTGTACCTTTTAAGAGAGACTGGAAGCTGGCACAAACTTAGCATGGAGTGTGCTGAAAGAATTTAAAATGTAACATTTGACTGTGAAACCAATAGTGCAGATGAATTGCCATGGAATAAAAACAAATTCAAATTTGGCCTATCTGTTTAAATTATGCCCCAATATACCAAATCCAATTGAATTTGAAATGTAATGTCTTGATGACATCAAAACAATGAAATGATCCAATGTTTTGGGGTATAAGACTGGACATTTTTAATGGTTAGGGGAGAACTGCCAAGAAAACCAACAAATATAGATTGCTAGCCAAATAGCTCTCTGAAAGGTACCTGTCAGTAAGAAATGTTGTGCAGCGGCAGAAGAAGAAGAGATGATCCAGGAAAACCCAGAGGAAAATCTCAGAGTAAAATTGACAAAAGCTGACTCGTTTTGAAACGTGATTTTTTTTATTTTGTAAATCTTAATTGGGCATTTTTTAAATGTGCCAGTATTGCAGAGGGGGAGGTAAAAGATAGGTTTAAGAGAAACGAGTTGTAAATAGTGGTTTTAATGTTCTCTGTTGGACTTAAAGAGTAAAATTGTTAGTCTTTACTTTAAATAGTGAAATCTGGGATAGTTATTTGCCTCTTGAAATTAAAGATTATGGCACAAGGTGAGCTTCTCTGTGTGTCAGGTTTAAATTAGTAACAGGGTTTACCCCATGTCATAACAGTACAAGTCAGTAAGGTAAATAGCAACGATTATGTTTACACAGCACCTTCAATGTAATATTTCATAGCGCAGTTCTTGGACATATTTCAAGACAAAATATACCACCAAGGTACATTGGAAGACTGTTGGTCTGATGTTAAAAAAATTGGTCAAAAAGGAATGCTTGAAGGAGTGGTTGAGGAGGCAAGTGAGATGGGGAGGTACAAAGAGGATGTTCCAGAATCTGGGGTCATCACAGCTGAAGGCCTGTCCCCCAGTGGTAAAGCAATTTGAAATTAGGGATGTTCATGAGGGCTGAATTAGAGTGCAGCTAGTTTGGAGGGCAGGGAACTAGATTTGATTGATGTGATAGGGAGGTGCGAGGCAATGTAAGGACTTGAAAAAAGGCTGAGAATTTTTAACCTGGAGCCAGTATAGGTCAGCAAGAGAAGGGGTGATGAGTTAGTGGCATTTGATTTGAGTTGGAAGACCATCAACAGAATTTTGATTACCTTCATGTTTATGGATGACAGATGTGAGCCACCAGCCAGGATGACATCAGGAATATCAAATCTGGAGGGAAGAAAGGCATGAATAAATATTTCAGCAGCAGAGGAGATGAAACAGGATTGCCATTATGGGCAATTATGGAAGCAGAATTATGCAGTCTTAGTCACAGTGTGGTTATCTAGTTGAATGTTCGTCTTTAACTTGCAGAAAAGAAAAAGTGCTGGGGGTTGCCATGGCATAAAAGTGAGCATTCTTAGCAGATGGGAGCTGGACCTGCTTGTGCTTATGTGGTCCATCCAGATATATAATTGAGTGGCTAAACAAGTTCCTGTGCCTTGAACTTAACAAATTCAGAAATGATGACCATGGGAATGGCCTTTCTGAAGAGAGACCGTACTGGTTTTAATGTGCATCAAAGGTGGAGATGAGCGTGTGGTTCAGTAGATGAGATGCTGAAGAAATATTATGTTAAACAGGGAGCCACAGACGTAATAATTGGGAATTTGAGAGTACACTCTTGGTGAACTTGGGAAAAGTGTTATTTTCTCTGAAAAATCGATTCTCCTGCTGCTTGGATGCTGCCTGACCTGTGTTTTTCCAGCAACACACTCTCGACTACGGATGGATACAGAATGAAATAAGATTTGTAGGAGAAATTGGCATGTGGGTAGAACATGTTGCAAAGATGTGATTAGGGAAGGCTTTATCAGCAATTGATATGATGGAGAGATTAAGGCCATGTGAGATGCAAGATATTCATGGTCATGAGCAGTTTTGAAGTTTACGTGAGATCCAGAAAGACTTGGAACTTAATAATTTTACAGGACTGAGAACATGATGAATTGAGGGAGAGATTAAAATCACCTATGATGCGAAGCCACTTAATGCAAAGATTGATGAGAAATACATTTTTTGGGGAAAAAAAAATGATCTGGCATTGCCAGTTTATTGAAAAATTGGGTGTTTGCGCATTTGGTGATTGCTTATCAATACTGGAACAGTGAATTGTTTTGAGGCAGAGTGGAAGGAACTTTAGGTGGTTAGTTCTGGGAGTATTTGTACCCGACGCTGGTTGAAAAAATGTGAGGAAAATTTTTTTTTGGCAGCTATCAGTGCTGGTGAACATTTCTGAATTTTTTAATGATTTAGCATGTTGATATTTTTTAGAATCCATTTTGTGGATAGTGATGCTGACCACAGAGTAGAAATGCTAATAAGATGAGTGTTTCCATGTTTTTGATTATTCATCTTCCTCTTTGACACTGAAATTTTAAGTATTGAGTGCTATTTTGGTCTATATGTTGCTAAGTATCTGCCTTTTGTTTCAGGTACTTTGGAGAAAGTGAAGCAAGATTGAGACGCATCTTTGCAGAAGCAACTCAATGGTACCTCTGTGGAAGAAATGCAAAATACTGTGATTGACATGAAGGATTAGGAGGACACAAATCTATCTGACCCATTTTGATTTTTCCATATCTTTGCTACAGCAATCCAAAACTATTCCTATTGCTCTACTCATTTCCTATAGCTCCATTATTTCTTCTTCACATACTTTTTTTTTCTTAAACGATGAAGTGACCTTTTGTCTCAACAATTTGGTAATAGAACGTTGCATGATCCAATAACTCTCTACAGCAAAATTTCTCATAATCTCTCTCCTGACTCTTAGAAATGATATTAAATTGAATACTCCTTGTCACTTAAAACTGGAGAGGAATTAGTTTTTTCACAGTACAAAAATCTTGAGGAATTTTACACATCTCTGAGAAATCATTTTAGATTTTCGTGCTCCAGTAACTATGGTTCCAAAACCAGAGATCTTTTTATTGCTGTATGTATCCTATTCCTCTGATCGTTCAGGTGGATTATTGTTTACATTCACTGGTTTTATTGGGATACTCAGAATTGCACTTGGTGCTCTAATTGTGGCATAACAAATGTTTTGTACAATGTTACTGTAATTTCTATGGTGCTGTGTGGGAAATTGACAGTGGCCATTCACTTGTATCAACTATAAATTGAGTTTTTTTATCTTCCTATTTGTCTAGTGTGAAACATGCAGCAGGTAATCTGGAAACTCCATAATCCTTTTCTGTTGATGCATCATTAAACCAAGATACATATGAATTACTTTGGCTGGTAATGTGCCCTTATGTAATTAGGTATTCATTCAACTTAATGCTGCCAGTTGTCCAAATGCAAAAACATTGCATTCCTTGTGGCAGCCACCTTAACCAAACACCTGGTTCGTATTCAATTTTTGAACTTGTTAAAAAGTTGTTTTTATTACTTTACGGGATGTGGACATTGCTGGCTGGCCAGTATTTGTTATCCATCCTTAGTCGTCCTAATTGACTGATAGTTCGTAATATACTGGGCACTTCACATGATACTTCACATCATCTGTTTCCTTTGTGAAGACAGACAATGCAAGTTTCTCATTTATTTCTTTTCCTATGTCTTTTGCCTCCAAAATGAGGATTTCCCTAGTTAACTATACTTCACATGTTTGTGATATACTCAAACATTCAAGTTAATGATCTTCATTAATCTTTTACAGTAATCTCCTTCACCCCAAATTAACTTTCTTCTTTTCTACCTGTACATATTGTACTAATCCATATTAATTGATTCTTAGCTGATAATATGTAATAAGCCTTTTTTGTATTTTACCTTTTATTTTTGTTTTCTCCCAAGGTTTATATTTTTGGATACCGTTCCCTTTTTCTTTAAGGGAAGTGCCTAATTTGTAAATTAATTATCTTTCCTCTGAATATCCTCTTCAGCTACTGCTTTCATGTTTTGTCTTTAATGATTTTCAAACTCTTGATTTCAGCTTCGATCTTCTGATTACTGTTTGCTCAATGATCTCGAACATTGCAGTGTAACAACCATGAAATTCCCAACTTGATCTTGAGTACCTGGCAACATTTCCTGTACACATGGTTATCTGGGACTCCTGAAATATGCTGGAGCTCCTAAACTGAACAGGCAATGCATAGCGCAAGTCCCAGCTGGTCTGCCATAAAAGTTGAATCTGTTGTCTCAGTTGTTGAGACTTTGATCATGAAAACACTTAGTGCTGAAAATGTTTATTTGAAAATAATGAACAATGCTTTTCAGAAAAAGAGCAACTGACATCCAAGACTGAATCACTGACCTATAAAATTCTTAAAAAGAAATGACCACTGAAAGGTTCAGCAACTGAAATAGTGGAAAATTAACTAAAAGCGTTAAACATAAACTGTATTTGTTAGATAAAAAACAATTGGAAACTAGCAGCAAGTGAATTTGAATAAATTCTAAATTTTATAACACAAATTACAGTTCATATTCATGCAATAATCTCTTACTTTCTAGATTATGTTAGAACTTTGAACATGGAAAACATTTGTTTCCATCAAATTTGCTATGTCATTCTTCACGGATTGTAACATTATCCTTGAAGTGTGACTTGTATTGAATAACATTTCTTTTTTTCCAGTCAGCCCTCAATAATATTCATTGATGAGCTTGATGCTATATGCCCAAAGCGGGAAGGAGCTCACCATGAAGTTGAGAAGCGGGTGGTAGCATCATTGCTCACACTAATGGATGGTATTGGCTCGGTGAGTAAGCAGTTAGAGCTAAAAATGATTTGTTTGTTGTTCACAGATATTTTGTCAAGAGTATTGTAGTTGATTGGTTTAAGATCTTGCAGTTTGCAAGGGATTATCTTGCTGTTTTGGCTGTCTGATTTCTGTGTTAGATTGTTCTCACATTTATTCCATTCTTGGGTGAGAATGTGCCTCTCATCGATGGCTCATCTTTTATTGCACCTGTTTTGTCATTAGCTGTTATGTTTTTACATCAACTTTTATTCTAAAATGGCATCTCACTAAGTCACTATAGCTGAATTATAGATCTTTTTTGCAAGTGTAATGTTACGACATAGAGTAAACCCTCCTAAATTTAAAACCAGCAACACAGGAAAGGTTAATCCCGTACAGTAATTTGTAAAAATTCAAGTGGCCAAGAACTATTTAAAGTAAAAATTAAGAACTTTATTTCTTAAAGTATAACAAAGAATAATTAAATAACAACTATTTACAATTCCTTCCTCTAACCTAGATTTTACCTTCCCTTCTATAATACTAGTCCAATAAAACTCCCAATTAAGATTTACAAAACTGCACTTCTTATCTCAAAACCAAGTAGCTTTCGCTCTACTTTTCGGATCTTCCTGTGTTGTCTTTTCTTCTTAGGAATTTCTACATCACAGGTTACTGATCGAAAAGGTACTTTTAAGAGAGCTATTTTCAAGCAGTCTGTTACGTGCTTGGCTTGTCAGTTCTCCTCTCAACTGTTCAATTTTCCCCCTAAGCATCAGATTGTCATTAGCTTTTAAGATTATCAATATGCTAACTTCAGACTGGATTGGAGTTTGATATTTTTCAGGGTATAATTTAAACTGATTGGCTGAATTCAAATTCGTTTTTGTCTCCAGGCAACAAGCTAACAGAGTTGTTCGAGCAAGTGTTACATTGTTGCCTTATTGAGAACACTTGGTGCTGTATCCCGTAGTTCTGCTGCTTTTAACTCTCTTAAAGTACACCCACATCTTCATAAGTGTATTCCTTGTTATTTTTCATGTTTTCATGTTTAAATTTTCCTTATGGGTTCCCTGAGCTAGGATTTTGTGTGGTGTAGTGGGCAGAAGCTAATCAGCTAAAACTCTTGGACAGAGACTTGGAGGTTTGAGACAGTAGCCTGATCACAACTTTTTTTTTCTCTGCAATCCACATTAGAAAGCTGTTATCTTCTGTGCTGTTTCATCACAGCTGTTTGCAACTGAATGTGGGTTGTCTGAGCACTGATAACTTAAACTTGTGCAGTAGTACTTCAGTACATTTTTCTGCCACTGTGAACACATGGCTGTGGGTTCACAGAAAGATGTCTTTATTTGTGAAAGTGACTTCTGAAATAGCCTTTATTAGGAAACGGTAAAAAATAATCTTACCACAGTTTCCATAAAGTTGTATCTCTGAAACGCTATATCCATGTTGGAGGGAGTAGTGAAAAATGTACCATCAATCAAGTATTATTGTAAGTCCAGGTTTCGTTTCACATTTTTTAAGCACTGTGTTGATTGAAATGATTTCTTGGGATATTATGATATGTGGATTCAATAATAGTGTGCCATAAGAACTAATTGCCTGCTGTTGAATAGATTCATGATTTTAATGTGCCTGTTTCATAAAATAATGAATCTTCATTTAAGTCATTTCTCAGCGCCCAGCATATTTGCTCGAATTGCCATGTCTCCTACATTGCAACAGCGATTACACTACAAAGCAAAAGTATCTATTTGACCGTGAAGTACTTTGAGACCTCTGCTGTCATAAAAATCAAAATATAAAAGCTTTCTTCTTTCCTTTCTTCTCTAAACAAGAACATAAATCATGCCCTCATCAGTTCAGTAGTTTACAACATTCTATACCATTTATTTCAATCCTTGAAAGCACCTGTCACCACTAACCACACTGTCCATTTACAAGTATGACTCCTGGAGAGCTTGAATAAATAATGGACTAAGAATCAGAACAGTGGAGTAATTACTAAAGAGCACAAAAGTGTTAACTGTTGTAGCTATGGTATTGAATTCTTGTGGTGGGTAGGGTATTTTGGATTGTGCTAACTAGTTTACAATGCTAATAGCAGATATATAGCAGCTGTCATCACTAAAACAGTCTCTCCTCTTGCTATTATTGGTTCTTTCCTTGCTGCATTTGTCCTCCTCCTCCAGTGCTGTGTCAATGTATGCCATTGTATTATGAAATTTCAGAGTAATGCAACTGATTACTATGATCTTAGAGAGCTATCTAGGCTAGATACATCATTTTCTTTGAGATTTGAAGGGATCTGAACCATATTTCAAAATGCTTCAGAAGTATTCCAAAATCATTTTGATTATATGCACATCACTCTGTTCATTGGTTATTTGATACCTTAAGAGCCAAATATCGAGGGATCTCTCAAGAATTCTCAAATTGTTTTACAGCATAAAATGTTGAGGCCACACCAGCCTTTAAAATGTAGAATCTTGCCAGGGAAACCAACATTATTGCACAGTGATGCTCACAGATTAGCTGCATGTTATGGATTCACTGTGCTCACCAGCCATTTATGGACACTTAGATTATCCTCTGCACTTCTGGGAGACATAGAGATATACAACATGGAAACAGACCTTTTTGGTTCAACTTGTCCATGCCGACCATGGGACTAAATAAATCTAGTCCCATTTGCAAGTATTTGGCCCATATCCCTCCTAAACCCTTCCTAGTCCTTCAGACAAAGTCTGCTGTCTGCTTATACTGCTGAATATTGTTTATGGAAACAATGATGCTGGATCAAGCAACTGTATGCGCCACTTGCTTCTTTTGTCTTTGTGTAGAGAATTAATTGACCATTGTAGATGTTCCCTTCTGGTCTGTTGTTATTAGCCTGGGTATAAACGCTAAATATTGTTGGTATCTTAACAACCATTTGTCAGTCTTGTCTCGAGGAGAGTTTGGTTTTGAAGGTGGTTCATGTCCTAGGCTGGGTTAAACTGTTCCACAGCCTCTCTTGCCAAGTATATTCTATGAATTCTCAGTTCCTCAGCTAGGTCCAGATTAATTATGTCTCTTTTATATGTATTTGTAAGTACATATTGGGTTCTCAGGTAGTGGTGGCTGAAAGCTGACTTCTCTTGCACTGTCACCTATTTGGCATCCCTTCTGTCTTCCCCCTTTTGTTGTAAACAACATAAATGTTGTGTGTTTGTTAGATCTAAATTGCAGTTAGCAATGGCAGTGCCAAAATTCCTTGTACAAGTGCTATGAGTAATTAAGTAGGAGCAAAAAAAAGACTCCACAGACAGCAGCAAGTCCAAGAGATAGAGGGCAGATCCCCTCTAAACGGCCATTTCTTCTTTACTATGAAAGCATGAGTATTGAATGTGAAATTCTTGAAATGAGAAATTGCATGCATTTTCATCTGGCCTTCATTTGTAATATAACAATTTTAATTTTATTTGTATTTACAATTTTAATTCAGTTTTCTTCTATGTTTGGTGCGAATTCCAAAGAGTCATAGAAACAGACCCTTTAGTCCAATCCGTCCATGCTGACCAGATAGCCCAACCCAATCTAGTCCCACCTGCCAGCACCTGGGCCATATCCCTCCAAACCCTTCCTATTCATATACCTATCCAGGTGCCTTTTAAATGTTGTAATTGTACCAGCCTCCACCACATCCTCTGGGAGCTCATTCCATATACATACCACCCTCTGAGTGAAAATATGGCCTCTTGGGTCTCTTTTTTATATCTTTCCCCTCTAACCCTAAACCTATGCCCTCTAGTTCTGGACTCCCACCCCAGGGAAAAAACTTTGTCAATTTATCCTATCCATTCCCTTCATGATTTTGTAAACCTCTACAAGGTCATCCCTCAGCCTCCGATGCTCCAAGGAAAGCAGCCCCAGCCTATTCAACCTCTCTATATAGCTCAAATCCTCAACCCTGGCAATATCCTTGTAAATCTTTTCTGAACCTTTTCAAGTTTCACAACATCTTTCTGATAGGAAGGAGAACAGAATTGCATGCAATATTCCAACAATGGCCTAACCAATGTCCTGTACAGCTGCAGCATAACCTCCCAACTCCTGTACTCAATACTTCGACCAACAAAAGAAAGCATACCTTCACTATCCTATCTTCCTGCGACTCCACTTTCAAGGAGCTATGAACCTACACTCCAAGGTCTCTTTGTTCTGCAACACTCCAGAGGACCTTACCATTAAGTGTAAAGGCCCTGCTAAGATTTGCTTTCCCAAAATGCAGCACCTCACATTTATCTAAATTAAACTCCATCTGCCACTTCTCAGCCCATGGCCCATCTGATCAAGATCCCGTTGTAATCTGAGATAACCTTCTTCACTGTCCACCACACCTCCAATTTTGGTGTCATCAGTAAACTTACTAACTATATCTCTTATGCCCACATCCAAGTCGTTTATATAAATGATGAAAAGTAGTGGACCCAGCACCGATCCTTGTGGCACTCCACTGGTCACAGGCCTGCAGTCTGAAAAACAACCCTTCACCAACACCCTCCGTCTTCTACCATTGAGCCAGTTCTGTATCCAAATGGCTAGTTCTCCCTGTATCCCATGAGATCTAACCTTGCTAACCAGTTTCCCATGGGGAACCTTATCGAATGTCTTACTGAAGTCTATATAGATCACATCTACTGCTCTGCCCTCATCAATTCTCTTTGTTACTTCTTCAAAAAACTCAATCAAATTTGTGCGATATGATTTCCCACGCACAAAGCCATGTTGACTATCCCGAATCAGTCCTTGCCTTACCAAATACATGTACGTCCTGTCCCTCAGGATACCCTCCAACGTCTTGCCCACCACTGACGTCGGACTCACTGATCTATAGTTCCCTGGCTTGTCCTTGCCAAGAGTGGCACGACATTAGCCAACCTCCAGTTTTTGATCAATTTTTTCCCCTCGCTCTCTTTCACCACTCCATCCCAGAAACAAAAACTCTGTTCAATAATTTCCAGAGAGTGGAATTTTCTGGCATGGATGATCTGCTAAATGATCCTTTCTTGGACTTTGGGATGAGATATTGGAAAATTGTCCAGTATATTTGTGGAATCTCAACCTAAAACTCTAGTATCAAAGGAAGAATAACCATTTATACTCTTAACTTTCGAATTTATGTTGAAAGAATTTGCATGATGCTATTAACGCTTTAGTTGTTATGATATAAATGTGACAGTAACTCCTGGTGTCAGCATGGTAAAATTAAACATGAAAATCCACTAATTGTTATCCAAGATAACCAACTTCTTACAAGGAATGCTATAACAACGGTATGATCTTATGTGTATTTGTCTAATAAACAATTCTGTAATATGGATGACTAAATGCTCAGGCTAGTACATCAGGTGTAAGTGTCCTTTTAATGGGTTGTTAACTGTTGGTTATGACTGAACAGCTCTCCAACCCTGGATATTAATTTCAAAATTGTGGTGTCTCGTTCCCTCTAAGAAAATTAGCATTGGAGATTTGCAGAGAAAGACTTTTTTCTGTCTGCCTCTCTATGTTAGCTGTATCTGTATTTCACATTTTGTTTTGCTTTCAGCGCATTATTTGAATCTAATCTATATTTCCTGCAGTTCTCGGTGTTGATTGATTAAATGTGTTAGAAGTGTTCATCCTGTTGACCAAGGCAATGGAACATGAGTAAGGATAAAGTATGACTGCAGATGCCATATGATTCTGTTTCACTTTTAGGACGCAAATAAAGTAATCAGGTTTTCAAAGCAGCTTGGAAAGACTTTGATCAATTTTTGAGAAACTGACCCTGTTTCCGTTTAGTGATGAGAAGGGATTTGATGGAAGGTGTTCGGAACCATGAAGTCTGGGCAGAGTAGATAGAGAGAATCCTTTACGTTGGTGAAAGGATCAAGAACTTGAAGATTTTAACAAAGTACGTGTGGCAAAAGAGATGATCTCACTGGGATCTCAGTGGTTAGCGTTGCTGCCTCACAGTGCCAGGGGACCCAGGTTCGATTCCAGCCTCAGGCAGCTGTCTGTGTGGAATTTACACATTCTCCTGTGTCTGTGTGGATTTCCTCTGAGTGCTCTGGTTTCCTCCCACAATATAGAAATGTACAAATTAGGTGAATTGACCCTGCTAAATTGCCCATAGTGTTAGGCGTATTAGTCAAGGGTAAATGGAGGGAAATGAGTCTGGGTGGGTTACTCTTCGGAGGGTCGGTGTGGATTTGTTGGGCTGAAGGGCCTGTTTCCACACTGTAAGAAATCTAATCTAAAACATATGCTGTGTGGTTAGCATTTGGCATATGCTGCTTGAGTATGCACTGCTACTAAGTTACAGTTCATACTAAGTGCATTCTGTGGAACATGACTGTATTTACATGTTGTAGTCTGAAGGGTATAGATAGTTATGGTAGTGCTGACAATATTCTTACTATCATATGGCTGGCCAGGAATCTCTTCTGCTCTTACTGCATGCCATTGATGTATGTTGAAAGGGGTTGGAGGTTGATACTTAAACTGAGTTAAAACTCTCCTTGCTTGGTTGAGTTCTGAATACATCTCTCTTTGCCTTAGTGAGTGTTAGGAATGGATTCCAATTTAAATATTTGAACAGAGGGTAAGGATGCTATTTATTTAGCCATAAGTCTTCCCACAAGTGTGGTAGAGATGGATTTCATTAAGGCTTTTCTAAGGGAATTGAAAGGGGAACTGTTTTTCCAAAGAGCAGAAAGAATGAGAGGAGATTTGATGGAGGTATCCAAAATCTGAAAGGGGGCTAGAGTATTCCAGAATACACTGTTCCTGTATGGAAACATTGTAAAGCACCCAGCACAGAATTAAGGTACTTGACCAAAACAACAAGGGTGATGAGATAAAATGTTTTCACTCAACACATGATCAAGATCTGGGTGAACTGCATAAAATTGTTTTGGAGGCAGAATTAATTGAGGCTTTCAAAAGGGAATTGGATTATTATCTGAAAAAGAAAAAAAATCAGAAAAGGGGAGAAGGCTAGGAAGTGGCAGAAGGTGATTTTCTCCTTTTGAGTGCCAGCACAGATATGATATCCTAAATAGCCTTCTGCACTGTTCATATTCTATGATAACCATCTGAGGGGAATAAATTTGCAGGGTCACCGGTCAAGGGCATGTTAGTGGTGACAGGCAGTATGATTTTCCGGAAAGACATAAACGACTAAATTGACCTCCACTGTGGTGTAATCATGATTCTATGTTTGTACTCCACAGTTCCAAAGAACAGTCACACTGGAGTCAAAACGTTAACTTTGTTTTTCTCTCTACAGATGCTGCAAGATCTGTTGAGTTTCTCTTGCACTTTGTTTTTATTTCTATGTCTTGTTTTGGATTCTATGCATTTTAGCATAGGAGAACGTTCAATCTGACTGATGAAAGAACATTATTGTTTATTAATCCTGCCCACAGATGCTGTGTAGAGGGTGTCACCCTGGAATAAATATCCAAAGTCTAGGGTGGCATCCTGAAGTCCGTTAAAACTTTGTGAGCAGCTATATGTGAGGTGTTTGACAAATTCCTTCCTTTATCGCTGGCCACAAAATCTGGCCAATACCATCCTATCTTTATGTTGCCAACAGCTGGTGACATGCAGAAAGGCATAGTTTCCTGCGACAAGTCCTTCTTTCTAGTCTTTTAACTAAAACTGTGACCAAGTTAGGTAGCCCCAGGTGGAACTCTTGTACCAAACACAAATCAAATGGTTAACAGAATAATTATTCAATCAACAGTTCAAACATGTTATGACACAGGTGAGTTTTGAAGTTAGGGACACCTAACCCTGTGCCAAAAGACCCCTGAAATTCCTGCAATGGTGGGATTTAAACCTTAGGAGACTCGAGCTTTAATCTAGCATCTTTGAAAGCTTGGCCATCTGCCAAATCATCAGTCCTTCTTTCTAGATATTTTCCTAGATCCAGAAAATCAACCTGTTCCTAGATGTTCTCACCTCTGCAACAGTTGGGCCTTCTGGTTCAGAGATGGGGATATTACCTCTGTTCTACAAGTTCCTTTAAATTTTAAGAGTGATGGGGTTTGAGCCAATTAGAGAAAGCTTGAATACTACTTCAATCCTCCTTCCTGGTCTTAACAAAACTACCCGTAAAGGGTTAAATAGCCCCAGTAAGGCATTGTAACAGGAGCAACACATAGCTATCAGAAACTTATAGAATGGAAGGTTATCAAATAAAAATCTCATTATCAGGAGTGATGATGCAAGCTAGCCTCTGCGGTGCTCACCAGTGACTCCAGTGGCCATCGATAAGTAGAAGGTACAGGGGAAGCTGAAAGGTTTGAAGTTAAATAAATCATCCAGACCAGGTGGACTACACACCAGGGTGCTGAAGGAGATTTGTAGAGGTATTGGTTGTGATCTTTTAGAGAAGACTGAAGTCAGGGAGTATCCTAGAGGGCTGGAAAATGGCTCATGTAAAACCCCTGTTTAAGAAGGGAGGGAGGCAAAAGATGGTAAATTATAGCTTATCTAGCCTGATCACCGTCACTGGCAAGATTTTAGAATCAATTATTAAGGATAACATTGCAGAGTACTTGGGAGGGCATGGTAAAATGGGGTTGAGTCAGCACCACCACATCAGGAGGAGGTAATGTGTGACAAATCTGTTAGATTCTTTGTGGAGGTAACAAGCAAATTAGACGAGGGAGAGCCAGTGGATGTGATCTATTTGGATTTCCAGAACAGGAGGTACAGGACGCTACCAAATATGTCCATAACTTTCGGAGCAAGGTACGAGAATGGATAGAGGATTGACCGGTTGGCAGAAGGCAGGGAGTCAGTATAAAGGGGTCTTTTTCAAAAAGACAGTTGGTGACAAGTACAATTCTGCAGGAACTAGTGTTGGAAACACAACTATTCACATTATATGTTAATGAGTTGGATAGTAGAAGAGAGGGCATTGTTGCTAAGCTTAAAGATGACAAAAGATAGATGGCGGGACCGGTAATGATGAGGAAATGGGGAAGCTGCAGAAAGGTTTGGACAGGAGAGTGGGCAAAGAAGTGACAGATGGAATATGATGTGGGAAAATGTGAGGTTGAGTTGGTAGGAAGAATAGAGGTTTATACTGTTTTCCAAATGGGGTAAGGCTTCAGAAATCTAAATTAGAAAGCGACTTTGGAGTCCTAGTTCAGGATTCTCTTAAGGTTACTATGCAGGTTCACTTGACAGTTAGGAAGGCAAATACAATGTTAGCATTCATTTCAAGAGGGCTAAGAATACAAGAGCAGGGATATACTGCTGAAGCTGTATAACACTCTGGTCAGAAACATTTGGAATACTGTCAGCAGTTTGGGTCCTGTTCTAAGGAAGAATGTGCCAGTGTTGAAGGGGTTCCAGAGGAGAATTAGAAGAATGATCCTAGGGATTGTTTAGATTACTTACAGTGTGGAAACAGGCCTTTCGGTCCAACAAGTCCACATCGACCTGCCGAAGCGCAACCCACCCATACCCCTACATTTACCTCTTACCTAACACTACAGGCAATTTAGCATAGCCAATTCACCTGACCCGCACATCTTTGGACTGTGGGAGGAAACCGGAGCACCCGGAGGAAACCCACGCAGACACGGGGAGAAGGGCTTGTCAGACGAGGAGCAGTTGAGGACTCTGGATCTTTATTCGATTGAGTATAGAAGAATGGGGAGGGGGTGTGTTTCTCTTTCAAATCTGCAGAATATTGAGAGGCCTAGATAGAACGGCCACGAAAGAGATTCCACTATGAGGAGAGACTAGGGTCCAAGGGCACAGTCTTAAAGTGAAGGGACAACACTTGAGAACTGAGATGTAGTGAACTTCCTTCAGCCAGAGAGTGGTGAATTTGTGGAAGTCATTGCCACAGAAGGCTGTTGATGGCAAGTGAATTTAAGACCGAGATAGATAGGTTCTTGATTAGTAAGGGGATCAAAGGTTACAGAGGAAAAAAGATGAGAATGAGGTTGAGAAACATATCAGCCATGATTGAATCCTGTAACAGACTTGATGGGCCAAATGGCCGAATTTTACTCCTGTATCTTCTGGTATTATCATGTCTAATGGCCTCTAATTTGCCATTGGACACCGTATGCTTCCTCTTGATGGACATCTTAGTATGGATATAACTGCTGAACAGGGGCAGACAGGTTTAAAAAATAACTCCACCTGCCATGATGGGATTTATAATGTCCCAGAATGTTAGCTGGGGGTTCTGCATTATTAGTCCTTTAGATACAACACAGTTGAGTTATCAGTGGTAGAAGATAGACCACAATTGAACTTAAGAAAGAAGGGCAATTGTTTATATAACTAAGTGTAGTTTGTCGCATTATAGCTTTATGTACAAACAACATTAACTATTTTGGCAAAGTTACAACAATGGGGAGGCAGAATTACTCCATCAGGATCTCATGCAAGACTAACCATTCATCCAAAGAATGTGTAACATCACCAGATTGAGTGGACCTCAGCCCAACTCGACATTAACTCTATCTGAACATTTTGAGTAATATTTGCTTTACAAGGTAAAGGCAAACACTGAAAAAATGGTTATTTGCAAAACATACAGAATATGAGTGGTTTCAAAGAACAAAGAAAATTGCAGCATAGGAACTCGGGCCCTTTGGCCCTCCAAGCCTGGGCCGATCCTGATCATCTATCTAAACCTGTCACCTATTTTCTAAAGATCTGTATCCCTTTGCTCCCTGCCCATTCGTGTATCTGTCTATCTATATCTTAAATGACGCTATCGTTCCCACCTCTACCACCTCCGCTGCCAACGCGTTTCAGGCCCCCATAACCTTCTGCTTAAAGAACTTTACACGCATTATCTCCCTTAAATTTTTTTCTCTCTCTCTTTGAATTTGTGACCCCCTAGAAATTGAGTTCCGTACTCTGGGGAAAAAGCTTCTTGGTATCAACCTGCTTATACGTTTCATGATTTTGTACTCCTCAATCAGGTCTCCCCTCAACCTCTGTCTTTCTATAGAAATAATGCTAATCTATTCAATCTCTCTTCATAGCTAGTACCCTCCACACCAGACAACATCCTGGTGAACCTCCTCTGCACCCTATCCAACGCATCCACATCCTTTTATTAATGTGGTGACCAGAAGTGTACACAGTATTCCAAATGCGGCCGAACCAAAGTCCTACAACTGTAAGGTGACCTGCCAACTCTTGTACTCAATATCCTGTCTGATGGAGGAAAGCATCCCGTACGCCGCCTTGACGCTTTAATGACCTGCGTTGCCACCTTTAGGGAGTAATGAACCTGAGCAGCCAGATCTCTCTGTACGTCAATTTCCTGCAGGACTTTTCCATTTACTGTTTAGTTCGCTCTTGAATTGGAACTTCCAAAATGCATCACCTCGCATTTGCCCAGATTGAACTCCATCTGCCATTTCTCTGCCCATCTCTCCAATCTATCTATATTCTGCTGTGTTCTCTGACAGTCCCCTCCACTGTCTGCTACTCCACAAATCTTGGTGTCATCTGCAAACTTGCTAATCAGGCAACTGATACATTCCTCCAAATCATTTATTTTTGTTAGCAAGGATCCCTGTGGAACACCACTGGTTACAGGTCTCCATTTTGAGAAAATCCCTTCCTCTACTACTCTGTCTTCTGTTGCCCAGCCATTCCTCTGTCCATTAACTAGAGCACCCTGGACTCATGCAAACTCACCTTCTCCATCAGCCTACCATGGGGAACCTTATCAAACGCCTTACTAAAGTCCATGTATATGAAATCTACAGCCCTTCCCCCATCAATCAACTTTTGTCACCTCCTCAAAAAATTCTATTAGGTTTGTAAGACATGACCTTCCCCACACAAAACCATGCTGTCCATTACTGATAGTCCCATTTTTTTCCAAATGGGAATAGATCATATTCCTCAATATCTTCTCCAGCAGCTTCCCTACCACTGGCATCAGGCTAACCGGTCTATAGTTACCTGGAGTATCCCTGCTACCCTTCTTAAACGAGGGGGCAACATTAGCAATTCTGTAGTCCTTCGGGAGCTCACCCGTGTTCAAGGATGCTGTCTGTTCAAGGTTAGGACAAATAAAGATGTGTATAGTCAACATATTATTGAGAGCAAGTGATATGCACTCTGTTCACACACATAAATGATAATTCTGTGAAGGTATGATCCACTGCCACCTCTTTTCTTGCAGTGTCTTTAATGCAAGTTCTTTATTGAAATATATTTGTTCTGATTATGATACAAAGTGAGTTCTGATTTTCTTTTGTACCCATAAATAGATTAACCATTTCTAGTTTCTTCATTGTGGAATCAAAGTATAAACATTGTTTGGAATAATTTATTTTGATCGCAGTTAAAATAGTTAATTACCATTGTAATCAAACATGACATGTAGTTCCTGGAATAAATACGATTAACTTCTACTGTAGATATATATATTTATGTGGTCTTGTGTTGTCATGGCGTTTATTGGGTAGAGATAAACAAATGACACTCTGTGAAGTTCTGCAGCAATGAAATGCTAGCAGTTATCTTCCAAAGTTTGAATTTTGAGGATTTTGCTTTTTTAAAATCTGGAGTGCTGGGCTGGAGCCTTAAGCCAAATAACTATAGTGAAATATGTACTGATGAATTGTAATTTCTTTTTTGTTAGGAGGGAAGTGAAGGACAGCTTATTGTCCTTGGTGCAACAAATCGTCCTCACGCCTTGGATCCAGCACTTCGGAGACCTGGACGATTTGACAAGGAAATAGAGATCGGTATTCCTAATGCTGAAGATCGTGCAGATATCTTAAGAAAGTTTCTGAAGAATGTTCCCACTTTGTTGACTGAGGTTGAACTGACACAGCTTGCCGATGGGGCTCACGGGTATGTTGGAGCAGATCTGGCAGCAGTTTGTAAGGAAGCAGGTAATCAAGGTGGACTTGTTTTTATGGTTTGGTTTTTGTTTTTGCACCATCTTGTGGTGAAAATGGGGCGGAACAACAAAACTATAAGTGACCCACATATTAATCGGTGCTGTTTGAGAACATGATCTGCTGAAGTGAAACAAAGCAAGCCACACTTTCTTTCTTATATAGAAATAAATCCTTTGCATTGAAATGTTATTTAATGTTATTTCTTGTATGTTATGTTACAAGTTTTAGGCAGTGAGAGCGCTTTTGCGACATCCAGTATTTTCAACACAACATGGTAGAACATTGATTTTCACATGCAAATACAAGTTGTGATCTCATGTAAATCTGTCCACAGAGTTTGGGGACAATGAGGTGTTGGTGGTGTGAATCACAGGGACAGTCAGTTCATTCTTGTCACTTTTATAATGTCTAGCAGTCAGCATCAAGTGTAGAATACCACACACTCAAGTGTAAGAAATGTACCTTGAAATGCCATTTACCGATTATTATGGAGAAAAGATGTGTAATACACCTATATTTATCTACAGTTGGTATTAGAATTGAAAGTAACAGAAGAAAGTGCAAGTAATAATGGCAGAGAGAGCTTATTAGCCCAGTTTTATCCTACTTAAAATCATAGTGCTGAAAGAACGAGTTGCCCAGAGGTGTTTTTGTTGAGGTTAAACTAAAGGAAAAGGCATTGAAGTTGATGTCTGGGTGAATGGCAAAGGTATTTTTAAGACACAATTTTCAAGTACATTTTCCTCAACTTCCATATCAGCTGAGGACAGAGAACAGTTACTGAAACTGCAGCATTTTAAATGACATGTACTGCAGTGGAAAAGTTTTTTAAAAATTTGCCTTATTTTTAAATAAAAATCAATGATTTCTGTGGAAATAGATTATTTCTTAGGATAGTAATTCCTTTTTTCTTAAAGGAAAGAGTGGGTCATGTGTTCTTAACTGCTGTCTTGAGTCAAAAAATGTGTTGCTGGAAAAGCACAACAGGTCAGGCAGCATCCGAGGAGCAGGAGAGTTGACATTTTGAGCATAAGCGCTGCCTTGCTTGTGTGACAGTGGTCCATGATCATCTGTAAAATTTTTGTTTGTTTCACTGTGTACAAAGCATGACTTCTGCTGAGCATCTACCTATTATGGTGTGATTAGGGTCATTAGTCGTATAGCTTGGTGAACTGACTCTCTACATCTCCCCAAAGTTGCAGTGTAGAGAACGGAACTTGAATTTTTTCTCTTGAAAATACTTGTTTCCTGTGGTATCCTTGTGGTTGATGCAGGTTAGGTGGTTCAGTGGTTTCTTCAGCTGGTAAAATCTGTGTAAACAACACATAGAAATCGTCCCATTGAAGATATAAGAATGTAACTGATAGTGAATTAGATTATTAGACTCTTCTCTCATTGTTCTAAAATCTTACCATTGTTACGTTACAATATTTGGATTATGATTATATTCTGCAGTTACTAATTGATAGAAATTTTAAAATATATTGGAGGAATTCTTTTAAAAACAATCTCTATTTTAATATTAGGTTAATAAAACTGTCCATAACCATACTCGGTACACCTACAAACCAAACAACAAAACCACCTGGTGTAATGCATCTCATGGCATGAATTTTCTCCCCCTCCTTGCCTGGAATATCTGGCTAGAAGTCTGCCCAATAGCTATTTTCCACATTTGAGCATAAATGGTCAGTGTTGGATGGCTGTTTTGTCATTTGCATATTAGTGAATTAGTTTGATGCACGTCTAATTAAAACCTATAATGAAGGTGCTGTCAGCAAATGTCACTGGTAAAGGCGAGGAGCAGAAAATCTGGTTTACTTAAAACAAAATCCCTGCTGAGCTCTTGGATTTAAGTACCAATTATTACTATCACTGCTCTGGACTATTTAATCCTTTAAGATTGTTCTGCCATTCACTGAGATTATGACTGATTTTCTGACCTAACCCTATAGATTTTGTCTCTGCCAGTATCTCGTTAATATCTCTGACCAATGTTTTTGTTAACCACAGATGTAAAGCGAACAGCTCTGAATGTTTGACTTTAATTTTTTGAGTATATTCCCCAATCCCAGCCTCACCAACGAGCAGAAACAGTTTCTCGCTTTCAGTGACTCTGTATAGTGAGTTCAGTTTCATAATTTTTCCCCAGTGGATGATCCAGATCAGCTCAGTTATATTTTTAATGCAGCCATTCTTTTAGAGTAATTTAGTGCAGGTGTATTTATTGAGATGCAATAGTAGTACTGAACCAACTGTGAAATATAAAACAGCATATATGAAATGGAATTGCTAACATGATTGCTTCCAAGACTACCTCTCCATAGAAGTCAATATACAACTATTGCGAGCTACAAGCAGGCATTTTGACTGGATTAGCATTGTACAAAATGCTGACAACGTATTTTGGCAAGTGGTGCCTGAACACTTTTACTTGTTTGCAACTTTATTGCAACTTTATTGCTCCTGAATGTTGTAATTGGGCATTGGGCATCACAAGTGGAATAGCAAGGTGCTTATTAGTACCCTTTGCTGTAAAAATGTGTTATGCTCTCTTTTTATTCAGCATTGCTGTGCAGAAAGGTAATTGAGTGGTGCCATTCTGATGTTTAATAGAGTCAAATGAGCTGTTTGTGGCTTCTGACACCAATACTGTTGCTGAAAGTCAAACCTATCTGCATTGATATAAGATTTTATCTGTTCTACAGCCGAAAGCAGATGACATTGATTTTTGTCCATGGTTAGTGTAAACCATTACTATGCATGCAGTGTTTTGGAGATGAATGCAGTTATGGCATCGGTGCTCCCCATATTGTCAGCAAAGACTTCTTTACTTAAACTCATACAGTGTTTTTTTCACTTTATTCATTTCTGTGTACTTTGATTTACAGACTGGTTCAGTGGAGATGATAAGTCATGTGAAGCATAATTTGTGCTTTATCTGATGCATTGTTCTGAGCACAACAAGATCTGCTATGATAAAGTTAATTATTTATTCTTCACAGCCATAGTGGAGAATGTCTCACTGAGCAGGCATGCTGAGAGCTGAAGGAGTTCACCTTCTTTCCACGCTCAGTTTGAAGCTCAGAATAAAACCGTTTGATCTTTAATGTACAGCTCTTTATATTTCATTTTTATTCCATCCCAAAATGATTTCCTGGTGGTGACTAGGAATTTGCCCCAGACTTGAGTGATAAAGAGTTCCAAAAGGAGCCCATTAGGAAAGGACAATTTATGGAGGCAAGGTGGTGCATTAGGTTAACCACTGGCCTTTCACCTTGAATCCAGAATAGAATCCAACCCAGACTAATGGAATAATAGTCTCCTTTGTTTGCTGTGTTGTGCAAAATGCATTTGGATATTCTCATTTCTGTTCAAATCGCTCAAATTGCTGTTAGTTTAACACAAATTGCCATGATCATTGGCGATCACTTTGAAGTCAAATGATGGCTGGTATAGAAAAGTGCATGTATTTTATGCAAGAGGTACTTCTGTGGCTAAGACAGAGTGCATTGTTGGAGTAGAGGCAAATGAGCCTTATTCTGAGGATGCACCTTAACTATGAGTATTTAATGCCAGCATTTGATTACAGTGAGCATAATTTTCAAAATCATGAGATAATCAGTGGTGTTAATGCTGGAGAATGGAATCTAACTTTTTGTATAACTGTGATATTGTGTAGTAGACTGCCATCTACTGGAATAATCATGGACATGCTCATTTTAGCTCATTTGAGAACTAAATTTGTATCTTAACAACGAGCTGTAGAAAATGGGGTTACCTGAGCGACTGACGAATAGATTATCTCTTCACATCATAAGTTCAGGGCATTGATGTGTGATTTTTGAAGACAGTCAAAATACTTTTTTGAATCCCAGAATTGTAACTGGACAGCGTGGCAAAAGGTTTCATGTAAAATGAAACTGTTGGCAGTCAGTGAATCAGGGAAGTGTGTGCATTATTAGAGACTTGTGTGCAACAGAAATAGTAGAACAAGGGTGTTAACAAAAATCACATTAAAATATTAATCCCACATTACCCACATTTACCACAGCCACAAATCCTATCCTATGTGACTACAACAAAGATAAACTATCCCTCTTTGTCCTTATGAGTATGTCTGAAGGCTTTGATGTGACTGACCACACTTTATTAGTCTCCAAGCTGCCATGATCCCAGTTGACAGTACTTTTGCGTGAGTGAAATCCTAGAATGAAGTCTGGCTTGATAGACAGTTATGTTTTCTTTTGTTTAGCTAGTTTATGTGATGGTTTATTGCATGAAATACATTCACAAGGTTGCAGATCTTCTTGAACAACAGAAGTTCATCACACAAAAATAAATCAAACTAAGTTATTTAAATATTGAAAAGTTGGACTGTTCTAAAACGCACAGCAAAATGAAGTTTTATCCTATTTCCCAATGCTATTCATAACAGCGATTTGGGCCCTGGGATGTTACATCTCTACCTCAATTCTTTATTGGTCGACTAACCTGACGACTGAAAGTGTACTGCAAAGAAATTATAAAGGCAGTTCTTTGAGTCCTTTCCACATTAATCAAAATGAACATGTCTGCAAACCTGAGCATCAAACTTTGCTCAGTGCTAACAGCTAACCAAGCTTTCCTGGCTTGGATGTTTCACCAACTAAACCCTTTTGCTGAGATGACTTGTTCACTGAACTACTCGTAGGAGAGAAAGTAAATTTACTTTTAAGCTCAACACTGTTGAGTTATGGAATGGAACTTAAAATAAAACTGGCGCAAATGTAGATCCTTCTGAATTGGAAACAAAGCTTAAATGTTTATTGTATCTGTCATAAGCACAACAGTATAAACATCTTTCCATTAACACCACAGGGGTTTACAGTCACCTGTACTCTGACAGTGCTGAATTTTATCACTATACTGGAAGGCCTCTGACTTTTATTTTTGAAACAAAACACTTGCCTTTATTTTTAAATCTAGTATTCACATAACTTGTACACTATTCTCATAGGTGCCTTCATAATTCTCCAATGGGTGGGATGCACTTGCCTGGATGTATTTTTAGAAATCTTCTGATCAGAGAAGGGTCAGTGAAGACTTTGTTCCCTTCTTGCATGCTGATGTCCTCTAATATTTAATTATTGGCCATCTTCTATTTATTACTTACAAGGTGCGACTCAAGTGACATAATCTAAAATGCTTTGTCATTTTCCATATGTATGTTGATGATACCTGGTCCTACACCTCTCAACTCCTTCACTGTCTCTGTAATGTCAAATAGCTGGTCAGACATCTAGTATTGGATTAGCAGGATTTTCTCTCAAGTACTTTTCGAGGAGATTAAGGCTGTTGCCTCTGGTCCCCATGAGGAAGTTCTTTTTTCTAGCCATTGATTCCATTCCGCTCCAAAGCAGTTCAGACTGTGAGCATCTGATCACATCAGTACCATCAATAAGACTGTTCAATTTGATCTTTGTGACATTGCTTGACTCCACATCAAACTTATCTAATGCTGGAATCCTCATAAGTATCTTTACTAAAGTGGACTTAAGTATTCCATAAACGTCTACACTCTATAAACATGAAGTCATTCAAAAACCCATTGCTTGTTTTTAATACTCGCCAATTCAAGTTCATCCACTGCACATAGTTGCTGAGTTACTCTGGCTCCCCATTAGGTAATTTTTTTGATTTTAAAACTCGCATTATTGTTTTCAAATCCCTCCATGGCCCGCCTATCCCCATCACTGTAATGTCCTCCAGCTCCATAACTCTTTAAATGATTTGCACATCTTTAATTCTGTCCACTTAAACACCTACCATTTTAATTACTTCAACATCAACAGCCATGCCTTTAGCTGCTGTACCCCCAGACTCCACACCTCAGTTATCAAATCTTTTCAGCTCTCTGTCTGTCTATCTTCTATGAATGTACTCCTTAAAACCTAATACTAGAACAAAAGTTGATCACCTGACCTGGTATATCTTTGTATGAATTGATGTCAGATTTTGTTTGCTAATGCTCCTGTGAAGCACTTTGGAACATTTTATGATGTTAAAGGTGATGTATAGTTACAAGTTATAAAATGAAATACAAAACAGCAGATGCTGAACATCTGAAACAAATAAGAACTGACGTTACTGAAAAGATTCAGGTGCCGCAACATCTGAAGAGAGAAAATAGAGTTGATGTTTCAGGTACTCTCACTCTTGTTTTAGAGCTGCCAGACCTGCTAAGTTTGTTTGGCTGTTTCTATCTTTGTCTCTATCACTATAGTCCTCTAGCGAACTCTGATTTTCTTCAACTTACCTTTCCCCGTGATGGCATTTCACCTTCAACATATTCCTATTTTAAGATTGCTCATTGTTCCTTGACTGTTGTTTAGTTTACCCGCCTCAGGTGACTGTGTGGAGTTGGCACATTCTCCCCATGTCTGCGTGGGTTTCCTCTAGGTGCTCCGGTTTCCTCTCACAGTCCAAAAAAAATGTGCAGGTTAGGTGAATTGGCTATGCTAAGTTGCCCGTAGTGTTGGGTGCAGGGGTAAATGTAGGGGAATGGGTCTGGATCGGTGTGCTTCGGTGGGTCAGTATCGACTTGTTGGGCCGAAGGGCCTTTTTCCACACTGTAAGTAATCTAATCTAATCTAATGTCTATTTGAGACTACTGCATAGGAAGCTGGAGTTACTTTATTTGTTATAAACCAAGTTATATAGAGTAGTGTTTTTATGTTGTACTAGTGGGTATAGTCTCAGTTGTAAGACAAAAATCCTTTTTTAAAAAAAGGTAGCACTGTCGCCATTCTGCTTTAGGAGTTTGAGTTCAAATTTTTGTTCTTCATGTCTCTAGAATGGACTTTGAACTTTCTGACTCAAAGGTATCAAACTGGTGGTGAAGTAGGTAGTTATAGAGTCATAGAGATGTACAGCAGAGAAACAGACCCTTTGGTCCAACTCGTCCATGCCTACCAGGTATCCTGAATTAATCTAATTCCATTTGCCAGCATTTAACACTTATCCGTCTAAACCCTTCCTATTCATAACCATCCAGAGGTTGTAGTTCATGTTCCATATCCGAGATTTAATCACGTTAGGCTGACTTTCCAATTCCGTATGAAGAAACGGTCAAAAGTCACATGATACCAGGGTTGAACACCGGCATGCGACAATTATACTTAGTGTGTTATTCCAGTCATTTGCTCTGTCTCCAGCACCACCTTATTTTTAAATTTTTGTAATTAAGTCTCTCCCTCAATTAATCGGATTATAAATCATCTCTTCGCTTGTTATTCAGTTGTTGACACTTCACTCACACCATCTGACACTTGCAGAGATTTATTGTTTGGCCTGTTGACGCTCTACTTGCACCATTTTTATGATCTTTTGATTTCTCTGATTATAAAGTATGTGCCTGGGTGCTCACTTCACTTGACGGAGGGGCAACGCTCCAAAAGTTTGTGATTTCAAATAAACCTGTTGGACTATAACTTAGTGTTATATGACTTTTCTGAACAGGCGTGTAACATTTACAATTCCTGAGTCCTTGGTACCACCCTTGTCAACTCAAGTGCAACACTGGCACCTCCGCATCATACTAAGAAAATACAGTGCTGTTCGAGGTCCTGGCTTCTGGATGAAATGTTAAAATCATCCTATCTGTGTGCTGTCAATAGAACTATTTTGAAGAGGAAGAAAATCCTCCCTGGTGTCCCAGCCAATATTTGTTCCTCCAATCAATATCAAAAAGCAAAACAGTTACCTGATCTTGATCAATTGCTGTTTGCAAGTGTTTTCTGTTTGCTAATTAGATGCTATGTTTTTGCATTACAGTAGTGATTTTACCTTCGAAAATAAAAGTGAAATACTGTGGATGCTGAATATATGAAATGAAAATAAAGTGCTGGAGAAACATGTCAGGCTTTGGTAGGATCTGTAGAGAGTGAAGCAGAGTTAACATTTCATAAGAACATGGGACAGGCTCAATGGCCTATTCCTACCATACAATACATTTAGGGCTGATCAAACACTTGAATGCTTTTTAATAACAGAGGGAGAACTAGCCATTTGAATTTAAAAAGTGGTTCAAAGGGAGGAGACCCAGGGGGCAGTGGGGAGTTGCTTTTCATATTGGAGGCCTGTGACCAGCAGTGTACCGCAAGAATCAGTGTGAAGTCCTCTGCTTTTTCTCATTTGTATAAATGATGTGGATGTGAGTATAGGAGGTATGGTTAATAAGTATACAAGATATTGGTTAGGCCACTTTTACAATATTGCATTCAAGTCTGGTTTTCCCGCTATAGGAATGATGTTGTGAAATTTGAAAGAGTTCAGGAAAGTTTTATAAAAACATTGCCAAGGTTGGAGGGTTTGAGCTATACGGAGGGATTGAAAGGCTGGGGCTATTTTCTTTGAAGTGTCAGAGGCTGCAAGGTGACCTACTAGAGGTTTATAATATCATGAGTGGCATGGATAGGGTAAATAGACACGATCTTTTCATTGGGGTGGGGTGTCCAAAACTAGGTTTAAGATGAGAGGGGAAGGTCCTGTTGCATCTGTACAGGACTTTGGTTAGGCCACCTTTGGAATATTGCGTGCAATTCTGGTCTCCTTCCTATCGGAACGATGTTGCGAAACTTGAAAGTGTTCAGAAAAGATTTGCAAGGATGTTGCCAGGGTTGGAGGATTTGAGCTGTAGGGAGAGGCTGAACAGGCTGGAGCTGTTTTCCCTGGAGCGTCGGAGGCTGAGGGGTGACCTTATAAAGGTTTATAAAATTATGAGAGGCATGGATAGGGTAAACAGGCAAAGTCTTTTCCCTGGGGTCAGGGAATCCAGAACTAGAGGGCATAGGTTTAGGGTGAGAGGAGAAAGATATAAAAGAGACCTACAGGGCAACATTTTCACACAGAGGGTGGTACATGAATGCAATGAGCTGCCAGAGGAAGTGGTGGAGGCTGGTATAATTGCAACATTTAAGAGGCATTTGGATGGGTATATGAATAGGAATGGTTTGGAGGGATATGGGCCGGGTGCTGACAGGTGGGACGAGATTGGATTGGGATATCTGGTCGACATGGACGTGTTGGACCGAAGGGTCTGTTTTCATGCTGTACATCTCTATGACTCTAAAAGTGAAACTTTTTATGCAGAGGATGATATGTGCTAATAGCTGTGGATGAGTTATGGACAAGCTATGGACTCCAGTATTGGTTGTTTTCAGGGTAATGGAGGCGATGACTGTTTGGTGGGATTATGCTGGAGGTGGTTGCCATTTCAGTGTATTATCGTGCTCTTATGCTCCTATTTCTATTCTAAGCCTGCTGCAGTGTTCCATTGAAGATCAATGCAAACTGCAGGAACAGCACTGCATTTTCCATTGGGGGATATTTACAACTTTTTGGAGTTAGCAATGAGTTGAAAAGCTTCAGACTATGAATTCTATCCTTTGGTTTGATATGGTTTTCTTTATTTATTTTGAAACCTTCCATTCCATGTATATTTCTTCTTTCTGCTTTCAACCATTGCTGACCCTTCGTGCTGCTTTAACACCCAAAGGTCATAAATAGGGTTAAGGAGAATCCAAGGAGGTTTCACAAATGCTTTAAGGACAAACGAGTAACTAGGGAGAGCGTACAGCCCTTCAAAGATTAGCAAGACAGCCGTTGAATGGAGCAGCAGAAGATAGAGGTGGTACTAAACGAGTATTTTGCATCAGTGTTTACTGTGGAAAAGGACATGGAAGGGAAGGAATGTGGGGAAGTCGATGGTGACATCTTGAAAAATGTCCATATTACAGAGGAGGAAGTGCTGGATGTCTTGAATTGCATGAAGTTAGATAAATTCCCAGGACCTGATCAGGTGTACCCTAGAACTCTGTGGGAAGCTAGGTAAGTGAATTATATCATCGATAGTCACAAGTGAGGTGCTGGAAGACTTGAGGTTGGCTAACATGATGCCACCATTTAAGAATGGTGATAAGGATAAGCCAGGGAACTATGGACTAGTGAGCCAGATGTCAGTGGTGGGCAAGTTGTTGGAGGGAATCCAGAGGGACAGGATGTACATACATTTGGAAAGGCAAGGACTGATTAGGGATAGTCAACATGGCTTTGTACGTGGGAGATCATGTCTCTCGAACTTTATTTAGATTTTTGAAGAAGTAACAAAGAGGATTGATGAGGGCAGAACGGTGGACGTGATCTATTTGGACTTCAGTAAGGTGTTTGACAGGGTTCCCCATTGGAGATTGGTTAGATCTCATGGAATTCAGGGAGAACTAGTCATTTTGGATGCAGAACTGGTGCAAGTGTAGAAGACAGAGGGTTTTGGTGGAGGGTTGTTTTTCAGACTAGAGGCCTGTGACCAGTGGTGTGCCACAAAGATTGGTGCTGGGTCCACTACCTTTTGTCATTTATCTAAATGATTTGGATGTGAACATAGGAGATATAGTTAGTAAGTTTGCAGATGACATCAAAATTGGAGGTGTAGTGAACAGCAAAGAAGGTTACCTCAGATCTTGATCAGATGGTCCAATGGGCTGAGCAGTGGCAGATGGAAATTAATTTAGATAGATGCGTAGTGCTTCATATGGGGAAAACAAATCTTAGCAAGACTTCTATACTTAATGGTAAGGTCCTCTGGAGTGTTGCTGAACAAAAAGACCTTGGAGTGCAGGTTCATAGCTCCTTGAAGTGGAGTCGCAGGTAGATAGGATAGTGAAGAAGGTGTATGGTATGTTTTGCTTTTTTGGTCAGAGTATTGAGTATAGGAGTTGGGAGGTCCTGTTGCAGCTGTACAGGTGTTGGTTCAGGCACCTTTGGAATATTGTGTACAATTCTGGTCACCTTCCTATCAGAAGGATGTTGTGAAACTTGAAAGGGTTCAGAAAAGATTTCTAAGGGTGTTGCCAGGGTTGGACGATTTGAGCTACAGGTTGAGGCTGAATAGGCTGGAGCTGCTTTGCCTGGAATGTTGGAGACTGAGGGGTGACCTTGTTAGAGGTTTATAAAATCATGAGGGGCATGGATAGGGTATATAGACCCTATCTGTGAGGTGGGGGAATCCAGAACTAGAGAGCATAGGTTTAGGGTGAGAGGGGAAAGATATAGAAGAGTTCTAAGGGGCAATTTTTCCACATTGAGTGGTGTGTGTATGGAATGAGCTGCCAGAGGAAGTGGTGGAGTTTGAAACAATTGCAGCATTTAAGAGGCATCTGGATGGATATATGCATAGGAAGAGTTTGGAGGGATATGGGTCGGGTGCTGGCAAGTGGATTAGATTAGGTTGGGATATCTGCTTGGCATGGATGAGTTGGACTGAAGGATCTGTTTCTGTGCTGTACATCTCTATGACTCTGTGCTGTAACGCGCACGTTGTTAATGTGAATTCACTATAATGCAATTAACGAATTGGGGACATTGTTTCTCAAGCGCAAACTTTTAAAACGTGTTGGCTATAACATGGTTACAGCGCCAACACTTTAAGCGCTGTGTCTAAACCACGATTTTTTTATCATAAGGTGTTGAGGAAGAATGCAACCATTGTGTTGTAGAAGAACCACATGTATTTTGTACTGTTGCCACTCTCTCTTTGTCTTTTGCTCTGAGAGACCTGTTGTCTCCCTCAATTACTAACCTATCTTTAACCCCCTCTTTTATTTAGTTTTCCCATTACTTTTCTATCTATCTCAAATTCTGAAGAAGAGTCATGTTGGGCTCAAAGCATAGATATCTATCTGCAGATGCTGGCAGGCCTGCTGAGTTTGCCAGACACTGTGTCCTTGCATGGCTTCAAACATAGTTAATTTGCTGTTAAGTTTGGGACATCTCAAATTTATGAAAGGCACAACACAAATGCAAGGTATTTTACTTTTAGGAAGGTTTTGATTTCACTTCATTTTGATAATCCAATAGATAGCATTACCAAAAAACAGCATGAGATGAGGGACAGGACATGACATTCATTAAATCTTCTTTACTCACAAATCATGTTCAATCTAACCGATCTTACGCTATGGATAATCTTTTAGCCTGCCAGGGAAATGTTTTGAAAGTGATCTTCAGGATATGAACCAATTTCTAAATTTCCATGATTCAAATCATGATAGTGCCCCTCTACCCATCTGTATTCCTGTTACAATTGAACTGCAGAAGCCATTCTGTCTCTGAAATAATTGACTACTGCAGTCATATATAATTATTGTAATATGCCCCAGTTTGTGCTTTCTGTGTACACATTATGCAACAGACCCAGTTTTGACTCTTTTGATTTTTGACCACTATCACGAAAAATAGTAGTTAAAAAACAGATCACAGACTATGCTCTCTTTAGTCTGAGATTGACTGTGTGGTGTTGCATTAAAGTCAATCATATCTGTGGAATATGCTTGAGAGTCTGAGTTCTGGCTATACCAGCTGCACCTTTTTTTTTGAGGTATTTTGGGTATTGGTGGTGATTTCCTCGAATTCCAGAAGCAACCATTACTGTTTTATATGCTGTTGCATTGTTTTGGAACTTTGGAGAAAAAAAACATCAAAGCAACAGCAGTTTTAAAAGGGAGAGGAACAGACAAAGAAAGCATATAGTGTGGTCAGTGCAAGACAGCAAGAGAGAGGGAAAGAAACTCACATTGCTAACTGACAGAGTTAGCAGTTACTGCCTTTGCTGTTGAATTCATGTATTGCTGGACATCGGAGTGCGTCTGGGAAAATTTAAAAACAGTGAACTTCACAACTGATCTTGGAGGAACCTGTCTGGGTAAGGTCACAGCACAGAAGCACATAAGTGGATTTTAAGCGCAGCCTTAAAGTAAGTCTGCATTGGTGAGTAGAGTGGGTTCTTTCTTGATTATATGTTTTACTGAGCTATGTCTCTTGATTAAACTTAAAATGTAAGCCATAAGTATTAATTTAATCTGGAGCAGTGTTTTGCAGAGGAATAAGACTGTGCTACTTTCTGGGTTGTATATTGAAAGAAGCAAAAATGGCCCTTAGTAAAATGATATGCTCTTCTTGTTGGATGTGGGAGTTTGGAGGGAGTTTAAGGGTTACTGAGGATTATATCTGCAATAAATGTCATTGGTTGCGAATCCTACCATATCGAATGGATCGGTTGGAGAGGCGGTTAGAGGCAATGAGGAATTTACAAGACCAAAGGGGTGTGATGGATGGCAGTTATAGGAAGGGAGAAAAGTCTCAGATACAGTCACGTAGATGGGTTAACTCCGGGAAAGGTAAGAGAAGTAGGTAGGAAGTGCAGGTGTCTTCTGTGGCTATCCCCATTTCAAACAAGTATGCTATTTTGGAAAATGTAGAGGGTGATGGATTCTCAGGAGAATGCAGCATGAACAGCCAAGTGTCTGGTATTGAGACTGGGTCTAATATAATGAGAGATACGTTAGGTTCCAAGCGATCGATTGTGTTAGGGTGAGGTGCAGAGAGACGTTTCTGTGGCCAGCAGCAAAAAAGCAGAGTGGTGTGATACTTCCCTGGTGCCGGGATCAATGGATGTCTCGGAGAGGGTGCAGAATGTTCTCATGGGGGAGAGAGGCTTGCAGGATGTCATTTACAAGTTGTAACAAACGACATAGGAAGGGAAAAGGTTGAGATTCTGAAGGGAGATTACAGAAAGTTAAGCAGGAATTTAAAAAGGGCATCCTTGAGAGTAGTAATATCTGGATTACTCCCAGTGCTACGAGCTAGTGAGGGCAGGAACAGGAGGATAGAGCAGATGAATGCATGGCTGAGTAGGTGGCATACCGGAGAAGGATTCACATTTTTGGATCATTGAAAGTGACCTGTACAAGAAGGACGGATTGCACCTAAATTGGATGGAGACTAATATACTGGCAGGGAGATATGCTAGAGCTACTCAGGAAGATTTAAACTAGTAAGATGGGGGTTGGGACCCAGGGAGATAGTGAGGAAAGAGATCAATCTGAGACTGGTACAGTGGAGAACAAAGGTGAGTTAGACAGTCAGGGCAGGCAGGGACAAAGCAGAGAACAATGTAGGACTGATAAATTAAACTGCATTTATTTCAAGACAAGAGGCTGAACAGGGAAGGCAGACGAACTCAGGGCATGGTTAGGAACATGGGATTGGGGTGTCATAGCAATTACAGAAACGTGGCTCAGGGATGGACAGGACTGGCAGCTTAATGTTCCAGGATACAAATGCTACAGGAAGGATAGAAAGGAAGGCAAGAGAGGAAGAGGAGTGGTATTTTTGATGAGGGCTAGCATTATTGCTGTACTGAGGGAGGATATTCCTAGAAATACATCCAGGGAAGTTATTTGGGTGGAACTGAGAAATAGGAAAGGGATGATCACCTGATTGAGATTGTATTGTAGCCCCCCTAATTCTCAGAGGGAAATTGAGAAACATATTTTTAAGGAGATTTCAGTTATCTGTAAGAATAATAGGGTTATTATGGTCGGGGATTTTAAATTTCCAAACATAGACTGGGATTGCCGCAGTGTTGAGGGTTTAGTTGGAGAGGAATTTGTTTCGTGTATACAAGAAAATTTTCTGATTCAGTATGTGGATGCACCTATTAGAGAAGGTGCAAAACTTTGGAAATAAGGCAGGGCAGGTGACTGAGTTGTCAATGGTGGCTAGCGACCATAATTCTATTAGTTTTAAAATAGTGATGGAAAAGGATAGATCAGACCTAAAAGTTCTAAATTGGTAGGAAGGCCAATTTTTGACGGTATTAGGCAATAACTTTCAAAAGCTGATTGGGGGCAGATGTTCGCAGGTAAAGGTGCGGCTGGAAAATGGGAAGCCTTCAGAAATGAGATAACGAGAGTCCAGAGAAAGCATATTCCTGTTAGGGTGAAAGGAAAGGCTGGTAGTAATAGGGAATGCTGGATGACTAAAGAAATTGAGGGTTTAGTTAAGAAAAAGAAGGAAGCATATGTCAGGTATAGACAGGAATGATCAAGTGAATCCTTAGAAGAGTATAAAAGGCAAGAGGAGTATACTTATGAGGGAAATCAGGAGGGCAAAAAGGAGACATTAGATGGCTTTGGAAAATAGAGTTAAGGAAAATCCAAAAGGTTTTTAAAAATTCCTTAAGGGCAAAAGGGTAACTAGGGAGAGAATAGGCCCCCTCCAAGATCAGCAAGGCGGCATTTGTATGGAACAGCAGAAGATGGGGGAGATACTAAATGAGTATTTTGTATCAGTATTTACTGTGGAAAAGGGCAGGGAAGATATAGAATGTGGGGAAGTAAATGGTGAAATCTTGAAAAATGTCCATATTACAGAGGAGGAAGTGCTGAATGTCTTGAAACGCATAAAAGTGGATATATCCCCAGGACCTGATCAGGTGTACCCTAGCCCTCTGTGGGGAACTAGGTAAATGATTGCTGGGTTCCTTACTGAGATATTTGTATCATCGATAGTCACAGGTGAGGTGTCTGAAGACTGGAGGTTGGCTAACGTGGTGCCACAGTTTAAGAAAGGTGTTAAGGACAAGCCAGGGAACTATAGACCAGTGAGCGTGATGTCAGTGGTGGGCAAGTTGTTGGAGGGAATCCATAGGGACAGGATGTACATGTATTTGGAAAGGCAAGGGCTGATTAAAGATAGTCCACATGGCTTTGTGTGTGGGAAATAATGTCTCACAAACTTGATTGAGCTTTTTGAAATAGTGACAAAGAGGATTGATGAGAGCAGAACGGTAGATGTGATCTATATGGACTTCAGTAAGGCGTTTGACAAGGTTCCCCATGGGAGACTGGTTAGCAAGGTCAAATCTCATGGAATACAGGAAGAACTCTTCATTTAGATGCAGAACCGGCTTAAAGGTGTAAGACCGATGGTGGTGGTGGAGGGTTGTTTTTCAGACTGGAGGCCTATGACCAGTGGAGTGCCACAAGGATCGGTGCTGGGTCCACTATTTTCATTATTTATGTAAATGATTTGGATGTGAGTATAAGAGGTATAGTTTGCAGATGACATCCATGTTGGAGGTGTGGTGGACAGTGAAGAAGGTTACCTCAGATTACAACAGGATCTTGATCAGATGGGCCATGGGCTGAGAAGTGGCAGATGGAGTTTAATTTAGATAAATATGAGATGCTGCATTTTGGGAACGCAAATCTTAGCAGAACTTCTACACTTAATGGTAATGTCCTTTTGGAGTGTTGCTGATCAAAGAGACCTTGGAGTGCTGGTTCATAGCTCCTTGAAAGTGGAGTGGCAGGTAGATAGGGTAGTGAAGAAGGTGTTTGGTATGCTTTCCTTTATTGGTCAGAGTATTGAGTACAGGAATTGGGAGGTCATGTTGTGGCTGTACAGGACATTGGTTAGGCCACTGTTGGAATGTTGTGTGCAATTCTGATCTTCCTATTGGAAAGATGTTGTGAAACTTTAAAGGGTTCAAAAATGATTTACAAGAATATTGCCAGGGTTGGAGGATTTGAGCTATGGGGAATGAATGATGAAGGGCTCTGGCCCGAAACGTCGAATTTCCTGTTCCTTGGATGCTGCCTGACCTGCTGTGCTTTAACCAGCAACACATTTTCAGCTCTGATCTCCAGCATCTGCAGACCTCACTTTTTACTCGGAATGATTGATTAGGCTAGGACTGTTTTACCTGGAGTGCTGAAGGCTGAGGGGTGACCTTATAGAGATTTATAAAATCATGAGAGGCATGGATAGGATAAATAGACAAAGTCTTTTCCCTGGGGTGGAGGAGTCCAGAATTAGAGGGCATAGGTTTAGGGTGAGAGGAGAAAGATATAAAAGAGACCTAAGAGGCAACTTTTTCACGCAGAAGGTGGTATATGTATGGAATGAGCTGCCAGAGGCAGTGGTGGATGCTGGAACAATTGCAACATTTAGAAGGCATCTGGATGGGTATATGAATAGGAAGGATTTGGAGGGATTTGGGCCAGGTGCTGGAAGTGGGACTAGATTGGGTTGGGATATCTGGTCGGCATGGACGAGATGGATCGAAGGGTCTGTTTCCGTGCCGTACATCTCTGACTCTGACTCTTTCTCTCTTTTTTTTATATAGGGAATAATGTGTTAGTATTTGCTGTAGGAGAATCTGGGATCTATAGCTTTTTTTTGAAACTTGGATTTATGATAATTGACACAAATTAACACGTGAGATTTTGGATCCTTCATAACTAGAATAGTAGCCCATGAAGATTGTGTTCAAAAATTGTATTAAGTCTTATATTAGCTTTTTTTAGGCTAGTGTGTCCAGTGAAGGGTGTGTTATTTCAAGTCAACTGTACTTTGAACCCCGTGCATTTTTTTTTTGCAAGGTATACTTCTGCTCAATTCTTGGAAAATCAAGAATTCAGTTCAGCAATAATTTGACTAAGAAGGTGAGGAAGCCATTTGTAAACATGCCAATTGTTATTAGATTCCTGTATCTTGGGGAAAAGAACTTGACTATTCACTTATCTATGCCCCTCATGATTTTATAAACCTCTATAAAGTCATCCCTCAGCCTTCTACAGTCCAGGGGATTAAAAAAAATGTCCCAGCCTCTCCTTATAACTCCAGCCTTCCTGTCTTGGTAACATCCTTGTAAATCTTTTTTGCACTCTTACCAGTTTAATAACATCTTTCCTATAGCAGGGCGACCAAAATCATACGTAGAGTTGACCCCCTTGGACATAGCTTCAATTAATTCCTCTCCAGATTGGGGTTTCTGTTGACACTGGGGTTAACCTCCGCCATTGGCAGCAGTGCCCAGTACAAAGAGCATGCCCTGTCTTAGCCAGATGGGCTGAAATTGTGTTGCACTTAACCAGCACAGCAAGATCAAGTATGTCAGAAGACAGTCATTTCACACTGTCACAAATAGGGCCGAGATGGAACAGCGTTCTCCAGTCAACAACTGCATCACCCCCAAAAATATAAATGCTAGTCCAAAACCTGAGTCAGAATTGCTGTCCTGAAACTGGGCAGCACAACTTCATTCACACCCTTGCCTCCCCCCTGCTGTCCCCCGCTGTCTTGCGCTCTCTCTCTCTCTCTCTCTCTCTCTCTCTCTCTCTCTCTCCTGTATCTTGGGAGGTTTCTCTCACTTTCTCCCTCCCCCTTTGTCTCTGTCTGTCTCTCTGGTAGGGGAGTCAAAAAATAGATGACTTGGGTTTAAGTTGAGGAGGGAAAGATTTAAAAGAGACTTGAGGGTGATGTGTATATAGAATGAGCTGCCAGAGGAAGTGATAGAGGCCGATACATTTTTTATCATTTAAAAGACATTTGTACAGGTACATGGATAGGAAAGTTTTAGAGGGATATATGCCAAATGCAGGCAAATAGGTCTAGTTCAGTTTAGGCATGGACGAGTTGAGCTGAAAGGCCTGTTTCTGTAATATATGCCTCTATGAATCTGTGACCAATTATTTGCACATTATAACATTCAGCTTGTATGAATATTAATCTTTTAGATAAGAAATTATGGTGATGAGAATTGAGTATCATATTTTCTGGCAAGTGTAAAGTTAATCAGCTAAAGAAGTGCCTTGTCTACTTTTCAAAATTGTAAAAACAGGAAACACATTCTGTTATCAAAATTGATTTTTTTTTTGCTATTGGTGGCAAGCTACCTTGGTTGCCAATCGAACACGAATGAACTTTAGTTTAATTAATGTGGTTGGAAAACAAAATGCTTGAATTCTGTAATCAGATTGATTTTCCTTGTCCAAGCCTACACCAGATGTTTTCTTGTATTAATTCAGAACATGTCCCCCACTTATCCGGCAGTGGTTTCGGAAGAGCATTGATGTATAGCCTGAGGGAGAAAATAGGACTGGGCCTGGAACAGTTTGACCTTGTGCTGGACTAAAGAATTAACTGTTCTTATGGAGGTTTGGTCAGACATTGAAAAAATAAACAGGATAGGAACATGTTTGATGGCAAATAGCTTCCTTTGCTTTGTGTGCCTTAACCCTTGCTCATTTAAAGTGCAATCTATCTAAGAAAATGACAAATGTGAGATAAATGGATCATGTTCTCATAGTATTTTACATAATGAAATTCTGCCATTCAAAAGTATTTTATGTTGCAGAACACTGAGTCAAATTCAGTCTTTAAAAGGTTAAGCATCATTGCTGACCACAGTATTTGGAAAGACTAGCAGAGATAATAAGAAAAGGAAACAGGAAGACACTTTGTTCAATTTGCAGTTTGTGGTTTTTTTTTGTATTATTTTATGCTAAATGTTTTTCTTTTTTCCATTGAACTGTTGATTGCCTGAATAATCTCAGACAGATCTCCACATATGAGATGGTGTTTGTTTCTGCAGACTTTGACCTTTTGTCCCTGCTCTAGATCAAATACATCATTTTACATTAATAGAACACAGGATTACAATTTATTTTTAACGTTGTAATTTTCCTTTCTTTGCCTACAGAAGCTTTTCAGTAATTGCTGAGGTAATGTCATTTCCACATGTATTGGTTGCCATTTTTTGCCTTGCCAGTATGACAATTATTTATATATAAACCCTGACAATGTGTTGGAAAGTATTTAACTGAATGGAGCATCACATTCACGCGTGCCTCTGCAGTTCCCTGATATCCACACTTGAGCAACAATCCGGTTCAGAAAGCTTTGCTTATTTTCCTGCAACCCTCCTCATTGTCTTCCAAAACTGCAATGTTGTAGCTGATCATAATGTTTCTGAAGCTTCTGTGAAGAATATGCATATTGTCTAAACTTTAATATAGTTTTAACAAAATCAACTTCAGAAATAGAGATACTTTTTCTGCTTGATATAAATGTTTTTAACATCTAGTTTTTAACTTGTTCGTTTGTGCCAAGAACTCAGGAAGAGTATTTAGTTGATGTATTTAAATTCAAGTATGGAAGGAATTTGTTCCAAGATGTGTTTGGCAGCATTTGATTACCAACCACTATTTAACTTTAGATACATTCCAATATGATGTGTGGCACGATTATCATGCCAAGTGTGATCAATTAAAAACAGATCTAGCAGCTTAAAACTAGACACGCATGAGGCATTATAGGCCAACAAGAGCAGAATTATAAACTGCTATGACTCATTCTATCGCTCAATCCTCCATTGCCACTAAAACGAATTCAACAAGAAAAGTTGGTGCTAACCTGCTAAAATGACAACACTGGACTATGTGCAAAAAATAGCAGAGAGAGCATATGATAGAAATCGAAATTAGAGTGGTGCTGGAAAAGCACAGCAGGTTGGGCAACATCCGAGGAGCAGGGAAAATCGATGTTTCAGGCAAAAGCCCTTCACCACGATTCCAGTGCCACTCTAATTTAGACTCTGATTTCCAGCATCTGCAGTCCTCACTTTTGCCTATGTGATAAACAGTCCTAAGTAATTTCATAATTATCTAATCAGGTGAAAGCTTTTCAGTGATATCATAGTTGTGAATGGGTCTGGAAAATTAAGTAACTAATAAACAAGAGGAGGAAGCTCCATGAAAATCTCTAGCTTCAAAGATGGTAGAGTTTTACAGCTGACTGAAACAACTAAGGCTGAAGCATTAACAAATATCTTTAGCCTGAAATGCTGAATGGATGATCCTTATTGGATGTTTCCTGAAGTCCTCAACACCACAGTAAGGTTTAGCACAAAAGACGATGTTTGTGATTGTTGGAGGTCAATCATCTCAAATCCAGGGCATTGCTGAAGGAGTTGCTCAGAGTAATGAGCTAGGCCAAACTATTAGATTACTTACAGTGTGGAAACAGGCCCTTCAGCCCAACAAGTTCACACCGACCCGCCGAAGCGACAACCCACCCATACCCCTACATATACCCCTTACCTAACACTACGGGCAATTTAGCATGGCCAATTCACCTGACCCGCACATCTTTTGGACTGTGGGAGGAAACCGGAGCACCCGGAGGAAACCCACGCAGACACGGGGAGAACGTGCAAACTCCACACAGTCAGTCGCCTGAGGCGGGAATTGAACCCAGGTCCCTGGCGCTGTGAGGCAGCAGTGCTAACCACTGTGCCACCGTATCTTCAGTGAATTCATCAATAACCTTTCCTTCAACACTAGGGCGGAAATTGGATATTTGTTGATAATTACACAATGTCCAGCACCTTTCAACTCCTCAGACTGTACCCACATACAACAAGATAACTTGCAGACTTGGTCCGATAAGTAGCAAATAATATTAGCACCATTCAATGGCAGGCAATGAACATTTGCACAAAGGGACCATTTCCCATGACATCAATGGCATTATCAATTTGAAGGGGGAGGTGGCGGGGGGATGGACTAACTTGATACTGATACTGAACTGATCCAGCCTTGCGATTTTGGAGAAGATTTGTAGCTCAGGAGGATCAGGATGTAAGTTTGCTCGCTGAGCTGGTAGATTTGTTCTCAGACGCTTAGTCACCATACTAGGTAACATGGTCAGTGAGCCTCCAATGAAGCACTGATGTTCTGTCCCACTTGCTATTTATCTGTATTGATCTGTTGTGGTGGGTGATATCACTTTCGGTTCTCTCGCGCACCTTCCCAGCACGCGCTCTCTTGCACCTTCCCTGTGTGCCCTCTCTCTGTCGCTCTCCCCTCTCTTGCTTTCCTCTCTCTCTGTCGGTCTCGCTCTCTCTCTCCCCTACCCCCATCTCCCTACTCCCCTCACTCTCTGTGTCTCCCTTTCCCCGTCTCTCTCTCTCTCTCTCTCTGCTCCCATGCCCTCGCATTTCCCCCCTTGCTCATACCTTCCCATCTCGCGCTCTCTCTCTTGCCCCCCCATCCCACCACCATCTCTCTCTCACATCCCCCACCATCTCTCTCTCGCATCCCCCACCATCTCTCTCTCTCTCTGTCTCCCTCCCCCACTGTCTCTCTCTTTCTCTTCCCCCTCTCTCTCTCCCCGCCAATCTCTTTCTCTCCCCCCACATCTCTCTCCTTCCTTCAATCTCTCTCCTCCCTGTCTCTCTTTTACTTTCTGCCTCCGTCTCGTCCCCCATCCCATCTCTCGCTATTTTGCCCTGTCTTTCTCTCGACGCCCCCCCATCTTTATCTTGACACCCCCTTCTCTTTCATTCTTTCTTTCCCCTGCATCTCTATCACTCTACCCCGCCCCCCTCCTCACTCGCTCTCTTTCTCTGTGCCCCCACGCACCCCACCGTCTCTCTCTCTTTCTCTCTCGTAGCACTATCATTGAGGAGGTGGTCTCCAATTTGGCTGCCTATGTTCATCTTCCCTTTGAGGAAATCCTGTCAAAGGAGCAGCAACTTTAGAGAAGTGACAGCCCCACTGAGAGACATGAATCCAGTTGTGGCCAGGTGCCTTTGGACTGATGGCCACAAAATCTCACCCAGTTGGTGTCTTAATATTACTTGGCTTGCCCACTCCGTGGTTATCCACAACTCAATCTGCTTTACAGCTCATCCTGGAAGACTTCTCTGCAACAGGGAGTCATCTTGAATCATCCTGTACCATTCACTCACTCACTCATAGACGTAAGCACACGGACACACCGACAGGTACTCTTTCATACGGTCAGATCTTCCTTGCCTCCACTTCACCCACTGTTGTGAAGAAAGTTATCCACTGTTTCAGGCTGATCATCTTTCAACAGAAAAATTTCGCACTCGTGCAGTATGCGGTTCTCTTTATTCCCTTAAGCAGGATAAAGGGATTCCTGAAGAAGGGCTTATGCCCGAAACGTTGATTCTCCTGCTTGTCGGATGCTGCCTGGCCTGCTATGTTTTTCCAGCACCACACTTCTCAACTAAAGGGATCTTTATTCTGGATATATTATTATGAATACTTGTCTATTACTATGTTCTTTTATAGGATTCTTTTATAGGAAATATGTAAAAAAAAACCTTGTACTATCTCTGATTATCTTTGAATGGAAAAGGAAAAATATTAATGTCACTCTATCAGCACAACAGTGCTGCAGTTGCGTGGGTCGCATATATTTATATTACTGAAAGTGAACGACACATCTTTTCAGTTTCAATATTTTTAATTTCTGTTGAGGGAAAAACAGACACCAAGGAATGAACTTTGATGACCCTATAGATATTAGGTAGGTGATGGTCTGATAAGCCTAGTTCAAACCTGTAGCTTGTTTCCCAGAAAAAAGAAATTAGACGTGAAAAACAAATCATTTCTTTCTCAAAACTGTTTGAAAAAATCAGCATAAATCTTATAATTATTGCTCGCTGTCTCAATTATTAAGTAGTGTGTAATTGGGCCACATACAGCAGGTGATGCGAGGCAAGGTTCTTTCTTTGTGTATTCACTTATCTCAAACTGGCTAGTGCAGCAGTTGAGCTTCTACCCTTGCCTTTAGAATGGGGAAAAATCAGGCAAGGCTTCCACTTTGATTTGTTGTCCCTCATTTCCCCCCCAAATCCTGTGCCACTCTTGGCTCTCGGCAAGGTTAAGCTTGTCTAATAGTTTCCTAAATGCAACCTGCAGCATTCAATCAGTCGCAGGGAAAGGACACACTAATGTGAAAAATTACGGAGTTTGCACATTCTCCCCGTATCTTCGTGGATTTCCTGTGGGTGCTCCATTTTTCTCCCACAGTCCAAAGATGTGCAAGTTAGGTGAATTGGCCATGCTAAATTGCCCATAATGTTAAGCAATGTGTAGACTAGGTGCATTAGTTAGGGGAAATGTGGAGTATTATGGTAAGAGAATGGGTTTGGGTGGGATACTCTTTGAAGGATTGGTGTAGACTTGTTGGGCCAAATGGCCTACTTCCACACTCTAGGGATTGTATGATATGTTGGTAAGAACTTACCTGAATATCTTTGTTTAATAAATTTCTCTTTTATGGGGAGAGAGCATCAAACGATTAAAGTAAGTTATGAAAACGAAATACCATTTTGCAACAATTAATCCACATAAAACCAAGATATTGCTGCATGAATGGTTCTTCACATAAATGTTGTGATGGGCAACGGTAAATTGATGAGGAGGATTCTGCAATATATCAGCAAATGAGTATTTGCGAACAAAGATCCCAAACCAGAGACTAAGGCCCTAGTTTACTGGGTAGCAGTGATCCCAGTATTCTTTTATGCTTCAGAGATTTGGATGACTTACAGCAAGCACTTCAAAGCACTAAAGTATCACCAGTTTATGTGTGTTTTCAAGATCCTGCAAATTTGGTGAAGAACAGTGGTCCAAAGGCAATACCCTCTCCTAAGCCAATTTGCCTAGCATCAAGGCACCACTCGCTTAAAGGTAAGTTTTCTGGGTGGGATGTGTCATTCGTATGCCTGACTTGAGACTCCTGAAGCATGTACTTTACTGAGAACTCCGTTGTAGCAGGATACACCCAGGAGGAAATACTTTATGGATGTCTTCAAACCATTCCTGAAGAGGCCAAGCCAACCTGTCAACACATAAGAGATCTCAACTTGTAATTGGCAAAAATGAAGAAGTCGCATTTGGGAAGACTCTGCACACGTTGAGAGACATTGTCAGGAACACACAGAGGCAAAGTTGAGATGTCAAAGGGAGCACACAGAGTTCTAAATAACCCATCTACTCGATTACTGGAAATTAACTTATTGTGGCAAATGTAATGTGCAAATGCAGCAAGATTATAAAATATGTGGGGAAATTAAGGAGAAACTGTCAATTTCATGATTGTAACTGTGGCCAAGGCATCCAGTAACTCACGGCGATTTACAGTTTATAGGATGTCTCTTCCTTGCTGCAAATTATTTGCAACTTTGCAATTTAACAGCAACGTATGTTAACCAATTATCGTTGTGATTCAAGATTTTCCAACATATATTTTCCACAGAAGCTGTTGACCCCTAAGAAAAAAATGCTATTGAGATATTTACAATACTAGTGAGCAACTAATGTACAACTTACTTTCATGAGTAGTCAGTGATCATTATTGTGTTAGACCAGTTACAGCTGGAACAATGTTAGGAGCTGGTGGGGAGATGGGAGTAAACATTATTTAGGTGACTCCAGTTAGAGAGTGAACAGATGGGAATCAAGAAGGTGGGATTAGATTTGTATGTAACATGCCATTTGATTAATCTTCTAGCACACTCTGTGACAAAATAAATTGAATTAAAATCCTTTTAATAATTATACTCGCAGAATAGTAAAAGCTCTTGCCTCTGGTTAGAAATTTCAAAATTTGTTTCACTAAAATATATGGAGTTGAAAGAAAGAAAATATGCCTCCTCTTGCTCTGTCTATCTACAATGAACACCATCTATACCAGTGTTTCTGAAGACATTATTATGCTTATGACTATGGTACCATACCCCATTATAGACCTTCCTCTTTGGGAAGAGGAGAAAAAATGATGAATAACATAAAAGGGCAGACATTTTTAGGAACCATTCATCTGTCATAGCTGAAAGAGTAATTCTTGGTATGCAGTTGTAGCAATGGCTACTAAAAGCTACACAATGTCAATAATCATAAAATCCCTACAGTCTGGAAACAGGCCATTCAGTCCAACAAGTCTACATCGACCCTCCAAAGAGCATCACACCCAGACTCACCCCCTACCCTAGCCCCGTAACTTTGCATTTCCCATGGCTAATCCAGCTAACCTACACATCCCTGAACACCATGGGCAATTTAGCATGGCCAATTAGCCAACCTGCACATCTTTGGATTGTGAGAGGAAACCAGAACACCTGTAGGAAACCCACACAGACACTGGGTGAATGTGCAAACTCCGCACAGACAGTCCTCTGAGCCTGGAATTGAACCTTGGTCACTGGTGCTGTGAGGCAATGTTGCTAACCACCGAGTGTCCATGCTGGGAAATGGAGCTCTTAAGATTTCAGGTTCCAATTGTACTAAATCTGTTATTGTCAAATGCAAAGCATAGTTCCCTTTACCCTGGCTTTACCAGTGGCCTAACCTTAGAAAATCACCTCAATAATATGGCATGCTTTACTTTGCCCACCTGCCTGCTTTATATTTCCAGTTAGTGACAGTTTTTTGTTGGGTTCATGCATGAAAGGAGCTAGATTAAGACTGCCTAAACTCACTGTATGTTAAAAGTTTGTGAGAAGATTTGTAGCTCGGGTGCTCGTTGTTGTGGTTCTGTTCGCCGAGCTGGGAGTTTTTCTTGCAAACGTTTCGTCCTCTTTCTAGGTGACATCTTCAGTGCTTGGGAGCCTCCTGTGAAGTGCTTCTGTGCTGATTCCTCCGGCATTTATACTAGCCACAAACACCAACTGGCCACAAAACGACACGACCAGCTATCCCTAGTAGCCGTACACTCAGATGACAAACAACATGAATTCGATTGGGACAACACCACTATTATAGGACAGGCCAAACAGAGAACAGCCAGGGAATTCCTAGAAGCATGGCATTCATTCAAGAATTCGATTAACAGACACATCGACCTAGACCCTATATACAGGCCACTGCAGCAGACAGCTACTGACAACCTGAAGCGGCAGATTTAAACCAGTATAAATGCCGGAGGAATCAGCACAGAAGCGCTTCACAGGAGGCTCCCAAGCACTGAAGATGTCACCTGGAAAGGGGACGAAATGTTTGCAACCAAAACTCCCAGCTCGGCGAACAGAACCACTTCACTGTATGTTAGTTCCTTACAGTCAGACAAAGGAGATGTTATTGTCATCAGTTTAATTTTATTTAAGCTAAAATCATGAAATACAAGATCTGTGACAAACTTGCTCTGTTGCTCAGCTGTCCTTTATTTGCTTACTAAAGGGAAATACCAACTGTCTGCTCATTTGCACTGCTTAAAAGTAGATAAGACAGATATTTTCAGTTTGAAATACTGAAATGCACTTTACTTTTTGATGTCGTGCTATTGATGAAGGTGGTATTGAGTAAACTGTTGATTTACACTGACTTAATATGTTAACCAATGTTTACTTGGCATGTTTGCAAAGTGCATAATACACTTGTCAATAGGTTGAAATAGTCATCAATGATGTGCAATTCATATGGTTCTGTTCAAAATATTTTGCAAAATTTTGAAATACATTGTAACACAATGTATAATTATTTAAAAACTCAGTTGTTAAAAAAAATAAGCAAAATGGGTGACCCATAAAAATGCTTTTCATTCTGCCAGGTCTGCATGCATTGCGTCGGGCACTTGGAGAATGCGCCAACCCTTCAGACAGTGAGGTAGCTGAATCAGTGAAGATAACCTTTAATGACTTCCTGCAAGCGATGAATGATGTCAGACCTAGTGCTATGAGGGAGGTGACAATTGATGTGCCGAAAGTAAGTATTTTGACATTATTGTAATAAATGTTTATATATTTATATATTGTTAAATCTAACTTTCAGCTTCCAACTTTACTTGCCAAGAAAGAAACAACTGGCTTCGTTCAGGAGGAGGTTCTCAGGTTATCATAGGAAGAACACTTAGATTTTAAATAACGGTGTACCTTGAATAGAAGGGAAGAAACAAATGTTAACCATGATTTACAGAAAGGATGATGTTGAAATATCATATTTTTATTTTTAACTTCTACCATGTCCAGAGTAATGTCTTCAGGGAATTTCAATTCAATTTTTTTTTATATTTGCATAATATTGACTACTGCTCTGTTGCACCTGAAATCAGGTTTAGTGGATCACCTTGAAGGTATGCTACTGAGCATTAAACATTAAACCGGCTGCCTTCTGTCCAAATAAGATAATTCATTAAATTATAACAGGTGTACCAATGCAGCTTGTATCTCAAATTGCCTTTTTTGAAAGGAAACCATTTTGACATTGTGATTTAATACCTGTTAGGATATATAGTGAAGGTAATCTAATTTCCAAATGTATTGTATCTCTGTTAGATCAAGAAAGAAATATGTCAAGAAGTGGTGCAAGGGGAAGAGTTGGAAAATGGAGAAATGTAGTGGGGCAGGAGAATGAAATGGAACATTAGAGGATAAGAAAGATAGGGTGGAAAGGGATATCCATAAGTTGGAACAGAATTAGGCTGTTCACAACCTTGAGACTGTTCTTGCACTCCGATCATGACAAGTTATCTCAACTCTATTTCACTTCTTAACTCTTGATATCTTTACCCAACAAACTTCTGGTCGCGATCTGGAAAATTTAAATTAACTGAGCATCCAAACGCTTTTGTGAAATGATCTCCAGCTTTCATTACTTTTGCACAGAAATAGCACTCCCTTATTTCATTTTTCAATGTCTTTGCTCTTATTTTAAAATTATTACTGTATGAGTGACCTTGGTCTTTGAGGCAAAAAGACTTTGGAAGCATCCGGAATTCAGCAGGAACAGCAGTTTATTTAAGCGGTAATAGATTACAGTAAGGAGAGGAACTCCAGATTGTCACCAGGACAATCAAGCTCATTCTGTCAAACACCCGCACAATACTATTTATGTACTTTATTGCATCAAAATATCAAGCCCATATATCAATCAACTGGGCAATGATTACGTCACGTCTGTAAATTGTTTGATCAAGTAATTAATTACATCAGGCCTGTAAATTAACTACATCAAATTTACAATTCAATTAACTAGGCATTTTGATTACATCAGATCGTTGTGTATCACACATCTGCTAGTTGTATTCAAACACCTGGTGCCCGTTCATTGCTTATCTTGTACCCTTTTGCCTCTGAATATCCTGTGATCTGCGAAGGTTCTGCCCTGCTTACTCATACTGGTTAGCAATTAACAATACCTTTGTCGTTCAGGTGATTGTCCTTTAGTGATGCAGAGAGTCAGTTGCCTTAAAACATCTTATTCTATGGTTTTATATTAAGATATTTATTACCAATCCACTCGCAAGCGATCCATATTTACTACTACTGCATTTCTTTCATTCATTCATAAAACTATGGTCTCTCCACTCCACAGCACACCACGTCACCCGAAGCTATGAAAAGATTATAATACTAATCCCCCCCCCCCCTCAGAACAGTCTACCGGCACTTTAATAGCTTGCAGGACACCAAACAAGTTTTCTCCATCAGCACATACCTGTTAGATACATGCTGAATAGGACCTCTGTCCCCTTTAAGAAAGTTACTATCAAAATAGCACTTCCATGAAATTGAATTAATGAATGAGTAAACTGGCAATAGTGATTAGATTAGATTACTTACAGTGTGGAAACAGGCCCTTCGGCCCAACAAGTCCACACCGACCCGCCGAAGCGCAACCCACCCATACCCCTACATTTACCCCTTACCTAACACTACGGGCAATTTAGCATGGCCAATTCACCTGAGCCGCACATCTTTGGACTGTGGGAGGAAACCGGAGCACCCGGAGGAAACCCACGCAGACACGGGGAGAATGTGCAAACTCCACACAATCAGTCGCCTGAGTCGGGAATTGAACCCGGGTCTCAGGCGCTGTGAGGCAGCAGTGCTAACCACTGTGCCACCGTGCCGCCCAAGATCTCAAGACATAGCTGCAGTAATTAGTTTACTACTTCCTCGGCTTTTATTAAGTGCATATATGATTTCTGACTTGGTTAAATCATATAAGCCTGCTATTCTTTCTAGTATTCTGTACCCTAAAAGGACCCACATCCCTCATTCCCCTACTACAATTGCTCTTGCTGTGTATTAGCCTGTTGAATTCTTTTTTATTACTGGAAATACAGTACCTTAGAGGACAAAAGCCATGTTTATTAAAGCCAGCCTGCTAATTTAGCCCTTTTAAGTCCTGTTATTATTCTAATAGATTTGTATCACTCTCAGCAAAGGACACAATATCCTTCCTGAGCTAGACTGTCTGACTCCAGGTGGGATTTAATCTGATTTGGAGGTGTCGATGTTGGACTGGGGTGTACAAAGTTAAAAGTCATACAATACCAGGTTATGATCCAATAGGTTTATTTGGAAGCACAAATAATCCTGTTGGACTATAACCTGGTGTTGGACGATTTTTAAATTTTAATCTGAGTTATTGTTTCTTTTTAATTCACTCAAGGATTGTGGTGTTGGCTGGGCCAGCAATCCTTGTCCATCCTTAGTTGCCCTTGAGAAGGATGTAGTGAGCTACCTTTTGAGAGCTACAGTTCATTTGGTAGAGATACACATTTGGGGAGAGAATTCTAGAAATTTGAAACAGCAATACTGAAGGAATGGCAATATATTTCCAAGTCTGGATGATGAGTGACTTGGAAGGGATCTTGCAAGTGGTAATGTTCCCATGGATCTGCTGCCCTTGTCCTTTATGGTAGTGGTATTGTTTTTGGAAGTTGCTGTCTAGGGAGTCTTCATAAATTTATAGAGTGCACCTTGTAGACAGTGCACAGTGCTGCTACTGAGTATCGATGGTGGAGGGAGTGGATGTTTGTGGATGTGCCAATCAAGCAAGCTGTTTTGTCTGGATGATATCAAGCTTCTTGAGTATGGTTGAAGATTCACTCACAACACAAGTAGAGAGTATTCCATCACACTCCTGGCTTGTGATTTAAGTTGGTGGACAGGCTCTGGAGAGTTAGTTGAGTTATTTGCTGCAAGATTCCAAGCCTTTAACACGTTATTGTCAGCACAGTATACAAACGAATATTCAAGTTTCTGGTCGGTGATAACCCCCAGAATGTTGGTAATGGGGGGACAGCTGTGATAGTGATACCATTGAATGTCAAAAGGCAGTGGCTAGATTCTCTTTTGTCGAGATGGTCATGGTCTGGCATTTTGGTGTTACAAATGTAATTTGCCATTTATCAGTCAAGCCTGGATATTGTACAGATCTTGTTGCATTTGGATATGGACTATTTCATTATCTGATGAGTCGTGAATGATGCTGAACATTATGCAGTCACAATGTCCCCACTTCTGACCATATGATGAAAAGAAAATCATTAATGAAGCCATTGAAGATGTTTGAGCTAAGGACATCTTCTTGAAGAATGCCTGCAGAGACGACTGACCTCCAGCAACCACAAGCATCTTCATTTGTTTCAGGTATGACTATAATCAGCAGGCAGTTTTCCCCCAATTCCCATTGACTCCACTTTTGCTAGAGACAATTCGGACAAAATTTGGCAGAAAGAGGCCAAAATTAGGCAGGTGGAGTTTAACATGGATAAATGTGAGGTTATCCATTTTGTTTGGAAGAGTAGAAATGAAACTTACTTTCTAAATGGAAAGAAGCTTCAGAGTCCCTGGTGCAAAGGGATCTGGGTATCTTCATGCATGAATCACTGAAAGCTAGAGTGCACATACAAGAAATAGTGTAAAAAAGTTAGGGAAGTGTTGTGAAAAGGGTATAAGGCATTAATGAGGGCACACCTGGAATATTGTGTACAATTCTGGTCCTATTACTTGAGTAGGGATGTAATTGCATTAGAGGCAGTTCAGAGGCGATTCACTATATTGATCCCAGAGATGAGGGGTTTGTCTTCTGAAGAGAGATTAAGCAGTTTAGGTCAATACTTTCTGGAGTTTAACTGTTGTTTACAAGATGCTAGAGGGGATTGACAAAGTAGACCTATAAAGGATGCTTCCTCATGGGGCAATCTAGAGAAGTCATAGCTTTAGGGTAAGGGGAGAAGACTTAGAGATGAGATGAAATTGCTTCTCTCAAAGGGTCATGAATCTGTTGAATTCATTACTATAGAGTGCCGTGGGTACCAGGACGTGGAGTAAATTTGAGGAGGAGAAAGGCAGATTTTTAATTAGTAATGTATTGAAGGGTATAAGAAAGTAGAGTTGAAGCCAAGATGAGTTTTGCCATGATTGTATTGAACAGCATAGCATGCTCAAGGGGCTGAATAGCCCACTCCTGCACAGAGTTCTTATGTGAAGTGCCTTGATGCCACACTCAGTCACATGGTTGGAGAATGTGATGAAATCTGTGTTGAGAATGTAGAGTTTGTGACTTAAGTCTTTGCGTTGTTTAACTGGAGGCTCAGGCAGAACTTGTCTTGAAGTCCAGGTTGAGACAGAAGGGGGAAATGCTGTGGGCCTTCAGTATACATATGGAAGCTGACTCCATGCCCTGCCACAAGAAAAAGGCTGAAGGTAAATCTTTGGGAATTCCACATCTTTAGGGCCACATGAGGAATCGTCCTCTACCTTTGGTTGAATATATTGAGAGTGGTACCCTTTGAGAGCAGTCCCAAACAGCTGAACAACTGTTTGGGGCATTTGAGAAAGACAGTGGGTCGATTGTGTTGAAGAAAGTCTGACAAAGATGCTACATCACAATCACAATGGATGTTGTTTGTGACTTTTGGGGCTGTTTCATTGCTGCGGCCAGAGGTGAAAGCTAATTGGTGAGGTGCTAAAAATAGATGAGAAAGATTTGGAAGGGGAAAAATAAATCTCAGGACTTTGGAGGTGAAATAGAAGTTGGAGGTTGGTGGAAGCTTGCAGAAGCATGGGTATTGGGTAAAGGAATAACGATGGTGAAGTTTTTGCTAAAGGCAGAGGATTGGGTTTCAGGTTGTGTGTTGCAATTTTCTAGGTTTTAAGACAAAAAAAGATAATAAAACATAAGTCAAGAATTGATATTTGAAAGAAAGCCAATAGCTTGAGCTAATGGTCGCTGTTTATATTATCTGAGCCACAAACTCAAATTTCCTGTGAATAAATAGCAAATGTTTTCTTTTGAAGGATCTTGATTGTTGGTTTTGTTGATTTGTTGGCACTGAGAATACAATGACCAACTGGATTAGTTTATTTTGTGATGGTTATTTATGCCAATTGTTAACTTTCCTTAACTGTCTATTGAAAGGAGTTTATACTTAAATTAATATTTAGACGGTGAGATATTTGAGCAAACCGATATTTATATTTGAAGTAATAATTTTTTTCTGCTGTTTGGTACAATTACCCAATTTGCACATATCCTTTAGGAAAGGAAATCTGCTGTACTTAATCGATCAAGCCTACATGGGACATAAGAACAACTGAAATTGCCTAGTGACCCAATCAGTTCAAAGGAATAAGGGATGGGCAGCAAATGCTGACCAGGAGTATTCACATTATTGTGAAAGAATAGAGAAAAATAAAGTGTGTTTCAGAATGAAGTGTACTTGAGTAAAGAGGTTTATTGATATACTAACTTGGAAACAAATTTTGCTTCATAAATTTGGTGAGTACCAAAGCAGCTGACTTGCCTTGTATTGCCTGAAAGTATCAATGTGGTATTCGGAATTCTAAATATATTCAAACTACTATGACCATTATACTTTTATTGTATTGTAGTAAATTGTTTAGAAGGTTTCCTGTGTTGTGTGGTTCACAGGTCAAATATATGACAGAATTGCCTAAGTTTTGTGCAGCCAGTGCATAATGGTTGTATGGCAGTCAGTTACATTGCAGGATAATTGTTGGGTAACTCGAGCTTTAATGTATTGCATAATAGATGGCTGATATTTGAATAATATGCTGGAGGGGGATGTGCATTGAATGGGTAGTACTGTATTATATATAGAATAATAGGTAGCACTAAGTTACATTTATTTTCTTGTCATCCACAGGATGACTTGCACAGAAAGTTGTATGACCCTGTAGTACTTGACTAAGTATCAGTCTGAGCCAAGGTTTATGCGTCAGAGCAGCTCAGTTCCAATGGAATCAAAACTCTGTTTTCAAATAGGAACAACAAATGAAAATTGTTTCTATGATAAAGGGAAATAAATTGTATGTGTGGTATAAACAGGATCTGACTGACTGCCAGGTTGAATCTGGTTTTATTCCACAGATATGACTAATATATGCAGCTCACTGTTCATTTCAAAATAAAAACAATATAATGTATTGATGTAAATTTTGCCGGGGGTGGTGGGGGCAAGTCAGATGACAGCATGCCTAATAGTTTCATTCCTGCAGTTGATGTTTTGTTTTAAAAAAAAATCTTCCACAAAATACTGAGAGCAGCAGAGTGATGACATCTGGAACTTTGATAAACAAAGGAACAGTGTATCTCATTAATCAATGAGAAATAAACAGAGGAAGGATGAAGAGGGTGAATGAATTCATTGTCAAAACAGATATGGAAAGAGAAATAAACGAGGAATTCGGAGGTTGGATCAGAGAGCAAAAAAAGATGGAATTGTGCAAGAAGACAACATTTGTAAACTTGATCTTTTAAATCTCCATTCAAAATATCCTGCAGGAATATTTCTAATTGTTCACAGTCTGGGCAGAAGTTAATCGGTAATCATAAGCTAATGTATAGCCCAAGTCTTCAACTCCACATCGGAACCACTGCATCCAACAATGATCAGTCGGAAAACCAGTTACCTGGTTATGTTTAAAAGGATTCAACTTCTGATCCAGCATACTGAAGAATTTCCATAGCACTGAAATTCTTGCAGAGAGCTGCACGTAGGATCAGTGCAGAAAATGCACTCCCTTTTTTATCCTGGATATTGAGCTTACCATGTTGCAATTCAGATTGTGAGATGCTAATGAGTGGAAGAATGGGTAGAGTGAGATAACTGGGTAGAGCGGCAGGTGGATCGTGACAGAGGTTAGAGGGTTGGTAAAGTAGGGCCAGAGGGTTGTTGTATGGTTGGGGGTAGTCTGATCTTGTTGGAACAGTTGAAAATGGTTGGATTATTGGGTTAGGGGCTAGTCAAGTTGGACCTTGAGAGGTATTCAAGTCTGACTGGAACATTTTCAGAATATCTGGGAGAGAAAGGGAATTGCCCATTAGGAATTCAGACTTCCTAGGCAATTTCCACAGAGGTCAGTTTGTCAGAACTTCCACAGAGTCCTGATGTGCATCATGAGTCATATTTCTGATTGTGATGATCCAGAGACTGTGCCATTGTCATTGAAATGATAGCTAATGAGCATACTACTTATGTTAAGTTTAATTAGCAATTAATATACAAATGCAACAACTTCATGAAAGTCATGATGAAAGTGAGGATGCGATGCTAATTTCACAACATGAACAGTGACCAGCAACCAGTTGTGGTTCTTAATTCACAAGATTTCTGATACTGCTATAAATTTCTGATTGATATGCGCATTAATAAAATGTTATCATTCACAGGCAATTAATTTTCCACATCATTATTATTTACTGAACATTTCATGTTATGTTGCATATTTCCATTGATCAAAAACTTGATTCTTAATGATAGCTTGCAAAGTAAATTCAGTGATCTGGTTATTGCCTATAAAGTGAATAATGATTGTGTATTTTGCAACAAACAGGAAGAAAACACTCACTAATCTTACTAAATGCGTTATGGCATATAAAGCAATCAAATTGATTGAGCCTTGGATTCAGGATACTGAAATAGTGCCAGGCCTCTAGGAATTCTCTGGCATGTCTTTTCTTAGCCTGTCCCAGGATAGATGTGTTGTTCCAGTCGAAATGGTGGTTTTTTTTCATCCGTGTGTAGGGCTACGAGGGAAAGAGGGTCGTGTATTTTTGTGGCTAGCTGGCCAACCACAACACCATAAACAAACACATAGATCTAGATGCCATCTATCAACCCCTCAGAAAACGAACAGGAAATGACATCACAAACCCCAGGAACCCCATCCAGGATAAAGATATAAATAGAAAGCAGGAGGCAACAGCTTTGCTTCACTTGGAGGTCGCCACTGATGATGTTACCTAGCCAGGTAATGAAACGTCTGGATATCAAACCTATAGTTCAGTGAGCAAACCTACACCCTAAATGGATATGTAATATTTTACACATCCATCCCCTATCAAGATGGTCTCCGGACTGCTCACTTCTTCCTGTGGAAAAAAGGCCTGAACAGTCCCTGTTCACCACCTCACTCCTAGCTTGGCCGAGCTTCTCCTCACTTTAAACATCTCTTTTTATCTCCTCTCACTTTCTTCGGGTCAAAGGTACCCAGATGGGCCCATTTATGCCTGTCTCTTTGTGGGGTATGTGGAACATTCCAATGATACCATGGCCTCCACTCTTAAGTCTTTTTTTTCTGGGACATACATGATATAATTGGTGCTACTTCTCTGTCTCATCTGGAATGCAAAAGTGTATCAATTTTACTTCCAATTTCAACCCTGTTCTTGCCTTTACCTGGTCCATCTCTGACTCCTCTCTTCCCTTCCTTGACATCTCTGTTTCCATTTCTGGGGTTAGATGGTCAACATTGTCCATTATAAATCCCCTGACTCTCACTCTGCTACCTGTAATGACTCTTCCATTCTCCTGGTTTTTCTGTGTCAGTCGCATCTGTTCTGATGATGCCAGCTTTGACAAATGGGCCCCTGAAATGTTGACCTTTATCCTCAACCAAGGATTTCCCACCACCTCGGTTTATAGGGCTCTCAGTCGTGTCTGATTTGTCTCCTATACTTTGACCCTCACCCATTTCTCTTCCCTGCCACTCCTATAGTATCCACATCCAAAGGAACATTAGTCACCATTTCTACCACCTCCAGAGGAATGCTGCCACCAGATGCACACTTCCCTCTCCTCCCTTGTCAGTTTTCTGCAAGGACCATTCCCTCTGGGACACCTTGGTCCACTCCAATGCTCAATGCTCCCCATATCCCAGAGTACCTTTCTACGCAAAAATCATAGAATGTGCCACACCTATCCATTTATGTTCTCCCTCCTCACTCTCCAAGGCCCCAGACACACCTTCCAGGTTAAGCACCAGTTTACTTTACTCAATCTAATCTGCTATATTCACTGCTCAGATTGGGGACAAAATGCAGACTGGCAACCGCTTTGCAGAACAATTACATTCTGTGCTCAGAAATGACCCTGAGCTTCCTGTTGCCTGCTATTTCAACACACCACTGTGTTCCCTGGCCAAAATCTCTGTCTCAGGCTTACTGTAGTGCTCCAGCAGAGCTCAGTGCAAGCTGGAAGAACAGTCATATTTTCCACTTGGGTACCCTGCAACCTTCAGGATCTGATTTTGAGTTCATACTTTGAGGGCCTGACCACCTTCCCCCATTTCCTTACCCCCTACACACACCAGGTCTTGTCATCACATGGGCTGCTTCCACAGCAATCCATTTTCTGTCACTAATCGTCTCCATTGTCAGCTATTGCATCTCCCAAGTTGATGTTTACCCAGTTTTTTTGTCTGCTCAAATGGTTTCTCTTTCTCCTGGGTTCTAACTGCACCTATCCCTCACTCTTTCCTCCTTTCCTACCCCTCCCCTCCAAAAAAAAATCATCATCATATTTACCAACATTTTCAGGCTAAAATCAGTTCTGAAGAATGGTCACTGGACCCAAAATGTTATCTCTGTTTTCTTTCCACAGATGCTGCCAAAGCTGAGTTTTCCAGCAATTTTTATTTTTGTTTCTTCGGAGGTACCACCTTCATGAATATCCTGCAACACTAGCTGTATACATGAAGGTCCTGGAAGACATGATTAAGTAGTCGCAAGTTCTAAATCATGAGAATCATTACCGTAGTTCAGTCAGTGATTAAGTGAAATCAGCACATCTGTATTGAGGCATTTGTAATTCTCTTGAGGTCTCTATCTGACTCAGAGGAGGCCACTTACCTCAAGAGCTTTCTCCTCTGCATCAGTTAACTAGGCTATTTGTGACAGGCTATGTTTAGTCTTCTCCCTTTCCCTTGTGTTTTCATCTTTGTAAGTGTCAGGAAAACAAACCTACAAACTAAATTGAAAATATTTACCTTATCAATGCAGTGACTAAATTTGAGATCCATACAAAAGTGAATCATGTTCTTGCTGAATGGATGCGATATTTTATGACCAGACCCCAGGTCGGTTCGCTAATTCATTATAGTTTCAGGTGGAAAATGCTAAACTGTTAGGTTCCTTCGTGAAGAGAGATGATATAGGCTCGCTCATTCTTTATTCATCAACTCATTCAGTAGGTAACAATATGGTAAATTTAGAAAAGAATCCCCTAGGCTAGGATGAACTCATGTTTTGAATTGATGGTGCAAGAATTCTGTAATGATTAAGAAAAGCAAAGACTCTGCTGTCAGAACTCCCTGAATGCATTTTTATGACTTAACTGCTTGGTTTTCTACAAGTACATGGAAATTTTAAGAGCAGGAAAGGACAGTTTGGCTCAACAAATCTGTTTTTGTTAATTGATCTTCCTATATCTTTCCATCAATCCTGTTTTACTTTCAATCCCATCTGGTTATCTCAAACCCTGTTAGCATAATAACCTTCTTTCATGAATCATTCTGCATCTCTTTAACCCTTTTGTGAAATAGTTCCTGATTTAATTCCTAAAGAATAACAAAGCTCTCACCTTTTCAAATATTATACATTAATTTTGCATTTTCAATTGGTGTGACAAGTTTATTTAGCACAGCCCCAACAATTCCTTGTATTGTTTTGAAAATTTGTGTTAGGCCAGTTTGTTATGAAAACAATAAGAACACCTTTTGTTTCTTCTTAAATGCATTTTGGGATTTTCTCTAACCAAAAGGAATAACTTTCCTAAAAGTCCCAAATTTGATTCTAGTTTTGCGCTGAATTGGCAGGTAATCAAAATAAGGGTGGAAATTAAGCAATGTGCCTCAGAAAAAAGGAAAGAAACAGTTGGAGTTTATACTGTTGACCTTTGCCTGGATTGAACTTTTTGAATCTGTAGATGAAAAATTAACACTTGGGCATTTATTCCCAAGGGCCTTGAAGAGTCAAATAAAGAAAATCAAAAGCAATGTTCTTTACGTAAGGCTCTGCTTACTGTGAATGTTATTTTGAGATGGCGTCTTTAAGTTATGAGGCAAATTAAGCCCAGAGCTGCAATGTGTTGCATGAATTTTATCTCAAATTGGCCTTCTTAACATGAAATTTGGCTGCAATTTCTGAACAAACACAAGTGATATACTGCAAACTTTATTTTAGCTGGCACCTTATCAACCAGTACTCTTGATAAACTAGCAAAACTTCTATACATTAAATACTGCAATCTCCAGCAAGTCTGAGTATTTATGCTGTAAATAAAGTTTAATGGTGATGTGTACACCCCCTGCATTACGCTTCTATTACTTACTGTGTGTTTTTCAATTTTCTTTCAGAGGTGAGTTGATGTTTCTAAATTTTTTTTTGAGTGATGTTAAAGGGTTGCTTGGTCAGGGTTTACTGCGGTTAACCTCTTGATTTCCCATAATATTTGATCAACTGGCACACCCCTGATCCCATAATTGCCCATTAACAAAAGTAAATCCGTTGTATCTATGAAATCACAAATTGTGAATTCATCCATCTGTGCCAAAAAAAACAAAAATCGGCAACTGTCGGCAAAAATAGTGTATCAGCAATTTTTATCTTGTTATGACCATTTTTTAAAATGAGTTCCACAATCTCGAATTTCATCATTTGTGGACGTTCTCCTGAGCAGAACCCTCGTGAATACAGAAGAATCATTATACAGGTCATTCTGTTATAATGTGTGTTTCATTAATGCAAACTAGCTGTGACATGATTGATGAATTAGGCACGCTTTTTCTAAAGTGCAAACTCTCAATGTGTGTTGGCTGCTGTAATGCAGTTACATTGTCAAACGCTTCAAGTGTTATTTCTAAAGTGCAATTTTTATATAATGCAGGGTTGCACAAGAGTGCAACCATAGTGTTACAGAAGAACTATCGATATGTGATAGTCCTTTGTCATGTCATCTTCTTATAAAATGATGCTATTTACTTGTGTTGCTTAATTTCCAGTTGTTAGCTGCAAAATGAAAGTGTTTGGATGAGTAAGGTGACCCTGTACTGATCAATGTCTTTTCATTGCTTAGGTGTCATGGTCAGACATTGGAGGGATGGAAAATGTGAAGCTGAAACTCAAGCAGGCTGTTGAATGGCCGCATAAACACCCTGAATCCTTTTCCAGAATGGGGATTCAACCTCCCAAAGGAATCCTGCTTTATGGGCCTCCTGGATGCTCAAAGACTATGATAGCAAAAGCTTTGGCCAATGAGAGTGGATTGAATTTCCTAGCTGTGAAGGTAATACTGTACAAATTGAAAAGTTTTCAATAGACATTGCATCAGACAGACCGAAGTGATGCCTGTTCTCGGGTTCAGTTATTGAAAGGTTCGTTTTAAAAGTGTAATACTCAACCATGATTGATCAGCAGAGCGGACTTGAATGGCTGAATGGTCCAATTCTGCTCATATATTTTATGGTCTTAAATGTGCTGTTTTATTTTAGTGGGCCTAAACAAATGTTTTGTGGCGCAGTAAGTAGCTGTAGTTCACATCAATACCAATCAATTCAAGAAAACAGGATAAGGTCCCAGGGAGTGTTGCTGAACAAAGGGACCTTGGAGTGCAGGTTGATTGTTCTTGAAAGTGGATTTGCAGGTGGACAGGATAATGAAGAAGGCGTTTGGTATGCTTTCCTTTATTGGTCACTGCTTTGAGGGTAGGAGTCAGGAGGCCATGTTGTGGCTGTCCAGGACATTAGTTAGGTCACTTTTGGAATACGCATTCAATTCTGGTCGTCTTGATGTAAGAAGGATGTTGAAAATGTGTTGCTAGAAAAGCGCAGCAGGTCAGGCAGCATCCAAGGAGCAGGAGAATCGACGTTTCGGGCATGAGCCCTTCTTCAGGAATAAGACCATAAGAAGGATGTTGTTAAACTTGAAAGGTATCAGAAAAGATTTGAAAGGATGTTGCAACATTGGAGGGTTTGAGTTATAGGGAGAGACTGAATAAGCTGGAGCTATTTTCTCTGTCGGACTCTGAGGGGTGGCCTCATAGAGGTTTGCAAAATCATGGGGGCATGTAGAGGGAGAATAGTTAAGGTCTTTTCCCCATAGTAGGGTAGTCCAAAACTAAGGGCATAGGTTTCAGGTGAGAGAGGAAAGATTTAAAAGGAACCTAAGGGGCAACCTTTTCATGCATTGGGTGGTGCATGTCCAGGATGAGCTACCAGAGGAAGTGGTGAAGGCTGGTACAATTTCAACATTTTGAAAGGCATCTGGATGAGCATATGAATAGGAATGGTTTAGAGAGATATGAGCTAAATACTGGCAAATGGGACTAGATTAATTTAGGATATCTGGTCGGCATGAATGAGTTGGACCTGTTAGGTTCTTGAGATTTCACACACCAATTTCTGCAAATCACACACACCAATTTCTGCAAACTATTAAAGTTTAATTGAGCTTAATCTCTCTGATACTGTACACGGGCGTGCGAAGTTGGGCCAGAAGAGAGACCCCGAACAAAGAAAATATATTCCCTTTATACAAATCAGTTGGCAATGCTACAGATGTTCTAGCCACTCCCCCATAGTCACATGCCACTCAAGACAACTCTCAGTCACATTTTACCCCAGGTACATTGGTAGAAGATAATACTAATGCCTTAATCCTGGAGAATTGTTATACATGCAATTTCCTGACTCAGTGATTCCCCAAGACAATGCAGGTGCGACATACCTCTGGGCAGAAAGCATTTCTGGAGGAAGAGATTGATTTATAGTTTGACTTGACAACAGCAGGGGAGTAATAGCAATTGACTGTCTAAATGAAGTGTAAATTACAATAGATAGTCATCTGCATTCTGCGGGCTTTTTTGTGAGACAGAATGTCGTCCTCCCTCACCTTTCCAGAATGTTCAGTTTTGCAGTCTAACTCTTTTTAATATTACATTAATGTCCAAAAAGATATTCCCATTTAATCTTTTAACATTACATACTGAAGGGACTCTTTCCATGCTGCACATCCCTATAACTTTATAACATTAAAATGAGAGCTCACTGGCAAAATTGGCTGGATTCTACCAAATCACTCCACTCCAGACCATATTCCAATATTGATACATATACATTGATATAATTTAAACTGTAAAGAGAGATGAGTAATTGTCTTATGGATTTGAAAGTAGCATTCAACAAGCATGATATGAAGGAGCCAGAACAAAACTGATGTCAGTGGGTGTTAAAAAGCAATCCCTCCAGTGGTTGGAATTTATATGAAGCTGTTGAAAATCAATCATTTCAGCTTTAAGACATTGCTGCAGTATGTTTTTCTTGTTCTTTCATGAGATATAGATGTTTCTCGGAAGGTCAGCATGTCTTGCCCTTGAACTCAGTGGCTTGCTAGGCTATTTCATTGGGCAGTTAAGAATCAACTATATTCCCATTTGGAACCATGTGTAGTCCAGACTGCGCAAGGATATTAGTAAACAATATAAAGCAAAATATTGCAAATGCTGGAAATCTGAAACACAAACAGAAAATACTGAGAAGCTCAGAAGGTGTGGTAGCATCTGTGAGCAGAGAAACATAATTAATGTGCCTCTTCAGAACTAACAATAGTGAACCAGATGGGTTTTTATAGCAATCAGTGATGGTCAGTCAACATTAGTGATGTTAGCTTTATATTCCAGTTGCATTTATATATTTAATTCATGTTTCACTGTTTTGTAAGTTGAATTCATGTCCCTAAAAAAGTATCCTGGATTACTTCTTATGCCAGAAACATCGACTGTCCTGCTCTTGGATGCTGCCTGACCTGTTGTGCTTTTCTGTGCGACATTTTTCAACTCTGATGTCCAGGATCTGCAGTCCTCAATATCTCCCAGTAACTTTACCACTTTAATATGCAGTGTTTAGGGTTAGTTTACTTGACCCAACTATTTTGGATGCTTTATTGGTGATATTCTCTTGGCTATAAACTTAGAAATAATACTGTGAGCTGATGACTCCATTATGTTAAGCTCCAATAACTCCTTGTGATAATGAAATTGTACTTGTTGGCAGGATTTGATCAACATCCAGACTGTTTTTCAAATAGTGAATAACATTTGTGCCACAAGTGCCAAGAGTGGCCATTTCCAACAAGGAAAGGTACAATCTGACCTTGAGTCTTCCTAACCGCTTCCCTATAAACATTGGGAGTTTGGGGACCATAATTCACCAGTTATATCAGTCCTGTAGCAGTGAATATCAAGAGGCTCATGTCCTGCTTTTCTACCATGATATAAAAGCCTCAGGTCAGGAAAATGATAGACTCTCCAGTGGGTGGATACTGCTGCAGTAATGTTCCAGAAGCTTGGCATCATTCAAGAGATATGCTTCTTTTTTACTTGCTGCCTGTACAATATAACTTAATTTCCACCTCTAACGCCACTAATCCAGTGCTGTTGTAGGATTTATTATCTAGATGATACACTGCAGTCACTTGCCAAACTTCCTTGGACAGAAATTCTAAGCTTTGAGTACAGCCAACAAAAGCAGCAATACCATGAGAATACCACCACCTACAAGTTGCACTCCATATGTTGCATTCATGTAGTGCATTTCAGGGATTTATGCATGTCCCATTGAGTTAATATTTTTGCTTAAGGAGTTGTAGTTGTTTTGCCTGAAACACAAACAGCGCCCTGCCTTATGTGAAACATTGATTTATCGTTCATGTAGATCATGTTTTTCTTTCTCCTTTTTCTGTCTATTTTTTTCTATGCCCTGCAACAGGCATTGCCCACTTGCTAGGTGTGTGGTTCCATGGACGTTGGAGTCCCGTAAATAACCATTGTTTGTAAGTTAGTCTAGATTTTGCATGTTACCTCCACTAACAAATACAAGAAGCTCATGGATTTCTTTTTCTTGAAGATGAGACTCTTACATTCATCTCTCCTTTTCGGTTCTCCATCACCATGTGTCTCTTGCCAAGCAAAGTAAACACTTCCCTCAACCTTCCTCTACCTGACCTGTAAATTCAAGGTTTTCTCCTGTCTATTCCTTCATTTCCACTTTGAATTCATCCTGCTTCATTGCCTGTTCCCTTGACCCCATTCCCACAGCATTGCTGGTCACCTAACCTATCTTTTGTGGGCCCCATGATAAGGTGACATTGTGTATTTTCCCTCTCTTCAGCAATTGTGCTTCACCCTTCCTAAATCATCATCACCCCATTCCAAGAAATCTATCTTTGCTTTATCTGGCTTGAAAGGTATCACTCCACTACCAAACTCCTTTCCACAACTGATACCCTTGGACACATTCTTGCTTCCCAAATCATTTCCTGTAATTTGATGATTGAATCCTGCTATTAGATTTCTCTTCCTGTCATCAAAGAAGCCAAACACAATCAAAAATGGCATATTTTGTGACTAGAATCTTGGTACATTACTGTAAAATTGTAACCTTTGTAGGTAAATCAGGGAAATATTTGAAGTGATAGATGCTATTTCAAATGTAGGAGATGGTGATGTTAGTGGAGTATAGGACAGCAAAGTTAGATTTTATTGCTGTAATAAAAAGCTAGCAGAGACTCCACCATGTTACGCTCACTGGTGGTTCCGCCACATTTGCATCTTTTATTTATAATGTCCATTTTCCATTGCAATGCACTAATATAGCCTTTCGCGCATTCTTGCTTGTTTTCATGATTGATTTATTGCAAAAAAGTGATTAAGCGTAACTCGTCATTCATAGTAGAAAGGGAGATTGCTAGACTAGGAAAATTGATGAGGGCAGAGTGGTAGATGTGATGTATATAGACTTTAGTAAGGCGTTCGACAAGGTTCCCCATGGGAGACTGGTTAGCAAGATTAGATTTCACGGAATACAGGGAGAACTAGCCATTTGGATCCAGAACTGGCTCAAAGGTAGAAGACAGAGGGTAGTGGCGGAAGGTTGTTTTTCAGACTGGAGGCCTGTGACCAGTGGAGTGCCACAAGGATTGATGCTGGGTCCACTACTTTTTGTCATTTACGCAAATGATTTGGATGTGAGCATAAGAGGTACAGTTAGTAAGTTTGCAGCTGACACCAAAATTGGAGGTGTAGTGGACTTCGAAGAAGGTTACCTCTAATTACAACGGGATCCTGACCAGATGGGTCAATGGGCTGAGAAGTAGCAGATGGAGTTTAATTCAGATAAATGTGAGGTGCTGCATTTTGGGAAAGCAAATCTTAGCAGGACTTATACACTTAATGGTCAGGTCCTGGAGAGTGTTGCTGAACAAAGAGACCTTAGAGTGCAGGTTCATAGCTCCTTGAAAGTGGAGTTGCAGGTAGGTAGAATAGTGAAGAAGGCGTTTGGTATGCTTCCTTTATTGGTAAGAGTATTGAGTACAGGAGTTGGCAGGTCATATTGCAGCTGTACAGGACATTGGTCAGGCCACTGTTGAAATATTGAGTACAGTTCTGGTCTCCTTCCTATCGGAAAGATGTTGTGAAACTTGAAAGGGTTCAGAAAAGATTTCCAAGGATGTTGCCAGGGTTGGAAGATTTGAGCTATAGGGAAAGGCTGAACAGCTGGGGCTGTTTTTCCCTGGAGCGTCGGGAGTTGAGGGGTGACCTTATAGAGGTTTACAAAATTATGAGGGGTATGGATAGGATAAATAGACAGTCTTTTCTCTGGGGTTGGGGAGTCCAGAACTAGAGGGCATAGGTGAGAGAGGAAAGATAGAAAAGAGACCTACAGGGCAACATTTTCACAGTGTGGTACATGTGTGGAATGAGCTGCCAGAGGAAGTGGTGGAGGCTGGTACAATTAATGGGTATCTGAATAGGAAGGGTTTGTAGGGATATGGGCCAGGTGCTGGAAGGTGGGATATATTGGGTTGGGATATCTGGTCAGCATGGATGAGTTGGATCGAAAGGTCTGTTTCCATGCTGTACATCTCTATGACTCTAAGTGAATAGGCAAAACCGATGGACAGATGGAGTTCAATGGATTATGTATTTTGGACTGAAAAGGAACAATCCAGGTATTTTTGACATGATATGAAGTTAAATACAGTGGATGTCCAGTGAGACTTTTTTTTTAGATTAGATTACTTACAGTGTGGAAACAGGCCCTTCGGCCCAACAAGTCCACACCGACCCGCCGAAGCGCAACCCACCCATACCCCTACTTTTACCCCTTACCTAACACTACAGGCAATTTAGCATGGCCAATTCACCTGACCCGCACATCTTTGGACTGTGGGAGGAAACCGGAGCACCCGGAGGAAACCCACGCAGACACGGGGAGAATGTGCAAACTCCACACAGTCAGTCGCCTGAGTCGGGAATTGACCCCGGGTCTCAGGCGCTGTGAGGCAGCAGTGCTAACCACTGTGCCACCGTGCCGCCCACTTGTGGGGGTTCAGGTACATCGGTCTTGAAAATGTCATGACCAGATGGAGAAAATAAGTTGAAAAGCAAATGGAATTCTGTCTCAAAGAATGGAGTATAAGGATGCAGAAATAACGCTACAGTTATACAAAACCTTGGTTAAATCTCACTTGGAATATTGCGAGCAGATCTGGGCACCAGATCTTAGGAAGGATATATAGGCCACAGGCATATGGAGTTAGGCCCCAGGTCAGCCATGATCTCATTGAATGCTGAAACATTCAGGGGCTGAATGGCCTATTCCTGTTCCTGTATTCTTATGTTCCTTTAAGTGAGATGATTGAAGTTCCCTAAGAAAGTTTGGGATTGTAAACATACCAGTTTATTTCATAGATGTCATAAGACATTGATATGAATGGAAAGATTCTCCAGCATTTTTGTTTTCTTTTACTTACAAAACAATGCTTGTTCTGAGCTGATCCACTATATTAATTGTAATAAAAGATATTGATGTTTAACTTGTCATGCTAACCGTTGATTTTTTTTGTTTCCACATGTGAAATTCCCTTTGCATTTCCCAACACCACAACAGCTGTTAACAAAGGGGGGGAATAGAAGATAAGTGGATGAACTAATTTTTTTTAGAAACAGTAGATTATGTTGTTCAAAAAAACTAAAGAACTCTGGATGCTGGAACAAAGAAACAGAAACAGAAATTGCTGTAAAAACTCCAGGTCTGGCAGCATATGTGGAGAGAAAGCAGAATTAACGTTTCAGGTCCAGTTACCCTTCTTCAGATCTCTTCTATTGCTTTTTGTCTTTGGAAGAGCAGTGATTGAGTTTCTGCAAACCCTTTAAGAGCTTTTTATAGAGTTGATGATCAAACTTCATGGTAGAAGTGAACAATGGTGGGAAAACTGCTGTGACAGTCTCAATTATAATTGTCTGTCTTTGTAGATAAGTTATATAACAGTTTCCAGTCATCTCAAAATTTTGACTATTTCTAACCCAGTTTTAAAAAAAATGTTTCAGTATGTGAGTGCTTCCAGATGTGTTGAGCATTGTGCTGTGCTTTTGACTTTATGATGGGGGGAAGGTCATTGATAGAGTTGATGGTTGAGCTTCAGACAGTGTCCTAAGGAACTTCTGCAGGGATATTCATGGTCTGAGATTGACCTCCAACTGTTTTCCTTTAATTCCAACCATCAGAGAGTGTTTTCCCTGATTCCCATGATTCCTTAGTTTTACTGAGGTTCCTTAATAACATACTAGGTTAATGAGCTTTAATGTCAAGGGCGGACACTCTTGACTCCTGTCTGGAGTTCAGCCTTCTTGCTGGTGTTCGGATCAAGTTAGAAACTGAGTTGTTCTGGCAAAATTCAAACTGATCATGAACAAATTATTCCTTTGCAAGTGTTGCTGACAGCACTATTGACAAACCTTTCCATCTCTTTGCTGATGGTTGAGGGTAGACTGATTGGATGGTAATTGGCCACTTTGGATTTGTCCTGGTTTTGTGAGGAGGACATACCCGGGCAATTTTCCACATAGTTATACATAGTGTTGAAGCTGCACTCTAACAGCTTGAATGGGGGTGCAATTTGTTTTGGAGCATATGTCTTCTTCAGGATTTATTGCCATATAATTGTCAGGGCCCAAAGTTTTTGCCGGTGCCTTCCTGTTTTACAATATCATGTGGAGTGATTCAAATTGTTTGAAGACTGGCTTCAATGACACCAGGGATTTCCAGGAGACAGTCATGAAGAGTCACTTACACAGCACTTCTGGCTGAAGTTGGATTTAATTGCTTCTGCCATGTCTTTTGGGGGAGCTCGGCTCCCCCATTATTGAGGATGATGCCATGAGAATGACAGTGTCAGGCTGTTCCTTGATGGGTCTATGAGTCTGCTTTAAGAAAGTGAAGACTGCAGATGCTGGAGATCAGAGTTGAAGAGTGTGGTGCTGGAAAAGCACAGCCTGTCAGGCAGCATCCAAAGAGCAGGAGAATTGATGTTTCGGGTATAAGCCCTTCATCAGGAATGAGGCTTGTGAACCAAGGGGCTGAGAGATAAATGGGAGGGGGGGGCTCGGTGGGGGGAAGCTAGCTGGGAATGCGATAGGTGGGGTGAAAATGATAGATCAGAGAGGAGGGTCAAGCAGAGGGTAGGAACAAAGATGGGCAAGTAGGACTGTTCAAGAGGGCAGTGCCGAGTTGGAAACTTGGGACTGGGATAAGGTGGGGGACAGGGGAAATGGGGAAACTGGTGCAATCCACATTGATCCTGTGTGGATATAGTGTCCCAAAATGGAAGATGAGGCATTCTTCCTGCAGGCATTGTGTGGTTAGGGTTTGGTGATGGAGGAGACCCAGGACCTGCATGTCCTTGGCAGAATGGGAGGCAGGGTCTGCTGTCTCAATTTTGGCGCTAGTCCCGAAATGTTGATATTGAGGATTTTACAAGATCGATAGGCTGGGTTTGCTATGATTGTTTCTGGTGCCTGGGATCAAGCCGGATGATTAACCTTGTTTCATTCCTTTCTTGAGACTTTGTGGCAATTTTAATACAACAGAGTGACTTGATGGACTATTTTAAAGGGTATTTAAGATCCAGTCACATTGCTGTGGGTCTGGAGTCACTGAAGATGAGACCAAGTAAAGATGCCAGATTTCCTTCCCCTAAAGCACATTAGTGAATGAAACAAACTTTTCAATTCCAGAGTTTGTTGAATTCAAATTTCATCAACAGCTTTGGGTTTCAAGCCCATTTCACCGTAACATTAGTGTGGGGCAATGGATTTCTAGTCCACTGACATTATCATTGTATCACTGTCTCCCCAAGTTAATAATTCGGCATAAAATAAAAAACTTTAGGGAACAAATGATTATGCATTACTAGTGATCTTGATGGCTGCTGCTTGCAGCTTGTTTCATAATGAAAATATTCAAAAGAATAAATTTATGTCCTCATTATAACAGTTAGGAGCCTGGTACTGCAATAACTAGCAGCTGGCAGATTTGTTTCCGAACATCAAGACTGAGAGACTGTTTTTTGAGTTACCATTTCATCAGTCACATTAATGACTAGGATGGAAAATTAGTCAGGAGAAATCTCTCAAAATTCTTCACTCATTTATGATTAGCAAAGAATGGAGTTTAGCCAGGAATTGTGATAACGTAAACCTGTGCTTGCCAACAATAAAATGGGGATTAAAACAAGGTTCTACTATTTTGGAACTTTACCTTGAGATTTCTTAGTGATCACACTAATGTCAAATGTTGAAAAAGATATAATTCCACGACATAAGTCATCTTGTGTTGCTTTAGCATTTCTGAAAATCTTCAAAATTATGTTACTTTGCTCAAATCCACAAATTGGTTATTACAGTCAAAGTTTTAATAGACATGACTGATCTTTTTTATATTACCAACACACAAATATTAGTGCAATCTTCTGTTGCATCTTAACTACTAGATATGGGTGGTAAGATTGAGGTATTTACATTCTGGAATTTGCCTCGTGGTTTGCCTCAGTGAACTGATGCCTCTGATATTGTAACAATGATTTAATAACTGTTTACTGCACTTACCTTAACTTATTCCCCACAGAATTCCTCAGCATGTTGTAGTCCTTATCCAATTTGCACAGCTGCATGTTAAATCAACATCTGTTCAGCTCAATTTTGTGGCAACTTATTTTCCCCTAATTTGAACAGTTGCCATTATGCCCTTCTCCACCTCCTAAGAGGATTACTCTTGTTTTCCTCTGTGAATACACGGATACGTTTAAGATTAAATTGCTCTCTCCAGATGTCCTGCAGGTGGAACAAAATGAGTTCACAATACAGGATATCTGGGAACTGCTCCAGATATATTTAAGTAAAAATAAGGGGACTTGATGTCATGGGAAATTAAATAAGGAGTTACCCTCCCATACCTTTACTCCCAGCTTGTCTTGCATTCTCCCATCATACATGAGTGGCTTTTCTGTTTAAGGATGTGCAAGAGGAATACAGTTACAGTGTCACCAAATGGTATTTTAGCTTAGGATTTTGGAAAATAATCAATCTCCCAGTTTTCAGTACATGAATTTGGCTCATTTATGGCACTGTCATTTCATTTGCAATGAAGAAACTCCATGGACCTTAATACATAACCTCGTTGACATTTCCATACTGCATTAACAGAGCTTCAAAACTGAAAATTAAATGTTAAACCTAGGTTTTATCTGTCCATCAAAATGGATTTCAAACAGCGCGAATAATATTTGCAAAATAGAAATGATTTTGTCAAGTGTCCTTCCTAAGTTTCTTCCTGCTTCAGACACCAGTAAAGCAAAATTATCTTGAGCGTTTTTATTTACAATTTGTATGAACTTTTAAGTCCATCTTAATGGATAATCGCAGAAATACTGAGAAGTTTAGTGGTGGCATTCTAGAGCTTAAAGAATTTGCATCTGCAAACACAGTTGTCAGTGATTGAGTGATTAAAATGTATAAGAGGGCAGAAATGGCAAAGTACATTATAGATAGGAAGATCCCTGGAGGAGTAAGCAATGGTGAGAACTTGAGAAAATATCGCAAGAATGAGAAATTCAGAATCTTGATATCAAGAAAAAGTTGTCAATTTTATTTTTCCTTAAGCCTTAAATGGTGACTTCAGAATCTCACTGTTGAGCTTTAATTACTCTTTATTTGCAGCTCATTAGAGTTAGAATTAGATTTCATTGTCACATGTAGTCAAGTACGGGGATGCAGGAATATAGTGAAAAGTGTGCAATGTCACCATTCTCGATGCCATATTAGATACAAAGTACCAAGATACAAAATCTTGGTACAAAATAGAAGAATAAGGAATTACAGTTGAAAGTTCAACATTACAGTCCTCCTTAACTGCACAGCCACGCTGGGTTCACACTCTGCACAAGGTTTCGATCTCCTCCGTGTTAGGTTCAATCTCCCCTGTGCTGAGCTTGCTGTCTTCTACAATGAGCTTGCTCTCCTCTACACTGGGCTTGCTGTCCTCCAAGCTGTCTCACTGTCCCCCACGCTGGCTGGCTCTCTCCATAGAAGATAAGTGGTTTAAAGTAAGAAAAAGAAAGCTGCAAAGGAAGAAAAAAAAAGTAAAAGCAGATGGAGCAGATGTGCTCTGGGCAGGAGCCTGCATGCTGTCATCTTGAATTATTAGCCGAACTCACCTAATTTCTATGCCACTGCCAATTCTCCTCCCCTTCTTTGAGAAACTAGATGGTGCAAATTCGCAACTGGTAAATCAGAGCAGTTACATGTCAAGTGCAACTCCCTACTTGCTTGTCCCAGTCTTCATTCAACTCTATTTTGACAACAGCATCTCTGCATCATGTAGTCCCATGGCTTCCTCCTACATTTGTCCACGTACATTATCATGAGCAAGCCAGCAGCCTCTTATATCATCATGCTTGTTCTCGGTAAAACTATTACACCAATTCAACCCTTCAAGTCTTTGCTTTGGAGTTCAACTTGCACACTTCTGCCAGGTAATTTTGCATACAGGGACATACATGCAGATTATGCATATAAATAACATTTTGTGGCTCTTAACTTAATTCTTATTGCTCAGTCAATTTACTGCTTCTTTGGAGGCTGCTAACTTCTTGGCTTCCATTTTCACTTATTGCATAAGATCTTCAGTGCTGAAGGGCTGGTATTGCTTTTTAGCACCCACAGCTTGTCACAAACTGAAAGCACTGAACAGTCAAGGAGATGAACTTGTCTATGTATGCCAATATGTTTACATCCATGTCATACCTATAGAATGTGCCTACATGTCAAACATGTGGCATGTGCTTCAATCAAATAGCCATTTCTGATAATTAAAGGGGAGCAGTCCCCAGAGGTGTTAAGGTGGATTATAATCAGTCAGGTTTACTGCCAAAGTCTGTCAAAGGGTTGGTCTGTTCCAGTTCAGAATGTACACCAGTCAGTTAGGTGCTTGCACCTGCAAGAGTCTCAGGATCCCTATATTTGCAATCAGGGATTGTGCCAGAGTCAGTACTCCAGATCAAGTGGTACCAGTATAGGAATTCAGTCAGGATTATATAGAGGTGTTATTTCAGTGGGGTGAGCCAGTTCTCCTGAAATGAGACAAACAACAGGATTGAAGATGATGAAAGTGGTTGGAAGAGCATATGGTGCGAATGGAGGAGAGATGGTGAAGTGTGTTATGTGCCAGGCCAGAGTCCCTCAAAGTATTTCAAGAAGGTAGCCTAGGCCCGAGCTTTTTTTCTTCTTTTCAAGGAAGATGTGAAGTGGATGCTCCAGACATGATGCAGCTGGTCAAACCACTTGGCTTTAAGCAAAACAGAATTTATTTGTATACTACAGTTGAAACGCGAACAAAACAAAACAGAATTTAGGATAGCTTAACTATTTGAAAACTCAATCAACTCTATCACAACTTAACTAAGGAGCTATTCCAATTACCACAACATCCTATAAACACACCCCTTGGCATAAGATATATTCAAACACAAGTTCTTACAGGCAGGAGAGATTTCAGAAAGAAGTCAGCCAAGGATCACCTGCTGAAGCCTGGAACCTTTTCCATTGCAACAGCTTCTGAATGCCTGCTAAAACTAAGCCAAGCTAGAAAGAAACTGAACTGGGAGAACTGGCCATTCCTCTGCCATTGTTAGAGTAGACTTTTCAGCATCTCTGCCTTTACGACCTCTCTTGAAAAAAGATCAAGGACAAAATAACCTTTTTAAAGTGACAGCATCATCACAATTGTCCTACTGATTAGGAAGCATGGATGATAGGAAGGTTAGTAGTTCAGGAAGATCAGAGAGGTGAGAGCTATTGAATAGAAATGATGTGTGCACAGTGAGAGTTATATGTTTATATCTAATTACGATAATAGATGCTAAATCTTTTTTTATTCATTCATGTGAAGTAGGGGTCACTGGTTGGGTCAGTATTTAGTGCACATCCTTACTTGCTCAGGAGGGAATCCATATTGCTGTGGACTGGAGTCACATGTAGGGCAGACCAGGTAAGGGTTGGAAATTTCTTTCCCTAAAGAGAATCGGATGGCATTTTCCTTGATAATCGACTGTAGTTCCATGATATCATGAAACTCTTATTTCCAAATTATTATTGAATTCAAATTGCACCATCTGCCTTGGTGGGATTCGAGCCCCAGTCCCCAGAGCATTACCTGGATCTAGATTAATAGTCAAACAATAGTATCAGTAGGCCTTTCGGTAAAAAGGAAGCTAATTTGTTGTTTCATCAGTGATGATGGGACAGCATAATATGAGGGCCACTTCCTGTCATTCGTGTCTGAAATTGTGTGCAGCTACTCTTTAAATATATTGCTAGTGGTGTAAATGCTGGAAAGACTCAGCAGTGGTGAGCATCTCCACCTCTCCTATGGTGTGACTGCATAAGAAGTGTGAGAAAGTACCCAGCATGTAATTAATGAGATGAAAAAGAGGAGAATATGTGAGACAAGTCACTGTGAGACATGGCAGATCAGGCACTATGAACCCTACTCAACAGAATGCTTCAACCGAAAATGGGAAAGTTTGTTTGTTTTCCACAACCAGCTATAACTTGTGGCGTACCACCAAAGATCATTTCTTGAGCATACAGTTGATATTAATGACTTTGAGGGTGCTGAGTAGAATGAATCAAAGTTTGCTGATGATACCTAGTTAAATGGGGAAAGTGAGCAGTGAGGAAGATGCAAATATCTGCAAAGGGAAATGGACTGGGTAAGATCATGGCAAATAGATGGTAATATTGGAAAAAGAAAAATTATGCATTCTAGATGGCAAATAGTAAAGAATAATACTTTTTAAATGGTGAAAGTCTGGGCAATGTGGAACTTCAGAGGCACCTGTACACAAACCAAAGTTGACATGTAGATGTAAACTAAATGATGCATTAGCTTGTATTAACAGAGGAGTTGGTGAGTAACAGTGAAATTATTTTACGGTACTTATATGGAAACTCGGTGAGGCCATACCTGAAGCATTCTGTACATTTTGGTCTCCTTACTAAGGAAGAAATTACTTAGTGGTAGGAATGTAAAAAAAAATCACAAGACGAATCCTTGGGATAAGGTGATTAGCCTATGAATTGAAATTCAGTAGGATGGTCCTGTATGTGTACTTGAGATGATTGGAAGGTGGCAAATATTATTCCCTTGTTCAAGAAAGGGAATAGGGATAATCCTGGGAATTACAGACCAGTCAGTCATACGTCTGTGATAGGCAAATGATTGGAGAGGATTCGGAGAGACCAGATTTATGATTACTTGGGACACCATAATTTGATTGGAGATAGCATGGCTTTGTAAGGGGCCGGTCATGCCTCAAAAGCCTTATTGAATTCTTCGAGGATGTGACAAAATACTTTGAAGGTAGAGCAGTGGAAATGGTGTCCATGGATTTTAACAAGGTGGTTGATAAGGTTCCCTGTGGTAGGCTCATTCAGAAAGTAAGGAGGCATGGGATACGTGGAAATTTGGCAGAGACTTTTTTCCCAGAATAGAAGTGGCTATCACAAGGGGGCATAATTTTAAGGTGATTGGAGGAAGGTTTAGGAGAGATGTCAGAGGTCAGTTCTTTACAAATAAAGTGGTGGGTACATTAAATACACTGCCAGCGGTGGTGGTAGGGTCAGATACATTTAGGGACATTTTAACCGACTCTTGGAGAGGCACATGGAGCGTAAAACGAAGGGTTTGTAGGACTGTTTGATCTTAGAGTAGGATAAAAGGTCGGCACAACATCGAGTGCTGTATTGTACTATGTAAAACCATGAAAATGATACATGGCTGACTTATTCAAGTACTTCAGTGACTAGCAACAATGTGCTTGAAGAAGTATCGTTTAAAATACTTTGAATAGCTCAGTTGAGGAACTGCCAAGCATCATGTGCACTCGTTGAAGGGCAGGTATTTCAGAATGGCTGGAACCATGCCAACATTTCTATAAGCAACTTGGTATAATTGAGAGTAGAACTGCAGGATAGGGTATCAGGTCACAAAATATTTATTTTTTTGAGGGCTGATTTTTGATTTTGGGTGTTTTTTTCATATTGACAAACTGTCTTAGATGATGCAGTCACATAACATCATTTGTATGAGGCATTTGGACTTTTTGAGCACTTTTGAATAATTCTTCAATATCTTCAGTAATTAAGTTTAAAACTACAGCAGTTGAAGAAAGCATTCTTTCCTTTAAAGTGGCATATGATAACAAGTATAATTTAGTCACAAAAATGTTTTTATAAATAACTGAAGTACTTCTACACACAAAAAGCTATCATTCTAAATGCACCTTATTAATTGGTGAGGTTGTCGCTTTTGCATTTCTACCTCATTCACAAAGTAGGAAAGTTTTTAATCCTTTAATCATTTTCACTGTATCTCAGATTTAAATATAACAATGACACAATGTTCATTGTAATGGCATCTGAATTTTTCACACGTAGTAGTTCTTAAATATTTGTTTTAATAAACTAGATTTTTACATTAAATTGCAAGTAATACATTATCTTGGGGATTTCAAGTTTTCCCAGCTCCTCTTTAGCTGATTTTCCTTCGTTGATAGATTTATGACTGTTCTCTCTTCTTTACCTTCTCCCGCTGTCTTCCCTGCCTCTGCAGACTCCTTGTCCCCCCACCCGTCCACGGAATGTCCACCCCCGTATGCATTTTCCTTCTCCTTCTCCCTCTCCCTCTCACCTCCCTGCCATCTGACTGGGGGAGAATCTCCTCACCATTTCCTTCCATTGAACCTAACAGAGGGGCGGATGACTTTTCCCTGGTCACCCTTGCGAATGAACTTTTCAGAGCTATTTGGGGATTTCAGGAGTGGGTTCGCCTATTGCCCCAGTCTATTTTGGGTGGTGTTAAGTATTCTGACAAAATATTGGAGGAGTTATTGTATTTTGGTCAAAAAAGGACATCATCTTAACTTATTTATAATGTTTTATTGTTATTGTTGGTTATTTTGTTCAGAGCCTTTGATACCTCTTTTCACACTATCATTAAATAACTAACTTCAAGTTTTTATTATTTAGGGACCAGAACTGATGAGTAAATACGTTGGAGAGTCTGAGCGTGCTGTGAGAGAGGTAGGTTGGATAAGAATGCTTGTACTTCACATTTGTGTTACTTGTTGCTTGGCTGAATGATTTTAAGTTTAATAACAAAAATTACTTCAAAGCACTTGTCAGTGTAATGAACTGAAGTCCAAAGATATGCAGGACAGGTGAATTGGCCATGCTAAATTGCCCATCGTGATAGGTGCATTACTAGGGGAATGTGTCTGGGTGAGTTAATTTTCGGAGGGTCGGTGTGGACTTGTTGGGCCGAAGGGCCTGTTTCCGCACTGCAGGGAATCTAATCTACTTCTGATGGCCAATACAATACAAAAGCAGGATGAATATGACAACATTTTGTAGTACCTTTAAACTAAATCTGTAAATTATAAATAGCATATTTTTAAAGCTTCCTTACTAAAATTATTAACTTCTAATGCATGCAATACTGAACATATATTTTTCAACATATTTTCCCCTTTCCTGATTTTTCTCAGTGGCATGGTCCCTTTAATTCAAATGATGCAGTGTCCCACCCAGCAGTTCGTTAGCCAGTGGGATCACAAATAAGCATCTGGAGGCCACTCAATAGTCAGGGACTCATTGCTGTGATTGGCTTTGATAATGAAAAAGGAGGGGTTGGCTGAAAGAACGAATGAGGTTCAAGGTGGATCTGAATTCCTTTGATGCTTATAGGAGCACTCTTGGCGGAGAGGGAAAAAATGTCCTGAATTAACCTTAAATTTGCCTGTTGGGCCTATTCTGGCCAAGGAGCTCACTTCCAGCAGATTTTACCTGACTGCATGGGAAGCCAACAATGCCATCCTCTCTGACCTCCCCCACTGGCCCTCTGATTTTGTCTCAAACTTACATTGCTTAGCGAGTGCTGTTGCCATTGTCATTGCCAATCTATAAACTTAAAGGAAGACCTGCATGCTTTACTGTGGGTGTTCTCCTTGTACTTTAAACAGTAGATGAATATGGAAACAAAAGGAAAAAGTGAGATAGTTGGATATAACTTAATTTTAATTATTTAAATTGCCCAGCTTATCTGGTTTCTTGACATCAGAGTAGTTTAAGATGGGAAATGTAATTGCTGCTACATTTTTGAGGAATGGTAAGGAAACACTTGACCTCCATTGTCAGCCCAGCAGAGTTAAAATGAGAAAACTGAGCAGACTGAAATATTAAATCTGTGTCTTTCAGTACTGGCACTGTATGTTGGGGTTTCATAAGCAATACTGCAATGATGTTAAATGCCTTCGTTATCCTCTTGTGTCATTTGTTCAATTTATGATCTCATATATGTACACTGAAAAAGAGAAGATGCAATAAGTTAGAATACCTCGAATGTGAGATTCAATTGAGCGTATTGTTGAATCAAAACTGTACTTTGTCTTACTCTGTTAATTGAGTTGGCGTTTCTAGTCTGCATGAGGCTTTGTACCCAAATTGATCTCAGTTTGCAATATAACTGATAGTCTTACATAGAGAGACCACAAATATGTGTGATGAGAAAAAGAAAATTATTGCTTTGGCACCGTGTGCAGTGTTCTTGTGAATTTGTGGTTCATGCTTGTTTAGATGTAGACTTGTAATTATTCAATATTCAAGTTAAATCTACTTGTTGTAGCCTATAGATTTGCTGTTTGAAGTTTTTTTATCAAATTAAAATCAATAGCTATATACAGGTTCAAAGTTTGTGCGAAGATTTGTAGCTCGGGTGCTTGTTGTAGTGGTTCTGTTCGCCGAGCTGGAAGTTTTTGTTGCAAACGTTTCGTCCCCTGGCTAGGAGACATCATCAGTGCTCTGGAGCCTCCTGCGAAGCGCTTCTTTGATGTTTCTTCCGCCATTTATAGTGGTCTGTCCTTGCCGCTTCCGGGTGTCAGTTTCAGCTGTCCGCTGTAGTGATTGGTATATTGGGTCCAGGTCGATGTGTCTGTTGATGGAGTTTGTGGATGAATGCCATGCCTCTAGGAATTCCCTGGCTGTTCTCTGTCTGGCTTGCCCTATGATAGTAGTGTTTTCCCAGTCGAATTCATGTTGCTTGTTGTCTGAGTGTGTGGCTACTAGGGATAGCTGGTCGTGTCGTTTCGTGGCTAGTTGGTGTTCATGTATGCGGATTGTTAGCTGTCTTCCTGTTTGTCCTACATAGTGTTTTGTGCAGTCCTTGCATGGTATTTTATAAACTACATTAGTTTTGCTCATGTTGGGTATTGGCTCCTTTGTTCTAGTAAGTTGTTGTCTGAGCGTGGCTGTTGGTTTGTGTGCCGTTATGAGTCCTAGGGGTCGCAGTAGTCTGGCTGTCAGTTCTGAAACGCTCCTGATGTATGGTAGTGTGGCTAGTCCTTTTGGTTGTGGCATGTCCTCGTTCCGTGGTCTATCTCTTAGGCATCTGTTGATAAAGTTGCGCGGGTATCCGTTTTTGGCGAATACCTTGTATAGGTGTTCCTCTTCCTCTTTTTGCAGTTCTGGTGTACTGCAGTGTGTTGTAGCTCTTTTGAACAGTGTCCTGATGCAGCTTCGTTTGTGTGTGTTGGGGTGGTTACTTTCATAGTTTAGGACTTGGTCTCTGTGTGTTGGTTTCCTGTGTACCCTTGTGGTGAATTCTCCGTTCAGTGTTCTCTGTACTATCACGTCTAGGAATGGGAGTTGGCTATCCTTTTCTACTTCTCTCGTGAATCGGATTCCTGTGAGTGTGGCGTTGATGATCCGGTGTGTTTTTTCTATTTCCGTGTTTTTGATGATTACAAAAGTGTCATCGACATATCTGACCCAGAGTTTGGGTTGAATTTGTGGTATGGCTGTTTGTTCCCACCTTTGCATAACTGCCTCTGCTATGAATCCCGAGATTGGTGATCCCATGGGTGTTCCGTTGATTTGTTCGTATATCTGATTGTTGAATGTAAAGTGTGTAGTGAGGCATAAGTCCAGTAGTTTAAGTATGCCGTCTTTGTTGATAGGTTCCGCCTCCTGGTTTCTGTTATGTATGTCCAGTAGGTTGGCTATTGTTTCTCTGGCTAGGGTTTTGTCAATCGAAGTGAACAGTGCCGTCACGTCGATTGAGATCATGGTTTCTTCTTTGTCTATGTGTGTATTCCTGATGGCGTCCAATAATTCCTGTGTTGATTGTATGGAGTGTTTGGATCCGCTGACCAGGTGTTTCAGTTTCTGTTGTAGTTCTTTGGCCAGTTTGTATGCTGGTGTCCCTGGTAGTGATACTATGGGTCTGAGTGGGATGTCTGGTTTGTGTACTTTGGGTAGTCCATAGAATCTGGGGGTATTGTTGCTTTCCGGTTTCATTCTTCGTAGGTCCACTTTGGTTATCTGTCCGTTTTTTTGTAGATTCCTTAGTGTGTTATTTATTCTATTGGTGAGTTGTGGTGTGGGGTCCGAATCCTTCATTTGGTAGGTGTTGTGCTTTTCCCTAGTAATCCCTATCCCGACCAGCTATCCCTAGTAGCCACACACTCAGACAACAAGCAACATGAATTCGACTGGGAAAACACTACTATCCTTGGGCAAGCCAGACAGAGAACAGCCAGGGAATTCCTAGAGGCATGGCATTCATCCACAAACTCCATCAACAGACACATCGACCTGGACCCAATATACCAATCACTACAGCGGACAGCTGAAATTGACACCTGGAAGCGGCAAGGACAGACCACTATAAATGGCAGAAGAAACATCAAAGAAGCGCTTCGCAGGAGGCTCCAGAGCACTGATGATGTCTCCTAGCCAGGGGACGAAACGTTTGCAACAAAAACTTCCAGCTCGGCGAACAGAACCACTACAGCTATATACAGGATTAAAATAATGCTGACTGATTTTCTAAATATCTGTCTGAAAAAGGAGAGCCTTCTATTCTTCAGTGGTAACCCCATTCACTTCTAACACAAAAATAGACCTTGGGAAATAACATCAGAATGTTTTACTTCAACAATATTGAATAGTTGGCAAATACTTTGCTTATAAAATTCAAGTTTGGTTCTGAGTATGAGGAAGTGGACCCTGGTGAGTGGGCAAGAAACCTACACAGCATTACCTCCCACAGAATAGGTACTACTCCAAACATCTTGCATCAATCCAAGATAGTGGTCATTGCCAAGTCAGGAGCAGCACCCGCTAACCCATGAAGTTTGCCATCCTTTCACCCAACTGTTAATTAAATACAACATCTTGGAATGCATTCTGCTAAACAGACTACATTCCACCCTGGAAACAGTCCAACCTTAATCCTCGCCTAATAGGCAGGGTTATGCACAGATTGCAGCTGCTCCAATCAGCTCCTGACACAGACCTCACATTGAAGCTATTTTCCAGAAAGGCCTGAAGACAGGGACCACCTTTGTTGACTTAATCTGTGTATTGACACAGTGCAGTGCACAAACATTTCACTGAAGCACTCTCTTAAAATCATCTGTATGAAAACTCTACAACTAATCAATTTCACAGTTAGTATCTGATAGTTTGTATGGACCTTGGAGTTCAAGTCAACCAAAACTAGCAAAACGTTTACTTTAACAGGTACCAGTTCATGCACCAACCCTCTTCACCAGCAACCTCTTGCCCACAAAGCCATGCTTCTTCACACATGCTTATGGTTTCGATCCTGGCTTGCTAGGCTGAAAACTACATGTTGTTGAGAAAATGTTCACTGAAGATATGTTTTCTCTGGGTATGCTTTAATAGAAGGATACTTTGATCAACCACTATCAAAACTGTTCTTTCAGTAATCCACTATGTTTAATTCATTCTTGGAGTGTGGGTATCACTGGCTGGGCCAGCACTTATTGCCTATCCCTAATTGCTTTTATGAAGGTAGCAGTAAGTTGTCTTTTTTAATCTTTGTAGTCAATTCGTATAGTTAAACCCATAATGCTATTGGTGAGGGAGTTCCAAGGTTTTGACCCAATGACCCTGATGAAATGGCAACATATTTCCAAGTCTGGATGGTGAGTGACTTGGAGGGTATCCTGCAGGTAGTGGTGTTCCCATATATCTGCTCCCCTTGTCCTTCTGTTGTGGTCGTGTGTTTGAGAAGTGCGGTCTAAAGAACCTTTGTGAATTCCTGCAGTGTACCTTGTAGATGGTATTGCACTGCTGCTACTGAGTGAAAGTAGACACAGGAAATATTTGTGGATATCATGTCAGTCAAGCAGGCTGTAGTGTCCAGCTATGGTGTCTAGTTTCTTGGTGTTGTTAGAGCTACACTCATCCAGGCAAATGTGGAGTATTCAGTGACACTCCTGACTTGTGCCTTGTAGCTTGTGGACAAGCTTTGGGGTGTCAGGATGTTAGTTGGACTCCCAATCTCTAATCTGCTGTTGTAGCCCCAGTAGTTATGTACAGTTGGTTTTTCAGCATGTCTTGGCGATAACACGATTGAAGAATTTAGACCATGATTTGCAGAATGCGATCTTTCCTTACCTGTATTGAGTATAAAGCAATTCTGGCCCCATTAGTTTAAATGACATTGCTATTTTGCAATTTTCTTATAATGCGGGATCGCATGGGAACTGAACTATTGCATTGTATCAGAATGGACTGTAGTTAGTCCAATTAAATTCGTGCTCAGTAGTTATCCCTAGGAAGTTGATAGGGTATTCAGTGATGGTGATTCCATTTAATGTCAAAGGGAGGTGTTTAGATTCTCTGTTGGAGATGGTATTTGTGAGGTGCGAATGTTACTTCTACTTATCAGCCTAATCCTAAGCCTGGATATTGTCCAAATTTTCCTGCATTTGGGCATAGATTTCCTCAGTATCTGCAGAGTTGCATATGGTGCTGAACATTTGTGCAGTTGTCAGCAAGCATCCCATTTCTGACTTCAGAATGGAGAGAAGGTTATGAATAAGCACCTGAGGAGGGTTGGGCTTCGGACAGTCCACTGAGGAACTCCTGCAAAGATGTCCTGGAGCTGGATGTGATGACTCATGTCCAGTAACCACGGCCATCTATCTTTGTGCTACATATGACTCTGACCAATGGAGAGTTTTCCCTCCATTCCAGTTTTCCAGGATTCCTTGCTGTCAAAGCTGGCTACATGCTGCTTGATGTCAAGAGTAATCATTCTCACGTAAACCTCTGGAATTAACCTCTTCAGCCCATGTTTGAACCAAGGCTGTAATGAGGAACTGAGTGACCACGGTGGAACCTAAACTAAGTGTCACTGAGCAGGTGATTGCTACGCAAGGTTTCCTTGAGAGCATTTTTGATGACATGTTTCTTTACTGATGATTGAGGTACACTAATGTGGCAATATTTGGCTGGATTAGATTTGTCCTGCGTTTTGTGTGCAAGGCATACCTGGGCAATTTCCACGTTGTGTGGTAGATGCCAGTGTTGCAATTTTAATAACTTAAAAGGCCATGATAAAATTTTGTATCCAGTTCTGTGGTCGATCGCTCATTCATGACTCAACACCAAAATACCTTTGCATCAGAAGGGCTCAGAAGAAGAGTCACCTGCACTCGAAATGTTACTCTGTTTCTGTCTGCACAGGTGTTGCTAGACTTGCTGAGCTTTCCAACACTTAAAATCACTTTGGCATTATTCTTGACTATACTGACCGGCTTGCAATATCACCAATGTACTAGAACCAAAGTCAAGATGAAAGTGAATCCTATAGATAAACTGGTAGACATCACCTGGGACATGAGAGCCTCCACGGTATGCTCTGCTTCATTTGTCCCGGCCTACCCAACAACCAAGTTCTGATGCTCTAGCTGACTCAGAAGTGATCGTGAAAATGGGTGAGACATTCACCTTTGGAAAGTCATGAGAGTTGTTTCTGAGATGTTGGCACCAGCTCGAAGTGAGTATCTTCCTGTGCTAGCATGCTTTGAAAAACCTGATGTCCACAGGGATAAGATTCTCCTCAAAGAAGGCAACAGCTGACTGCTAAAGGAGCATGCCCATTAATACAGATCCTCAAAATAAAAACCAACACATTTTCCTGAAATCCAGTAGTCCTTAGTGGGCGGCACGGTGGCACAGTGGTTAGCACTGCTGCCTCACAGCGCCTGAAGACCGGGTTCAATTCCCGACTCAGGCGACTGACTGTGTGGAGTTTGCACGTTCTCCCGTGTCTGCGTGGGTTTCCTCCGGGTGCTCCGGTTTCCTCCCACAGTCCAAAGATGTGCGGTTCAGGTGAATTGGCCATGCTAAATTGCCCGTAGTGTTAGGTAAGGGGTAATGTAGGGGTATGGGTGGGTTTCGCTTCGGCGGGTCGGTGTGGACTTGTTGGGCCGAAGGGCCTGTTTCCACACTGTAAGTCTAATCTAATCTAATCTTACTGGAATACATGCTGCACCATTGCTTCAAACTGATGACCACCTCTCAATGATGCACTACTTGTTAACTTATCTGAATGGTGAAATATTTGGTTATGACCTTCTAAGAAAAAAATTGACACCATTCAACCACTTGAGATTGAGCAATGGAAAATTCTGCATCCTTCAAACCTTTACCATGTAGTATTAGGTTAATTGAAATCCTTTACTGTTGATGTACATTTGTTTCAACATTTCTCAACAATTTGCTAACATATTTGCTCTTCTAACTCTTTCTGATTGGGGTAAATGCTATGTTTCCAGGAACTCTTTTTTTTTCTCTCTGTTCAAACCATATCTCTTATTGTAATGCAGCTTGTAACCATCAATAGGTAAAAATTGCTGAAATGTTCTGTATGAATATTGGTTGTGTAGAGAACTTGTTGGAAGCAGGACCCATCATTGTGTAGTCCTGGATCTCATCTATTTGGATAAGTTGCCAACTATCACTTGTAGAAGTATATGCAACCTGAGGTTTAGGAGGAAATGTGCAAGGGGAAAGGAAAAACAAAATTCATCTTTACAATATTTGAAATGAAAACAGAAATTTCTGGAAAAGTTCAGCAGGTCTGGCAGAAAAGTCAGTTAATGTTTCGAGTCAATGCTGATGGTGGCTAGAAAAATGTTGGTTTATATGCAGAAGATAGAGTGGGATGGGGGAGTAATCAATAGGTGGGGATAGAGTTCCGAGAGAGAAGAACAGTTAGACAGACAAAGGATTGGATAATGATCGCTAGGAGAGTGAATAGCTATTAATGGGGACTGGTAGTGGCTAATAATAGGTTGTGTGTGATAGCAGACACTGTGATAACAAGGCCTGGGGTTGTCAGGGTTGGGGTAAGGACATGGGAGAGCTTCAACACTTCATTTTCCACTTGGGGAACCTGTAGCCTTCTGGACTCAATACCAAGTTTAATAACTTCAGAGCTTGAGCTCTCTCCCATGTCCTTTCCCCAACCTCCCACACCCCAGTCTGCTATTACACATAATACAAGAGTCACTCGACCCAAAATATGAACTGTCATTTTCTGTCCACATATGCTGCCAGATGTGTTGAGATTTTCCAGCAATTTCTATTTTCATTTCTGATTTACCACATCTGCAGTTCTTGTAATTTTTACAATGTTTGAGTTGGTAGCTTGACGATCTAGAGATAACACCATCCTGGAAGGTTATATGGAAGATATTTTCCTTCTCTAAATATGTCATTGAGTGATGTCAACTGCAATGAACAGTATCATGAGACCTTATTGAGTCACTTGTTTCTGTTATCTTTATAACTTATGAAATCTTCATAAGTTCATGAGCTCTTTGCAAATCTTTAATAAACCCTCTTTAGTGGGATTGTGCAGTGTTTGAAACACACTGACAAGTGTGCTAACTATATTTTTATGCTGTTACAGTTCTAGAAGTTTTCTAAAGGTTCCACAAAATTTACTAATTTACTATGCTTTTGTACATGTTAATTGCCAATTGTAAAAACCATTGTTCTTATTTACACAGATCTTTAGGAAGGCCAGAGCCGTAGCACCTTCTGTCCTCTTTTTTGATGAAATAGATGCTTTGGCTGTTGAGAGGGCCAGGTGAGTATCAACGGCACGAGATTGATTGCTAAGAGTGCCAGTAAATGAAATAAGTATGTGCCAGGAGCAGATCACTAAGAACTACTGTTTACATTTGGGGAAACGTGTGACAATCAACCTGTGAATTGATTATCGAGGAGAAAGTTAGGATTGCAGATGCAAGAGATCTGAATCGAGAGTGTAGTGCTGGAAAAGCACAGCAGATAAGACAGCATCCGTGGAGCTGGAGAATGGACATTTCGGGCATCCATCCCTGATGAAGGGCTTATGCCCGAAATATCAATTCTCATGCTTCTCGGATGCTGCCTGACCTGCTGTGCTTTTCCAGCACCACACTCTTGACTGTGAATTGATTATCACCAACCACGTGTGGTGATTCATTACTGTCCTTAAAATGCTCTAAATGTTGGGAACCCTATGATCACCTTGGCAAAAGGCATGGTGGCACAGTGGTTAGCACTGCTGCCTCACAGCACCTGAGAGCCGGGTTCAATTCCCGACTCAGGCAACTGACTGTGTGGAGTTTGCACGTTCTCCCCGTGTCTGCGTGGGTCTCCTCCGGGTGCTCCGGCTTCCTCCCACAGTCCAAAGATGTGCGGATCAGGTGAATTGGCCATGCCAAATTGCCCTTAGTGTTAGATAAGGGGTAAATGTAGGGGTATGGGTGGGTTGCGTTTCGGTGGGTCGATGTGGACTTGTTGGGCCGAAGGGCCTGTTTCCACACTGTAAGTAATCTAATCTAAAAAAAAAGGAGGGTGAATGCCAGAATTTTGTTTTTAAATCTTATGTAATTTCTTTTGGGCTTTGTGCCTTCCAAGAGTTTGCTTTGCTTTGCTTTGCTTTGTCTAATTTGTCTTGCTTATTAGAATGTTTCTATTATTCCTACCTGGGTTGACATTGCCAATTAAAGAAGATTGTGTGTGGAAAAACGTATTGCATTTTCACTGTTTTACTTAGTGTTTGAACCTTACCTTCATAAGGAAATATGAGTGTACACAGACAGGAAATACCCTTCAATCCTCTTCTATACAAATATGATATTTTTTGTTTCCAACCCCATCTCAAAGCCATGTAATATTCTGAGAGAAGTCAGGTAGATCCTGAGTCAATTAAGGAAAACTGCTGAAAAATTCTTCTCTGACCTCCCTTAGTCTATTGATTTATGTAACCAAACTGCCCATTTCTACTTTCTGAGTTGTATAATCTTAAAGCACAGAAAGAAAGCCTTTTAGCCCTGTTGTGCCTCTGTAGTTTCTTTCAAAGAGCTGTTCAATTAAATCATACACTCCTACCTTTTCCCTTCTTATCTTCAAATTAATTTTCCAAAAAGGATATGCTTCTGCCAGCCTTTCATGTATTGGATTTCACATCATTACAGGCCTCGATATGGAAAAATTACCATTGCCCCTTTAAGTCTTTTGCCAATTATTTTAAATCTTTAACCTCTGATTAATCACCTACCTTCTAGAGGAATCAGTTTTTTTTTGCCATTTATTGAAAATGTATTGCCTCTGGGAGAAAGGCATCCACTAGGGAGTCCTTTTAAAGATAATCCTTGTTTCAACTAACCGAGGGGACAGGTGAATCATGAAGTGGAGCCTGTTCATTCAATCTCACTTGGAAATTTATTGATTTGGAGCATACGTGCAAAACCATAACCATTTGGAGAACCTTAGGATTTTATCATAATACTAAATCCGCACTAATCAGGGTCTTCCTGCTGGGACTGAAAACTAAGATTGGCAGTTAACTGTTCCTGCTGCATGTCCGTATCAAAAATGCTCAATCAAAATGCTGTATAATTTTGAATACCTCAATTTGGTTTCCTCTTATCCTTTGCTTCTCTCAGAAGGAAAGACTCCACTCCGATTTCTCCAGGTAACAAACATCTCTCATCTTTTGGTAACATTATAATAAATTCTCTATCCCTTCTTTGTGATCATGACATTCTCCCTAAAGCAGATTCTGTTGAGAATAGTGCACAGGCCCCCAGCTGAGGTCTAACCAATGACTTGCTTGTTTGGCATGCAATGCACCAATGCACAAAACCAAGAGCCTTGTATAATCTGAAAATAATTTATTTACTCCAAAGCCCAGAGTAGTTTATTTTCTGAAATATACAAGTTGGAATTGAACTCCTTTCCCTTTATAATAGATTCCAGTCTTTTTACCACAACCTCCCTGTGTTCCCGAGTCCTGTTGATGGCCATGCTTGCTTGTCCTCTTAAATACTTTGACCCATCTCCTTCCCTGAAGACTTGATGTGATAACATCGACATTTCTGCAGATGTGAAGCTGTTGTTCTTGGATGGTTCACTGTTATGTAGCAGACTTGTTCTCGCGTCTTTTTTGCAAATGTTAGTCTCAAGAGGATGGAAAGCTGACCATGAATAACTTGAACATTTTCTTTGTTGACACGATTTTCCGACGTTTGATAGATAATTCTCATTCAGCTGCAAATGTTAATAAGATGTACTGTTAACTTGCCAAGATTTCATTTTGTGAAGGTGATTTATACTTCACTGCTGTGTCTGGTAGCAAAGACTGCTAAAAGATGACTATTCACAGAACACTATTTCCACGATTAGTTGCAATTTAGTTGTTGGGCATTATTTATTAAATAAACCAGATTGATAATAATTACACTGGAAACCAATTTAGAATTGTCAATTGGATTCGCAGTGTCACCTTTTTTCACATTCTGCATATATTAACACCTAAGATCTGTGTGTTATCGACTTTTATTTCTACAATGCTGGACATTTTATTTCTCTGTTTTCTAAGATCTTAGAACAGCGATACTGTATGTAGGTACCTTTGTACTTAAGATGGCACTGTACGTGACGACATATAAATGTTTCACTGTATTCATTGGAGTACATGTGACAATAAAGCCAATTCAATTCCAATTTCAAGTAGGCACAATTTGTTCTTACAATACACCTTTTTCATTGGGAAACAATAAAAAGGACCTTGGAGAATGTTGGTCTCTGCTGCATTTCCATGGTAACTGAAATGATGATGGATCAGAACTCCAGAATTCTGTGAGTAATTTTTAAATGTTTAATTCCTTTAAAACAAAGGAGTGTGAATGTAAATTAATTGGTGTTAAGCAAAGTCCCATGTGGAACCCATGGAATGTCAATTTGTTAAGGAAACTTCAGAGAGAACCATAACTAGAAGAGATAATGAGCAGGCTGAATATTTTCCCCCTTCTGAGCAGAAAGCCACTTCTTGTAGGCATTTTTGTGCTTTGCTCTTCCAGGAATAAACTTATTTAAAAAAGCAGAGTTTAAAACTGACTGCAGTCCTGGTCAGTATGTGCGAGTGGAAGGAGGTGTTCTAGTCTGGGTTCAAGTGTTGTTATGGTGTTAAGGTCATGGTAGAAGACTTCGTAGATAAAGTGATGCTTATGCTTTGCATGTCAGAAGCCAATTCATCAGCAAGTCAGTTAGAAAAAAACCAGGACAAAAGCAGTCTCTCACACAGTGCTCCAGCCAACAGCTGTCAAAAGGAAACTAGACAAATGGAATTCAACTAAGTGCAAAGCCAAATCCCAAAAACAAGGGTTTCAATATTAGTGTTCTACTCCCTTCACAATACATACAGACAAATCATATATCTTTTAACTTTTCTTGGATTCACTCCTTATTCCTAATGTGTGGTGTGTGAATTCTTTTTCATGTTTAATAATTAATAAACTTATTCTCTTGTTAGCTCATGAAAGCTTGATTAAATTGCTTGAATGAAAAGTGAAAGGCAACCACAAGGGAGGAATACTTATTAAGATAAACCTTCTTGCAACCAGCCAGGGAGTGAGTGAATAAAGAAGGGAGCAAGTTCATCCCTTCTTACTTGGAACCTTAATGATTTGGAGTATATGTCTGACACCATAATAACCTGGCCAGTCAAAGTCTTCCTGCCTGGACTGAAAACTAAGATTGACATTTAACTGTTTGTAGGCAAAAGTGAGGACTGCAGATGCTGGAGTTCAGAGTCTAGGTTAGAGTGGTGCTGGAAAAGCACAGCAGGTCAGGCATCATCCGAGGAGCAAGAAAGTAGATGTTTCGGGCAAAAGCCCTTCATCAGGGCATCAGGAATTCCTGATGAAGGGCTTTTGCCCAAAACATCGATTTTCCCGCTCCTCGCTTGCTGCCTGACCTGCTGTGCTTTCCAACACTACTCTAATCTAGACACTGAACTGTTTCTGCTGAATATCTATGTCAAAAAGGCCCAAACAAACAGCAGCCTGTCCCCTTTTGCAAATCTATTTCTTGTATCCTTGTCTTAAAGAGTGCAAATTAAAGAACTCCAATGTTTATCTCCTTTTAACGATGTTTCAGTTGTATACTATCAAGCACAATTATTTATAGTAAAGATTGCATAGAAATCGATCGGTAGATAGAACATAGAAAAGTACAGCACAGAACAGGCTCTTTGGCCCACAATGTTGGGCCAAGGTTTAATCCCAATGTAAAATATAGTAACTTAACCTACACACCCCTCAACTCACTGCTATGCATGTGTATGTCCAGCAGTCGCTTAAGTGTCCCCAATGATTCTGCTTCCACCCCCACGGCTGGCAACACATTCCATTCATTTTCAACTCTCTGCGTAAAGAACCTCCTCTGATGCCTCCTTTATACATTTCTCCTAATATCTTCAGACTATAACTTCTCATGCCAGTCCATCCTGCCCTGGGGAAAAATCTCTGGCTATTGACTCTATATATTATTCTCATTATTTTGTACACCTCAATCAGGTCTCCTCTCTTCCTCCTTCTCTCCAGAGAGAAAAGTGTGAGCTTATTCAACCTTCCTTCATAAGGCATGCCCTCCAGTCCAGGCAATATCCTGGTAAACCTTCTTTGCACCCTCTCCAAAGCCTCTGTATCTTTCCTATAATAGGGCGACCAGAACTGTACACAATATTCCAAGTGTGGTCTCACCAGGGACTTGTAGAACTGCAGCAAAACCTCATGGCTCTTAAACTTGATCACCCTGTTAATGAAAGCCAAAACATCATATGCTTTCTGAACAACCCTATCCATTTGGGTGGCAACTTTGAGGGATTTATGTACTTGCACACCCAGATCCCTCAGTTCCTCCACACTGCGAAGAATCCTGTCTTTAATCCTATATTCAGCATTCGAGTTCGACCTTCCAAAATGCATCACTTCGCATTTATCCAGGTTGAATTCCACCTGCCATTTCTCAGCCTAACTCTTAATCCTGTCTGTGCTGCGCTGCAGCCTGCAGTAGCCCTCTATACTATTGACACCTCCGACCTTTGTGCCATCTGCACATTTACTAACCCATCCCTCAACCTCCTCATCCAAGTCATTTATAAAAATTACAAAGAGCAGAAACCCAAGAACAGAGCCTTGTGGGACCCCACTCAACATTGACCTCCAGGCAGAATACTTCCCATCTACAACCACTCTCTGCCTTCTGTCAGCCAGCCAATTCTGAATCCAGATAGCCAAATCTCCCTGTATCCCATACTTCCTGACTTTATGAATGAGCCTACCATGGGGAACCCTATCAAATGCCTTGCTGAAATCCATATACACCACATCCACTGCTCGACCATCGACGACCTGTCTTGACACCTCCTCAAAGAACTTTAATAAGATTTATGAGGCATGCCCTCCCCCTCACAAAGCTGTGCTGACTGCCTTTAATTACACTATGCTTTGCCAAATAGTCATAAATCCTACCCCTCGGAATTCTTTCCAACACTTTGCTGACCACAGACCTAAAACTGACTGGTCTGTAATTGCCAGGAATTTCCTTATTACCCTTCTTGAAAAGAGGAACAACATTTGCCTCCTTCCAATCCTCTGGTACAACTCCTGTAAGGAGTGAGGAGGTAAATATCCTCACTAGCGGCTTAGAAACCTCCTTTCTCACTTCCCGGAGCAGTCTAGGGTAAATCAGGTCTGGCCCTGGGGACTTAATAATCTTAATGTTTTCCAAAATTTCTAGCACATCAACATCATCAATCTTGATCTGGTCAAGACAGTATCCCAGCTCCTCTAAGTTTTCATTTACAACAAGTTCCCTTTCCTTGGTGAAAACTCAAGCAAAAAACTCTGTTAGGGCTTCCTCTATCTGCTCACACTCCACGCACAAGTTCCCTACGCTATCCCTGATTGGCCCTACCACCTTCCTGATCATTCTCTTAATCCTCACGTATGAGTAAAATGCCTTTGTGTTTTCCCTAATCCTTCTTGCCAAGTCTTTTTCGTGCCCACTCCTGGCTCTCCTCAGTCCAGTTCTGAACTCCTTTCTAGCTTGTCTGTTGTCCTCTATAGCTGTGCTAGATCATTGCTACCTCCACCTTACGTAAGCTGCCTTCTTTCTTTTGACGAGAAGTTCCTCTGTTCTCGTTATCCAAGGTTCCTTAATCTTACCCCTTATTGCCTGTCTCAGAGGAACAAATTTGCGCATCACTCGCAACAACTGCTCTTTAAATAGTCTCCACATGTCTGCTGTGCCCTTTCTGTGGAACAATTGCTCCCAGTCTGCACTTCCCAACTCCTGTCTGATGGCGTCATCATTTCCTTTTCCCCAATTAAATATTTTCTCTCGGTAACTGCTCCTTTCACTCTCCAAGGCTATACTAAATGTGAGGCAGTTGTGATCACTTTCACCAAAGTGCCCACCCACCACGAGATCTGACACCTGTCCTGGCTCGTTGCAGAGCACCAAATCCAAAATGGTGTCTCCCCTCGTCGGTCTATCTAGTACTGAGTAAGGAAACCCTCCTAATACACCTGACAAAAACAGCTCCATCCACGCCATCTGCACTTAGGAGGTTCCAGTCGATATTGGGAAAATTGAAATCACCCATAACAACAACCCTGCTACTTCTGCATTTTTCCAGAATCTGCTTGCCTATGAGATCTTAATCTCTCTACTGCTATTATGTGGTCTGTAGAAAACCCCCAATGCGGTGGCTGTTCCCTTGCTGCTCCTAACTTCCACCCATACTGACTCAGTAGACAAACCTTCCTCAACAATCTTTATTTCTGTAGCTGTGATGCAATCTCTGATTAGCAATACTACACCCTTCCTCTTTTGCACCCTCCCTGTTTTTTCTAAACGTTCTAAACCCTGGAACATCAAGCAACCATTCCTGCCCCTGTGAAATCCACGTCTCCGTTATGGCCACAACATCGCATCTCCAAGTATTGATCCATGCTGTAAGTTTGTCACTCTTATTTTGGACACTCCTTGCATTAAAGCAGACACACTGTAACCGATCCCTTTGTTTCATCGCGTGAGAAACCTTCCAGATCATTCAATATGTCCTGTCACTGTCCCATCTGCAACTGACTGCCTCTCCGACGTGGCTGTGATCCCCCCCCCCCCCAAAAGCTAAACTCGCTTGAACCCTCCCGATTCACACGAGCAAATCTCCCACCCAGGACATTTGTGCCCCTCCAGTTCAGGTGCAACCCGTCCATCATGTACCGGTCCCACCTTCCCCAGAAGGTATCCCAATGGTCAAGATTTCTGAAGCCCTCCTGCCTGCACCAGCCTCGCAGGCACGTGTTAAGCTGCATTGTCTGACTGTTCCTCATCTCACTATCTCGTGGCACCGGTAGCAAACCTGAGATCACAAGTCTACTCGTCCTGCTCTTCAGCTTCCAATGTAACTCTCTGATTCAGATCCTCAATCCCTTTTAAGTTATTTAAATTATTTCTTTGAGGAGCTGAAAAACTCTGAAGAATCAGTTTGCATTTTATCATTTCCACCATGCCTAAAATCTTCATGCACCCTTTGTGTTGTGGTGCAAAGGACACTAAGCACTGTTATGGGTGCAGCTTTCCCAATACAGTCAGGTTCAGAGTGACTTCCAGTTACTTGACAGCATAGCCCACAAGTGTGGTGCTAGAAAGGCACTGTCGGTCAGGCAGCATTTGAGGAGCAGAAGAGTTGATGTTTCGAGCATAAACTCTTGTTGAAACGCGACTCTCCTGCTCCTTGGATGCTGCCTGACCAGCCTTGTTTTTCCAGCATACTTTTTGACTCTGATCTCCAGCATCTGCAGTCCTCACTTTCTTCTAGCATAACCCAGCAAGCCTTGTTCCTTCTAAAGATGTGTTTGCTGTTGTTTACTAAGTTAGTTGTTTACATGCTGTTAAATAACCACTCCCTCCAGTTGCTGCACTGGAAATTCTAACTGCAGGATATAGTGCAACAACTTTAGCAATCCTGTCCTAGAAGGACAAGGACAACAGTTGCATTGTATGGGAATACAATAGTCTCCGTTTTCTTCCCAGGTTCTACCTACTCCTTATTTAGATGAGTTTCACTATTTCTTCTTTGCTGGGTCAGAGTCTTTGAACTCCTCATTAATTAGCAATGTTGGACTGCAGCAGTTTTCATTTGATGTTTCCATCAAATAATTGGATCTGTCAAACAAACATCTTAGCATTCAGTCCAATACTCATGAATAAAATGATGACTGATGCTTTTTCTTTTGCTGCTTCATGGTCTGCAGCAGTTTGCAAAGAAGGCCCAGCCACGTTGTCAAAGATAACTAGGTATGAACATCAGATATCAACCTTGCCTGCGATGGCCACATCCCAGAATTCATTGTTTTTTAAAATCACTTTTTGTTTCTTTGATTATTGGTCCCTTTAGTTTTGTTGTTGTGGTCACAGAAATGGATTAGTACTTGTCAGTTATGACTCTTCCACCTATTTTATATTGTGGGAACTATATTTTCTTCTTGTGCATCACTTTTCTTTGCTTGCCATGGTGGTTATCATATCAAGCCAAGGTAGTTGAAAGCCACATGTGCTGGAAATAAAAATAGAAAGTACAGAAAAAAAGAAATAAATAGAAATTAAAATGTAGAGAAGATAATTCAGGTAAGTTAATGTTTCAGGTGTGAGAACTTTTAAAGGGACTTGAGTTCATTTTTTCCAGTAATTTATTCTTTGTACCTTAGAGTTATATTGAGTCCTAACTTCACATCTTTTGATTATAATGAATGGTATGTTGATATACATTTCACTGGGTTTAAAATTTTTAAGTAATAATTATTTATCATAGAATGATTCAGCGCTGAAACAAATCGTTTATCAAAGAGCATGCTAGCTCTTTGAAAGGAGGTAATGGAAGCTGCACTGGGTAATTTAGCCCATCACACCTACTCCCATTTGTTCATTGACCTCAGTGCCACTTCCGCATGCTCTCCCATATCCACTAATCTAATTAATATCCAGAAATCAATTAATCTCTTTCTCCATAAGTGTATATCCATTTTATTTTGAAAATTATTGAATTAACTTCCACTGCTCTTTCAAAAAGTATATTTTATTTTCTGTGGTGTTTACCTCATTATCTAATTTTGGATTTAGAGTTTGACTTCCCTGCTTACTACAGTTTGATGCAGGTACTACGTAGCTAGTCTACACACTCATATAGGGTGTGGATTCATCTTTTGCAGTAGGTAGAACTGGTGAAACTTGAAATGACATTGTACAACTTGAGCATGTACTGATTTGGCAACATAATCCCACCTCAAACTATTTACATGTGGTAAACAATAGGCCAACTAAGTTCGTTTTCGATTTTTGGCCATGCAAGTTTTCATGCTAAGAATGTACATGCCATATTTGAATCCAGTGTCTCCCATAACTCGTTTCTGAATTTAGCCATTTACAAATTGCATCTTTCTCAAAATTCAAGAAATGCATTTCTCTATCTGGAAATGTTTGTAATATATGAACTATAATAGTTCTAATTCTGTACCTTTCCTTCTGATACCTAACTAGCAGTTCCTACTTGAGAAATATACTGAAAAAAACATCTATCTGTAATCTTGGTCATTGTTTTTCCTGTTTAAAATGCACTAGGCACAGTTGAGAAATAGAATAATTGAACACTATCTACTTTTGATACATTATATAAAGAAGGTAATTAATACAGATCGGTTACTGCATGAGTGAAATGCAAATTGAATCGCTAAGCTAAGCTGCAAATTGGGAACTGTAGAGTTGGAGATGGGAATCACTTTAAGAAAAAGCACTTCTTACTTCTTTGGTTTGTATTTTCCAAGTGTCAAAAAAAGCTGCTGTCATCTCATCGAGCTAAAATATTTGTTTATGAATCAGGTTTTTTTTCTAGTTTTGCGAGTGACCTTTTATGCACCGTGGTGCCACATTTTACATGTTATTCACTTTGGAAGTTTATCTGTGCTGTGTAATCCAAAGGCCTCAAGTGCACGAACATACAGGATGAGCTCTATGTATTGAAATTGTGGCAACCCATGACAGACTTGGAGACCCACATTTAGGTTTAGTATTTTGTAAAAGGGATACATGAACCAAGTTTTGCATTTGGTTACACTCCTATAATCTTGAGATGTGCAGTAAATCAAAATCCACAGGCAAAAGGTTTAAACTCAGTCAAAAATAAACAGTATATCAAGTAGTGGGAAATTTTAAATTAGGAGCAATTTGTCAATAATGTAATTTAAATTCTGCATTTCATAGGGTAACTGGTGAAGTTGCTACTTTGTTTAACTAATAATATCAGTGGACAGAATCAGTCAAATTAATGCTGAAGTTTATAATAGTTAAAACTAAGTGAATTATGCCTAAAACAACTATGATTTGTAATCTTTTACAATGGTCCAACAATCACAGGGTGCAATTCCTGCCCTCCCATATATTAGGCACACCCCCAAGATTGAAATATCAGGAATGGTAAACTTCATTTGTGCCATCCTTGGGGTGAGTTTGTCAACTTACACTTTCTGTGCCGATATACTAATACTGCTCAGGCGAGGATTAAACTTACTTGTCAATGCAAGATTGGTTAAGTTAACTGACACACTGTTCAGATTGAAACTACTCATTACTTTTAAAACATGCACATTACTGTATTCAAATTATTTTGATCACCTCATTGCTATTAAATGCAGGAACTATTTTGCAGCTGTACAGAGAAGAATCCTTCCCTCGTGACCATTAATTTCTCTGGAACAAACAAAAATAATCTGTAGCCTTTTCAGGATCTCTCCCATATACATGAGGTCTGATTGAATTTGTTCTGAGCCACTATTAAAATGTGTTACTCCATTACATTAATTCATGGCAAATGTTATGTTTTCTATTATGGAAATGGACATTTGGTGCGATTTCAGTCTAAATTTACAAGCTATTGAACACGTGATTCAAACCCTGAAATTCTTTTGTTGCTCATATGATTATGTAGCTATAGTTAGCATTTACCGGTAAATCTTTTGGTTGCAATTTAAAGAGTTGGGAACAGTAAGTGACATGAGGCGCCCAATTTTTAAAAGTCAGACCGTTTCAATAATGTCCTCTTGAAAAGGGAATGTGTATGGACTTTGGGACAATGGAACAACATTATAATTTTATTGCAGAGCTACTTTTCACGTGGTATAAATAGCAAAGTGTGGTAGAAATAGATAGATGAACAGTAGATATATTGGTAGGAAGTACATTTGAGTTAACAGAAGTCTAAGCATGAAGGTAATTCTTGACTTTGCCTTCTCCTCGATCAGTCTGCCTTGAACCTAAGTTCTCAGGTGGGGTCCTATTGCCAAATGACAAACAAGAACTCTGACCCTGAGCAATGTGGATTTCGGCCATGCACTCAAATTGTTGACTTTTAACTGCAACCTGTAGCAAACTATGAAGTTTTATAAACCCACTGACAACTTCCTGGTTAAATAAAGTTTTCTAATAAATATAAACTTTCCAGGAACACTCAAATTGTAAGAATGAATTATAAAAATAATTGTTTTTCCAAGGGATAATTTTAATTATGTGGGTGATTGACAAATAAACTGCAATTGCAACTTCCTACTTGAATTAAATTACATCGCTGTCCAATTTCAACCGATTGTATGTTGTTAGGAAGTATGATGCTATATATCTTCTTCTGAAATCACCTGAATGAAATTGTTATACCAGTTTAGGGCATTATGAAATTATTGAAGACTATGGTTTGCTAACTCTTAATATTGTAGAGACATCAGACAGAAGTAGGCTAGTCAGACTGTTGCACCTGCTCTGCCATTCAGTATCATGTCTGGTCAAAACTGTATAATGGGGATCCAGGATGGCGGTGATCTAGGAGGGTCATATTGCAGAGCTCCGCACCGCAGCACAAGCGGGACGAACTTCTAACCCACCCAACCGGATCCTTGCGATATCCTGGGACTCTGGAAAGATCGTGGAGTCCTAGGAAATTGTGGAAAATCAACTTACCTGCGTTTTCGCTGTCCATGGATGCTGAAGAAGGGAGGAGGAATGTCTGAGGCCGGGCCCATGGCCCAGCCTGCAGGATCCTTGGACTCGATTACCTACCAGACCTTAGTTAATGAGCTCACGCAATCTCACGAGATGTTGGGTAAGCAGATAGAGGAGAAGCTGGCCCTGATCTCTCTCATGCTGCAGAAGCATGAACAGCAGCTGGGAGACCTGGAAAAGAGATGGATAAGTTGAACACAGAGTCACAGTGGTGGAAACTGATACCGGTTCTTCAAGGGTAGGATCCAAGCCCTGGAAAGACAGGTGCTTAATTTGTATGACCATTTGGATGATCTCGAGAAAAGGGGCTGAAGAAAAAATATTTGGATCGTTGGTCTGCTGGAGGGTAAGGAAGGTGAGCGGCTGGCAGAATTTATTGAGGACTGGTTGCTGAAATTCTTAAACTTGGAGGCTGGAATGAGAGGCATGAAGATTGAGAGGGCTCACCAGGTCAGGTCTGGGTCACCGTCCTCGTCCTCTCTTGATGCGGTTTCATCATTATAGAGTTAAGGAGAGAATTGTGGAAGCATTCAGAATCAGGGGAAGGATTCGAAGGCCGTAATTTACAAGGGCTTTAAGATTATGTTCTTGAGGACTTCTCAGCAGTGGTGATCCAGAATAGAAAATCCTATGACGGTGTCAAGAGAAGGCTGAGGGAGCTTGGGATTCGGTATCTTTCTGAGGTATTCGGCTGTGCTTCGGATCACCTTAGATGGATCCGTACATCTCTTTGACACGTTGGAGAGGGCAAGAGACGTTTTGGACAAATTAATTTAATCTGAACAATTTTGTATGTATAAATAGTGGTGATGTTTGGGTATCTCTTTGTGTTTTTTTTCTTTTGAAAAAAGAGGAAGTCTGTTTGGGGCTTTCTTTTCCTTTTTTTAAATTCACAATAATCTGATTTAAGCTATGTTTGGCAGCAGTTGAGATGTGTACTTTCAATTTCGAAGTTATGTTATACCAAAGGATAGGTGGGGTATTTATCCCTTTTTTTTCAAACGAGTTTCTTTATTCACATTGCTATTCCATGGTGTATTTTCTTACTTTTCTGCATGTGTTTGTGGTGCGGCACTAGCTAGGAGGAGGGAAAATGTTTGGGATGGCTAGATGCCTGCTTAGGGGCAGTTTTTACCTGGTTCAGGTATTTAAATGCTCTGGCTACAGTCTTGGCAGCAGGATGGGAAATTGGGTCTTGGAATGGGTAGTTACCTCCTTTGGGCAGAGTGTGAGTTCCCCTATTCAGCGCTAATTGCGCTTTACATGTTGTTTGCTTTTTGTTTTTTTGTATATAATCAGTGAGTGGCACTGTGGCTCAGTGGTTAACACTGCTGTCTCACAGCATCAGGGTCCCAGGTTCGATTCCAGTCTCGGGCAACTGTCTGTGTGGAGTTTGCACATTCTCCCTGTGTCTGTGTGAGTTTCCTCCGAGTGCTTCGGTTTCCTCCCACAGTCCAAAGACCTGCATGTCAGGTGAACTGGCCATGTTAAAATTGACCCATAGTGTTAGGTGCATTAGTCAGAGAGAAATGGGTCGGTGTGGACTTGTTGGGCCGAAGGGAATCTAATCTAACCTAATCTAATCTTTGATAGCCTTGTAGGTTTGTTTACTGTAGTGGTTTTAGTTTATGTTGTTTTTATGATCTTGTGTCATTCAGGCTCTGCAGTTTGTGGTTCAAGTTCCTCCTCTCTGCAATTAAATGTTATTGCATAAGGTTATGGCTAATGACTTGATTAAATGGTGTACCTGGAATATGAAAGGGGGGGGGGTCACTCACCAATTAAGAGGAAGAAGGTACTTTTGAGTCTTAGAAAGGAGAAAGTGGATATTGCTTTATTACAGGAGACACACCTGGATGATAGGGAGCACTTGAAACTACAGCAGAATGGCTTTGATCGGGTTTACTTTTCATCTTTTAATACCAGAAGTAGGGGAGTGACTATATTGATTAGGGAGAATCTCCCATTGAACTTACTAAAGTGTGTTAAAAACCGCCACTGGAGGTTTGTAATTCTCAAAGCCCTGATAAGACCAGTTTCAAATCCCGGCATATCATTGTGGGGAGAGATTTTAACTATCTCATGGATCCCACAGTAGACAGGTTGCCCAAAGGCTGCCTGATACCCTCTGTACAAACTAAACAATTAGTGGATGTGTTTGTGGAGTTAGGGTTGGTGGACACCTGGAGGCTTCTCCACCCTACAGACAGGGATTTTACGTTATTTTTTTCAATCCACACAAATGTCACACCAGGATTGATTTTTTTGTTTCTGACCTCCATGGCAACCCTAGACTTGGTGGCATCTTGTACAATTGCTAATGTTACCATCTCCAATCATGCTCCAGTGTACCTGTTGGTTAAGATTAAGGATGTTATAGTGGGTGTGAGACTCTGGTGAATGGATCCCTTTATCCTCCAGGATAATAGGCTTGTGGAGTGCATCTCTAGGGAATTTCGGGCAAACCTAGACATTAATCCAGGCTTGATTAGCAGCCCATCCATCCTTTGGGAAACTGCCAAAGCCAACGCCGGGGGTGGGGTTAGTTATTTCCTACTCTGCCAGTAGGAAGCAGAAGAAGAGTGATCAGCAACGTCTCCTCGAAGCACAGTGGAAGGCAGCCGGGAAGGCTTACTTTGACAGGCCCTTGTTGGTCAAGCCACAGAGGATTACAGCACTGCGATCTGCATTGAATTCCATGCTCATGCAGACAGCAAAGAAGGAGTATACTTTTGCAAAGCAAAGGTTATATGAGCATGGTGACAGGCCAGGCATATCTCGCCAGGAAAAGGAGTACTTCTCAAGCCATTATGGCGATTATGGATTGGTCTGGGAAACTAACATGTGACTCCAAAAAAGATTAATGTGGCATTCCACTGATTCAATCTTGAGATGTGAGGTGGGGCAGGCCAAACTGGAGTCTTTTCTCCAAGGATCTGGAACTCCTGGGCATGATGCTTGTTCAGTAAATCAGTGCCCTCTTATTAGAGCAAGAGGTGCAGGAGGCTGTGAAGCAGCTTCAGAGTGGAAAGTCACCCGGTCCTGACGGACATCCCAGTGAATTCTATAAGGAATTTATAAACACATTGTCAGGTCCGATGCTCAACATGTTTAATATTCATACAGCCATGATTGTCTCCTGCCATCTCAGAGAGGCCAATATTTTGCTTATTCTTAAAAGCGGGAATGTCCCAGAGCACTGTGCTTCGTAGCGACCCATTTCACTCTTAAATGTGGACTTTAAAATCCTCTCTAAGGCTCTCGCGTTAAGGCTGGAGACTTTGTTACCTTCTGTTGTTAAAGAGGACCAGATGGCTTCATAAAGGGCTGCAGATCCTCCAATAATTGAAGCATGTCAACAACAGTCAATACAGGGATTGGTGATTTCTCTAGATGCAGAGAATGTATTTGACCGAGTTGATTGGCTATGCTTTTGTATACTCTGGAGCAGTTTGGCTTGGGTGAACTCTCTATAAGACGGGTAAAGGTCCTCTACAGTGACCTTCTTGCTGTGGTCATCACCATTGGGGTGCAATCAAGCAATTTCACCATTTTTAGGAGCAGCCAGTAAGGCTGTCCCCTTTCGCCATTGATTTTTACATTGGACTCAGTCAATGGTTGAATCACCATTCGTAGGGATCCCAATATATCAGCTCCAGAAGTGGGGTCAAAATTACATCAAATTTTGTTGTACGCAGACTATGTCCTTTATTTTGTCAAATCCAGCAGTTCGGTGCCTTGCCTGATACAATGCATTTGGCGCCTTTTTGGGGTACAAGATTAATCTTGCAAAATCAGAAACTATGCCTATGGGTGGTCTTACGAAGATGCTAGGTCTTGAGGGCGAATATCGATTCCCATTTAAATGGTCATAGGAGGGTTGATTTTTGATAAACAAACATTCGGGAGACTGAATGGCTGGTTCAGCTCTTTTATGTGTTGTCGTAAGTGGCCCCTTGTTAAATTAGCTAAACTACAATTGCCTCATGGATTTGGGGGAAGTAGATCTCCTGGACATCGAAAGCTATCAACGAAGCTCGCTTTTGTCTGATGGGAGTGTTTGGGCCTGTGGAGACTCTCTCTCAATATGGTTAGATATCAAAACCTTCCAGGCAAGCTGTCTCCTTACTAGCTTGCTGTTTTTGGACAATATGAGGACAGTCAGGGAATATGGCCATAACCCAATCGGCATCAATACTGTTAAAGCATAGAGGACAGTTCGGGAGAGGGAAGGCAATATTGGCAAGAGGTCTTCTCTTACACCTATAGTGCGTATACCGAGTTTTCAACCAGGGATAATAGGTTCAGGATTCAAACATTGGGCAGCTAGTGGTGTGTCTTGCATGGGCAATCTATTTGAGGGAGACACAATGATGTCCTTTGATCAGTTGATCTCCTTTTGATCTCGTTAAAAGAAAGGCAGCTTACTTAAGGTGGAAGAAGCTCAGCTCTAGAGTATTACAGGCGAGGAACGAGCTCAAAAATGGTCTGAGGAGAGCCAGGAGGGGGCACGAAAAATGCTTGGTAGGAGGGATTAGGTAATCCAAAGGTATGTGAGGAATAAAAAAATGATCAAAGAAAGAGTAGGGTCGATCAGGGATAGCGTAGGGAACTTGTGTATAGAGTCTGAGGAGGTAGGGGAAGCCCTAAATTTGTTTTTTGTTTCTATCTTTACTAAAGAAAAGGACCTTGTAGTGAATGAAACCATTGAGGAGCAGTTAAGCATGCTGGAACAGATAGAGATTGAGGAAGCTGATGTGTTGAAAATTTTGACAAACATTAAGATTGACAAGTCACCAGGACCAGACCAGATTTGTCCTCAGCTGCTTTGGAAAGCGAGAAATATGATTGCTTCGCCACTTGCGAAGATCTTTGCATCCTCGCTCTCTACTGAAGTCGTATCTGAGGACTGGAGGGAGGCAAATGTAATTCCTCTCTTCAGGAAAGGAAATAGGAAAATCACCAGCAATTACAGACCAGTCAGTCTCTCATCTGTTGTCTGCAAGGTGTTAGAAAGGATTCTGAGGGATAGGATTTATGAACATCCGTCAGAGCATGGCTTGAGTAAAGGCAGTCAGCACGGCTTTGTGAGGGGCAGGTCATGCCTCACAAATCTTATTGAGTTCTTTGAGGATGTTACTAGACAAGTTGATGAGGATCGAGTGGTGGATGTTGTGTATGTGGACTTCAGTATGGCATTTGATAAGGTTCCCCATAGTAGGTTTGTTCAGAACGTCAGGAGGAATGGGGTACAATGAATTTAGCTGTCCGGATACAGAAATGGCTGGTCGACAGAAGACAGCGAGTGGTAGTGGAAGGAAAATATTCTGCCTGGAAGTCAGTGGTGGGTAGTGTTCCACAGGGTTCTGTCCTTGGGCCTCTACTGTTTGTAATTTTTATTAATGACTTGGATGAGAAGATTGAAGAATGGGTTAGCAAGTTTGCAGACGACACAAAGGTTGGAGGTGTTATTGACAGTATAGAGGATTGTTGTAGGCTGCAGCGTGACTTTGACAGGATGCAGAGATGGGCTGAGAGGTGGCAGATGGAGTTCAACTTGGATAAATGCAAAGTGATGCATTTTGGAAGGTCGAACTTGAAAGTTGAGTGCAGGATTAAAGACCGGATTCTTGGCAGTGTGGAGGAACAGCAGGATCTTGGTGTGCAGGTGCATAGATCCCTTAAAATGGCCACCCAGGTGGACAAGGTTGTTAAAAAAGCATATGGTGTTTTGGCTTTCATTAAAAGGGGGATTGAGTTTAAGAGTCATGTAATCTTGTTGCAGTTCTATAAAACTTAGGTTAGACCGCACTTGGAATACTGTGTCCAGTTCTGGTCGCCCTATTATAGGAAAGATGTCGATGCTTTGGAGAGGGTTCAGAGAAGGTTTACCAGGATGCTGCCTGAATGGAGGGCTTATCTTACCAAGAGAGGTTGACTGAGCTCGGACTTTTTTCATTGGGGAAAAAAGAAGGAACAGGACCTAATTGAGATGTACAAGATAGAGTTGATAGCCAGAAACTTTTTCCCAGGGCAGAAATTGTTAACAAGAGGGTTCATAGTTTTAAGCTATTTGGTGGAAAGTAGAGAGGGGATGTCAGAGGTGGGTTCTTCACGCAGAGAGTTGTGAGAGCATGGAATGCGTTTCCAGCAGCAGTTGTGGAAGCGAGGTCATTGGGGATATTTAAGAGACTGCTGGACATGCATATGGTCACAGAAATTTTAGCGTTCATACGTTAGGTTTACCTCACATGAGGCTCAATAGTCGGCACAACATTGTGGGCTGAAGGGCATTTTCTGTGCTGTACTGTTCTATGTTCTAGTTAGCACGGAAATACGAGCTATCTAACAGGGACCTCCTTTTGTTTTTTTAAAGTTAAGGATCTGACATAGAGAGGAGGGTGTTCAGTACTAAGAATTCACTTTCTGTGAGCACTTTATATCATCAATTGGAGGGGGTGGCCCCTCAGATGAGTTTGATTGATTCTGCAGGGTGTGGGGGAGAGAGCTGGGCATTGAGGTCACCTCAGAGGCATAGGAAGATATTTGGGAAAACGCAAGAAAGATATCAATTTGCAATAGGACCCATGCTTTACAATTAAAGGTTCTCCAGAGTCCACTTGGCTCCAGACTGTCAAAATTTAAACCAGGAGTATCTTCCACATGTCCCAAGTGCAAGGTTGGTGTGGGCATTCTTACCCATTGTCTCTGGTCCTGTGGTAGGCTTCAAACATACTGGAGCACTGGAGCAGGTGCAATGGAGGGGATTTTGGTGTAAGGATGGTGAAGGACCATATCTCTCCTCTCTTTGGCCTGTTCAGTGGGGCTCTGGCCCGAAACGTCGAATTTCCTGTTCCTTGGATGCTGCCTAACCTGCTGTGCTTTAACCAGCAACACATTTTCAGCTACAGATATAAAGCTGCAACATTAATAAGGGCTTTTATGTAACTATAACGATTGTGCTGTATGAGTCCAATATCCAGGGAGGAGGAACTGTGAATGTGTAGGTGTTTTGTTTGGCAGACCTGAGTTATTACTATGTATTAGTTTGTTGTTGGTTATTATTTATTTAGTTAAATAGTTAGTTGGGTTTTTAAAATATATATTTTTCTATATATATTTATACATTTGTACATGAGGGCAGGTTGGGTGTTTTTAACTCCTTTTTTTATGTTCTTTGTATTGTTTTGTAGTTGTAATGTTAAAACAATCTATTTTTCAATAAAAATATATTTTTAAAACTGTACAACAGATCTTCCTAGGTTCTGTAAATCATAAATTGTTTATTGGCATTCTGTTTTCTTTTATGCTGTACACACGATTTCCTCTATTTCTGAATATCTTGCTCCAGTAGGTGTACATTTCAAGTCGACATCATGTTAACATGTGAACATTTTGTGATAATTGAATCTTTATAACATGTTTATATATCTATCATTTCTAGTATGTTTTGGTATTCTCGTGTAAGATGATATTGAATGTGACTATTCCCTGCTCCGTTTTATTAAGTTCATAGGTTGGGCCTTGTCAAGAGCCCCATTTAAATGAACAGAATCTTATCCCATATACCATGTTTGTTTGCAAAGTACAGGTATTAAATATACTTTGTTGAAGATAGCTTTTTTCCCTGTAGAAATGCTTCCCTCAATTAAAGTGCCACATACAAATAATAACTTCGTTACTAGTACCAGCTTTACTAAAAATCCTGAGTTAAAATCCAACATGAGATTTATTTCATAGGTTTGAAGATAACCTATCAAGGTATTTACGGTTAAATAAATAGTGGTTCAGTGACTGCTCTTGCCTCTGAGTTAGAACTGTTTTTCAAGGGATAATTTTAATTATGAGAGTGATTGGCTAATAAACTGCAATTGCAACTTCCTACTTGAATTAAATTACATCGCTGTCCAATTTCAACTGATTGTATGTTGTTAGCAAGTATGATTTAAGGTCCACTGAGAACATGGGCTCATTATCTAAGCTGACACTCTTAACTTCATGACACAACTCAAAGAAGAGTGCTTTTGATAAAACAAAATTTGTGGGAAATACTCATGTGATGAAGTAGCCTCTCTTGAGTGAGAAATATATGGGGCAGAGCATGACTCTCACATGAGGAAAAACAATATCAGTTGTGCCTTTTCAACTAATTGCTGAATTCAGATCCTGTTTTCATTTTAACAAGGGTTTTGACCCACAGGCCGAAAGTCATTATTTATTTGAGTAGATGTACATAGTTGCAAAATGTGGATAAAAATGTTTGAAAATACAGCCTGTCTGTGTCTTTGAGAATTAAAGAAAATCTCAAGTTGTGGATTTAACCGTTTAAACAGTTAAAAAATGCAATCTGTGCCAATGAGAATTTAAAACCGAGCTGCTTTAGCATTCCAACAGTTATTTGTTTAAATTTATCAAAGGGTCATCATTATTTTACTGTTAATGTTTGGCACTTTCCACAACTCACAATTATTTCATGAGGCATATCTCAAGTTCACAGTTTGATCGACAGCTCAAAAAGCTTATTAAAGGATTAGTTAGTTTTGTGGAATTATGTACAGAAATGTGTTTGCTGTTACAACAATTATTAACAAAGCAAATAAATAGACTTTTCTGAATGGGACTGTATTTTCTAAGCTACTGGAGACTGGTTTGTTTTTACTTTACATGATTCCTGATGCCTGTTATTGAATACACAGTGAGTTGCCATGGGAGGTGTGGGGACAAACAGTGGTGAAGCATGGGTTGGCATGAGGTAGCATTCAGTTGGCATGAGGGATGGGTGGGGTATGATTTGGCCTGGAACTTGAAGGTATTATGTTTCTGGTTGGGTGGTGATAGAGATGAAAGAACGATGGCGTAACATCCAACTAAACAACTGGGATGTAATGCCTGAGAGCCAAGACAGGGATTTTACATGATCCAATCTAGTACTGAGCAGGTCCTTCTCTGTACCACATACATAGAAGCACATCAACCCTGATATGAAAGTTTAGTCAATTGGGGGCACCTTCCTTCGAGGCACATGCAGCAAGACAGAACATTTCCTGACTTGTGCTGCCCATCAAGGGTATAAGCATCAAGCTTATTGGTTCATCAGACTTCCAAATTAGTTAATTCACTGGAAAGCATTTTGGACCAAGCTGAAGTTCTCCTTTATTTCAAATTGAATGATCTTGGAAGGGAATGGGTGATGTCTTGGACTATGTTCACTGAATGTGTCCCAAGTAGGGTTAGGGATCTCTTCCTAGGTTAGTTTTAGTGAGGAAAGCAGAATGAATTGCGAAATAGAGAAGACCCAAATTAAATTTGATTTATTTCTGTGCTATAGTTGCTTAAAATTAATTAGTATTAGAGTAGGCGTTTTATCATTTTAAAAGTCTGCACTAGGATTCACCAAGGGAGAATTTTTTGGTGGCATGAATGAATGCAGTTGATACAGATGAAACATCTGTCTTCATAATAATGACAGAAGTAGGGCGACACATACAAGCATTCCTTTGTGAAATTGCTGCCAGATGGATAGTGAAATATGAAGCCCAGTTCCCATAAAATTAATCTGAAACTAAATGGGGTGAGAATTCAGACAAGATGGTCATTGGAAACCATTTGTTTTTTAAGCTGATTTTGCACAGTAGGAATGTGTGACCACATTGAGTTTCATTTAAAAAAAAATGCACCATCTCTGGAGACTGTTGCTTCCAGGTACTGACCTTTGAAAATACCTCCTTTTTTTGTGATGTATGGAAACACCTGTTTCTTTGTACATTGCAAAATTTTGTGACCCTTAAAGGCATGGACACATGCATTCATGCCAGATTACTGCTTACTGATTTGTAGCTCAGGTTGTCACATGCATTTAAATAAAATGTACCTGAATGTAAGTGGACACTTAAACACGTGTACTTGTCATGTAGTTATTCCTGATGATACCATTAAATATACTCAAAAGCAGACCAGAAATGCCTAATGTACAGGGTGCTAAAATTGATTGAATTTATGGGGTAGCAATTTTTTAACTCTTTTTAAAATTGATTCTGTCATTCTTTGTGCCTGTATTTGTGTTAGATGTTAACAAATAATTTTAAAGCTTTCTTTATTAATGATGTTGAATGTTTTTAATACTTTAAATTCTTTAATTTCTGTGATCTGAAGCAATCATAGATGGATGGCGCTAAAAACCAAACTTGGATGATTGCTGTACTTCCAGTTGAGATTTTTATATTCATTTTTAATTCAAATGGAGCAAATGCATTACAACAAAAATGTTTTTCCTTTTTTGTGAATGGGTGTTTTACAGTTTCTAAGTGCATTCAGTTTTACTTTTAAAATTTTCTTCTTTTATCTGTTAACATTTTATGAATTTCTTTCCATTTTTACATTTGTTCGTCCAGATTAGAATTGCCAAAACTTGATTGAGACAGGTGAATCAAGATAACTAGCAGCCGTGGGATTTATAGCACAGGATGTTAAAGATCAATGTTAAGCACTCAGCTGCTTTAGCTAGTTAGTTCCTCCAACCTCCCCAACCCCATATTCAGCCCCCTACCCCAACACCCAACCCAGGAATCATTTCATGTATGATCTAAGTTTAACCAGCATAGCTTTAGCTTCTAATTTATGCTGAAAAATATTGTTTAGCTTGTTTAATATGTTATGTATCTTGAAAAATTTTAAAAATTGAATCACCAACATTTATTGCTGGAAAAGAGTACTATGATGTCGTCTTTTGAATAAATAATATTTAGCATGTGTCCCAGTATACTCATAAGTGCATACAGATGTGCATTTTTTTCCTCCTCTTCTGTATTTGTCTCTTTCATGTATTCTTTCTCTCTACTTCTGCCTATTTTGCTTTGTTTCTCCTGTTTTCTTTTTGTCTGGCAAAGATGTGCATATTTCATAGATTCAATCACTTGATATAGAATAAATCATTTTCCTTTGAGTTTCTGGACACTATTTGTAATTTTAAGTCTGTATTTGATGTTCTGTTAAGGTCAGTGTGACTGGTTGTTGCTCTTAAGAAAATCCTCAATGATTGGCAATGTTAATCCTCCGTATTATAGTTACATTGTAATGTGACCTGGAAACCTGTGACCTAGGAACAATGTGTGCACTACCATGTACAACTCTTTTATCAGCTGAAAGGCAGACTGATAATAGCCTTGTCGGAAACCAGAAAAACATTTTGCGGTATATAAATGAAAGGAATTCTATTTCATATTGCTCCTCATACGATGGGAAAATAAAACCACGTATGCCACATGGGTTTTGCTGCTATCTCTGTTGATACACTACACTCATTTCACAGATTTGTAACCCTTAAAAGTAATCAAAGCAAATATTTCTTCTTAGTTTTGTGCTTCAACATGGAATCTCTTCATGTCTTCTACTGTGGAAGGAGGATGATGCTTCCCTCCATCGCTGAAACATTTAATTTCTAAATAATTTGAAATTATCTTATTTTAACATTAAGCAGGGATGCTAACAGCTGAATATCTGACTGCACTTTTAGCTTTGTAGTAAAGCTTGACTAGTTCAAATGCTAATTAAGCCAGTCTTTGATCAGACATATCCTATCTCAATTGCAAGAGCTTTAATAGTTCTTTTATCTATTTAGCCAGCCTCTCCTACTTAATGAAAGAAGTATGAACTTCTCTGATATGTGCTAGTAATGCATCCTATTGTCTTAAAATTGATACATTATTGTGATTATGCACACACTTAAATGAAAGGTTTGTGAAGGTTTGTAGCTCAGGTTGAGGTTTAGAGTGTAGGTTTGCTCGCTGAGCTGTAGGTTTGATATCCAGATGTTTCATTACCTGGCTAGGTAACATCATCAGTGGCAACCTCCAAGTCACCTACAGCTCAGCGAGCAAACCTACATCCTAAACACACTTAAATATTTTAGCTAGCGGCACAAGTGGGTCTAACCTGTATCCTAGATGGCTTTCCATGCTCCAAAGAGCTGAACATTTAGTCCAAGCTTAACTCCATGACGCCATCATAAATATAGAAACACATAAAATAGCAAGAGGAGTATGCCATTCAGCCCTTCGCACCTTTTCCGCCATTAAATGAGATCATGGCTGATCTGACATTCCTCACATCCTCTTTTCAACATTTTTCTTGTAACTTTGATTTTTCCTCTAATGATCAAGAATCTCTCTAACTCAGCCTTAAATATTCACAAGGACTCTGCGCAGAGTTCTCTGTGGCAAGAGGTTCCAAAGATACCCATCTCTCTGAGAGAAGAAATTCCTCCTTATCTCAGTCTTAAATTGGTGCCCCTTTGTTCTGAGATGATGCCCTCAGGTCTGAGGCTTTCACATGAGGGGGAACATCCTCCGAACATTTACTCTGTTAAGCCCCTTAAGAATTCTATAAGTTTCACTTAGATCACTTCTCATTCATCTAAACGCCAATGAATAGAGTCCCAACCTGTTTAGCCTTTGCTCCTAAATCAGTCCCTCGTTACAGCAACAATTCTAGCGAATCCCATACCTTTTGATTCCTTAGTCCTAAGAACTGTATCTAACTCCTTCTTGAAAGCATACAATATTTTGGCCTCAACCAATTTCTGTGGCAGAGAATTCCACAGGCACCACTTTAGGTGCACACAAATGAAAGGCAGGGGGTTTAGAGGGGATTTGAGGAAACTTCTTTGCACCTATAGGGTGATGGTAGTCTGGAAAATACTGTCTGGGAAGGGATTTCAGGCTGGTAACCTTACTATCTTTAAAAAATACTTAGGTGAACATTTGAAATCTCATAACATTCAAGGCTATGTGCTAGAAAGTGGGATTAGTGTAGATTTAGTGTATTTGTAGTGGTACAAACTCGATGGGCCAAAGGACATCTTTTGTATTGTATAATTCTGGGCTCATCACTCTCTGGGTAAAGAAATTACCCCTCGTGCTGGTTTGACATGGCCTACCCTGTATCCTCAGATTGTGATCTATGGTTCTAGACACCTGGTGATTTGTGAGTTCCTGTGAGATCCGACTTGACCTGCATAATTACTTTCAGTGACTAGTGTATAAGGACACCCAGATCTTGTTATATCTCCCCACTTCCCACTCTATCACCATTCAGGTAATAATCCACTTTCCTGTTTTTGCTACCATATTACAAATTGAACTGAAAATTCCTTTTAGACTGCATAGATAAGACTTTTGAAATGTGAAAATTATAAAAAGTGAAGCTGTAAATAGTCGATGTTGGAGTATGAACACTGCTCACATTAACAGGAATGTTAAACAAAGAAAACCCATTTCTTTATTGTTGTCATCTCTGGTCATTATTTGTATGTAAATCTTGACAATGTCAGCAGGCTATTTCAACACTGAGCACATCATAAAAGTTCCCTCTTCAGTGGGAGTCATTGGATAAAGAATCAAAATGTAGGAATCCTCTCTGTTTGTACTCATGCCAACTTGTAGGGCACTGGATCTGGGGTCTAAATTGATATTATTTTAAAAGAAAGTAAATTTGAGTATCAACCGTGCTTCCTTGTTTTGCTTCGATCACATGATTAGATTACTTACAGTGTGGAAACAGGCCCTTGGGCCCAACAAGTCCACACTGACCTGCCGAAGCGCAACCCACCCATATCCCTACATTTACCCCTTCACCTAACCCTACGGGCAATTTAGCATGGCCAATTCACCTGAATTGCACATCTTTGGACTGTGGGAGGAAACCGGAGTACCTGGAGGAAACCCATGCAGACATGGGAGAATGTGCAAACTCCACACAGACAGTCGTCTGAGGCAGGAATTGAACCCGGGTCTCTGACGCTATGAGGCAGCAGTGCTAACCACTGTGCCACGTGCTGCCCACATGATGTATCTACTCAGTTTGCAAAATGGAAGAATCTGAACGTCAGTGGCATTGTAGGTATTATGCTTTATTGGCCAGTGTTCATTTGTCTGAACGTAAATAGCTGAGAAGGCAACTTTTGTTTCTTTTTGGTTGATTAATTCATGATTTTTCTGAAGGTAATATTTTCATGGTAGTTAACCATGATAGAATCCTCTTGGACTGTTATTTTAATTACCAAATAAGATTCTGTTATTCGCCATCAACAGTTGATTTGAGAGTCCTACTTAAGGAAGATGCTTACCGCCTCTTGTTATGAATAAAGGAGAGCTGAGCACCATATAAAGTCTTGAACTGCTAAGCCATATTTCGCTGGAATCAGCAAATAGAGGAAATAAAGCAACATGACAGTTAATCATGATCATGGCAACAGATTTGAAAAGATTGAGTTGGCAGGGATTACTTCGTTGACAGTCTTCTGCTGTGCAACCTGACAGAAACGTCAGACTCAATAATACCTTCCAGTCTAAGCATAACTTTCCGATGAGTGGGAGTCTGCTAGAGGAACTCCAGGCATTTTGGGAACTTTTGCCACCCTGGAATTGCTGTGCTGCTGTGATCTTTGACATGGAAGAATGACGTTTTTCAGAAGGTTTCAGAAGCACAGTATCCTGCCTTAATCCTCTAATGATTGGTTATGTCAAAGTTTGAACAGTATTTTGTCATAGTATTGAAGCAGGTTGGATAGCTGCAAATGTGTTGCTGGTCAAAGCACAGCAGGTTAGGCAGCATCTCAGGAATAGAGAATTCGACGTTTCGAGCATAAGCCCTTCATCAGGAATAAGAGAGAGAGAGAGCCAAGCAGGCTGAGATAAAAGGTAGGGAGGAGGGACTAGGGGGAGGGGCGATGGAGGTGGGATAGGTGAAAGGAGGTCAAGGTGAGGGTGATAGGCCGGAGTGGGGTGGGGGCGGAGAGGTCAGGAAGAGGATTGCAGGTTAGGAGGGCGGTGCTGAGTTGAGGGAACCGACTGAGACAAGGTGGGGGGAGGGGAAATGAGGAAGCTGGAGAAATCTGAATTCATACCTTGTGGTTGGAGGGTTCCCAGGCGGAAGATGAGGCGCTCCTCCTCCAGCTGTCGTGTAGTTGTGTTCTGCCGGTGGAGGAGTCCAAGGACCTGCATGTCCTCGGTGGAGTGGGAGGGGGAGTTAAAGTGTTGAGCCACGGGGTGATTGGGTTGGTTGGTTCGGGCGGCCCAGAGGTGTTCTCTGAAGCGTTCCGCAAGTAAGCGGCCTGTCTCACCAATATAGAGGAGGCCACATCGGGTGCAGCGGATGCAATAGATGATGTGTGTGGAGGTACAGGTGAACTTGTGGCGGATATGGAAGGATCCCTTGGGGCCTTGGAGGGAAGTGAGTATGGAGGTGTGGGCGCAAGTTTTACATTTCCTGCAGTTGCAGGGGAAGGTGCCGGGGGTGGAGGTTGGGTTGGTGGGGGGTGTGGATCTGACAAGGGAGTCACGAAGGGAGTGGTCCTTGCGGAACGCTGATAGGGGAGGGGAGGGAAATATATCCTTGGTGGTGGGGTCCGTTTGGAGGTGGCGGAAATGGCGGCGGATAATACGTTGTATGCGCAGGTTGGTGGGGTGGTAGGTGAGAACCAGTGGGGTTCTGTCTTGGTGGCGGTTGGAGGAGCGGGGCTCAAGGGCGGAGGAGCGGGAAGTGGAGGAGATGCGGTGGAGGGCATCGTCGATCACGTCTGGGGGGAATCTGCGGTCCTTGAAGAAGGAGGCCATCTGGGCTGTGCGGTGTTGGAATTGGTCCTCCTGGGAGCAGATGCGGCGGAGACGAAGGAATTGGGAATATGGGATGGCGTTTTTACAGGGGGCAGGGTGGGAGGAGGTGTAGTCCAGGTAGCTGTGGGAGTCAGTCGGTTTATAATAGATGTCTGTGTTGAGTCGGTCGCCCGAGATAGAAATGGAAAGGTCTAGGAAGGGGAGGGAGGAGTCTGAGACAGTCCAGGTGAATTTCAGGTCGGGATGGAAGGTGTTAGTAAAGTTGATGAACTGTTCAACCTCCTCGTGGGAGCACGAGGCAGCGCCGATACAGTCATCGATGTAGCGGAGGAAAAGGTGGGGGGTGGTGCCAGTGTAGTTGCGGAAGATGGACTGTTCCACATATCCTACGAAGAGGCAGGCATAGCTGGGGCCCATGCGGGTGCCCATGGCAACTCCTTTAGTTTGGAGGAAGTGGGAGGATTGAAAAGAGAAGTTATTCAGGGTGAGGACCAGTTCAGTCAGTCGAAGGAGGGTGTCAGTGGAAGGGTACTGGTTAGTGCGGCGGGAAAGGAAGAAGCGGAGGGCTTTGAGTCCTTCGTGATGGGGGATGGAGGTGTACAGGGACTGGATGTCCATAGTGAAAATAAGGCGTTGGGGACCGGGGAAGCGAAAATCCTGGAGGAGGTGGAGGGCGTGGGTGGTGTCCCGAACGTAGGTGGGGAGTTCTTGGACTAAAGGGGACAGGACCGTGTCGAGGTATTGGGAGATGAGTTCGGTGGGGCAGGAGCAGGCTGAGACAATGGGTCGGCCGGGGCAGGCAGGTTTGTGGATTTTGGGCAGGAGGTAGAAACGGGCGGTGCGGGGTTGTGGGACTATGAGGTTGGAGGCGGTGGATGGGAGATCCCCTGAGGTGATGAGGTCCTGGATGGTCTGGGAGATGATGGTTTGGTGGTGGGAGGTGGGGTCGTGGTCAAGGGGGCGATAAGAGGAGGCGTCCGCGAGCTGGCGTTTGGCTTCAGCGGTGTACAGGTCAGTGCGCCAAACTACCACCGCGCCTCCCTTGTCTGCGGGTTTGATGGTGAGGTTGGGATTGGAGTGGAGGGCTGCACGTTCTGAGGGTGAGAGGTTGGAGTGGGTGAGAGGGGTGGACAGGTTGAGTCGGTTGATGTCACGGCGGCAGTTGGCTACCACCACCAAACCATCATCTCCCTGACCATCCAGGACCTCATCACCTCAGGGGATCTCCCATCCACCACCTCCAACCTCATAGTCCCACAACCCCGCACCGCCCGTTTCTACCTCCTGCCCAAAATCCACAAACCTGCCTGCCCCGGCCGACCCATTGTCTCAGCCTGCTCCTGCCCCACCGAACTCATCTCCCAATACCTCGACACGGTCCTGTCCCCTTTAGTCCAAGAACTCCCCACCTACGTTCGGGACACCACCCACGCCCTCCACCTCCTCCAGGATTTTCGCTTCCCAGGTCCCCAACGCCTTATTTTCACTATGGACATCCAGTCCCTGTACACCTCCATCCCCCATCACGAAGGACTCAAAGCCCTCCGCTTCTTCCTTTCCCGCCGCACCAACCAGTACCCTTCCACTGACACCCTCCTTCGACTGATTGAACTGGTCCTCACCCTGAATAACTTCTCTTTTCAATCCTCCCACTTCCTCCAAACTAAAGGAGTTGCCATGGGCACCCGCATGGGCCCCAGCTATGCCTGCCTCTTCGCAGGATATGTGGAACAGTCCATCTTCCGCAACTACACTGGCACCACCCCCCACCTTTTCCTCCGCTACATCGATGACTGTATCGGCGCTGCCTCGTGCTCCCACGAGGAGGTTGAACAGTTCATCAACTTTACTAACACCTTCCATCCCGACCTGAAATTCACCTGGACTGTCTCAGACTCCTCCCTCCCCTTCCTAGACCTTTCCATTTCTATCTCGGGCGACCGACTCAACACAGACATCTATTATAAACCGACTGACTCCCACAGCTACCTGGACTACACCTCCTCCCACCCTGCCCCCTGTAAAAACGCCATCCCATATTCCCAATTCCTTCGTCTCCGCCGCATCTGCTCCCAGGAGGACCAATTCCAACACCGCACAGCCCAGATGGCCTCCTTCTTCAAGGACCGCAGATTCCCCCCAGACGTGATCGACGATGCCCTCCACCGCATCTCCTCCACTTCCCGCTCCTCCGCCCTTGAGCCCCGCTCCTCCAACCGCCACCAAGACAGAACCCCACTGGTTCTCACCTACCACCCCACCAACCTGCGCATACAACGTATTATCCGCTGCCATTTCCGCCACCTCCAAACGGACCCCACCACCAAGGATATATTTCCCTCCCCTCCCCTATCAGCGTTCCGCAAGGACCACTCCCTTCGTGACTCCCTTGTCAGATCCACACCCCCCACCAACCCAACCTCCACCCCCGGCACCTTCCCCTGCAACCGCAGGAAATGTAAAACTTGCGCCCACACCTCCACACTCACGTCCCTCCAAGGCCCCAAGGGATCCTTCCATATCCGCCACAAGTTCACCTGTACCTCCACACACATCATCTATTGCATCCGCTGCACCCGATGTGGCCTCCTCTATATTGGTGAGACAGGCCGCTTACTTGCGGAACGCTTCAGAGAACACCTCTGGGCCGCCCGAACCAACCAACCCAATCACCCCGTGGCTCAACACTTTAACTCCCCCTCCCACTCCACCGAGGACATGCAGGTCCTTGGACTCCTCCACCGGCAGAACACAACTACACGACGGCTGGAGGAGGAGCGCCTCATCTTCCGCCTGGGAACCCTCCAACCACAAGGTATGAATTCAGATTTCTCCAGCTTCCTCATTTCCCCTCCCCCCACCTTGTCTCAGTCGGTTCCCTCAACTCAGCACCGCCCTCCTAACCTGCAATCCTCTTCCTGACCTCTCCGCCCCCACCCCACTCCGGCCTATCACCCTCACCTTGACCTCCTTCCACCTATCCCACCTCCATCGCCCCTCCCCCTAGTCCCTCCTCCCTACCTTTTATCTCAGCCTGCTTGGCTCTCTCTCTCTTCTTCCTGATGAAGGGCTTATGCTCGAAACGTCGAATTCTCTATTCCTGAGATGCTGCCTAACCTGCTGTGCTTTGACCAGCAACACATTTGCAGCTGTGATCTCCAGCATCTGCAGACCTCATTTTTTACAAGCAGGTTGGATAAATAATTTCAAAAGTTTAGAAAAGCCAAGGAAGAAAGTCTTGATAGTTAAATAGAAAGATGGTAGGGGTCTAAGGAAAGATGCATGCAGACCAAAATGAACAGAAAGTACTTACCAGAAAGAACAGAGTTTACAAGTAAATTTAACTGTTGTGTTAGGATGGATGGGCATTCATCAACTGGAATACTAGTGGCTATCCTGGCACAACAACATTTCAAAGGGATTATGCCTGCTTTAGCATTTTCTTTTCTATCATGGACATGCTAGCTCCAGAAATCTCAGTGTGAGACGGAACTTCAATCATAGACTGGCAAGACACCAGTTCGAGCAGTGCCAATGGGAGTTGTAGCCGCTTGCTTGCACTTCATACCAGCCTACATACAGGATTGTCAATGGAGAACTGTGAATTTTAAGTTGGATATGTTTGTAGGAACCAGACAGGTGGCCATAGCAAGAGGAAGATGAGGTACTTGGAAGGCCTGGCAAGGTCTTCTCCCATGGATGAGTCTTACAATTAGCTTCTCACATTGTTCGATATGGGTTGCTTCAATGGTGCCCCAAACCAGGCTGTAGGCGTGTTCATCTGGCAGGTTGCCTATGTGATGCACCTCAAAGCCTACTGCTCAAATACCAGTGATTGTGGGATGAAGACATTAGGTGGCCACTTAAGGGCCTAACTTGGTCTCTGGGTGAAAGTGGTGCTTTTGCCCTTCCCTTAGTTTTGTACTATATTGCAAAGAGGCAGGTAAATGACAGGATTTCCACCCCACACATTCCCATCCGAGAACACAGCCCTCTTTTCGCTACAAATGGCTTCCATTCCGTTCATTTGGACGAGACTTGAGCTAGGCTGTCAAGTCGGACTAACCCTATAGCCACCCAAGCAAAGGCTATTCTCTAGTCTGCTCTGAAACACCAGGTTTTTTTAATATCATGGACCAGAGCCTGTGATTGGTGCTGCAGAGAGTATAGATCCCTCCTTGAATTTCAGAGGCCAAGCTATATATATATATATATCTGTCAGGACAGGCCATATTTTGTTGGATGATTCCCTGACCAACACCTGAAAGTCTGTGGGGAATGCATCACCATTAATACCAGCTGCTCCGCAGCTTTTTAAGGCTCCAAAAGACATTTAGTGGCTGGAGGTGGACTTCTGCCTGCCCTTGGAAAGAAGTCCATCTCTGGGCTGCCAGACAATCAAATTATCTTAAGGGGTCAAAATTCCTTGCCTCATTTTTAAGGGCAACCAAGCATTCATTCCTTGCAAGCCAGGAATATTACTCCAGCTCTTGGAGTGTTTTCCTGCAACCGTTAAACATTCTAACCCTTCAGTCGTTTCCTGGTCGGCCTGTCTCTCTTGGCCAGACAATCTTCCTCCTTTGCCAGCCTACTTGACCCATGACAGTTACACAGAACATAGAAAGGTACAGCACAGAACAAGCTCTTTGGCCCACAATGTTGTGCCAAGATTTAATCCTAATGTCAAATATAGTAACTTAACCTACGCACCCCTCAACTCACTGCTACCCACGTGTATGTCCAGCAGTCGCTTCAATATCCCCAATGACTCTGCTTCCACCACCACAGCTGGCAACGCATTCCATGCATTCTCAACTCTCTGCGTAAAGAACCTCCTCTGAAACCTCCTTTATACCTTCCTCCTAATACCTTCAAGCTATAACTTCTCATACCAGACAAACCTGCCCTGGGGAAATGTCTCTGGCTATTGGTTCTGTCTATTCCTCGCATTATTTTTGTATACCTAAATCAGGTTTCCTCTCTTCCTCCTTCTCTCCAGAGAGAAAAGTCTGAACTTTTTCAACCTTCCTTCATAAGGCAAGTCCTCCAGTCCAGGCAGCATCCTGGTAAACCTTCTTTGCATCCTCTCCAAAGCCTGTTTCTTTCCTATAGTAGGGCGACCAGAACTAGACACAATATTTCAAGTGTGGTCTCACCAGGGACTTGTAGAGCTGCAGCAAAACCTCATGGCTCTTAAACTCGATCTCCCTGTTAATGAAAGCCAAAACACCATATGTTTTCTGAACAACCCTATCCACTTGGGTGGCAACTTTGAGGGATCTATTTACTTGCACACCCAGATCCCTCTGTTCCTCCACACGAGTTAGACCTTCTAAAATGTATCCCTTTGCAATAATCCAGGTTGAATTCCATCTGCCATTTCTCAGCCCAGCTCTGCATCCTGTCTATGTTGCGCTGAAGCCTGCAGTAGCCCTCTATTCTATCGACGATACCTCCCACCTTAGTGTCATCTGCACATTTACTAACCCAACCCTCAACCTCCTCATGCAAGTCATTTATAAAAATTACAAAGAGCAGAGGCCCAAGAACAGAGCCCTGTGGGACCCCACTCAACACTGACCTCCAGGCAGAATACTTTCCATCTACAACCACTCTCTGCCTTCTGTCAGCCAGCCAATTCTGAATCCAGATAGCCAAATCTCCCTGTATCCCATACTCCCTGAATTTATGAATGAGCCTACCATGGGGAACCCTATCAATTGCCTTTCTGAAGTCCATATACCCCACTTTCACTGCTTGACCGTCATCGACCTGTCTTGACACCTCAAAGAACTTAATAAGATTAGTGAGGCATGATCTGCCCCTCTCAAAGCCATGCTGACTGCCTTTAATCACACTATGCTTTGCCAAATAGTCATAAATCCTATCCCTCAGAACTCGTTCCAAAACTTTGCTGTCCACAGACGTAAGACTAACTGGTCTGTAATTGCCAGGGATTTCCCTATTACCCTTGAAAAGAGGAACAACATTCGTCTCCTTCCAATCATCCGGTACGACTTCTGTGGAGAGTGAGGAGGCAAATATTCTCACCAGCGGCTTAGCAACCTCCTTTCTCGCTTCCCGGAACAGCCTAGGATAAATCTGGTCTGACCCTGGAGACTTATCAATCTTAATGTTTTCCAAAATTTCTAGCACATCAACTTCATCAATCTTGATCTGGTCAAGACTGTATCCCAGCTCCTCTAAATTTTCATTTACGACAAGTTCCCTTTCCTTGGTGAAAACCGAAGCAAAAAACTCATTTAGGGCTTCCCCGATCTGCTCAGACTCCACGCACAAGTTCCCTACGCTATCCTTGATCGGCCCTAACTTCTCCCTGATCACTCTCTTATTCCTCATGTACGAGTAAAATGCCTTTGGGTTTTCCCTAATCCTTCTTGCCAAGCCTTTTTCGTGCCCACTCCTGGCTCTCCTCAGTCCAGTTCTGAACTCCTTTCTAGCTTGTCTGTAGTCCTCTAAAGCTGTGCTAGATCCTTGCTTCCTCCACCTTACGTAAGCTGCCTTCTTTCTTTTGACGAGAAGTTCCTCTGTTCTCGTTATCCAAGGTTCCTTAATCTTACCCCTTCTTGCCTGTCTCAGAGGAACAAATTTGTGCATCACTCGCAACAATTGCTCTTTAAATAGTCTCCACATGTCTGCTGTGCCCTTTCTGTGGAACAATTGCTCCCAGTCTGCACTTCCCAATTCCTGTCTGATAGCGTCATAATTTCCTTTTCCCCAATTAAATATTTTCTCTCGGTAACTGCTCCTTTCACTCTCCAAGGCTATACTAAATGTGAGGCAGTTGCGATCACTTTCACCAAAGTGCCCACCCACCGCAAGATCTGACACCTGTCCTGGCTCGTTGCAGAGCGCCAAATCCAAAATGGTGTCTCCCCTCATCGGTCTATCTACGTGCTGAGTAAGGAAACCCTCCTGAACGCACCTGACAAAAACAGCTCCATCCAAACCATCTGCACTTAGGAGGTTCCAGTCGATATTGGGAAAGTTGAAATCACCCATAACAACCCTGTTACTTTTGTATTTTTCCAGAATCTGCTTGCCTATGAGATCTTAAATCTCTCTACTGCTATTATGTGGTCTGTAGAAAACCCCCAATGCAGTGGCTTTCCCTTGCTGTTCCTAATTTGCACCCATACTGACTCAGTAGACAAACCTCCCTCAATGACCTTCATTTCTGTAGCTGTGATGCACTGTCTGATTAGCAATGCTACACCCCCTCCTCTTTTTCCACCTTCCCTGTTTTTTTCTAAATCCTGGAACATTTACCTCTAGCCCCTCTCCTTCAGTTATCCACCGTGCTCTGTGCAGCTTAGACTCCCATCATTTGGTCTCAATCTGTTGGCATTCTCTTCCTAAACTGAACAAAACAGTAGTACTCACTCCAAAGTCTAGCAAGTACAGTATCTCACTAGCTGCACACTTATACGTAGTTGAACATTGTAAGACGTGTATTGGCCATTTGCAATATACTTAATTGGAGAAAGGAAACTTTATTCAAATAAACTAGCCCTTTTTACTGACCATGCCTGACAAGCAAATGCTTACAAAAATTTTTGCCACCAGTAAGCTTGATCACCTTTAACGTTGTAAGAAGTTAATTGCAAATATGTATTCTGTTGTCAGGAGCCTGATTTTTGACTTATTATGCAATTTTCTCCCTGCACGTGCCTTGCTCCCCACCTCCCCCAGTGCAGCACAAGATTCCACCCTATGTCAATGCAAGTTCTTTTGGAGCACATTTGATTAAGCACTGAAAATATTCACTGGTTTTATTAACCTTTGAGTGCAATGATAAAATTTTCTTTCGAATAAAATTTTGGAAACAAGTTATCCACTATAATATTAGACAAGATCCAGGGTTTATTTGCTGGAAATATTTTCTAGCAAAAAAGTACAATTACTGAGACCTTTATGAAAATGTGTGCAAAGGTGCTGGTTGAAATCCTGAAGGAGAAATTGATCGCTATATATCTCGCTTTGAATAATAGCTTGTGAATTACAGTATTCATCAAAATAGAGGGAAGAATTTGGTATGTGTAAAGCTATTGTACAACACATGGCTAACAATGTAATAATTTTCCTGGTAGATCAAGGACGTAGATGTGATTTCTATGAATAGATTCTTTTATAATAGGTTACCAGTTCTTTGATAATACCTCAGGAACTTTGCTCCAATTGGATATGTCTAAGACTTGGTGGATTAAGTGTATCAAACCAAAATTTGAATATAGTCTTTATTAGTATTCTGTTAATCTTTTCAAATGTTCATGTAATCAAACATTATAGCTTCTACTGATCTACTATACAGACGTTTTGACTGAAAACTTTTTTTTCTCTATCTACCTCATGGAGGGCATTTCTGTTTTCTGATGGAAATGGAGGGAAAAAGAGTTCCATCTGGAAAATTTGGAAAAACCTAGTCCCAATGGGGTCAACAATTTTTCTGGATATGAGAAGAAGGGAGCATGGTGCCCAGCAAAATCCAGCCCCAGGAGGTTTTGGGGAAAGTGAAATATTAGAAGAGGGTTTTTTGCATGTTAGCATAAACACTACCGCATTTAGCCCGGCATAATCGATAGGGTTAGTGATTCTGGTACAGGATCATCTCAACCCTCCAAAAGCTAGCATATAGAACTACTTGTCCTCACTTCTAGACTGTGTATGACATAAGTAGAATGGATGGAGCCAATATAACTAACATCAGCACCTTCAGAACCATTAGCTTTTAGTGGCATGTTTAAGAGGCCACAGAGGACTGTTGTAGAGGCAAAGGTTGAGGGACAAAGTCATGAAGTGAAATGAAGAAAATTTTAAAATCAAGTATTATTTAACTGAGATCCAATGTTGGCCAGTGAACAGAGAGATTGAGATTGATGGAACCTGGTCTTTGGGAAGATGTTAGAGCAAAGAACTTGAATAAATTCAAGGTAATCGTTTGGACAAAGACAGCCTAGGTCAAGAGTCCATAGAATTATGTTTAGGGTAGTGTCTCAAAACAGGCTGATCTGGAGCAGATCAGAGAGTAGGCTATGGTTGACATCATATTGCGAAACAAGATAGGATTAGTTAACAATCTAATAACATAATAAAGGCATCCCGAGGTAGCAGCGACCATAATGTGATTGATTTTTAAATTTTGTTTCAGCGAGGGAGAAGGTCTGACATTTTATTAAAAACATTAAATAAAGGCAATTATGAGGGCAAGAAAGATGAACTGACTAAAGTGAATTGATAAGTTAAAGGATAAGTCAATAGATGTGCAGTGGCAAACATTTAAGAGGATATTTCGGATTGCACAGAATAGATATTCTCCAACAAGTAAGACAAATTGTAGAAGACAGGCCCCTCATCTGTGGCTCAACTAAAATAGCATCAACGTAAAGAAAATGGTTATAGTTATGCAAAGGCAGATGGCAGACCAAAAGATTGGGCAGAACATTTAAAAAAAAGCAAAGAATGACCAACAATTTAATAAGAAGGGAAAGTTTAAAGAATAAAAGGAAGCTAGCCAGATAAATACATATATTAAGAACTTATATAATTATTTAGAAAACACCTAACAAAGTGGTCTTGGTCCTACAGAAGCGAGACTAGAATGGAAAAGAAGGACTGGCTGATCAATTGAATAGTTATTTTGAATAGAGGATATAGGTAACATACCAAAATCTGCAATACATCAGGAAATGAAAGGGAGTGGGGAACGCTAGGAACATTACATAAAAATGGAACTGAATAAATAGTGAAGCTGCAGGTTGACTAGGGTCTGATGAATGTCATCTCAGAGTCTTAAAAGAAGTTGCTTGCGAGGTAATTAGTGATTTAATTTTTTATTTTCTAATACTCCCTTGATTTGGGATTGTCATGGAACTTGATCAATTTTAGTTTTTAAAAAAGGAATACAAAGCGGGGAGCTACAAGGATGTTTTCTTATTATCTATCTGAAGGGAAGTGTTGAAAGCTAATATTAAATAAGTTGGAATAAGGTGTTTAGATACGTTTGAGGGAATTGGGCACATACACCCTGATTTGTGAAAGAGCAATCATGTTTGGCCAATATGCTTGAGTTCTTTGAGGAAGTAATGTGCTATGGATCAAGGGGAACTGGTAAATGTGTTGTACTTAAAGCGCAGTACGTCCGCTAATTTCAGTTTGAAACATTTACATTTAAAGGATTTAAAGGGTATTGTGGAAAAGAAAAGCTGGTGCTGTAGCATATTGACATGGACAGAAAGTTTGATTAGCTAACAAAAACAGAGTAGGCATCTATGTTTGTTTTTAGGTTGATGAGATATAATGTTTATATGAATGACTTAGATGGAGGAATGGAAAGTATGGTTGTGAAATTTGCTGATGATTCGAAGGTAGGTAAGAAAGTACATTTTGACGAGGACATGGGTGGCTATAAAGGATATGGGTAGGTTAAGTAAATGGTTAAAACTGTGGGAAATTTGTATTTAGGTGGAAAAATGTGAAATTGTCCATTTTGACAATGCAAAAGAAAATCATTATTTAAACAGTGAGATTCTAGATCTCTGGGATAGCGAGTTTTGTGTGTTCTCATGTATGAATTTGCAAAAGATTAGTGTGCAGGTACAGCAAATAATTAGTAATTCCAGCAAAATGTTGCTATTTATCAGGACAGGAATTGACCGTTAAAATAGGGAGGTTATGCTTCAGTTATATATGGCATTGATGAGGCCATATCTGGATTACTGTGCACCCTACAGGTCACTTTATTTTTAAACAATCATATGTAAATGCATTGGAAACCAGTCAGAAGAGATTTGAGTTGCCTTATAAGAAAAGTTTGGCCGGGTTGTTTCCATTACCTGGAGATTAGAAGAGCCTGAGGTCACTGGATTAAAACATATAAGATTGTCAGGGTGCATGACATGGTAGCTGTGACGAAGATGTTGTTTCTCATGGGAGAAACTAGAACTGGGGGTGGGAACATTGTTTAAAATACGGGGCAAGAATGCCCATTTAAGGCAGCAACGAGTCTTTGGAACTCTCTTCCTGAAGAGCTGATGGGAGCAGAGTTCTTCATTAACTTTAAGGTGCGATCACTGTCACCTCACCACTGGTATTCAGCTCATTTGCCCATGTTCTGCCCAAGGCTATATTGAGATTAGAAGCCAACTGACCCTGGTGGAATCCAAACTAAGTGTCATTGCACAAGTTATACCTTTGTAAGTGACAGCACTGTGAGTGCCTCCTTCCATGACTTTTCTAATAGCTGCAAGTAGACTGATAGGGCAATAATTGCCGAGATTGGATTTGTCTTACTTTTGTGGACAAGACCTAATCAATAAAGTGTGGCGCTGGAAAAAGCACAGCAGGTCAGGCAGCATCTGAGGAACAAGATAGTCAACATTTTGGGCTTGACCCTTCATCAGGACTTGATGAAGAAATGCTGCCAGACCTATTGTGCTTTTTTCAGCACCAAACTTTATCAACTCTGACTTCTTCAGCGTCTGCAGTCCTCACTATCACTGAGGTGGACAAGACTTCATACTTCAAGTAACCACTTTGTGATTGGGTAGATGATAGTTTTGTAACTGAACTGAACTGAAACAGATTGGATATGGGCACGAGTAGTTCTGGAGATGAAAGTTTGACTACTATTGCTGGAGCATTGTTGATGTCCATATCCTTTACAGTATTCAGTGTCTTCAGGCATTTCTTGATATCATGAAGAATTAATCAAATTGGCTTGATTTGATACTGAGGATCTCAGGTGGAGACCTGGGACAGAGGTGAAGTTAGATGATGTTACATATATGGAAATAGGTAGTCATGGTGATGGTATGAAGGTTTGGTCAGAAGCCTGTCTTGTTAAACACAAAGATTGCAAGCATTCTCTTTCCACCCCAGAAAGTTGCCAGGAATAGATAGGAAGCCAGTGACTAGGAAACCGACTTGGTGGAGAATGAAGATAACGGCTTTGGTCTTTCCAATATTTAGTTCAAGAAAGTTCTGCTCATCTAGTTCTGGATGCAGTTAAACAACTTAAAGACAGTGGTTGGGTTGGGGGGGGGGGGTTTGTGAGAGATGATGGTGACCTGATGTTGGAGATTGTCTGTGTATATTTAAAGCTGGTCCTCTGGTTTCAGATAATATTGTGAAGGAAGAACATGTAAGTGAAAAACTGAAAGGGTCAAGAATCGATCCTTGAGAGTAAACCAGAGCTAACAGTGCATACAAAGAGAAGCCATCGTTTGAGGTTATGTTTATATAGATGATCATGAAACCAGGCAAGCCCAGTCCATCCCATTGTATGGTAGAAGTATTAAGGAAGGTTGATGTGATAAATTTTGTCAAATGCTCCATAAGTGCAAAGGAAGAATTAAAAGGAGCAGTATAGTTTTATTCAAGCTATCGTAGCTGGATTTAATGTGTATTAGGTTAAATGGAGATTCTAAATTGTAGAATATGACAAATTTAATTGGGCTGTAAAAATTCTTCCACTGGCAACGTTTAAATAAAATTGTCTCAAAGAAACTTAATTTTAGTTAATTTTGACGGAGATTAGATTTTTCCTTCATAATTACATCTTGGAATTTGAACTCTTCAAACTTAGTCAAGAAGAAGTTGACCCCAAGAGTGGCATGGTGGCTCAGTGGTTAGCACTACCTGGGTTTGATTCCAGCCTCAGGCTGTGTACAGTTTGCACATTCTCCCCATATCTCTGTGGGTTTCCTCCGGGTCCTCTAGTTTCCTCCCACAATCCAAGGATGTGCAGGTTAGGTGAATTGGCCAGGCTAAATTGCCCATCGCGTTCAAGAATGTGTAGGTCAGGAGCAAATGTAGAGTAATAGGGTAGGGGAATGGGTTTGGGTGGGATACTCTTCAGAGGGACTGTGTGAACTTGTTGGGTTGAAGGGCCTCATTCCACGCTTGGAGGGATTCTATTCTATGGGGTGGCGCGGTAGCTCAGTGATTAGCACTGCTGCCACATAGCACCAGGGACCCGAGTTCGATTCCACCCTCAGGTGCTGTGCAAACTCCTCTGGATGATCTGGTTTCCTTCCACAATCCACAGATGTGCAGGTGAGGTGAATTGGTCATGCTAAATTGCCCCTAGTATTCAGGGATATGTAGGTGAGGTGCATTAGTCAGGGGTTAAATATAGGGTAACAAAATGGGTCTGTGCAGGTTACTCTTTGGAGGGTCGATGTGGATTTGTTGGGCTGAAGGGCCTGTTTCCACTGTAGGGATTCTAATTCTAGTTCTAACTACTTCTTATTTTTGTGTTTATGGAATGTTACTATATTGAGACAGTTAATTAGTAGTGCTTAATATATATATTATTTTGTTAAGCATTTCGATGGAGTTACAGTTAAGCCATTTCTTTTCTTTCCTTTTTACTTTGTCTGTACTTTACTGATAGTGTATATGTGGTTTGCTTCAAGACAGGTAGTTTGACCAATTGAATTGCAAGTGGAATCCAACACCCAGTGCTTACCATTAACTCTAACTCTATACTTCTCATTATTTCATAAGCTTCTATCAGGTTGCATCTCAACCCCATATGCTCCACTGAAAAAGGTCCTAGCCTATCCAGCCTTTCTTTATAACTCAAACCTTCCATACTCAGCAACAGCGTGGTAAATCGCTTTTGAACCCTCTTCAGCTTAAGAATATCCTTTCTACAACTGGTTGATCAGAACTGGACACAGTATTCCAGAAGAAGCCTCATCAATGTCCTACACAGCCTCAACATGACGACTTAACTCCTAAACTCAAAGGACTGAACAACGAAGGCAAGCATGCCAATCGCCTTTTAACCACTCTGTCTATATGAGTTGCAAACTTCAAAGAACTATGTACCTGCACCCCTAGGTGCCTCTATTCTACAGCACCGTACATCAAAAACATTTCTGAACTGACAGTCAGACTAGGACTCATAACAGCACGCAAACTAACAGCCACTCTCAGACAACAACTCACCAGGACAAAGGACCCGATACCCTGCATGAGCAAAACCAACGTAGTGTACAAAATCCCATGCAAGGACTGCACAAAACACTACATAGGACAAACAGGAAGACAGCTCACGATCTGTATCCACGAACACCAACTAGCCACGAAACGACATAACCAGTTATCCTTAGTAGCCGCCCACGCAGATGATAAGCAACATGAGTTCGATTGGAACAACACTACTATTATAGGACAAGCCAAACAGAGAACAGCCAGGGAATTCCGAGAGGCATGGCACTCATCCACTGATTCTATGAACAAACACATCGACCTGGACCCAATATACCGGCCACGGCAGTGGACAGCTGGAACTGACAACCGGAAGCGGCAGAGACAAACCACTATAAATGCCAGAGGAAACATCACAAGCGCTTCACAGGAGGCTCCCAAGCACTGAGGATGTCACCTAGACAGGGAACGAAACGTCTGCAACACAAATTCCCAGCTCAACGAACAGAACCACAACAATGAGCACCCAAGCTACAAATCTTCTCACAAACTTTAAGAGGTTATGATCAGCAATATTACCAGCAACGTAAATGTTGAAATGTTGCAACATGAACGTTAAACTCAAGGTCTCATTCTCAATTTTGGAATTTTTCCGTTGATCAGTATTCAACTTTTTGGAAAAATACCCAATAGTCTTTCTATCGTGTCATTGTCTTGTAACAGTACGGCACTAACACCCACATCACTTGCATCGATAGCCACCTTGAATGACTTTGATTAGATTAGATTACTTACAGTGTGGAAACAGGCCCTTCGGGCCAACAAGTCCACACCGACCCGCCAAAGCGCAACCCACCCATACCCCTACATTTACCCCTTACCTAACACTACGGGCAATTTAGCATGGCCAACTCACCTGAGTTGGATTGTGGGAGGGAGGAAACCGGAGCACCCGGAGGAAACCCACGCAGACACGGGGAGAACGTGCAAACTCCACACAGTCAGTCACCTGAGTCGGGAATTGAACCCGGGTCTACAGGCGCTGTGAGGCAGCAGTGCTAACCACTGTGCCACCGTGCCACCCACAAAGTTAGTTAGTTAGCTGTGGCTCATATTGAGGTTAACACAGCTTTCAGGCAGTCAAATGTCTTTGACATTCCTCTGTCCATTGAAATTTTTGCACTTCTTCAACAAGTCAATCAGTGGAACATCCACACTGCTAAAATGTGATATGAATTTTCTATAAAAACTATGCAGTCCCAAGAATCATCGTGCTTCCCTCTTGGTCAGTGGTATGGGAAACTTCCCAATAACCTTTGTTTTCACATCCTATGGGGTCATCTGTCTACGTCCAATAACATGGCCCAGAAAAGTGACTTAGGCCTTTATGAACTCACTCTTTGCCAGGTTTTTTACCACCAACCACCCCTCCTGAAGTCCATCGAACAAATCCAATGGATGCTCCAAATGGTTTTTTCACGTGTGACTAAAAATCACCAGATCTTCTCTGTACACCACATTATTAAGTAATCCCAAATTACTTTATTGGTTAGTCTTTGAAATGTGACTGGCATATTTTTCATACCAAGTTGCATGATTTTAAACTGGTACTGTTTATTCCGTGTCACGAAAGCTGAATTTTCCTTCATAGTTTGTGAGAAGATTTGTAGCTCGGGCTCTGTTCGCCGAGCTGGAAATTTGTGTTGCAGACGTTTCGTTCCCTGTCTAGGTAACATCCTCAGTGCTTGGGAGCCTCCTGTAAAGCGCTTCTGTGATCTTTCCTCCACCATTTGTAGTGGTTTGAATCTGCCGCTTCCAGTTGTCAGTTCCAGCTGTCCGTTGCTTGAATCTGTGGATAAGCACATCGACCTGGACCCAATATACCGACCACTGCAATGGACAGCAGGAACTGACAACCAGAAGCGGCAGATTCAAACCACTACAACTGGTGGAGGAAAGAACACAGAAGCGCTTCACAGGAGGCTCCCAAGCACTGAGGATGTCACCTAGACAGGGGATGAAACGTCTGCAACACAAATTTCCTTCATTCTTCTGGACAAAGGTACTTGCCAATATTCTCTGAGTAAGTCCAACTTAGAAATTTGAGTTGCCTATCCCATTCTCACTATGGTCTTCCAAACATTGAATAGGATGAGTCAGATTTAGTAACTGCATTGGCTTTGCGATAGTCTACCGATAATCGTTGGGTACCACCTGGTTTTGGCATCATTACTGTGGATGAGCCCCATTTGTTGCAGCTCATTTCAATTATTTAATTTTGTTTGATTTGTTATTGTCACATGTACCTAGGTACTGTGAAAAGCTTTATTTTGCATGCAGTATAGGCAGATCATATCCTGTGCATTTGGGTAATAGAACAGCAAAGAATGCAATTTTACAGCTGCAGAGAAGGTGCACAGTGAGATCAACATCATATTTAAAACGTGAGAGGGCCATTCAGAAGTCTAATAATAACAGGGAAGAAGCTGTGTTTGAAACTTGTATGCAAACCTTTATACCTCTGTCTGATAGAAGAGGGTGAAAGAGAGTATAACCAGGGTAGGAGGGGCTTGTGATTATGCTGATTGCTTTCTCAAGGCAGCAGGAGGTATAGATGGAGTCAGTGGATGGAAGGCTGATTGCATAATGGACTAGGCTGTGTTAACGACTCTGTAGTTTCTTGCCGTCTGGAGAAAAGCAGTTGCCAAACCACACCGTGATGCATGCAGATAGAATGCTGTCTATTGTACATCTATAAGAATTAGTAAGGACTCTTGTGGACACACCAAATTTCCTTAGCTTCCTGAGGATGTAGAGATGTTGTGCTTTCTTGACCATTGCATCAACATGGGTGGATTGTTGATGATCATTATTCCCAGGTACTAGGCACCCTCAACCATCTCCACCTCAGCACCATTGATGCAGACAGGGGTGTGCTCTGCACTGCCTTTATTCCTGATGAAGGGCTTTTGCCTGAAACGTTGATTTTACTGCTCATCGGATGCTGCCTGAACTGCTGTGCTCTTCCAGCACCACTGATCCAGACTCTGTTCTTGAAGTCAATGACCAGCTCCTGCGTTTTTGACATTGATGGAGAAATTATTGTTTTTGCGCCATGTGCTAAGCACAAAATCTTTTTTTCTGAATTTTGTCTCGTCGTTGTCTGCGATCCGCCATACGATGGTGGTGTCAACAGCAAACTTGTAAGTGGAGTTGGGGTGGAATTTGGCCACACAGCTGTGACTGTATAGTAGGTGGCAGCCTTGAGGGCACCTATGTTAAGGATTATGGCGGAGAAGGTGTTGTCACCTATTCTTACTGATTGCAAGCTATGGGTCAGAAGTTGAGGATCCAGTAACAGAGTGGAAAACCAAGACCGAGGTCTCTGAGTTCAGAGATGAGTTTGTTTGGAATTATCGTGTTGAAGGTGGAACTGTAATCAATAAGAAGGAGCATGATATAGGTATCCTTGTTATCCAGATATTCCAGAAATGAGTATTCCAGGAATATTCTAGGGAGATTGTCATCTTTGAACTTTGAACTTATGCTTTCAATTTATTTTTGAACCTGTGCCAACATTAGAGGGTTAGGTCTAAAGGATGTTGCTTAATTGGAACAGCATTTCCTTTATGACATCATGCATAATCCCATTAGTACTTCCCAGGTTATCCCACATATCTCCCTTATGATTGTAATAACGCTTTCAGGTCATTTTGATTTTCCTCTGGAAGATAGCTCAATAATTTATTTCCAATTTTTGAGAACTTCCTCATTGTCCAATTTGAGGAATGAACAATTTAGAATCACCTGAACTTGGTTCTTCACTCTGTTTTGTAATCAGTAACGCAATCTCCTTTTGCTTTCCATGCCAACAAAATATCTTTGGAGCATACTCGCATGACACACACAGATTTTTCTATTTGTCATTCTTATCAAATAATTCCCCTCACTTAATTTCCTTCTGATTTGATAGGGTCCACTAAACTTTGTCTTTAAACGTTCGCCTACCACTGGGATACAACTAACACTTTATCTTCACTGACAAAATTGTGAATTTTTGATCTCTTACCTGCTTCCTGTTTCATCACATCCTGTGCTACTTCTAAATGCTGTCTAGCCAACTCACCTGCTCTACTTTTTTTTAAAAATTTGACGCACTGTCCAAATATGTGGTCTCTGAACTCTGACTCACAAATTCCTCCTTAATTAATTTCAGTGGTCCTCTCACCTCCTGCCCAAAAACTAATTTAAATGAACTGAATTTAGGTGTATACCTAATACAGAAAGTACAAATGGAATTCCTTTATCCCAATCCTCTGGATAGTCTTGACTACAAGCCCTCAACATGGTCATTAAAGTTTGACGCCAGCATTCTCATGTTCTTTGTGATTCTGATAACGTCTTTGAATAATTTTGATGTAAAATCTGACCCTTCATCTGATTGTATTTCTGTGATGAGACCATATCTAGTAAAAAAAATTGAGTAACTCTTTTGCAATCCTTTTAGCCATGATATTGCATAATGGTGCCCTCCGGATATCAATTGACACGTCCATTATGGTCAACAAATACTGATTCCCACTTCTGTTTTAGGCAGCGGTACCACACAATCAATGGAGACCCTTGTAAAAGGTTCCTGAAATGCAGGAATTGATAATAAAGCTGCTGGTTCGATCACTGCCTGTGGTTTTCTAATTACCTGCCATGTATGACATGTTTGACAGACGTCAACCACATCCTATGCAGTCCAGGCCAATAAATATGTTTTTGTATGTTGGCTTGAGTTTTCTTTACTCCAAAATGTCTCCCAACTAGTAATTCATGTGCTATCTGCAACATCTCCTTTGTCTAACCCACCGGTAATACAACATCTGCCCAATTCTTATCCACCTGAGTATGCAATGGTCTCCATTTCCTCTTCAAGATGTCATTTTTAAGGTAGTAGCATTATTGGAAACACACAGATTCTACGTCTGTGTATGCTTTTGGTACAACAGTAGTTTTTCGTCTTTCTGTTGTAATTCATCTACTTTCTCTGAAGTAAAAATACCCACTTTATCCTCTACCTAGTCTTGCTTTTTTCTCAACCAGTTTCTGATAATTGAAGTTCAACTTCCTTAAGTTTACTGTTTGATTTCTCCTCCTGTTTCCACCTGTGTTTTGTAACCTTGTTGCCACGCAGTCAGGAAAAATTCTAGGATATGTTTCCTGTAACACCTCAGTTGTCTGGTTTTCCACTGGCTTCTCAACCACCGCAGACATCAATCCCATCTGAGCTCCAGCTACATCAGTGCCAAGGATAAGCTGAATTTCTGGAACAGGGAATTTCTCTACTACTACTGCCACTTTTCATTGGACTTTTCAACCTCACTTTATATTATAGAACACTGCTCTTCTTATCAAGAATTCCACGTATTACCACCTTTTCTAGCAGTGCGTATTCCGAATTACATTTCTCCTCATCTCTCACCATCAAAGATTGACTTGCTCCCATATGTCTTAAAATATTAATTTCTTTACTTGCTCATCCTAACATACATGAATGATGGTACAAAGAACACCAAACGGAGAATTCACCACGAAGGTATACAGAAAAGCCACACACACAGACCAAGTCCTGAACTATGAAAGCAACCACCCCAACACACACAAACGAAGTTGCATCAGGACATTATTCAAAAGGGCTACAACACACTGCAGCACACCTGAACTACAAAAAGAGGAAGAAGAACACCTATACAAGGTATTCACCAAAAACGGATACCCGCGCAATTTCATCAACAGATGCCTCAGGGAAAGACAACGAAATGAGGACATGCCACAACCCAAAGGACTGGCCACACTCCCATACATCAGGAGCATTTCTGAACTGACAGCCAGACTGCTGCGACCACTAGGACTCATAACAGCACACATATCAACAGCCACCCTCAGACAACGACTCACCAGGACAAAGGACCCGATACCCAGCATGAGCAAAACCAACGTAGTGTACAAAATCCCATGCAAGGACTGCACAAAACACTACATAGGACAAAAAGAAAGACAGCTAACAACCCGCATCCACCAACATCAACTAGCCACGAAACAACACGACCGGCTATCCCTAGTAGCCATACACTCAGATGACAAACAACATGAATTCGATTGGGACAACACTACTATTATAGGGCAGGCCAAACAGAGAACAGCCAGGGAATTCCTAGAAGCATGGCACTCCTCCACGAATTCTATCAACAGACACATCGACCTAGACCCTATATACCGGCCACTGCAGTGGACAGCAACTGGCAACCGGAAGCGGCAGATTCAAACCAGTATAAATGCCAGAGGAATCAGCACAGAAGCGCTTCATAGGAGGCTCCCAAGCACTGAAGATGTCACCTAGAAAGGGGACGAAATGTTTGCAACAAAAACTCCCAGCTCGGCGAACAGAACCACAACATACATGAATAAACCTTAGCCTCGCACGTATATTCTTTAAAGAGATCTGACACTTACTTCTCAACCAAGCCCTGATCAGGTCGTACATTGTTTTACAGCTTATTAGCTTTCACTGTATTTTCCTTTATCATTTCAACAATTCTCACTGGCTTATTCTGTTTTTCCACATTCATCTTCCCAGTGCTTTTTCTAAATGACCAACACTGCAACTTTAGCACAGTGAAAACATTTGAACTTTTTACTACTATTCCCTGTAATTGGTTTCCTTTTTGACCTGTGGTAAACAATCTTTACTATGTTCAATGAGATCTTATTTTCTGTTACCACCTGAGGATTTCTCTTTTCTCCAATTTCTGTTCCTCACAGATTGAAATTGATGCAGAAGCTAATTTATAAACCAATTCATAATCATCTGCCATTTCCGCAGCTAATCTTGCAGTCTGCTGTTCCGCATGAATCCTCACTACTTCAAGAAGTGAATATTTGAACTCATCCACGCACAACTCAAGGGCAGCATGGTGGCTCAGTGGTTAGCACAGCTGCCTAACAGTGCGAGGGACTCGGGTTCAATACCCACCTTCGGTGGCTGTCTGTGTGGAATTTGCCCATTCTCCCAGTGTTTACATGGGTTTCCTCCGGGTGCTCTGGTTTCCTCTCACAGGTTAGATGAGTTGGCCGTGCAAAATTGCCCATTGTGTAGGTTATCAGGCAGGGTGAATATATAGGGTAGGGGAAGGGTCTGGGTGGGTTACTCTTCAGAGGGTCGGTGTGGACTTGTTGAACTGATGGGCCTGCTTCCACTCTGTAGGGATTCTAATTCTGTTCTGTAGAGATTTTGATCATGGCAAGTGGACCAGACCAAATCCCTTCAACACATTCAGAAAATAGCCTAGACCTCAACTTTTTCTTACTGTGAAAGGCAAGTATAAGGCAATCTGTTCCAAATGGTCAAACTACCAGGACTGAATCAAAATACACTTAATTCTTACATTATAGTTAAAATACAAATGAAGGAAATAATAAGTCTACTGGAAAATTCAACAGAATTATTTAAACTCAACTCAATTATTTAACTACTAAACAGCAATTGATCCAATATCATAGCATTCCATAAATATATCCTTGGCAAAGGCAAATATGGTAAAATAGCTTGTCTCAGGAAGAGAAGCTCTTAGCTCTAACAGAAAGAGGAATAACAACTTCCACATCCAGCTTTAAGATTCCAGCAACTACTGAAAACTAGGACAAAAATCCTGGTTCTGTGGGGGCTTGACCCCATCCCTTCAGACTGATTGATTAGATTAGAGTCCTGACAGTGTGGACCAACCAATCCACACCGACCCTCCGAAGAGTAACCCATCCAGACCCATTTCCCCTCTGACTAATGCACCGAACACAATGGGCAATTTAGCATGGCCAATTCACCCGACTTGCACATCTTTGGACTGTGGGAGGAAACCGGAGCACCTGGAGGAAACCCACGCAGACACTGGGAGAATGTGCAATCTCCACACAGATTGTTTTGTTTAAAAAAAAATTCCAAAGCTAGATGCACTCAAAGCAGACTGCTTGACTCCACGTTTACAACAAATTGCTTTAAAAAAAAGTGACAAAACAAATTATTCTTAAAGGCACATCTCTCAGCAGGATTATCATGAAGAACTGAATGCGTGAGAAGAGTAAATAAAAAGTCATATTGCTCAACAACACACTTTGGGATAAGATCATTTATAGTAAGGAAATGAAACATTTTTCTGGTGCAGATGCCATTTATGAATAGTCTGTAAGTCATGTTGAATAATCGTACATTTTTTTCAGAATAACTTTTTTTTGTGTGTATACCCCTGAAATAAAAACTACAAGATGGGACAAATATTTAATGGTAAAAGTAACATGAAATGTGCTCTACTCATCGATGCTTCTTAGGAGGTCAGAAGAGAAATTTTCAGTTCTGAGTTTGGCGTGTTCTAATTGAAGATATGTTTTCCTATGTATTGTTGAAAACATTCTGATCCTATGTTTTGTTTCAGTTCTGCTGGTGCTGGGAATGTGGCTGATCGAGTCCTTGCACAATTGCTGACTGAAATGGATGGAATTGAACAGCTCCATAATGTGACAATCTTGGCAGCCACCAACAGGCCAGATATGATAGACAAGGTAAGGACGACTGTATCCATACAGAAAGATAATTTCAAATCTTTGAAATTTGGATAAATTGATGTCATTATTATGTTTGATGACTTTTTATACCCATGCATTCCTTAAGTGACTTGCATCCTCATATTTGGTGCAACTGCTGCAAGGAAAATTCTCAAAATACAATAACTCCATTCATGAGGCTATCTTCTGAAGTGAAGCTTTTTTTTGTCACTCCTTTACCTCCATTTAATTTTCCCACCAGAGATTAGCTAATTGGTGAGAGGTGGGATCTTTGTAACTGTGTAGAAATCCCATCGCCCAGCTGACTTCCCCATTCTCCCCAAACCACCACCACCACCCCACCATTCACCTCATTTAAATACAGGAGGGGTACACCTGTGTACCACCTTTCTGCCCTGAAGCCAATTGAGGTCTCATCCATTTGTAACTGGTATTGATCAATAAAACTGATACACCACTCCCCCTTTGCAATGTCTTCCATACTCAAAGTTTGTGAGAAGATTTGTAGCTTGGGTGCTCGTTGTTGTGGTTCTGTTCGCCGAGCTGGGAGTTTTTGTTGCAAACGTTTCATCCCCTTTTTAGGTGACATCCTCAGTGCTTGGGAGCCTCCTGTGAAGCGCTTCTGTGATGTTTCCTCCGGCATTTATAGTGGCTTGTCTCTGCCGCTTCCGGTTGTCAGTTGCTGTCCACTGCAGTGGCCGGTATATTGGGTCCAGGTCGATGTGTTTGTTGATAGAATCTGTGAATGAGTGCCATGCCTCTAGGAATTCCCTGGCTGTTCTCTGTTTGGCTTGCCCTATAGTAGTAGTGTTGTCCCAGTCAAATTCATGTTGTTTGTCTTCCGCGTGTGTGGCTACTAAGCTGGTCGTGTCGTTTCGTGGCTAGTTGGTGTTCATGGATGCGGGTTGTTAGCTGACTTCCTGTTTGTCCTATGTAGTGTTTTGTGCAGTCCTTGCATGGGATTTTGTACACTACGTTGGTTTTGCTCATGCTGGGTATCGGGTCCTTTGTCCTGGTGAGTTGTTGTCTGAGAATGGCTGTTGGTTTGTGTGCTGTTATGAGTCCTAGTGGTCGCAGCAGTCTGGCTGTCAGTTCGGAAATGCTCCTGATATATGGTAGTGTGGCTAGTCCTTTGGGTTGCGGCATGTCCTAGTTCCTTTGTCTCTCCCTTAGGCATCTGTTGATGAAATTGCGCGGGTATCCGTTTTTGGTGAATACCTTGTATAGGTGTTCTTCCTCTTTTTGCAGTTCTGGTGTGTTGCAGTGTGTTGTGGCCCTTTTGAATAGTGTCCTGATGCAACTTCGGTTGTGTGTGTTGGGGTGGTTGCTTTCATAGTTCAGGACTTGGTCTGTGTGTGTGGCATTTCTGTATACCTTCGTGCTGAATTCTCCGTTCGGTGCTCTCTGTACCATCACGTCTAGGAATGGGAGCTGGTTGTCCTTTTCTTCCTCTCTCGTGAATTGGATTCCTGTGAGTGTGGCGTTGATGATCCAGTGTGTTTTCTCTATTTCTGTGTTTTTAATGATTACAAAGGTGTTGTCCACATATCTGACCCAGAGTTTGGGTTGTATTTGCAGTAAGACTGTTTGTTCTAACCTTTGCATCACTGCTTCTGCTGAGAGTCCAGAGATCGGTGAGCCCATGGGCATTCCGTTGATTTGTTCGTATATCTGGTTGTTGAATGTGAAGTGTATTGTGAGGCACAGGACCAGTAGTTTAAGTGTGCCGTCTTTGTTAATAGGTTCAACGTCCTGTTGTCTCTTTTGTATGTCCAGCAGGTTGGATGTTGTTTCTCTGGCTAGGGTTTTGTCGATAGAGGTGAACAGTGCTGTTACATCGAATGAGACCATGGTTTCTTCCTTGTCTATGTGTATATTTCTGATGATGTCCAAGAATTCTTGTGTTGACTGTATAGAGTGTCTGGATCCGCTGATCAGGTGTTTCAGTTTCTGTAGCTCTTTAGCCAGTTTGTGTGATGGTGTCCCTGGTAGTGATACTATGGGTCTGAGTGGGATGTCTGGTTTGTGTACACGAACTGGCTAAAGAGCTACAGCAGAAACTGAAACACCTGATCAGCGGATCCAGACATCTATCAACAAACGCATCGACCTGGACCCAATATACCGGCCACTGCAGCGGACAGCAACTGACAACTGGAAGCGGCAGAGACAAGCCACTATAAATGCTGGAGGAAACATCACAGAAGCGCTTCACAGGAAGCTCCCAAGCACTGAGGATGTCACTTAGAAAGGGGACGAAATATTTGCAACAAAAACTCCCAGCTCGGCGAACAGAACCACAACAATGTCTTCCCTACATTTATTCTGGGGTCCAGCAACCATCCTGCAGTCTGTGTTTGCTGTAAATATAGACAATAGCTACTGCTCATGGCAGCACTGTTTAGCTGGCGGCTCTCAGAGGTGGGAAATTTGCCCAGAATGTGATGAAGTACATCATCATGGTGTATACTTAATTGTCGCTAAGTTGAATCAGGGATGTGGAATGGCTACTGTAAAGTTATCACTGACTTGCCAACCAGTGGTTGGACCCACCATCATGAGCATTGATTTCCACCCAGTGAATCCTGATCCGACTCCATTCATTTGCAACTTCTTCACACCTGTTGAAAATAATATAAGGATTAGATGTCCTGTTTAACGATAAGGTGTAATTAAAATGTTTGATATGTAATTTATTTACACAAATTCTATGACTTTCATAAAGTGTTATCTCTTATAAACACATTGTGGTTGGTACTCAATGCTAAAGTGAAGTTCAAGAGAAAGAGGAGGGCATTTAACTGGGCAGAGAGAATTGTGCGAATACTATCACTACACATCACACTTAACAACAGTACTGTTGCTATTGTTCCATCATAGAGTTGGGGAAGTGAGTGTCTCTTTGCATGTATGTGGAAACAACATAGTACATTTCATTCTTGACCAATACTGATTTTGGGCTCCAGGAGAGCATTCCACCTGCTTTGAGTCCCACGCAAGTAAGGTTGGGGAGATTTGCCTTTCCCGACTAATGAGGAAATTATTCTTACCAAGGGATAAATATTTGGAATAATAGATTACATGGAAACCAAAATAACATAAAGGCAATTCTCAATGCAGTTGTATGCTAAGTAATGATAAGCGAGTTGTGTGACTAAAGAGATAAGTTTCAATGAACAAAAAGTCCTATGTTCATTTGAACAACCACTCTAGATCAGAAGATAAACATGTTCTGGATGGATAATAATTCACTCACATACCTAAGCTAACTTGCAGAGCAACAACAGACCTGATCATGTTTTCTTTTAGCTACTGGAGGCAGGAGAATAAATATTCCAAACTAAGTTTAAAAAAAGTGTACTGAATATTTTGTAATATTGTACATTGTAATAATATGCTGCATCATTGTAATTTACCTCTAACAATGGTTTATATTTGTACTGTTGAAATGCACCTTAAATTTTTAGACATGCAAAGCAGAGCAGACTAAAGATAGTGATGTTTATGATAAATCATATTCTTCTTGTAATGTGATGTAGTTGCAGATCACAACCAGCTAGTAATTGTTCATTTCTCAGTATCTCCTTGTTTTTTCTCCTTTCATCTTCCTGTCCTTAAGCAAGGTTAAAAATAAAAGGAATGGGCAATCTGCCAACATTGAATTTTAACAAGATGGGTCAGAGGACAGTGAACAATGGTGACCAAGTGTCATATCAGTCACTGGATTATTTTCAGGAGATTTGTGCCTCCATTTTAATATTACTTTTAATGCCGGCTAACAGTGTTCCCTGGGCATATAGAAATCATGAAATCAGAAGGGAGGTATGAATACTTCCCACAAACATACTTAGTTTATTGGACTTCAGCAATTAGTTGGCTCTCACCCTGCACCCAGTCTGGTTGGTTGCAGCTGTCAAACTTGTTGGAAAAGTATTTAATTGCAAAAACTGTTTTAAATTCAGCAAGAATTGTCACAAACCCAAACTTCCAGATTTAGCCAGCAGGCAGTCCTTCCCTCCCCATTCCCCAGATTATCAAAATTCTTTGATTGGATAAGACATCCATATTTCAAAAAGGTGAAATATTACTGTTTGGCTGCATCAGATACACTATCTTTCATCTATGACACAGGTTCATGTAATTTTATCTGTGTTTCTTCTGAGAGGTTGTGATAAAAGTGAATCTTGAATGGCAGTTTAACTCTCTGGAAATAACCACCTCAAAAATTATTGACTGCAGATTTTTAGGCACAAGTTAACTGTCAAATTCCACATTGTTGCACAGTAAAACAAGAAAAAAAAGGTTGTGATGTGAACTTTGTGACTTTGAAATCAGGAAATATATACCCAAACAGAGTACTGATGGATTGGTATGTCATGATCCATATTAATATTTCAACCTCTTGAACGATGGCTTAATCTTTGTTAAAGAACGCATACTGGCATTTAATAGGGCAATGAAAGGGGAGTAAGCCCCTGGGATTTTAGTCATTTTCAGCACAAGTTACTTGAGCAGCTGAAAAATCAATTATTTTACCCCTTGCTGTGTCCATTTTGAGTGTCAAACACATTGACTGTGAAGTGCAACACAACTGCTGAATGAAGTACTGGATTACCGTTTAGGTCAGGACCCTGGCGTTTTCTTTCCAAGCAACTCTGATCATATAGGACCTAAGGTTGCAGTACCAAGTAAATAAGTTGCATTAGAATTGATATGTGTCATTTGACAAATAAAGATTAATGAGATATTTTTGGTCCTAATTGTCTATTGTGATCTGATTTATGGCTTCTCAGCTAAAGCAGCTATCAATGTGAAAAATATGCAAGAGAAACACAAGCAGAAGCATTTGCAATGTGCTGCAATGGAGGAAATATCTTCCGTAACAACTTGCAGTTATACAGCATCTTTAAAACAGAAAATGGCTCAAGGTTGAAATGTAATCATACAGAGTTGACACAAAGCCAAAGGGAAGGCGAGGCTGAATCTTGATTAGATGTAGGTTTTAATAATAGTGTTAGTTTTCTGCTTGCTTTTCACTTGGTAATGAAGCAATGTAAAGAAGTTCATTTTCATCCATGAATTAATAGCTTTATGTTGAAATGTAAAGGTGCATAGTGTTTGGTGTTACAATGTGAACATGGAATAAATTTCTGCACATATCTAATGTGATCCCAATAGTGAAAGAGGATGCCCTCCCAGCATGGTTTATAGCAAGGCCTAGCAATGAAGGTTGGTGTTGCTGAAAATGATAAGCAGTTGTGAGTGGCAAAAAAAAACGCTTGCAACAGTAAAAGTAAAGCTTTGAGTAGAATTGTTTGACCCACTGCAACTGTTTTGGGTTAGCACACATTGGGAGGTGAGGGATCATTGAAGTCTGAAAACTTGATGAGGAGTTAGCCTCCTCAATGATAGAAACATAGGGAGAGCTATTTGAAGGAGTAGCCACGAGTGACAGTTGAAGCTCAATCAAACACAGTTTTCAGTGGAGGAAGAAACAAACACTAGAAGAGCATTTCGAAAAAAAATAGGATTTGTGCAGTCAACTGTGATGTGAAGCAGGCACAATTAATTGGTTTTCTAATCAAAATATTGTATAATTCATAGAAGTTAAATTTAAATAACCATTGCTGATAATGTACAGAGCTACCTTTGGGAATAATTGTAATTTTGATACATACCATCCTGACACCTTTTGCATGAATAAGTGTTTCCTAATTTCATTCCTATCCTCACTCTAGTTTCTCCAACCAACAGATATACTTACTCTCTAATCAGTCTTATCAGTTCCCCATAATCTTGAAAACTGATCACATCATCCTTTTATCTTCCAAATTGTAATTCCACTGTGTAATTTAACCCTTTGGATCCAGGTAACATGCGAGTAACTCTATGCTGCTCTTTCCCCAAAGCCAATATTTCTTTCCGAAAGTATGACGCCAAGAACTGCTCACAGTACCTCAGGCAATATCTCGACAGGACTTTGTAGAAATGTAGCACAACATCTACCTCCTGGTATTCTAGTCCTCTGCATGTGAAGACTAACATCCCAGTAGCTAGTTTGTCTTTTTTTTTCTGGATCTGTTCATGATACTTTAATAAACTATGTGCACAAACTGCCAAATATCTTTGATTTTCCACTCAATATTTCTTTGTAAATTTATATATTCATTTACAGTATCACCTGTCTTTGTGTAAATGTCAGACTTGGATGCCTAACTCTTTATTGCTTCATCTAAGTTGTTGATAAATATGTTGAATAGTTGGGGCCCCAACACAGATCCTTGCAGAACACTACTACTCACATGCTGCAAATTGGAGTGCCTGCTCATTATCCCTGGTCTCTGGCTCCTGCTGTTTAGCTGATCTCCTAATCATAGAATGGTTACAGCATAGAATGAGACCATTTGACCCATTCAGTCTATACTGACTTTCTTCGAGATCAATTTAGCTACTCCTATTCCCTTCTTTTTCCCTGTAACCCCACCTAAGAGCAGTATTCCACATCCCAAAAATGCATAATGAGAAAAGGAATTTCCTAATGTTACCACTGGTTCTTTTGCCAGTAATCCCAAAATCACTATCCACTGGTTCGCAATACCTCCACCAATGGGAATAGTTTTTTCTTATATACTCTGTCTAGCCTGTTTATGACTTTGAACATGTCCAGCAAATCTTTTCTCAACTACTTTTTTCCAAGTAGAACAATTCCAACTTTGCCAATCTATCCCTCTTTCCCTGTGACTGATGTTCTAAGTCTTACACGCATCTCTCTAAAGCCTTTGCATTCTGCCTAAAGTATGTTGCCAGAGTTGGCCATAATGGTCCACTTGATAGTGAATCAGTGTTTTACAAAAGTTCATCACGGTTTCTTTATTTTTGTGTTGTGTTTGCTCACAAAACAGGATCCCATGTGTTTTTAAAGATTTTCTCTGCCATCTTCAGTGATTTGTGTACGTATGCCCTAACTTTCTCTTTTCCTTCAGAATTATTACTTTTATGAGTTTTGATCAGATTTGTAGCTCAGGTTGAGATTCTGGATGTAAGTTTGTTCACTGAGCTGGAAGATTCATTTTCAGACTTGCATTACCACACTGGGTAATATCATCAGTGAGCCTTCGGTGAAGCGCTGATGTTATGTCTCACTTTCTGTTTATGTGTTTAGGTTTCCTTGGGTTGGTGATGTCATCTCCTGTTATTTTTCTGAGAAGGTGGCAGATATGTCCAATTCGATGTGTTTGTTGACAGAGTTTCAGTTGGAATGCCCCGCTTCAGGGAATTCTCGTACCTGACTCTATTTGGTTTGTCCTGGTATTGGATGTGTTGTCCCAGTCAAAGTGATGTCCTTCCTCATCTGTATATAAGGATACAAGTGACAGTGGGCCAAATCTTTTTGTGGCTAGTTGATGTTCATGTATCTTAGTGGTTAGTTTTCTGCCTGTTCGTCCAAAGTAGTGTTTGTTCCAGTTCTTGCAGGAGAAAAAGTACAGGAAATGACATCACCAACCCAAGGAAACATAAATAGAAAGTGAGAGACATAACACCAGCACTTCACTGGCGGCTTATTGATGATGTTACCTAGTACAAAACATCTGAAAACGAACCTTCCAGCTTAGCGAGCAAATTTACATCCAGAATTATAATTTTTATTTTATATTGCCTATCCTTGTTTTTTTTTAAAGACATAAATCATTTCATGCTTCTCTGCATTAATTTCACTTGTGTTTTTGTCTATTCCACCAGCTTGAGCCCATCCTCTTAAACTCCTCAGACTCCACACTACTTTCAGGTTTTGAGACCCCACGTTTTGAAATTGGGCACTGTGCCCACAAGTCAAAGTCATTGATGTAAACACGGTAATCTTTCCAGTTCTGAATTATGGAAACCCCAGTTGTTCCAGTGGGCTTATGCAGCTCAGATTCAACACTAATAGCAATGTAACAAAGTAGAAATAGTAGGTGAACCCTCCTACTTCCAGTGCTGGCGAACTTGGAGACAGGAAGGGGACACTTCAAGAGGTGCAATGGTGCTGTAGCTAAATACTCTCACCTTTCTGCCTCCTCCATAATTAAGGTCTTGGTAGGAGGGCCCAAGAGTCAACGAATCCATCCTGCCATCAACTAAGGATCACTGAGGGATAAATCCAACTGCAAACAGGGCCTGTGGTTGTGTGGGGTTCAGGACAGCTGTTGATCTCTGGGCTACTGTATAGTCTGGGTGGGGGAGGTTGGGGGGGCGTGGTGTTGGGGTGGGATGGGGGGTGGAGTAAGGGGGGGGGTTTGCAGGAAGTTCCTTTGATCAAAGACAGTCAGCACCAGATTAAAGGGGTGTGTACCTCTCTCCATTTCTTCCAGCTTCCCTGTTCCCCTCTACCTGGAATCCTTAATCCAAGAAACTGACACCAGGATCTGCCAGTCGGTGATCAGCGGCTCTCACTAGATGGGATATTCATCTCCCTAGGGAGATGGTAATGCCCTTCACGGCCCTTCATTTGACTGGCATGTGGTTTGACGTACCTTGCTGGGAGATATGGGGCAGGTCTGTTACTGGCTCTCCACCTGGCAAGCGAGATGCCAGTTGTTTCACTAAATGAATGGGATTGTCTTTACAAATGTTCCTATGGCTCTGCTGCTACTGTGTACAGTACTTCATCTGCATTTGAGCTTGCAGGAGAAGAAGGAGTAATATCTGCTGAAGATGAGGGTCATAGCCTTTGGCTGCTCCAGTGAGAGGACTGCAGGATGCATGGCTGGGAGGTGAAACTGTAATCTTCAAAAGTAACTATGGAGCTAGGGTGCCTGGAGAACTTTTGGGAGCAGGGCAATACATTCTCACTGAGTTTTCATTAATTAAATGTTTAGTTAATTATTTTGGCAAACAAAAATTCTGTTTCATATATTTATGTATCTATTTGAAAGATAAAGCTTCCATCCTTAACGTAATACTACATTCAGAAGAAATATCAGCAGAATTCAAGAGTCTGAGTTTATATTGTAGCAGGAAATTCTCTGTTTTGAAGTTGCCAGAATGCAAAATATTAATTCATAAACAAATCCTGATGTTTACATGATATTAGTTTCTTCCTATGCATGAAAGTTACGAGATTGAAGAGTATGGATACTTAATAACAAGGCTAAAAAGTTACACCACTAAGACATTGAAGAGTGTGGGATACTTGGAAAGTAAATAGTTAAATAGGATAACAGTGGGTGCAAGTTGGGATGGGAGATTGGGATCAATTGGGTTTGAAGCCTAATGGTCAACAGATGTGGTAGCAGAGACAAGAACAGTGACTTGAAGGCATGATATAGATAAATGTCTACCCTCTCTCCCCCTCCACTCTAACATACAATTTGCCATCAGCAGTATACATTGGAGATCACAAATATACGAAAATATTTGTGCATAGTGGCTACATTTTAAATCATCACTTACTTTTCCACTCAGGTTACAGTGTATACTATGAGCCACCATGGCTAAAGGTACAAAAATCAGCTGGACTGATATTTTACACATTTAGTGTGTCCCATTTGCCTATCATCATTATTTTGTCAGCCTAGTAGTTACAGTTTGTTGAGCTACAAATCACTTACTGTCAATTTGTTTTTTGGCCTGTTACTTATAAATTGGTTGATTCATTACATTTGACCTCTGATCTCCCAAGCTCCAATATTCCATCTCCCAATCAAGTGGCAGTGTTCTCGTCTGCCTATGTTCCATGATTGCTTAAGGATTCCTGGCTAGATCTGTTTCAAGTATTTTCAATGTTCTGTTTCTCAGCCACTTCAAGTTAACTTATTCACAGTACTGTACATGGGATATATGACCCTTCATTCAGCTGGTTTAATAGTGCAAACTATTCAAAAACGCTAGCTCAGAGTAAAAAAAATAGAATTGAAGAGATAGCAAACATACAATTCTCGTGAAAAGACATTGATGGAAAATTCAGTTGCCTGAGAGTGTATTGTGCTTTATGTGGTTAGAAAAAGGATAATTTGGAATTGAGGGAATGATACAAAATCGACAGAAAAGATAGTTTGCAGTGAACTAAGGGTCTAGAACCAGGGGTGTAGGTATAAGATTAACTGTCAGATCTTGGACAAAAAGAATCCGGTTCTGGAGTCAGTCTTTGAATCAGAGAATGTTTTAAGATTAAAAATTAAGTTAGATGTGTGGATAAAGAGAAAGGATGTGCTGTATAAGGATCTGGGATAAATGTGGGTAGCTAAGAGTAGGAGTAGTTGTCCAGCAATTGAGCAACAGCACTGACCTATTGGCTACTTGTTGTGTCATAATTTCAACATAACTTTAAGTAAAAGGTTTGGCTGAATTGCTCATAATGAAAAGAATTTTAAGTCAAAATACACTTAATTATACTGCGGCAAATCACAAAATTTTAATTAGTCTTTGTTTGATATAATGCTGACTGAAATGCATAATGTTCAAATATTTAATTATTTATAACAAGTGTACTAAGTATGCTTCATTTTATTAGTTTTGCTTTGGTCAATGTTTGCTTGTGAAATTTTGTATTCATTAATGATTTTGGATTGGGCATTAAAGAAAATTAAATGCAGATTCATATCCTGCTGTAGAGAAATGGCAACCCATGGCAAAATGAAAATTTAATCAGCTCTTGACCCTGACAGGACAGAAAACTTTGAAAATCACAGTATCCCAGACCAATGATGTTTAAACTATGGTTTTATTTTTGTTTACTTTGTCCTTGCGTGTATCTTCGATGACAGAATCAAAAAGCAAAACAGCATGGAAACAGACTGTTGAGTCCAATTAGTTCACACTGACCATGTTCCCAAACTAAATTATTCCCACTTGCCTGCATTTGGCCCATATCCCTCTAATATTTTCTTATTCATGTACTTATCCAAATGTCTTTTAAATATTGTAACTATACCTGCATCCACCGCTTCCTCTGGCAGTTCACTCTGTGTGTAAAAATAAAAAAAGCTGCCTCTCATGGCTTTTTAAAAACTTTTGCCTCTCAATTTAAAACTATGTCCCCTAGTGTTGAACTCCTCAACCCCAGACCCTTGCTATTCACCTTATCCAGACCCCTCATGACTTGATAAACCTGTATAAGGAACACAGTTAAAAAGCTTAAAATGCGTTATAAGATGCATCAACAAACAAAATTTAATGTTGCGTTTGTAAGCTATTTGGACAGATGACCAGATGTAGATTTGAGACACCCCACCAATGGGGCTTTGCACCTTTTACCTTTTGAGTTATGTTGCCAATTTTAGGTTGATAAGTACTCAAAACATTCCACTCAATTATAAAAGTGGTTGCTTTCTAAGTTATGAAAAGAATGACGCTTCAAAAGTACTTCATTAGAATGACCTTTGACACTGTTGTCAGTTAATATTGGCAAAGTAAGGCATTGTTAGATGTTACTGATTGCTGAGATTGCCAGTTACATGTTGAAGATTGTTAATGAAGTAAATGCACAACAGATGCAGACTACATTCAAGTTGCACAGGTGTCAAATTTCAGCTTTTTAAAATCTCGGGGATAGGATGTGGCCTTTTAAGGTTAACAGTGGGAAAGAAAATTGAGCAAGGTTGGAAAAAATGGGTTGGTAATTCTTTATTGTCCATCACACACTATTATCAGAGAAGGATTATATCCTCAGTGTTTCCCTAGAATGTTTGGAAGCGTATTAACCAAGTTAACGTAGAAATGTTCCATTGTAGAGCCATGTTGCTTAATTTGTCTATTAATTATAGATGATGCCTAATATTTTACAGTAGGGGGCACCCCTACTAAGCATGATATTTGCCAAGTGCACGTGGTATTTCTGGATTACCAATGACTTGTTACACTCAATTTGAAATCACATTTATTTGATGTTGATGTTTCCCCATGTGTGAATCTCAAGCAGCAGAGATTCTTTGTCAAATCCAGAATTAAAGACAGAATCCAGCTGATGGTGAAGCTGAATTCACAATCTCAAATATTAGCAGTTCAGATTGACACTATGCATTCTCACAGTTAATAATTTGATAGCAATTCATAAATTAAAAAAGACTGTTGTTGACTTTATAAGTTCTGTTATAACCCAGGCTTTTTAAAGATGCACATGCACATCTATGTGCACATTGATGTTTATCAAGCACATGGGAATGTAAGTGCATTTGCAAATTGACTTCTAAGAGACAAAAATAGAGCAATAAAACTTTAATAGCTTTTAGCCTAGAGATTCTGTATTATAAAATGATGGGGACAATTTTGAGGCATTATTGGCAATTCTATTTTCTAAATAAGCAAAGCATGTCTGACCATGCCCTTTTGATTTGGGAAATGTTTGGATTCCTTACAGTGTAAGAACAGGCCCTTCAGCCTAACAAGTCTACACCAACCCTCCGAAGAGTAACCCACCCAGACCCATTTCCCTCTGACTAATGCACCTAACACTATGGGCAATTTAGCATGGCCAATTCACCTGACATGCATGTTTTTGGACTGTGGGAGGAAACCAGAGCACCTGGAGGAAACCCAGACAGACACGGGGAGAATGTGCAGACTCCACACAGACAATCGCCCGAGGCTGGAATCAAACCTGGGACCCTGGTGCTGTGAGGCAGCAGTGCTAACCACTGAACAACCATGCCGCCCCTTGTGCCATCAGATTCCAAAGCTAAAAATCTAGTATTTTTATTTAGTTTTATCTTGCATAATTAATTGTTATGCTGGGTTTCACAATAGCAACATTCAGAAGAAACAAAATCTGACCTTACTGAAGGTCATTTTACTGAAATGATGAATGATCCTTTAATTCTACTTGAACTCTTGTATTTTATGCAGATGAAAAATATTTTGAATCTATCTAACCTTTGGTAAATAAGTCAAAAGTGAAGTGTCAATTTTGTTCTATTATAATACATATATTTGCAACCTGTGTATGATGATCCACATATGCTATATAAGTATGAAAGTATAAAAAGGGCAGCATGGTGGCTCAGTGGTCAGCACTGCTGCTCACAGTGCCAGGAACCCAGGTTTGATTCCAGCCTCGGGCGACTGTCTGTGTGAAGTTTGCACATTCTCCCCGTGTCTGTGTGGGTTTCCTCTGGGTTTCATCCCACAATCCAAAGATGTGCAGGTCAAGTGAATTGGCAGTGCTAAATTGCTCATACTGTTAGGTGCATTAGTCAGAGGGAAATGGGTCTGGGTGGGTACTATTCAGAGGGTCAGTCTGGACTTGTTGGGCTGAAGGGTCTGTTTCCACACTAGGGAATCGAATCTAAAACACAGTTTCATGCTGAGGGAAGTACAAAGGTAATTCTAAATTGAATGGGGATTGAATGGTTGTCAAGAGTAGAAAAAAAGTGTGTTAAATTTTGCATAGCTTGGGAAGTGAATGTAATATGCTGATTATGTACTTACCTTTTTACGTCCCACTCTTTGCTGAGCGAGGTCTGTGGATTGAAGCAGGGATCTGTCAACACAGTTGTAAGACAGTTGAAATTCCACTTCTCCAGCTAACTTTATAATTTCAGAAAACATTTAGCCTTTGAGAAATTTCAAAAAGGAGCTAACATCAAATTGAAAAGAAAGCTGAGACAGGAATCTGCATACACAAGAAAAGGTACAGACAGCTACAATATGGTTCATAGTAGTGAATTCATTTTTCCTTGAGTTAATTTATTTGTAAAGCTGTGTCCAGGCTTGAATCTCATGCTGCTGAATGCTGTTGATAATTGTTAACTTGGGCACAAAAGGGTTAATGTTGTAACATAAGCAATGCACATTCATGACATCAAAAGAGAAAATGCTGGCAAATCTCAGGAGGTCTGGCAGCATCTGTAAGGAGAGAAGAGAGCTGATGTTTCGAGCCTAACTGACCCTTTGTCAAAGCTGTGAAGCGTCAGCTCTTTTCTCTCCTTGCAGATGCTGCCAGATCTGCTGAGATTTTCCAGCACTTTCTTTTTTGGTTTCATATTCCAGCATCCGCAGTAATTTGCTTTTATCCATATTCATGACATGATGCTTAATACTTAGACATTAGGAAATACCAGGTTAGTTTACTTGATAAAGTTTATTCTACACTTTGTATAACACAGTATCTAATTTAGGTTAAATAGAAATTCTGAAGATGAAAGAAGAAAATTCTAGACGACTGTTATTATGGTTATGAGAACTGTAATTCATTCGTCAATCATAGTCCAAAAATAAAATCTATTCAGATATGCCATTCAGTTTTTTGTTTGTTGATTGATAAGTTTTGATTTAAGTATTATAGAAACAAAATTGTTTAAGCTGTAAATGTGCAGTTTGTGAAATTACAAGTAGCATTTGGTGAAAAGAAAAGCCTAGTTAAGAAACCTAAGAAGGTTTCTTAACTAATTATTTTGACACATTTGTAGAGGAGATCTGAGTTGCACTTTGGCAACACATGCTACAGCTATCTTTAGGAATATTTGACATTGAATGTGATTAATGTCAAACCTTTGTCTGCAAGTGTGCATTAGATTCCTTTTGCAAAACGGCATATTATATCGTTTCTTCTGATGTAAAGTATATCCATGTGGTTCCCTCTGCGAATTCATTTAAAACACTTTTTTTCGTCCCCTTGTGTCACATACACATATTTGCCTAGATTTTACAGTCAGCTGCAAACTAATGATGCTTCTTGTTTATTACACTGATGGCTTCCCTCGTAGTTTATGTAAACTTTTGACCAGGATAGCATTGAGGCTATTCAATTAAGCAGGCACCGAGAAAATGGTTAGCAGAAGCAACATGATTTTCTCGGCAGAGAAATTGCATTTGACAAATAAATTACAGATTTTTTTAAAAATAGCAGGTAGATAGAGGACAACCAATGGATGTAGTTTACTTGGATTTTTGATGAGGTCCTATGAAGCAAGGATGTCAGTGAAACAGGCAGATCTGTGGGTTTTCCCTCTTTGCCTGATTGGGTGTGAGTGCAGCAAAAGGCTAGCCTGCAAAAAGACACTTGCAGCCCCTTCCATCTCCTGATAATAATGGCCTAGCATAATTTCATTATTGTACCTCTAAATTTTTAGCAAGTTGCAAAGAGGGTACATGAAGCACCCTTTTTGTTACTTTCTCATCACTGCAGTTGGATGCTCCTGGAAGGCTGAAGCTGGTTTGCTGTCATTAATTGGACAGGAAACTGTCTCCATTCGAATTAAGGGGCTGCCCAGGTCAAACTTTTATTGAGTTACTGTTTTCCCCAGTGGCCAGTTTGGGACCTGGTATTATCCCAGCTCCTGTTTCCCCATCGCCAAAGCAACAATTCAGCCTGAAGGCTCTACAGAGGAATACTGACAGGTTAAGTGAGTGGGCAAAAGCATCACAGATGGAGTGTACATTGGGGAAATGTGAGGTTATTCACTTAGATAAGAAGAATAAAAAAATTGTTTTTAAATGGAGAAAATCTCTTAAATGTTAGTGTTCAGAGGGCACCCTAGGTAAAGGAACACTGAAAGCTAACAGGTAGGGATAACAATTAAGATTGCAAAAAGATATGGTGTCTTCATTGCATGAGTGTTGGGATGAGGATGGAAAATGTCTAAAGAAGTTTTGTTGCAAATTCAAGAGCTTTGGCAAGACCATACTTGGAGTAGTGTGTGCCATTTGAGAATAAATTTTCACTCATGAGGCTGAAGAATAGAAAAATTGTTTTTAAATGAATTAAATCTATTAAGTGTTAGTGTTCAGAAAGTACGCTTGTAAAGAAACACTGAAAGTTAAAAGATAGATATAACAATTAGGTTTGTAAAGAGATTTTCACTCATAAGGCAGATTGCTCAGGTAAGGCAATTTCTTGGCTTAAAAGTCCAAGGAGGATGCTGCCTGACCTGCTGCGCTTTTCTAGCAACACATTTTCAGCTCTGATACTCCAGCATTTGCAGACCTCACTTTCTCCTCGGATATGGCATAGAGTTAGGCTCAGATTGTAAACAGCCATGGGGTCAGGCAGTCTGGTTGAAAGGCATTGTTTGATTCTTGAGAATTCATTCCAATCGTTCTAGCAGCTTTTAGGTATCATGGATGCTATTCCGCATGCTCCCTAACCCTCTACTTACCCCCCCCCGCTGTCCCCATGAGACCTCAACTCCATGTTGCATTGATAGCCACTCCGCCTCATATTCAATATGTGAAGACCTACAGTGTCATGTAGAAATGAAAGAAAATAAATTTCTAACAGTTTAGAAAAGATATTGCTGATAAACGTTTGATATCGCAATGGAAAGCAAAGAACATCCATGAGCCATCTTATCTGGTCTTAATCAGGGCAGTGCAGGAAGGTAGAAAGGTTGATTCCTGGCACTCTTCTACCTGGTTAAATATCCCCACCTTCAAATGCATGTTGGGGGGAGGACACTAAGTTCCACCAACAGAGTCGAAACCAGGGTATATAAAAATGATTTAAATCCAAGAAGTCAAAATAAACAAAGATGAATGTAAGGGGGAATAGAAAAGAGATGGCAGTAAAAGAAAATAAGCTTTTAATACTCAAAATTATTAAATACTCAAAATTATTAAATTCTCAATGCAGTAGCCTCATTACAACTGTGTCAGGAAGAATGCACTGATTATTAAGTCCCAGTACTTCACCAGTTGCACAGTTAGTAAAAATGTGTTGATTTAATTATCAAAATGGCAACTTGCATTTATTTTGTGCAGTTACCCAGAATAGAAGAAGCATTCATCAGGCTTCGTTAATAAACTGAAATAATCTGCTTATTGTAAACCAAATGTATTTACCATTGTTTTAAAAATGCAACTATGACCCAGAATTAAAACTACATTTCCTTAATCCTAAACACAGATTTAATCTCACAGCACAAAAGTTAAATCTCTGCAAAGATTACTTTTTTCAAAAAGATATAAGGGATTATCAACTCCTGTTGGCCAAAGATCCAGGAATAAAGGGGCTGGAATGTACTGACTTTGAACATCCACTGGATTTCTTGCTGATGAAACTGAATTCCTGATGGTCATAGACTGATGATAGCGGTCTAGTTCTGATTGCAGGCAAAAGTGAGGACTGCAGATGCTGGAAATCAGAACTAGATTAGAATGGTGCTGGAAAAGCACAGCAGGTCAGGCAGCATCCGAGGAGCAGGAAAATCGGCGTTTCGGGCAAAAGCCCTTCATCAGGAATCCTGATGAAGGGCTTTTGCCCAAAACATTGATTTTCCTGCTCCTTGGATGCTGCCTGACCTGCTGTGCTTTTCTAGCACCACTCTAATCTAGTTCTGATTGCAGTCAACTTGGATTGAGTCTCTTAGTCTGCCTCTTCACATTTTACAAAAATACTGGTATTTGAAAACTCCATAGGTTTCCCAGTATCTTCTACTGAAAAAGTGATACCAGGAATTAGCCCTGCAGCTTGTGAGCTGTTTTGATTACAGATTCCTGGTTCTGTAAAACAAAATGTATTTTTTAAAGTTAGGTTTACCAGTAATTAAGGCAGTAATTCCTATCTATGGCTTCTGTTAACAGCAAGTGGCTTACAACACGTATGAAACAACTTTATGCTTATACAATTAAAATTTCAGTGAATATTATTGATAATGATGTTTAAAATTAATTTAAACAAACAAATCTTAACTATTGACTGGAATTAAGTCAATATGTACAGCAACTTTGTGGCATTGTTGAGAGTTTTAATGCCAAGTCTCTTAGCGAGGTACTGTTATAGCACAACCTGTAGGATAATCTGACCTCAGCTGTTATGGTTGCTCCAGATAAATGTTGTGTGTGTTCGTCCTTCGTTATTCTCCATTAAACTTTGGGCTTTGTTATCAGGTGAAGGGAGAGATGGTTTATTGGAACTAAATTTTTGACCAGAATTTTAGAGATGTAATTGCACTGTTGGAATTAAAACTTGAAAGCATTAATTTTGAATGTTGCATCATACAACTAGTGGACAATGAGAATTGGAAAAGTATGTCATTTATTGTGTGTGTGAGAGAGACAGTGAGTGAGAGATAATACAGCCAAATAAACAAGAAGAAATAAGGCTTGCAGACGGCTGTTGGTTTAATGGTTCTTGATAGTGAGTGATACATGACCAGATTCTCCCATTGAAAAAGAGGGAGAAAAGCAGCTCTTATTTTCCAATTAGTTGTTGGAGAAAAGTCAAAGTGGATCAAAGCAGCTGACAGTTGTGCACTTCCCAAACAGATTACAGTTCACCATAGTCAGTGGGGTAAAACAGCATCACACTCTGGGAAGGGTGTCTAAAAGGAATAACAGAAGTGTTGAAGATTTCTCGAGTAAATCTCTACCAATGGTTAAAGGTGTAATACGCATCTAAACAGATCCAAATCCACCTGTTCACTTCCTGGACTGTACTGATTCTATAAATGACCTGATTGATTCTAGATTTGGTGGAAAGTCAGCCAGATTCCAAATTTTGATCAGACCATTGTGATATTTGTTGAAATCCGGATCTATTGATATTGGACAAGAATAAATAAATGTCTCTGTAATATAAAAGGGAAAAGCTTTCTGAAGAATGTAGAATCAAAACATTACTCTGTCTATTCGTTGTTGTGTTTTGACAGTATTTTCTATTTAATTTTGTTTTGAGAACAAGATCAGACTTGACAGTGTTGTCCCCTACTGCTGACACTCACTGTGAAGGCTGGCACATTAAAAGTGGACACTTGAACAAGGTATTGGAACACATCTGGACAATGTACATCAGCAAAAAGTAGTACTTTCATTAGAAGAGAAATGTGGGACAATATTTGGAGTACATTTAGATATAAGCTGAAAAGACAACATAAAAATACGCGAGTAATTGGTTTTTGCATTTCAAGTATTTGATACTTATATCAATCTGATTAACTGGTTTGGTTGTAATTTGCAACAGAAATACAAATAAAAATTGAAATAGCTTTATTTATTTAAAAAAAGTATAAATTCCATGGCATTGATTAGAATGGTTTTACTGTATTTTGAATTTCTTTTGTGTTGTATATTTTGATCAGGAACCAGGGTATTGGCAGATGCTGATGTTATGAGCAGTTATTTTGACAAATTCACCACTTTAAAGGATCACTTTAAAGTTATTTTAGTCACTGATTTTCTCCTGAACAGGATACATGCTAAATCTGTGATATCATGGTTTTGATTGCATTAGTTTGTGAGCATGTTGGATTTTGCTTAGAGCAAAATATAGTGAGAACCAGATCTATTAATCAAAATACAAGGATCGCGAGTTACTGTTTTAATTTCAGCGAAAGGTTTCCTCCATTGGCTGTGAACCAGGTCTGATTTGCTTTGCTGTTCAGCATGTTAAAAATTGTTACATTTGTTCATGATCTCTGGAGGGAAACATGGTTCTCTGGTGATGATTGTTTGCATATCTGTTCATGCGAGCTTAATGTAAAGGCTGTGAATTGTATAAATGTTACCTCAGGCTTCACAGGGAGTGTGTATGTGCAAAGGAAAAGCCAGTGTCCTTGTAATTACAGAAGTTGCTGCCCCATTTAGGGTTATCCTGGGATCAGTAGTTTCCTATTTGTGGCTTGAGACCACCATCTTGCATTTGTGAAGCCGCCTCACCTCTGTCACAGTCTCTATTACCCTCTTACAGTCAGCTGTCTGTCACGGATTGAGGATTTGAAATGACTGTGCCTCTGTAACTACAGCATCAAGTATTGGATATGCTTGTCTTGCTCTCAGTATGCATACTCCATTTGTTACCCATCACTTTGTCTGCATGAGCAGCTCCTGGAGTGAGAAGAGAATACATGCTGTTTTTCCAAGAAATTTACATTCGAGCCCCACCATTGAAAGGCAATGGCAGCAAAGGGGAATTGATTTTTGCTTTTAAAAGATATATAAAGGTGACATTAGAGTGGGCTAGTTTGCTGACGTCAGTGCCAGCATTGGTATTTGGTGATGCTGGCAGAACATGCAGAGGTAAGGAATACAGCTTTAAACGTTTAGACTTAATAGACTTTATAAGGAGCATGTGCTGTCATGTTTCTGAGATAAAACTCCAATATCAAGCTACACTTGGACAGTCAAATATTACACCTCCCATATATGTTGAAAGAGGGACTGAAATATTTTGATCTCTGACCATATCGTGGCAATCAACATTGATAAGATCCAACATTGAATCATGAATACTTATTCTGCATCTATATCTCTCCTGTACTATCATTAGTGTTTCCTTTGTGTTTTGTACTGGTCACTTTCATCATCTGTTCCACTTGCTCCACCTCCTTTTTCAACAACATTAAAGCTATCATTTTCTAACCCCATGGATTCAAAAGAGTCATATGAGAGTTATAACATTAACTCTGTCTCCCACAGATGCTGCCAGACCTGCTGAGTTTCTCCAGAGCTTTGTTCTTAATGTAAATCTCTAGAATTTGCAGTACTTTGTTCTTAATCGAATTAACTGCACCAGCTCAGCTTTCTGTAAGATTCAACAGCATATGTTTGACAACAAAGACGTCTATAACATAACAAAAGTCCTCGTATGCAAAGCAGTTGTTATCATGGTACTCCATTTCTACCGTGAGTCCTGGATTGTGTATTATAAAAGAAATCGAGAAATTTCCCTAACAGAGATTCTGGCATCCTCCAGATTAAATGGGATGACCACTAAACTGATGATCATATCTTTCTTGAAATCTTTCTTGAAATCAGCTCCACAAGCAGTCAGTCAAAATCTTTGAATGGACACTGAATGGCTGCAAAGCATCTTCACCTGCAGAATCCTGTTTTCCTGACTTTCAACTGGTCTGCATTCCAGAGGAGGTCAAAGAAAGCATTGCAGTAGTTATTCTGAATCTCTCGAAGCATGGCAGCATTGACATAAATGAATGGAAGGAACTTGCTGCTGATTATTCAAGATGGTGACAATTTTTCGAATAGTTTTCATGTTGTATCATTCTTTGAGTTACAATATCTTAATAATGAGGAAGAGTGGTGGTACAGAAGGAAAGAAAAGGAACCAAATCCTTCAGTCCAGAACACATGTGCCCAAAAGATCAGTGGGCCAAGAATTGTTCTGTTCAGTCACACAGAAACCTACTTCTGAGACTTGCAACCCTGAATAGGTGTTACCTTTAAATTGAGGGACAATGAATCCAACTGGACAAGAGTAGTATGAATCAAATATTTCTCACTAAAATACCTACACAGGAAGTGGCCCAAGTTGCATCACATGAATGATGAAATACACTTTTGTACACATAGAGTTGCATAGAAAACTTGTGAAATTACCTAAATATTTTATCGTTAACATAAAATGATAAAATTGAGAATCTGGCACTGTAAAGCACTTTGAATTACCATGGCCTGCTCTTTGGATGCTGCTTTTCCAGCACCATTCTGATCTAAACCCTGGTTTCCAGCATCTGCAGTCCTCACTTTTGCCTATGGCACTATAAATGTCAATTTGTTTTGAAATACAATGTGGCTGCTTATTTCCTGAGACTGAATTGAAATGGACTGCATAAATTTCTTTGTGTACTACTTCTCCGTTCTTGACTTGTTGGATCTTTACTGCAGTCACTAAAAGAACAGGACTGGGATTCCAGAGATCCTCCCTGGCTGCCTGCCTGCTGTTTGACCTTGAGAGGGATTTAATTTTTTTTTAGTTTAGATGAGATTAGATTCCCTTCAGTGTGGAAACATGCCCTTCGCTCCAACAAGTCCACACTGACCCTCCGAAGAGCAACCAACCCAGACCTAATGCAGCTAACACTATGGGCAATTTAGCATGGCCAGTTCACCTGACCTGCACATCTTTGGTTTGTGGGAGGAAACCGGGGCACCCGGAGGAAACCCATGCAGACACAGGGAGAATGTGCAAACTCCATTCAGACATACACCCGAGGCTGGATTAAAACCTGGGATCCTGATGCTGAGGCAGCAGTGCTAACCACTGAGCCACCGTGCTGCTGATTTCAGCTGTGATTCCACAATTAAGCTGCAGAAAGAGTTATTTTGCAGCTTTGAGATAGCTGTGAAATCCAATGAGTTACCAGCTTACACATAAAAAGTTCATGTCTTTCATTCCTCACACTTCAAGCTGTTTTTGTTACTTTCTCTTCTTGCTGTGCTTGCATCTTTAGCCAACATGTCATCTTAACATGTCCACTTAAAATCGATCCACTTAGAATCCAGCACTTCAAGTGCTGGATTTATAAAGGATTGATAGTAAACTGTCCCATCTTTCTTGAAGCTCAGTTTAGTAGGTTTAAAGTTTTCAAAATGGGCACTCAGTGTCACTAAGCTGCTATCTCATGATCAATTCCATGTAATTCAGTGTTGCAACAACACCAGCTTAGGTCAAAGCTTATTCCTCCAAACATTAAAATACAGTATTTAAACCTTAATTATATAACATCTCCCTGGTACCAGATATCAAAACTAGTACAGCATGGCTCCATAATGTCTGCTACTAAACAGAATAATATTTTGATTCTTTTCATGGGATGAAAATTTTGCCCCCACCCTAATTGCCCTTGAGAAGATGGTGGTGAGCCATGAGGGAGTAGTAATATAGTCCTAAGTGTGGTTTGCAGGTGAGAATTCATATTGTGGTGTTCCCATGTGTCTACTGTCTTTTTAATTTCCAGATTGTAGGGGTCAGTTTTGGAAAGTCCTATCATGGGGTCTTGTTGAGCTGTTTGAGTGCATCTTGCAGTTGGTACACACTGCTGCCTCTTTATACTAATGATGGAGAAAGTGGATGCTGAAAGAGGTGGAATATGTTTAAATCAAATGGGCTGTTTTGGCCTGATGAGTATTGGGCTTGTTGAATTTTGTTGGAGCTGCATTTATTCAGGCATGTGAGGAGTATTCCATCACATTCATGACTTGTACCTTGTAAATAGTGAACAGGCTTTGGAGAGTCAGCAGGTGAGGTGCCTTCGACCTGCTTTTGGAGCTTCTGTATTTATATGGCTAATCCAATTCCGTTTCTGACTAATGTTAATTTTCTAGAATGTTGGTAGTGGAGTTTCACTAATGGTAAAGGCCAGTTCTCCTGATCGGAAGATCATTGTGGCATCGTGTGATCAGACTTTGTTTAAACCAGGAGCCCTCTAAGAGATTCCAGAGGGTTCTGATTGACTTCAGATAGGAAAAATAATGGTCCTCCTCTCCCGTTAGAGGGAGACAGAGAGATGGTTGGTGGTGGTTTAACTTGAGGGTTAGAGACTGAGGCAGAGAGTCCTTCATAGTAACTTCAGGTAGTGGAGGAATTAAACCCACATTGTTGGCATCAGTCTACATCATAAACCAGCCATTGTACCTACAGAGCTAACCATAGCTACCCAGCTAAAGCAATAGAATTAAAATCTGCATCAGCCCTTGGGGAGCCATTTAAACATCCAACCCCCATTCAGTTATTTTGTACCTTTGGAACAGGTGGAACTTGAACACAGGCCTCTTTGCTCAGAGGTAGAGACATTACCACAGTGCCAGTAGAGTCCTTTTCCATGGATTCCTACCTTGGACTAGACTGCTTCAGTTCAGAAGTCTTCTATCCATGATGTTTGCAAAGAGAATTCTCAAAATAAATGTTTTTTTTTGTCTGATCAAGGTTGGAAGTAGGGTTTCTGATCCTGATTGGAAAAGCTGGGCTGTTTCTATGAGAATCAAGTGGGCATGGTTTGACTTACGCTTGTGTTGGTGGTCATTGCCTGACACTTGCATGGCATGAATGTTACTTACACTTTTCAGCACCGCCCTGTGTATTGTTAATGTTTTGCTGCTTGCAGGCAAGGAGTACTTCACTCGTAAACCGTTCTGAGGAAGGGTCACATTAACTCTGATTTCATTCCATAGATGCTGCCAGACCTGCTGAGCTTTTCCAACCATTTCTATTTTTACCTCAGATATTGTTGCTGAAAAGTCTGTAATAACTAATGAATATCCCCACATCTGACTTTTTAGTTGTTGATAAGCAGATGAAGATGGTTTGGCCTAGAACAACACCCTGAGGAGCTAGGAGCTATGATGATGCAGTGATAGTGTCCTTAGCTGTGAGCCAGAAGGCATAGGATCAAGGTACACCTGTTCCAGAGGTGTCATAAAACATTTCAGTCGGTTGATTTTACAAAGATCTGTCCTGAGGAAGTCATTTGATGCTATCTTTGGACTGAGATGATTGACATCTGAGATTCTTTGTATGATACCAGCCATTGAACAGTTTTAGCCAGCGCAGACTCCAGGTTTAGCATGGACTCAAGCTTCCAACCTCAGTGTGGACTTGGACTCCAGGCCTCAAAGTGAAGCCTGGAGTGATCTGGGTTGGAGGGACTGTTATTCTGACCTCTTATTTCTCTAGTTTTTTAATTTATTGCTGGACTTTTTATTTCTTCATTTTTCTAATTATTTTACCCCCAAACAATTTGTACTTAAGAATTTGTACTTGGGTACCTTGGTACCTAAGATGGCGCTTTAAGTAGCAATTTGTAAACTATTCAGTGTACATGCAGGTACATGTAACAATGAAGCTAATTATTATTCCAATTCTCTCAAAATACCCCTGTCCACAACAGATGCTCCATTCCCCCACTGTCATCTACCTTTGAGCCAGTTGGTGGTGGAAGGTTGCTTTCCAAACTGGAGGCCTGTGACCAGTGGAGTGCCACAAGGATCAGTGCTGGGTCCACTACTTTTCATCATTTATATAAATGGTTTGGATGTGAGCATAAGAGGTATAGTTAGTAAATTTGCAGATGACACCAAAATTGGAGGTGAAGTGGACAGCAAAGTAGGTTACCTCAGATTATAACAGGATCTTGATTACATGGGTCAATGGGCTGAGGAATGGTGATGGAGTTTAATTTTGATAAATGCGAGGTGCTGTATTTTGGGAAAACAAATCTTAGCAGGACTTGTACATTCCCCACTGTAGAGGAGACCGCAATGGGAGCAACAGGTACAATAAATGATATTGATGGAAGTGCAGGTAAATGTGCGGTCTCCTCTACATCGGGGAGACTGGACGCCCCCTAGCAGAGTGCATTAGGGAACATCTCTGGGACACCCACACCAATCGACCACACCACCCTGTGGCCCAACATCTCAACTTCCCCCTCCCACTCTGCTGAGGAAATGGAGCTTCTGGGCCACCTTCACCGCCACTCCCACACCACCCGACGACTGGAGAAAGAACGCCTCATCTTCCCCCTCGGAACGCTTCAACCCCAGGGCATCAATGTGGACTTCACCAGTTTCCTCGTTTCTCCTTCCTCCACCTCACCCCAGTTCCAAACTTCCAGCTCAGCACTGTCCCCATGACTTGTCCTACCTGCCAATCTTCCTTTCCACCTATCCACCCCACCCTCCTCTCTGACCTATCACCTCCATCCCCACCCCCATTCCCCTATTGTACTCTATGCTACTTTCTCCCCACCCCCACCCTCCTCTCATTTATCTCTCCACCCTGCAGGCACTCTGCCTCTATTCCTGATGAAGGGCTTTTGTCCGAAAGTTGATTTTCCTGCTCCTCGGATGCTGCCTGAACTGCTGTGCTTTTCCAGCACCACTCTAATCTAGAATCTGATTTCCAGCACCTGCAGTCCTTGTTTTTACATGAGTTGCAATATTCCCAGAAGTGATCAATTAAGAAGCCACCTCTGGGAATCCCATCCATTTATGATGGTAATCAGACCAGCGAACTTGCAGGCTAAGTACGATGGCACACAGCAATCTCCAGCCAGCAGACCCACCAGGCGAGGAAACACAAGTGTGTCTCAAAGTGGAGGTGCCCACTGATTGTTTAAATATTATTTCACAATTACTATCTGTAAACTAAAGTGGAAATCTGATATATTACCCTTGGTGTTCTGCCAGTCTCCCTGCAATTTATCCTCACTATCTATAGGGTTGTGCTTCATCCTTTCTCAAGGCTTCCGACATCACGGCAATGTATCCAAACAATCTTGGTCAAAATATTCTTCCTCCCTCCCTTTCCTATCATCCACTGCCCACATGGAACCTAAGCATAGTCATACTAATCGTGACCCAGTCAGGAACCTTCTGGTGTGCAAATGACCAAGGCTTAAATGGCAAACTGACAATCCATCACAGTATCTTCCTAAAGTCCCCAGCACCACTAATATCAGTCTTCAGTCAATTTGATTCATTCCATATGATGTCAACAAATACCCAAATATACTGAATAAACAAGGCTCTAGGTTTATGCTGATGACTTGTGCTCCTCAACTAGCTGCTCCCTTAGCTAAGTTGCTGCTCTGCACTTACAACACAGGCATATATCTGACAATGTGGAATAATGTCGGACTAGGACTTGTCCTGCCTCTTATGGTCAAATCTAAACCAGAAAATTATTAGATCAGTCTACTAACAGAGTGATGGAATGTCTCATTAACAGTGCTATCAAGCACCATTTAACCCAATAATCTGCTCAAAGGTGTTCAGTTTGTCTTTCACAAGGCCACTCAGCTCAAGACTATGCTTTATATGTTTGTAATAACAACACTTTATTTTTAAAATCCAATCCTTTTGCAACAAGTACCAGAATTCCATTTGTCTTTATTATATGTTGCATCTGCATACCACTTTCTGCGATTCATACACAAAGATACCCAGATCCCTCTGCACTGATGCGCTTTGAATCTACTTTCCCATTTAAATAATAATTTGCCCTTTTACTTTTCCAGCAAAAATGGCCAACCTTGCAGTAATCTACATTAAACTCTAGCTGCCAGACTCTGGCCTATTCTCGTAGCGATCAATATCCATCTCTGAACTCTATCTCTTCATCACAGCCTAATTTCCTACCTATTTTAGTATCATCCATGATTTTTTCTATTTTATACATATTTGTAAATAGTTGAGGTCTGAGGACTGAACACTGCAGCACATTACAGTTGCAGTCACTAGTTATAGTTCACCATCCAGACAAGGACGCATTTATCCCTACGCTCTGCTTTCTATCAGTCAGCCAATCTTCTATCCAAGCCATTACTCTACCGTTAATGTCCCGAGATCTAACTTTCTGGATCAGTCCTTTATGTGGCACCTTGTTAAATGCCTCTGGAAATTACCACATTCAGTGGATCCCCATTATCCAACTTGCTTGTGACATCCTCAAAGAATTCCAGCAAATTTGTCAAGCGTGACTTGCCCTTCTTGAAACTTTGCCGACACTGATGAATTGAGTTTGGGTTTTTCTAAGTGTTCAGTTATCTCCTCCTTCATGATTGACTCCAGCAATTTCCCCATTACAGAGGTCAAACTAACTGCTCTGTAGTTTCCCATTTTTTGCCTATCTCCTTTTTTGAATAAGGGTGTTACCAAGTTTGTTGCTAATCCACTGGTACCTTTCCAGAATCTAGGGAATTTTAGAATATCGTAACTAATGCATCCATTCTCTTTGCTGTTGCCTCCTTTAATATTGTAGGGTGAAGACCATCAGGCTCCTCGGACTTAACTGCCTTTAATCCTATCAGCTTATTTAGTACCTCCTTAGTTATAATAATTTCACCAAGTTCCTCTGTAGTGAATGCAGTTTTTTGGGGAAAAATTATCATCTTCCACTGTGAAAACAGAGATAAAATATTAGTTTAGCACCACTGCCATTTCTGAGTTTCCCAATATTACCTTGTCATTTTCAATCTTTAAGGGCCAACATTTACTTTCACTATTCTCTTCCTTTTTATATACCTATAGAAGCTGTTGGTATCAGTCCTTATGTTTTCCTCTAGTTCCCTTTTGTAATTCATCAGAGCTCTTTTAGTAATTCTGCTGATGTTTAAAGTTCTGCCAGTCCTCTGAAGTGCCACAGATTTTCTGATTATAATCCATGCTTCTCTAGACTCGCAGTACTTCATGAGCAAGAACAAGATTCAGAACAAAGACATTTTTCATGGGATGTGACCATCATTGGCTATGCCTGCATGTATTTGCCCAGCCCTAATTGCCACTGAGAAGGTGATGTTGAATTGTCTTGAACAGTTGGAATTTATCTGCTTTAATACACCCTCAGGTCACTTAGGAAGTGAGTTCCAGGTTTCTAACCCAGTGGCAAGGAAGTATTGGTGGCACATTTCCATTTTCAGGATAATGTGTGGCTTGGCAGGGAATTTGCAGATGATGGTATTGCCCTTCCATGTGGTAGAGTTTGTGAGCCTTGAGGGTGTGTTGCAGAAGATTTGGCAAGTTGCTGTAGTGCATCTTGTAGATGTACATGCTGTTGCCACTGTGTACCCCTGGTTAGAGACAAAAAAACTGCAGCTGCTGGAATTCAAAGCAGACAAGCAGGAGGCTGGAAGAACACAGCAAGCCAGGCAGCATCAGGAAGTGGAAAAGTCAATCAACATTTTGGGTACAACCCACTGTTTCCCTCTGATGGCAGGAGTCAATCTTTCAAGAGTTCATTTAAGTGGGCTCCTTTGGTCAACGTTTCCTGATGAAGGGCTTTTGCCTGAAATGTCGATTTTCCTGCTCTTTGGAAGCTGCCTGACCTGCTGTGCTTTTCCAGCACCACTCTAATCTAGACTCTGATTTCCAGCATTTGCAATCCTTGTTTTTACCTAGTTGGTTTTAAGCCTACTGCGAATCCTTTTGCAAGGATGCGTGCCTTGAAGAAGTTTTCCTCCTCTCTCTACAAAAATCTCAGTGAGTCTCTCTCTCTCACTGCAATCCCCAGGTCATCTCCTCTGCCTTAAAGCTCTCCAACCATGTCCTGAAACAGACTCGCTACCACAGCCACATTTGCTTTCCCAGTGCCTGCCTCCATAGCCAATTGATCCCACACGGTCTCCGGACGACCTTTAAACCAGCAGAGTTTGGAACTGAACCGGACAATCAATACAGACTATAGATTCAAAAGCACCAGCAACGGTTCTCCTTCCGGATCCTTCACTTCACGCTCGCAGCAATGCGCTGGCACCTAAACCGCTGTACAGTCAGCCCTGCCTCAGCTGAGGGCAACATTCTCTCAGAATTGCAAAGGACTCTACTGTACTATATTCTCAGAAGAGCTCTATTCCCGATGAAGAGCTTTTGTCCGAAACGTTGATTTCCTGCTCCTCGGATGCTGCCTGACCTGCTGTGCTTTTCCAGCACCACTCTAATCTAGACACCATTTACGTGGCTGTTGCAGTTACGTTTGGGTCAATGACAATGCTCAGGGTATTGATATTGGGGAATTTGGACATGATATCACAAGTGAAGATGGTTACATTTGATTTTCTTTTTTTGTCTGGCACTTGGGTGCATGAATGTTGAACAGCTTTTGCACAGAAAAAGCTTTTGTTGTGTATATATCAGTGCTGCATCTGACCTGGGAACGTGAGACTTTTACTTCTGTGTTCTATAAATATTTTCTAAATGGAGAGTCTGAGCCACTTCTGTGTAAGTACAATTCCAGAGTGTGCACAGTTTACGCTTGTATCACTTCTGCCTTATCTTGAACTCAAATTTCCCCTCAAGTATATTCTTCTGTGATTGAATTGGAAAACTGTCTAAGCATTTTTGAAAATTTGCCAATAAAATACCACTGTTTTTTGCAGTACTGTCGGATTTTCTTGCCCAACTATACTTGTGACAAGGCTTTAAATCAGTGTGTCGTTTTGTCCCTCAGTCTACCATGGGACTGTGACTCTGCTGCTCTGTAATGAATGGGACAGTATCTCTTTGTTTGACGAGCATAATCTCTTTCTTTCTAAACTGTTAAAACGCCAAATACAGATGCCCACAACAATCCTTGTGTCAAGAGTCTTTGAATTCACCGAAAATGTTTTGTTTGCTGCTTGTAAATACACTGATATTTCAACACTTTAGTTTATTTAAAGCAGTTTTTTTGTGTAATCCTTGCAATATTATTGATCATTTTACTTTAATTTGTCAGATACATTGAATTTGACCCTGACACTAGTGTGAAAGATCAGTGTCATGATGTAATTTCTGGTATTAAGGTCACCAAATACAGGACCATTGAGCAATAGAAGAAACAGAACTTTGCAGATATCAGTAATTGGCAAGAAGTTATCACTTCTTAGCAATTTAATTACACTTTTAAGGCTTTGAAGATCAATTAATAATTGGTTTATTTCATGAGTCAAGAATACATCAGAAACCAGTTATTTATAATTCTTGATGATTAAAAAATCATGCTTTTTATATGCTTGGTGGATATGATTTACTGTGAATCAGTATTTGTACTGGAACACTTTTCCACTTTGCACATCCAAAATCACTAAAAGGAAACCTCACCTCAGATGTGACCTGAGTCAGATAGACATAAAAACTCCTGTACTTTTGCAATAACATGATAGAATATCAGCCCCAGCAGAGCATCCCTATCTGTGGAAGTTGACAGCTTTCCACAAGACTGTCTTGAGAGCACTTTGAACTAATATTCCAATTTACAATCAGTTTGTGTTGTCATTTAGCACTGTGAAACTGTGTCCACTAGAAATTAAATTTGAGATTGTCCATATTAATTTCATGTGAGATCTCTAGAACAGACAGACCTGGTTGTCAGGCATTGTTCAGGTGAAAGAACAGTTCTGCTTAGCAACTGCATCTCCTGTACAATGTTCTGCTGGCCCAGTCCTTTCAGAAAGGGATTGTCAGGATATTTGTGCTAATGAGGAAGAGGCAACTAAGGATTGTGAAAAAAATACAGTTTAGGATTAAGGCAAAATAACTTATCCAGTGGAATAGACTGCCATCTAGTGTCATGAATGTGAACTCATTGAAAATATTCAATAAAAGACAAGGTCAGATCACTCGACACCAGCTTATACTCCAGCAGGTTTATTTAAAATCACAAGCTTTTGGAGTGCTACACCTCCGTCAGGTGACTTGACCTGATGAAAGAGCAGTGCTCTGAAAATTTGTGGTTTCAAATAAACCTATTGGACTGTAACCTGGTGTTGTGGCTTCTGACCTTATCCACCCCAGTCCAACACCAACACCTCCACAATAAAAGACAGATTTATGATTGAACATAGAATGCAAGGATGTGTGTTTAACCTGAAAAGGTGAGTAAAAATGGGCTTTGTGAGTTTTGTTCATGGCCTGAGGGCAATGTTAATGGGCTGGCTTTTTCTCATTCTGAAGTTCTTGTAGGTTTCCCATCAAAATGATGGTCGCTTCTGCTTTATCCCACAATTCCCAGCCCTGCCTAGACTTTATCCTACAGTGTAGAACAAACAAAAATGCATGTGAAATTTTTATGACAGAAGGATTTTACCAGCCCCTCTGTTCGTTAGACGTCCGAAAAATGTCAAAGTAAGTTGGGCAGAAAGGGGAGGTCTTCCTCCTGTAATTTGGTAGTATCAGCATTTGGGAAGGTGCTTAATGTCACACCATTCAGAGGTTAATTAAATTATTTTAATGGCCAATTCAGAACTCTTCTCACTGCTGGTATTTTACCAACACAGGAAGGCATTGCACTACTTAGGGAAACCACCATGTTATTATTGGCAGCTGACTTTAAAGAGTTCCTAGTTGGTCAGTCTTTTGGCCCAATGGCAGTGCTCTCATCCACCCCTTCCTGGTTCAAAGGTGCCACATGCCTTCACCAGCTCCTCTTATGAAGGCTTGGTAAAGTATTGTGGTTTTCTCTCTTCCCTATTTATGCTGACGGAGGTCAGTATCTCTCCATGACTTCTGGGTACAATCTTGGCTGTGTCTAAGTCAAGTGGTGCTTCTGAGCTGCCGGCTCTTCAATTGACTGGCAGATTCTGGGAGTTGGCAGCAGATAGTAACCCCAAAGATAAGTAATTACATACTGGGCTTTGTAAAACGTGGTTGGGTTGCCATAAACAGCAGAGACAGAGTTACCTCCTGCTTTTGACCCTCGCTGCCGTGATAAAATTCCAGCTGTCATGTTGCACCAAGTCATCCATTTGTGAACTGGGATAGTGAAAAATGTCTTATAGAGTCCCTACCAGTGAAGTAAACTCATGCTATGATGCTTGCTGTAGTATACAATTTACACCACATTGCATATTTCAATGCTTCTTTACTGAAACCAATAACAATACATTGACCAAAGAAAAATGCTGCAACTGCCTGACAATGTGTTGACATTCTCTTTGAGATTGTGTGGTGAGTTCTTTTGGATAGTATGATATTGAGGTTTCTATCTGAATGATGCATAGATTTAGTGTAAAAATGTTAAAAGACCCAGCAGGCTTTGATTATATTTTATATTAAAAATGTACTAGTGTTTCTTTTTCCTATCTTTTTTACTTGCCCTTGTTTGTACCCTGGAGCCATCAGTGTTACCTTTTATAACTTTGGCATATTCCCCTCCTTTAGTGTCAAACAAGTTTAAACCGGCCCATAATAGAACTTGAAAACCCGTATGTCATGTCTTTTCTATATATAAATTATGTACATGTTAAGTTTAACGTTTAATTAAAGTGAGTTGTTGGTGATTTCTATTATCTGATAAAATAATCTAAATATTTAAACACATTCCAATAAGTACCCAACATAAATTGTAAAAGTGTCGAGAAGACAGAATGAACGGTTCCAGCACTCAAAATGAGTCATTTTGCTTGGAAGGATTTTGGCTTCTAAAATACAATTTTTGGAGTTAAGTGGAAATATTTTGGAGCCAGTATATATGGAGTGTGTCATCTTAATGAGAGTCCAGGAGTCCTTAATGACTGCACAAGCATATTGGTGGCCAAAACCAAGTTTGAAATAATAAATTTTTAAAATATAATATTTTAAACTTTTTAGACTTTAGTATTTTTAAACTGGTGCTTTAACATTAGGGAACATTCCCACTTCTGCATTTTTTGGTGTTTCATGAACAAATATTACTACTTTAGTAGTTTGTCAATCTTGCAATGCATTACTCTCTTTACGTTTTATTTTGTTTAGCAGGCAATTTATGTAATCCACACTGTGGATCATGTGTTCAAAAGATAAGCAGATGTCACTGATGAAGCTAATACCTTAGTCTTGAACAGAAATAATCTTACCTAAATACCTGTATCTCTCAAATTCTTAGCACTAGTGATCAGATTGCAAGCCCATTTTATGGGATTATTGGATTTAAGATAAGTCGACGATTTTGTGATGAAATAGTGGGTGAATAAAAAGCCTGTTCACTTATAAGAATGGAGAAAAAAAGAATTAACCATTTCACTGTCATGGATCTGTATTTAACTTTGAATAAACAAGACTCTTGCTCACATTATTTATAACACAAGAGTTATTTTTGAAAATAAGAGTTTGCAATTTAGTAGGGAAGAAGTTCTGTCAAGTGCAACATTGAATAATTTAAACTGTCCCAAATATGCTTCTGGAATCAATGTCATATTTTGAATATGTCCACTTAGAGAATAGAAATGTAGAGTATCTCTCAAGTATCAAAACCTATCTAGTTACTTGCATGCACTTCTCCAAGTCTGTGGGTAATCAAATCTATAGATCATTCAAAATGTAAAATCCATTATTTCTGCCATGCAAAGCTTAGGAGCTGTCTCTCAACAGACTTGTATATTCATGGTTCAGAAACAGTGCACAGGTTACAGGCCTCATGATTCCACAGCTTCCTGAATACTAAAAATGCTAAATACCCTCTGAATTCTTAGAACAGCCACAGGGCTAATGCATTCTATGCCAAAGATTCTCACTTGGTGTTAATGATACCAAAATGTACATGTTATGATACCAAAAATTGTATGCACATTTGTCAAGATTTATCAGAACATTCAGACATAATGTAATGGTTTTTCTACTTTGACTATTATGGTTTAGACTAATTTCAGGAAGTATTTCAAACCAAATGAGTAATGACAGCAATGTTCTTCTGAATGAAGCAGTGAATGTGAAAATCTGGACTCATTAAATAGGCAACTAGATTTTATGGTGCAAAGACCTTAGATTTCTGTGGAAGGATAACTTGGATTTGAACTTAAAAGATTTGAGCAAATATGAATGATAAATCTATTTCTTCACAGCAGGATAGGTTCATTTGTGAGTTTTATCAAACTATATCAATTTTATAAGAAGTCTTCCAAATTGAGTTAGCTATTTTTGATTATTTTTCTCTCCCTTAAAGGCACAAATTCAGGTAGGAACAATTGCATACTTGCCTTTTGTTTTAGCTATCTGTTGTCAAAAATACAGAGTTTTTTTTGTAATTACTATTTTTGCTGTGATCAGCTAATTCATTTGGTAAAGGGAATTAGAGTTGAGATGTAACTGATTTGCTCAGTAATTCAATAATTTGGGCATTGATTCATCTGGGTCAGAAGTATACACCTGTTTGTTTTGTAAATCAAATCATCTGTGTCACAATTTTAGCAAATTTAAGTGTCATTCAGGGTTATAATAATAATTAGTTCAAATTATTGTTCAGGGACTTCTACTGGTAAGCGCGCATTTATCAGATACAACTTGTCTATGAACCTTTTCATAGATTAATATTCAGCTGATATTTAACAGTTTCTACTCATAGATGAAGAATACTCATTTAGGCATAATTCCAGAGTGTAACCATATCTTGAGAAGAATTACTGCTTTAGGATTGGGTAGGGAAAAAATTAAGTTGACTTGCAAAATTATGATGAGAGGACAATTGATTTGTGTGCACCTAATGTTGAATTGAAATTAAACAGGGCTCTCAACTCAGATGGGTATTTTTGTCAGTCATTAGGAGTGAATGGTAGTGGGGAGAAAACCGACTGAACAAGTGGTGAATTATGAGAATGTCTTTCCCAGTTACGTAATCAAATAGTGTTAGATGTTATGAAGTTAGCTCCTTTTAAAAATGCAGACAGCTTAAAAAAATGAGGAAGAATCCAATGGTTGGAGATGATTGGTTGTGAGTAGTATTGGTTTATTTGAAGCAGTAAAATTTGTTTTTACAAAACTCATGGTTCATATTTTGTTTGCTTTGTAAAAATGTAAATTGCTGGTTTGCCCCCTACCTTGATCAAAGGAACACTGCAGGCATGAGTGTAAAATGAGATTTAGGTAATGGAATGCACCAAATTGGCACAATGTTCAATCATGATAACTGTCAAATATAGACATTATTAAGTTTTCTTCAGATGTTGAAAAAAATGTTTTCACATCAAAGAGTTAGTGGGTGTTCCAATTTCTCATCGATTTTCATTGTGACTTTTCTGATTAGGCATGTAATACAACTCATGCCTGCATAAATTAAAATACAGTTTAGTAGGCAAAATTAACTGAAAGATTAAGACCCCAGTACTAACAGGGAGGGGGGGTAGGGTGCAGGAAAGCTTAAGAACCTAGCACGCTTGATGGGCAGCAGGAAATAGGCAATCGGAGTTGGAGGAATGGGAACCGGGTTAGGGCTTGTTGGATGGTTGGCAATTAAAGCTGGGGAGAGTTGCAAAGAGGATCAACATTCAGGGCTGGGTGAAAGCCAAACCTCCTTGAGATGCTTAAAAAGGAGGGAAGTACTCCTTTTCCTTCTGGTCACAATGTATTGAAGAAGAAAATTACCGCAGGACAACTCCTATTTTCCTTTGACTGACAGGTTTTCGGACTCCTGGCAAGCAGTAAATTGTAAGCTCCAATTACTGTTGTGGGAGCCTGGATTAAATATTCTAAGAAACTGCCCTGCCTCTCCATATCAGTACATTTGAAAGACCAAATATCCTGCATTCTATAAAGGACAGCAGATACATGAGCAGTAGACTGGAGGCCACTGAGTACTCATTTCACTTTTAAATGTCCACATTGGTCATATGGATATTTAATATCAAGGCCCAAATTCATTTTGTTGACCTTGGTCTTGATACCAAATTTGTGGCTGTTTCATTTTCTCAGAAGAGGAAAGAGGAACCACAAACAGAGGTCTGAGGCAAAAAGATGCACACCATGGGCTTGCTATCTGCAGTTTGCTCTTCAGCAAACCAGTAAAATATGCAGGCTGACTAATGCAGATGAAAAATAAATACAGAAAATGCTAGAAATACTCATCAGGTAAAGTAAATCTGTTTTTATTTCAGATTTCCAAAATTTTCATCACAATCCCTAAAACGTGGAAACAGGCCCTTCAGCCCAACAAGTCCACATCGACCCTCTGAAAAGTAACCCTCCCAGACCCATTCCCCTAGCCAATTACTCTACATTTACCCCTGACTAATGCACCTAGCCTGCACATCCCTGAATACTATGGGCAACTTAGCACAGCCAGTTCACCTAACTGCACACCTTTGTGATTGTGGGAGGAAACCCATGCGGACATGGAGAGCATGTGCAAACTCCACACAGTTGCCCAAGGCTGGAATCGAACCTGGCTCCCTGGCACTGAGACAGAAGTGCTAACCGCTAAGCCACCGTGCTGCTCTACTTTTGAATGTGAGTTAAATCCTCTTCCAGATATTCCCAGCATGAAGAAACTCTCTTCTTTACAAAAGAGGCCTGTTTACCTTTACTATTTTATTCACTTCATTTCTTTCTATTTCCTTTCTACTGTTCAATCAGGTTTCTACAAAAACACACGTGTGAAGCCATATTTCCTTCCTTAGCAACAGTCTCCAACTCCAATTTATTCCATAATAAAAAGAGTGCAGAGAAACTCAGCAAGATTGGCAGTATCTGTGGAGAGATAAATAGAGTTAACTTTCCGGGTCTGGTAACCTGATCTCTTCATTGAGAACTGTCCATTTGACATTGACCACCTTAATTTCTCTACACCCCTCACTCTCTAACCTATCCCCCTCTGACTTGCTGCACTTTATTCTCTCAAGACTAACCCTGACTTTGTTATTGAACAATTCAGAAGAACATCATTCTGGACTCAAAATGCTCACTTGGTTTCTCTTTCAAAATCTGCTGTCAGACTTGAAGAGTTTCTCCAGCACTTTGTTTCTGTTTCAGGTTTCCAGTAATGATAGTACTTTTTTGTTAGCCAACTTATTCCACATAGTTTCCAAGTGAAATTTCACCATTGGTGTTTTAATCTGACCACTCTTACATTCTTGAACTATTCTGACTGCATCCTAGGATTCATGCTCCATGTCAGGCACTGCTACACGCACACTCTCGACCTCTCTCTTATGCAGCACTGACTCAGTCTATCTCAACGCAGTCCAAAGCCACCGTTTTGTTTTGCCACTGCTTCATTTTGCCCTTTGATTCATTCCACGCTTCAGAAAAGATTTTTTAAACATCCCTCCACGAGTGAAGTATAAAGAAAATTGCTGATCTGTTGAGTATTTCCAGCATTCTCTCTTTTTATTTCAAAATTGTCAGGCTATATTTCCTTCAAAAATCTCATAATCAGAATGTATCAG